>NC_140587.1:376986326-377725697 GCF_964204655.1 Triturus cristatus
CAATCAAAATGGGATAAAAGGTGCTGTCCCGAGTGCGCCCTCCACCTGAAGGGGTAAACTTTGAAAACAAATTAGTGGCCAGCCCTTGGTCACGGAGGTGCACCACCGCCTGTGCTTCGTGGGTCCGTGTGCTGTTTGAATTGGTCAGCTACACGGAAGAGGCATTTCCTGTGTGGCCGTTGCTACATTGGAGTTCCACCCCCGGAGCCACGCGGGTCTGCTTGCTGTTTGGATTGTACAGTTTGAGTGGAGCGGGAGATGCCAAATATATTGTACAGTGAGGTGGACAGCACCTTTTATCCCATTTTGATTGTTTAAGAAATGACTTTGACGACGCCCACATGGGTTAGACATTTTGCACTACCAGTCCCAGAATACATTGGGGGATGATTAACATGCTGATTGTAGAAATAAAAGAGGGATTTGTACTGACAGTGCTCTTTTGTCGTCATCTTCAGCTATGGCCCAAGAAGAAGGGCGTCTCTGCCCGAAACGCTTTGGCCAAAATAACGAGGATGTGGCTGCTACACCGACCTGTAATGAGGAGCGATCCCGAGTGCGCCCTCCACCTGAAGGGGTAAACTTTGAAAACAATATATATATATATATATATATATATATATATATATATATATATATATATATTCACTGAAAAAACCATAGGTTTCACACATGTTATAGTTAGCTGGACATTTTACTGATAAAAAACCAATGAAATTCCCCCGTTATAGTTACTGTAGGCAACTATAACTCACGCGACCGTAATCCTCTGCTGATGCTAATACTGTATTTAGACACTTATTTGCCCATGTCTTCTTCCATTAAATTTTAGCTATACATATATTACAAATATTTTTTTTTCATAAAGACACATATGTCATCAGCAGAGGATTACGGTCGCGTGAGTTATAGTTGCCTACAGTAACTATAACGGGGGAATTTCATTGGTTTTTTATCAGTAAAATGTCCAGCTAACTATAACATGTGTGAAACCTATGGTTTTTTCAGTGAATTTGCAAGGTTTTTTAAATGCTAATTCCTAACTATAACGTGTGTGAAACCTATGGTTTTTTCAGTGAATTTGTACGGTTTTTTAAATGCTAAGTTACTTTATGCCATTTGTGGCGTGCGCGCCCACTTAACGCAGTTCGTTCCGTGCGCGCACAGTGAGCACGCGGTGCGCTTCGCGCACCGCGTGCCCACGTTACGCTAGATGGGCCATGAACGCACGATGCGCTTCGCGCACCGTGCGCACATGGAGGACATATGATGAGCATCGTTGTGACAGGTAAAATATATATTTTGCATTTAATAAAATAAGCCATGCACAAATGGTGCCCTGCGGGCACCATTTGAACACGGGGTGGGGAGAATATGTATATTTTTTTTTTTTTGTTTTTTATTACCGTACGCCTACGGTAAGCGTAATCGGCGAAATTTTCGAAAAAATTATAATTGCCTTTTTTCACTTGGGGGATCGTTGGGGACACCCTCGACATGGCTAGGTGCTTGGGAGCTGTCTAAACAGCCCCTTTATATGTTTTTGCACTTTGTTTTTTAACCCCCTGTCAGAGTGCGAGTGAGAAAATGGCGGCCGCCGCTTCCTGGTTTCGACCGATTCGAATGTTTACTAAGATCTAAGAGCCAATCAGAATCGCGCTTGCGCACGCCACCGTACGCGTACGGTAAGCGCACCGTAAGCACACCGTAAGCTGGCTCAGATATATATATTGATTTAAAGGCTATTTTCTCAGAACCTACTGAACAGATTTACACCAAACCTACAAAAGGCACTTCCTTGACCTGAGGACTACCTCTGTGCCAAATTTCAAGTAATTCTGTTCAGCCGTTCGGGCTGTAGCTGTGTCTAAAGGTCCTATGGAAAAATGCATGGGAAAAACGCGTTTTGGGACCCCCCTTTTATCTCAGCCCCCGCTTGACGAATCCCCCCGAGACTTTCAGGGTAGGAGCGGAGCGTAGCGCCCCACCTATTTCGAAAAATTTGCGAGGATTCGTCAACCGGCGCCAAAGTTATTCAAAATAGAATGTTGCGGATTTCCTATGGAAACGTGGTCCTAACTATAACTACCTACTGGCGACCGCCAGTAGGTAATATATATATATATATATATATATAAATATATATATAATATACACATATATATTTTCACTGAAAAAAACATAGGTTTTACAGACGTTATAGTTAGGAATTGGCATTTTAAAAACCTTGGAAATTCACTGAAAAAACTATAGGTTTCAGGGACGTTATAGTTAGTTGGACATTTGACTCATATAAAACCAGAGAAATTCAGATTGAGTCGCTATGGTAGATGATGCAGTCCTGTAGGCAAAAGACATTGCTCCAGTGCGCTTTCTCCATGAGTTTGAGTTTGAGTTTGAGTTTAAAAGTATTTGTAGAGCGCACTTTCACCAGCGGTTTCATGGCGCTGTTACAGTCAGATCTCCAGAGTAAAAAGCAGCAGAGGTAAGAAGAGAAGAGGAAAAAAGCGAGAGGATTAAAAAGCTTTGGAGAATAGATGGGCTTTGAGCTTTTTCCGGAATTGGGGATAGATAGTAAGGGATCTAAGCTCTAAAGGAAGAGAATTCCATAGAGCTGGGGCAAGGGTCGCAAATTTCGATCCTCCCCACTTCTTCCTCCGGAAACGAGAGGCTGTCAGTAGGAATAACGAGGATGAGCGTAGTTCCCTGGTTGGAACATAGGGAATGATTTCAGATGAAATAAAGGCCGGAGCCGCGCCCAGTCGAGATTGAAAAATGATGGAAGCAAGTTTAAACTGGACGCGTTCGCGGACAGGGAGCCAGTGTAAGGATTTGAGTAGG
The DNA here is from genome assembly GCF_964204655.1 of Triturus cristatus. NCBI lineage: Eukaryota > Metazoa > Chordata > Amphibia > Caudata > Salamandridae > Triturus > Triturus cristatus. The sequence goes on from NC_140587.1 coordinate 376,989,168, forward strand.
GGCGTTACATGGTGGGATTTAGGAAGGTTGAACACCAACCGTGCCGCCTGGTTCTGGATCAGTTGCAGACGCCTTAAGCTGTATGCAGGAATACCTGCATACAGGGCGTTGCCATAATCCAGGCGGGAGATGACCATTGCCAGGATGATCAGTTTTAAGGCATCAAAAGAAAAGAAGCGAGATACCTTACGAATGGTGCGTAGAGACAGGAAGGAAGAAGACACCACAGAGCTAACCTGGGAGTGAAGAGTGAGCTGAGAATTAAGTTTGATACCTAAGGTTTTGACTGAGGCAGAAGGAACCGGGGGAGAACCTAGGGAAGGGGGCCAGAACAGTGAAGACCAGGGACTGGAGGAACCACCTGTCAACACCAGCTCGGTCTTATCTGGGTTGAGTTTCAAGTGATTGTGGTTCATCCAGTCCTGGATAAAAATCATAATAGACTGGAAATTTAAGATAGAGGCAGAGGAAGAAGATAGGTTAAAGACAAGTTGGAGGTCATCCGCATAGTTATATACGCTTACCTCCATTTGCTGTAATGAAAAAATAAGGGGGGCAATATAGAGATTGAACAAAAGAGGTGAGAGAGAAGAACCTTGGGGAACCCCGCACTGAACTTTTCGGAAGTCTGCAGCAAAATCACCTAGTCGGACAGCCTGGGTGCGGTCCCTCAGGAAGGAGGACAGCCACACCAGGGCTGTACCCCCGATCCCCGCCGCCCCGACACGGGAAAGCAAGATAGTGTGGTCTACCGTGTCAAAGGCGGCAGAGAGATCGAGGAGAACCAAAGCCTGAGCCTGGTTGGTATCCATTCCCTCCCTGAGGTTGTCCAAGACCGAGAGTACTACGGACTCCGTAGAGTGGGCGGGGCGGAAACCTGCTTGGCGAGAAGCCAGAACCCCATACTCCTCCACAAAGGTGCTCAAAGAGCTGGTAACGTGACGTTCGAGCACTTTGGCCGAGAATGGTAGGAGTGAGATGGGGCGATAATTGGCGAGGACCGAAGGGTCAGCGCCGGGCTTTTTTAAGATGGGTACAATAACAGCTGTTTTCAGTGAGCTGGCTACAACCCCTTGGGAGAGAGAAGTGTTAAGGAAGTGGAGAAAGGGGTCTGGACAGGTTGTATAGATGTAACGAAGGATGTGCGCGGGGCAGGTGTCCAATGGGGATCCTGATTTAACAAGTGGAATTATCGAAGTCAAGGATTCCTTAGTCAAAAGGGGAAAAGCGTTGAGTTGACCCTTAGATGGAGGACACTGAGGGTCAACAAAAGTGAGGGGGGGTGAGGGAATATTGGCTTTGATGATGGCAATTTTTTCGATAAAGAAGTTGTTGAGAGAAAGACAGAGGTCCAGGGAAGGGGAGGGCTTAAGATATGTCCTATCAGAAAAAGCTAGTTTGTGGACAATCGAAAAGATTTCCCTTGGTTGATTCTCCGCTGCTAGGATCTTTGAGGAGAAATAGGCCGTTTTAGCAGCCAGGATAGCGTTCTTATATTGAGCTAAGATGGTAGTGAACTCAGATCTGAGTAACGGACAATAGTTCCTCCTCCAGGCGCGCTCGGCTCGGCGTACCACAAGTTTAGTGGTCTTAAGATCCTTGTTGAACCACAAGTTGGCGTCTTTTTCCCGTTTTGAGGTCACCCGTTTCAGTGGGACAATGGAGTCGCAGCCTGAGGAGAGCCAGTGTTCGATGGCAGTGGCTTGTGAAAGGGTAGATAGGCCTTGCAGAATGGGGTGGGAAGAGGTCAGCAGGGTGGATAGATGCGCCGGGTCCACTCGGTTCCATGAGCGGACCCAGACATTCTTTGGGAGGGGGGGCTTAGTAGTGGGGTTGATAAGAATGGTAAATGAGATCAGACAATGGTCAGACCAGGTGCAGGGTGAGATGGACAGGGAATCCACCGGACAATTCAAGGACCAAATCTGGTCTAAGATGTGTCCTTTGACGTGGGTGGGTAGACGAACATGTGGTACAAAATTAAGAGAGAGAAGGGTGTCTGAGAACTCTTTCGAGGACGGACATTCTGCTGGGTCTGATGGCCAAAAATTAAAATCTCCCAAAATCAGGATGGAGGAGTTGTTGACCGTGAGAGTGGCCAGTACCTCTTGAAAGTCAGGGAGAAACTGCAAGGGTGACTGCGGAGGACGATAGGTGAGAACACAGGTGAGAGGAGGAGTGGTAGATGTAGTACGGATAACGAGGTATTCTGTGGTGGCGATTTCTGGCACAGAGAGTATTTGGAAGGGAAGGTCAGCCCAAGTAATGACTGCTATGCCGCCCCCAGCTCGTCCGTCGACGCGGTCTGCTCATAGAGCATAATAAGGGGCAGGGAGGGTGGCCAGTAAAACAGGGAGAGAGTCATCACTAAACCAAGTCTCTGTTAGGAAGAGTAGATCCGGTGCGTGAAGGTCCAGCAGTACCGACAGTTCGTGTGAGTGGGCCACTGCTGACCGGGTATTGAGATAATAGGCAGCGAGGGTCCTAGCTGCGACAGGGCTAGCATCTGTACTGGGAAGATGGGGGGGGATAGGGGGGGGAAGAGGACAGGAGGACGAGGGAGCCGGGGACAAATCAAGTGAGGATATGAGAGAGCGGGTATGGGCAGGCAGGTGCAACGTGCCATGGAGACTACGAAGCTGGGAAGAAGTGTAAGTGATGAATTGGACAGGGTGACCTGCCCCTGGCCCCGGTCGGTCGCGGACGGGCGCAGACGGGCTTGCCTTAGGCGCGCCTTCGGCGCGCAAGCGGCGCGCCCGCTGCGCTCGTCCGCTGCGCTTCCGATTGGTGCACATGATTTATACTGAGAGGGGTGATTGGATGGGCGTGGCCTAGGAAGGGGCCTGGCCTCTCTCGTGTCGGCAATGGCGTCAGGGGAAGAGTTTGTGGGAGGCTACGTGGCAGCGTTAAGATCCGCTGTGCGTGCCTGTCCCGTAGGAGCGACTGCTCTGAAGTGGCCTCGCTGGAAGGTGGGTGGTAATTGTTTTTAAAATACAAAGTAATTCGTGACAATCAAACAATTTTAAAAATAATCAGAGTGCGTGGATAAGAGCTCCCGGCTTCCGCCTCAGGAGAAATGACTGTCTGAAAGTCGTTTGAGATCAGCGTATTTATGCTCGGCAGCGATGGGCGTGGCCTAGGAAGGGGCCTTGCCTCTCTCGTGTCGGCAATGGCGTCAGGGGAAGAGTTTGTGGGAGGCTACGTGGCAGCGTTAAGATCCGCTGTGCGTGCCTGTCCCTTAGGAGCGACTGCTCTGAAGTGGCCTCGCTGGAAGGTGGGTGGTAATTGTTTTTAAATACAAAGTAATTCGTGACAATCAAACAATTTTAAAAATAATCAGAGTGTGTGGATAAGAGCTCCCGGCTTCCGCCTCAGGAGAAATGACTGTCTGAAAGTCGTTTGAGATCAGCGTATTTATGCTCGGCAGCGATGGGCGTGGCCTAGGAAGGGGCCTGGCCTCTCTCGTGTCGGCAATGGCGTCAGGGGAAGAGTTTGTGGGAGGCTACGTGGCAGCGTTAAGATCCGCTGTGCGTGCCTGTCCCGTAGGAGCGACTGCTCTGAAGTGGCCTCGCTGGAAGGTGGGTGGTAATTGTTTTTAAAATACAAAGTAATTCTTGACAATCAAACAATTTTAAAAATAATCAGAGTGCGTGGATAAGAGCTCCCGGCTTCCGCCTCAGGAGAAATGACTGTCTGAAAGTCGTTTGAGATCAGCGTATTTATGCTCGGCAGCGATGGGCATGGCCTAGGAAGGGGCCTGGCCTCTCTCGTGTCGGCAATGGCATCAGGGGAAGAGTTTGTGGGAGGCTACGTGGCAGCGTTAAGATCCGCTGTGCGTGCCTGTCCCGTAGGAGCGACTGCTCTGAAGTGGCCTCGCTGGAAGGTGGGTGGTAATTGTTTTTAAATACAAAGTAATTCGTGACAATCAAACAATTTTAAAAATAATCAGAGTGCGTGGATAAGAGCTCCCGGCTTCCGCCTCAGGAGAAATGACTGTCTGAAAGTCGTTTGAGATCAGCGTATTTATGCTCGGCAGCGATGGGCGTGGCCTAGGAAGGGGCCTGGCCTCTCTCGTGTCGGCAATGGCGTCAGGGGAAGAGTTTGTGGGAGGCTACGTGGCAGCGTTAAGATCCGCTGTGCGTGCCTGTCCCGTAGGAGCGACTGCTCTGAAGTGGCCTCGCTGGAAGGTGGGTGGTAATTGTTTTTAAATACAAAGTAATTCGTGACAATCAAACAATTTTAAAAATAATCAGAGTGCGTGGATAAGAGCTCCCGGCTTCCGCCTCAGGAGAAATGACCATGCATATGCATCATCAGAGGGTCCGCACGCGGTTTATGTTAGTTTCCACTTTTCTTCCATTTGGTCGTCAGCATTGTAGCATTATAATCAAATATTTTCCATATCTTTGTAGGCACATTGCAGATAGCATTCTTGATTTACAACGAGAACACATCATCTCATGATCAGCTTCTTTTACTAATTTGGAAAATGGTACAGATTTGCAGTCAGGTATTGTTAAATATAAAAATCGTTCTCTGTCAACTATAGTGCTTGAAGTTAACGAACACTCTTCACATTTATGTTCCCATTTGTAACTGAGTCCAAATAAACTCTCAATCTGAATTCCTTCATCTTCTAGTACTCCAAGCATAACCATCAGAAATTCTTGTGCATCTTGATGTATATTAGCACTGAACGTTAAAGATCCAGTACATGTATCCAACAGTTGGCGAATACCAGAAGCAGAATGAATCTTACTTCTATCAGTTCTCAATTCTTGAAATAAAGTGTAGAGTGCAGAATATGAAGTTTTTGCCTGACTTTCCATAATTTCACCACAAACATCTTCAAGATAAAATATAACATTTAGAATGACTTTACCATAGCAGTTGACACCAGAAGCATTTTCTAATTGGTATCCAACAACATCATCACTTGTTTGTATTTTCTGCTTCTTTACATCTTTTCTTTTCTGTTGATTTTCTTTCTGCTTTTCAACCATAGTTAACTCTTCAACATATTTGCATTTTGAACACACAACACGTTTCTCAAAAATAGGATATTCACCTAAATGGGGAGCATAAAGCCTTCTCAAATGATTATATTCTCTTACACAATTAACATCAGCACTAACCTTGTTCTCATCAAAATCAATTAAATACAAACCAGACAACGTTCTAACTCGAGATAATGCGACATATACCATTCCCTCTTTAAGCACAGTTTTTCCAACATTTACCAAAGCATTATCTACACTTAAACCTTGTGATTTGTGAGTAGTTATTGCATATGCTAAACAGAAGAGAAACTGTTTTCTACGAACATACAAGTCTTTTACAAACATAAAACGTGCGGCAGAACTTGCAACCTGTCTTACCTCTGCAATCTGATCAAATTTAACTTTCAATTCCATTTCTATTTTGATATTTCACAAAATCAACAACTTTCCCCATTGCTTCATTCACTAAACCTTCTTCTACATTCAGATTACTCTTCAAAATTACCCGACAGTTTAAACATACATCTACATTTTTTTCTAAGCCAGCAGTTTTTGATACAGACTTTTCCAAAGAATCCAATTTAGTCTGTCGTTTTTCTGAAAGAACAATTGTTATTCCTTGATGCTCTATTTTATCAATAGCTTCAATGTGAACTATTTCTTGATTTTCCAATTTCATAAGCTCTCTATTAAATGTATAACACTCTTCCACTGTAGGCATTAAGCAAACTATAGATTTTCTTTCTTTCATTTTCTTGTACATTGCTTCTGCTGGTGTGTTTTCATTTGTAAACAAGTTCTTTAGTAGACGACTTTGCAAAACTTGTTTACCATGTTTGCTTAGAACACCAATTGTTACATCTTTGAGAATATTTCCATAATCTTCATCTCTATATATTCAAAATGTAACCACAGATTCACATTTCCAATGCTTCCCAAAGATTTCTTAATGTCTTAATGTAGAAGAGTTTTAAACACTGGTTCTCCTTTTACAGGGGTTAGTTGTAGCAGATCTCCAAATACAATTAAATGTTTTCCCCCAAAGAGAAGGCCGTAATCTGTTTTTAATACCTGTTGCATTCTTAGGTGTACAAAAGCAAGCATTAAGTATGAGACCATGCTCACCTCATCAATAATTAAAAGTTTCATTTTCTTCAGCACTCTTGACACTTCAGAAGAAGCTTCTCCAGACAACTTCTGATATTGTAATTTATTATCATGCTCAACTGGTAACATCAATAATCTATGCAAAGTAACTCCTTTAACATTGTGTGCAGCTAATCCAGTTGGAGCTGTTACCATACAACATAAATGTGAACCAGTAGTTTTTTTAAGATAACTGGTCAAAACTTTAATTAAAAAACTTTTACCTGTCCCAGCTTGACCACTGATGTACATCAGAAGAGGTTTAAAAGATGAACACAGACATTCTTTTTTTTCATGCAACAAACCATGTTCTATCCGTTCTCTCACTTGCACATATATTTCTTTCTGTTCAACATTTACTTGTTCTTCTAACTTTTCCAATGTTATATTCTCCTCGTGTGCTTGTTGCATTGCAATTTTGACTTCATGCATAGCAATCGCTGCTTCATTTTCCAGGATTGGTTGTCCAAGAGGATCTTGACTACATGGACCACTACTTTGACTATCTTGAGAACTTTCAGGAGCTATTTTAGCTATAATAGTCTTTTCCTGTTCAACTTCATCATTCAACATTTTTAAATATGTAGGGAAAATTGGACATCGAATGCTATCTTTGCAAGCATTAAAAGAATCTTCGTAGCAGTCAAACTCTCCAAGTAATTCACTTTCGCTACGCCATGGTTTAAACAGCTGCAGAAGTGCTAAATAGTAAAATTCTCGCTTATCTGGAGTTTCACAACTAAGTTTCTTGTGGTTTATAAGATTACCCTTAGCATGTTTTAATAAACAACCATGGCATCCAACTACTGCAAACTTTCCTTCTTTTGAATTCTCTTTAACATTTCTTTTGAAGCTGTAATGTTGAAGTACTTCACACAGACATAGCTGTTCTAGATGTTGACTCCTTTTCGGATAGTATGTGTCCAACATTTCAGTTTTAAGAATGTCTGTACTATCTGGCTCATTTGCTGCTAATTGTTCAATTTCTTCCAATGATTTCAACACTCTATTTCATTTGCAGGCAAGACCTAAACTTACCCAAATGATTCCTCGTGACCAGGGCCGGACTGACTAACGGGCGTTTTGGAATTCTGCTGAGCAGGGGGCTGATTTCACTGCGGTGGGGGCTGATTTCGTTCATGGAGACCTGCTTGTACTTCGAAATAATTAAAGCAAAACGAATTTTGTTCAGTACACGCAGGTCCCCATCAACGAAATCAGCCCCCAGCTCAGCAGCATTCCAAAACGCCCGGTAGTCAGTCCGGCCCTGCTCGTGACTTTGAATATAAACTTCAAGAACACAAGCGGTCTGAACATTCATACAATCCAATTTCTCGGTGGGAAAGCATTTTTAAACTAAAGCTGTACAATTTTTTGCTAAGACTATTCTCTTGGGCAATTTCTTCCCACATTTGTTTCATCTCGGTTTTTTCAGATTTTGTTATGTACGATGTAACATAACGTGCAACAGCAATTGAGTTATCCGCAACATACTGGATGTCCATGTTCGCATTCCACATTTTTAAAATGACTGGATTGTAGTCATTGATATACTCTTTGGAGATTTCCGAGTTATTGTGTGCCTCACAGAAGAAAAAAAAGAATTTACTCTTCCTTTACAAATGACTGGACGGGGAAAACCAAACCGACATTTGGTGTAAAATTTTCCTTTAGACTTGTATTTTCTTCTGCATTACTTTCCACAGCGGTGACTGTGGAAACGCAAAACTTGCTGTCTCAAGCTTCTATCTCCTGCTTCTCTTGGAATCTCACATGTCACATACTGTTCGATGAAAGACAATAATGTTTCATCAGAATTAGTTCCAAATTTAGGTGCATCCTTGACCCATAGTAGCATATGTATATGAGGTGCACCTCTTGCTTGGTACTCCTTTCTCCAAAAGAAATCGGTAACTTCTCCAAGAGGTGGATTCTTTTTATTACAGATAAAAGACATCATACCTTGAAACTTATGATTAAAATAGCTGCACACATTTACAGGATCCAATAAGCACAGTTCACCAGGAGTCTTTATTTAAAAAAAAGATTATATTAGAATTCGCTTCTCTTAAAAACTCAAGCAAATCTTCCCATGCATACTCTGCACAGCTGAGTGTGACAAACCATGTTGGTGTACCTAAGTTCCGTAACATACACTTGAATTCTCCATGACGACGATACCAATACTCATTTGTTCCACGTTGACATGCCATCAAATTGATTAACTGTGCTTCTAAATTTTCATCTGTTTCTTGAACTTTCTCCACAAATTCTTTCGCAGAAAGAAGTGATTCATGAACTCCAGTTTTAAGTATATGATTTACTGCATACGAGAGAGAAGACAGATCACTTTCAAACAAAAGGTGAAATATGTATGGAATGCACTGTTGAAATCTAGGATGTTCAGAATATATTCTTGTTGACCGATATTCTGAAGCTGTAATCCGTACAGGTCGGTCATCATATCATCCACCTTCTCCAGTAGGAAACAACTGTGGAAAACAACGAGCTTCCAAGCTTTTCTCCCATACACTCATTGGAGTGCTTTTTTCATTTGAAATAACTCAATGCTACTTCCTATCACTTCTTTTGAATGCAAAGGACATATTGTATAATGTTCATAAATCTCTTCAGTCCTTGACTTGTCCACTTTCTCTATTTGACCACTTGAAATTTCAAAATCATCTTCTAAACGTATTACCTGTTCATCCACATTTACATTTTTGTAATACATATTGTTCTCTATAAGATATAAGGTAGCCTTTTTAACTTTAATAACATCCACAAATACTTGCCATATTTTCCAACTCTTTGTGGGTACACCATTTACTAAAATAACTACTGCCTCATCTTCCTCTTTCTCTCCAGCAATAGTTTCAATGTTTTTCTTAAAATCCAAAGGTAAGTACACCACTCTTCCTTTCAGCCCTCTTTGCAAGTCTGTTGGTGGCAGTCTACCTGTTTTCGGCTTCATCCGAATTATAGTTTGAAAAGGATGAACAGATTGAATTAGAACCGACTCATATGTATTCAATTTGGCCAGCTCCTGCGGAATAGCTACTAACTCCAACTTATTATGCACTGCTCTAGCAGGCATTTTGTTCTCTTCTAATTTGTTGTAACAATATTTACATATACGTTGATCACTACCTAACTCAAATCGACCTTCAACAAACAAGTGCGTATTAGCGCTGCCCTGATTAATGCTAGATCTTTAAGGAAGCACTATCTAGATGTGTTTGATATGATCACCGAAAAATCCTTGGATTTGCTGTTTGTTACGGAGACTTGGCTGGACACCTCCTCTAATCCTATTGTGGCATTGGTAACACCCTCTGGCTACAAGCTTCATCGGGTTGACCGCATAGCTGCCAGAGGGGGTGGCCTGGCTATTTTGTATAGGGAGTGTTGGGTGCTGTATGGTGAGGCCTCCGTTGCATGGAGTGAATGTGAGGTTCTGGACTTTAGTATACAGTTCTCACCTCACTTCATTCTAGGAGGCTCTCTTATTTATCGCTCTCCAGGCCCGTCGGAGGCATTTATTAAATCATGTGGGGATGCTATGGCTGAACGCGCTTTGCGTTTCTCCCGCTATCTGGTTTTGGGAGACGTTAATCTTCATCTCGAACAATCTGACGCACGAGACACGGTTGAGTTTCTTAGCTCCCTGGAGTTGGCACATCTTTCTCAACGGGTTTCCCACCCTACTCATCAGGCGGGCCATATGTAAGATCCCGTGTGCGCTAACTTCCCGATTCAAGTGGTAAAGCCCTCTCCCGTCTCCTGGTCAGACCATTTCTTCATAGGCTTTTCTTGGGAAATTACTCAGCCTGTTAGGAAGGCGGTTGACTTTTGCCCATCAACTTTCAGTAAGATAGATCCTACTCAGTTCTCTGGCTCTTTGGCTGCATTTTGGCCCTCTCTTCAGGTAGATCTTGAGGGAAACCTATCTAGGTTCACTGATTGGATTTCTGATTCAGTGTCCGTACTTTCAACACCTCGCCGGCTTAAGTTTGCTAGAGAGTCTCCTTCCAAACCTTGGTTCTCTTCTGAGCTCAAAGCTTTAAAACACAAATGTAAAATACTGGAAAGGGCCTGGCACTCGAGTGGCTATTGCCCTCTAGCCAAACACAAACTGAGAGCTAAACAAAAAAAATATTTTACTGCCATAGCTGCCGCAAAAGGCTGCTACTATTCCCTACGTATTGACCAAGCGAGTAATAATTCCAAAGAAATATTCTACATTGTGCAAAGTTTTATGTCTCCCAGTGCCCTAGCTCGATCTGTACCAGCTTCTGAGACTTGGTTCAATATTCTTGCTAAGTTTTTTTTGGACAAGATTTGCACTATACAAGCTAGCTTTTCCTCGTTTAATATAACAGGCAAGACTTCTCTAGCTGGCTTTTTGCATACTGCACCTACTAATGTCTCGTCATTTTTTGAGCCTATTGATCTGGATTGTTCTCTCAAAATTCTTAAGTCCTTGAAGTCGGGATCTCCAACTGACCCCTGTGCTGCTAGACTTTTGGCCTCGGTTGCGGATACTATTAATCCGGAAGTCAATAAAATCGTTAATATGTCTTTGCAGGAAGGCTTTGTGCCAGCTGCCTGGAAGCGGGCACAGATTCTCCCTCTTCTCAAGAAGCCATCCCTTGACCCACTGACACCGGGAAATTATCGCCCCATTTCACTGTTGCCCAGCCTGTCTAAAGTCTGTGAGAAGACTGTCACCAAGCAACTGACCAATTTTGGTCTGTTGCACCTGGCCCATTCAGGGTTTTGTGCCTTGTTTAGCACTGAGTCTGCCCTGCTTGAGGTGACGGAGGCAATCCGTGAGTGTCTGGATGCCGGTGGGAGGGCAGCATTGGTTATGCTGGATCTCTCGGCGGCGTTTGACACGGTGCCACACTCTTTGCTTCTGGATCGCCTCTCTGAGATTGGGATTTCCGGCACAGTTTGGCGATGGATTAAATCTTTCTTGGAAGAACGTTCACAGCAGATCTGGCTCCCCTCTTGTGTCTCGGCATCACAGCGTGTAGCTACAGGCATCCCACAGGGGTTATCTCTTAGTCCCCTTATTTTTAACATCTATGTTACTCCGCTGATTTATTTAGCGGAGTAACTGGGGGCTCAGGTGATGGCCTATGCGGACGACACTCAGCTCCTGTTTTCTTGGGGTAAGGATAATGATTCAGTCTTGATGGCTCAACACTGTCTCTCTTCAGTCTTCAGCTGGCTTGCCCGGGCACAGCTCAAATGTAATGAAGAGAAATCAGAGGTCCTCTTGTATGGTGTCTTTCCAGACAACTTTCGAGAGAGACTTTGGCCCCCTGGCTTTCCCTTGCACAAAGCAATGGATACTGCAGTAAAAAATCTAGGGGTTTGGTATAATGAGAATCTGTCCTTCTCTACCCAGGTCAAAAAGCTGGTCGGATCTTGCTTTGGCATTTTGAAAGCTTTGAGGAAATTTTTACCCCTCCTTCAAAGTTCGTCCAAAGAAACGGTTGTTCGTGCCCTGATTTTGTCTCGCCTGGATTATGCCTATGCTCTTTATGTTGGCATTTCAGGCTAACTTCTGAATAAATTACAGGTCATCCAAAATTCGTCCGTCAGACTCCTGCTGGGTATATCTCATAGGTGTAGTGTGCGGACTCATTTGCGCTCTTTACACTGGCTCCCGGTGGAGTCTTGTATAAGATTCAAAACTTAGGCCATTGCCCATAGTGCCCTGTATGGCCTAGGCCCTCTCTATCTTCAGAAGAGGCTTGCTTTTTATGTTCCCGCGAGACAGCTGCGGTCCTCCTCCCAATTTCTGATGCTGACACCTTGATTTACACGTCAGAGGTTGGGTGGGAGTTCCTTTGTGCATAAGGCCGCGCTGGCCTTGAATGTTCTTCCCTTGGCACTTCGTTGCACTCAAGATCCTATGATTTTTAAAAAAAAGTTAAAAACCCTTGTCTTTGAATAATGTTTTAGCCTGTGGCTCCTTTTCTTAGTTTGCGCCGGGACACTCTGTTGAGTATCTGTGCGTGTTTCAAATTGACTTAACATAACATAACATAACATAACAAGTAAGTTGCAAATTCTTCCCACTTACCATTGTTCTCCTTTTCACTTTTCAAATACAAATCAACATTACTACTTTGGCTTTTATAATGAGTACGTTAACAACAAACACAAACATAGTTTGGTATTTCAGAGCACACTACATTAAACTTTCCAATTTCTTCTTCAAACTGATTAGTGCTAATCACTTTCTCTTCTCGTCCAACATCTGTAATTTCAATAAACTGCTCTTCTGAACCAAAATATCGCATTTCAATATCATCACACTTTTATGAACATCTGATAAAGAACCATATAAAAGATTTCCATTCAGTTCACTTAAACTTAATGCAGGACTTTTTACATAGTACAGTTTCTTTACAAAGTTCCGCATTTCTGAATGGTGTACTGGCAACATCCTCAAATGATGAAAAACACTTTTACAAACTTTTCTTGAAAGACAAGCTAGAGAATGCCCATACTTCTCAGTATATTTTCTTACATTACATGGATCTAGTCCTTGTAACAACTTAGTCTTCTGTTTTATACTTTTCTTAGTATATTCTTGTAGCAAATTTCTCATTATATCAATTGATTCCTGTCGAATACTACAAATGGTACTACTACTCCACTTATACACAGGAGCTCGTGGACGTTTCCCTTGCACTTCTTCAGCTATTAACTCTTCTGCACTTTTACCAACCATTTCCTCCTTTGGAAGAGGAACACCATCCTGAACTTCGTAGCAACGACCTCCAGTATCAACTGCAAATGATAAACTATTTTCCTGGAAGTAACTTTCCTCATGAAAAAAAGGCTCAGTACTAGAAGTATGTCTCCAATGTCCACTAAAGATTTTACAAAAGTTGGTTCTGTTCACAAGTCTTTTTTTTTCTACTTTGTCTTTCAATACTTTGACTATTTTATCCAATACTTTCAATCTCTTTAAAATCAAAATGAACAACTTCTGTTTCAAATTGAAAGCAGTATCCACTATACTTTCAATACGCTGCTTCTCTTTGAATTGGAACATTCTTCTTTTATATTTGCGGCATGTTATCAATAAATTCTGAATCACTCTAGATCGAAAAAGTCTCTGACGAATTTCTTGAAATTGTTTTTGTGTCCGAGTACCAGATACTATTTCTTTATCATCTTTCCTTTTCCTCGTATTTGAAATTGAACTCTGCTTCACCTTACTTGAAAAATTCTTCTTTTTGCTTTGTGTGATGTTTTTCTCATTAAATGTTCGTAATATTTTTCTCAAAAATTGTCTTTTGCTTTTACTCAACCAAACAGTTTCTCTACTACTCGCATTTTTTTCTACTTCAAGATCTTTCCTTTTCGTAAAATATATATTTTTCTTTTCTTTTTCACTTCTTCTAGGCATTTCCAAATATCAATCCAAACGAAATAATTTTCTGAAAAACAAAAAATAGATTCAATTATTTTTCACATTTCTTCACTATGTTAAAATAATAATATACAATTGCAAAACTTCCACTAACAACTTCCAGACCCAGTGCTGCAACTTGATGGAGCATGACAGATGAGCACTAGGATGACAAGTAGTGGCGTAGAAATACAGCAAGTATTTATTTAATTATTTACATACTCCTTTACAATTTATATATCACTGCACTACCTCATACTTTTCACCTCTCCGCCACACCCCACCACCCCACACCACTTTCTCTGCAACCCACCGCACACAACTTTATAAATAGTACTTTTAAAATTTTGAATCTATGTACTTAGAATGATATTATTGACCAAACAGCACACATAAAAATTTCCATTATTACCTAACAATTTTATCAACAACTTCGCAAACATAACACTGCACCCAGGGCTTTAACTGGAGGGGGTGTCTGTGGGGCTGTGACCACCAGCACTTTATTTTTGGGAGCCTCGAAATGGGTCTTTATAGAGCTCTATTTTCCGACCTCACAAACGTAATCCGTTTTTTTTTCTTTATTGCACTGCAGTGACACTGTGAGAGCATGCACATTGCTCACTACTTAGAAGTGCAGACATCATGCCAAGTGACTCGCATTATAGGAGAAGGGAAATCCTTTAAAGAGAGCCATTTTCTCTCAGTATTTCCCTTCTCTTTTTGTAACGCACCAGCAACATCATCGTGGGGTGATTAGCAGACAGACCACCAGGCGCGCAACACCCATTGCCCCAGACTCTCTGACACAGCTTCCCGGGCGCACACACAGAGCCGCACCCGAGTACTTCACCGGTCTTCAAAACATCATTTTTTTGTAAAGGAGTCTCTGTTCTTTTTCACCCCTTTTTACAACCCCTACATGCCCACTCTGCCTATTGCTGAAAGAATTAGGCTCCCCCGAAATCTCCCTCTGGTTGCGCCTTTGCAAACAACCACAACAAGGCAACTTCAGCACAAACCTGCTCTCACCTTACACACGGTCTTGTTGTAGTGCTGCAAAAACACACACTTTGCCTGCTTCACTAAGTTCTCACACTCCCTCTTTAATATGAACATGAAAGCTTTCCAATTACTTTTATATTCCTATACTGTACTTCACATGGAAATATAGAACTCAAGGTTCTCACCACCCCAAATTAGCTCTCTGGTATACTTTCTCAAATGTAAGAAGTACAGGTATTCAGTATCTGTCAGTCACGGCCACTTTAAAACAGTGTACCTATAAACAACTCGACAAAACGTTATGTTTCTAAATTAATGTATTACACTTAAAAGCTCCTTTACATTTATTTCGCTAGATGTACCTTTGTTTAATACACCACCAGAGAAGGGTGTTGAAGTATGCTCCACAAAGAGTAACTCAAAGCTTTGTTATTCTTTATTAAAACATCTGCCTATCAATGCTTTTTGCTTTTCGCAAGCCTTTTCAACGCCTTAAGAGGGTAGCTGGATGAGTATAATACATCGTATTTAAGATCGGGGCGGACGATGCATAGAAATAAGAACATATAGTTGAATAAAGGGCGAGTGGATGCATGGCCAGATGCATCAATGGATAGATACATAGATCAATGTATCAATGTATGGATGGATGGAAGGATGAATGATTGCAAAGACCAGTACTTACGATAGACGGGTGGGCTGATAAATGCTTAGGATTGATTCTGGGACAGATATATCTATGCATATATAGGCGTATCACTGCATGAATGGCACAGTGCTTACTATAGGCGAGTGCGCTCATAGATGCTTAAGATAAGCGGACAAACAGATTTATGTATACATATAAATAGGAATATATCCATCAATTAAAAGATGGTTGAGTGGCTCAGTGCTTAAGATGCATGGATACTGCACTTTAATTGGGCCAAGTCTGGGGACCGGCACTTATTTTCAGGCAGCCTCCAAACGACTCTCTACCAGGCTCTTTTTTCGGCCCTCTCAAAGATAGTCAACTTTTTTTTTATTACACTGCAGTGACAGCATGCACATCGATGTACGCATGCTTATTTTGCTCACTACTGAGAACTGGAGACATCACGCTAGGTTACCCACGTTGTAGAAGAAAGGGAAATCCTTTAAACAATGTTTTTTTCGAACCTACGATAATTGGAGAGGATTTTCTAAAGCACACAATGATACTTATCTTGATTTAGACCATGCCCCAACTTGCATAGCCCACACCCCTTTAAGAGCTTTGCCCCCCTTTTAGAGCACCCCCACTTTTTTTTCTCCCACTTAGAACCCTAACTACACCATAGTAACAAACAGTGTAACCTTCCATTAAAATCTACAACGGCACCAAGTTTCATAATTTTCCATCAATGCTATCAGCCTTCTACCACAGTACAAGAGTGTCTATCAGCACGAAGATGTCTTATCCACAGAAATGTTGTGTAAGTTCTGTACCTGTCTGCTGGAACACTCATCACCAAAATGTATTAAAACATGGGAATTTGCCAGAAAAACATATACCATACCATAAAGCGATTCATAAATGGGCACACTGCCACTACACCACCCTCTTCCCCATCCTTCCTTAACTCACAAAATTAAAGAAAGAGCCACACCAAACCTAGTAAACACACTATACCAATACAATAACTTAATTTCAACAACCGTCTACCGGAACGCTCATGAGCAAAGCATATTAAAACATACAAATTTGCGGGTAAAACAAATACCATGCCATTAATCAGACACATACCTACCTCCCCCACATCCACCCCCACCCTTCCTTAACTGTACAAAATCAAACAGCAACCCCCACCATTCCTAGTAGCGCCACTATACCCATACACAGGCTTAAGTTTAACAGGTGTGTGCCGGAACACTTATCAACAAAAAGTATTCAAACATGCAAATTTGTGGGAAAAACATAAACAATACCATAGCACAGTTAAAAAATAGGCCCACTCAAACTACATTACCTTTACTAACTACACATGCCCATGTTACAAATGTCCGTCTACCGGAACGCTCATGAGCAAAGCATATTAAAACATACAAATTTACGGGTAAAACATACACCATGCCATAGGGCGCTTTATAAGTGCTCCCAGTGGTACTACATCAAGTTTAGTAGCTCCACATCTCCACGTCACTATATTCTGTATTTCAAACAGCAACATAACTACCATCCCATAGCACTGTTTATAAATAGGCCCAGTGAAACTAAATTACCTTTAGTAACTACACATGCCCACGTTACAAATATCCGTCTTATAATCAGCAACATATGCACCTCCCCCACCCCCACCCATCCCTTGCTTAACTTTACGAAATCAAACAACGAGCCCCAGCACTCCCATTACCACCACTATAGCCATAGATAGACTTAATGTCAACAGGTATCTGCCGGAACGCTCACCAGCAAAACCTATTAAAACCTGAAATTTTGCAACTCAAACATACACCATACCATAAGACGATTTATAAATAGTCACAGTACCACTACACCACCTCAACACCCGCCCTTGCTTAACTTTACGCAATAAAAGAAAGAGCCCAAGCAAACGTAGAAGCGCCACTATAGCCAAACAGAGGCTTAATTTCAACAGATGTCTCCTGAAACGCTCACCAGCAAAACGTATTAAAACATGCAAATTTGCGACTAAAACATATCCCATGCCATAGGGTGCTTTATAAGTGCTCCCAGTGGTACTAGATCACCTTTAGTAGCTCGACATCTGCACGTTACTATATTCTTTGTTTCAATCAGCAACATAATCACCTCTCCCGACACCCACCCCGCCCTTGCTTAACCGTACGAAATCAAACAGAAACCCCCACCATTCCCAGTAGAGACACTATACCCATATACGACGTTAATTTTAACAGGTGTCTGCCGGGAAAATACTTATCAGCAAAAAGTATTCAAACATGCAAATTGGCGGGTAAAACATAAACCATCCCATAGCACGGTTTATAAATGGGCCCAGTTGAACTACACCACCTTTACTAGCTATACATCTATATGTTACGAAAGTCGTTTAAACACTTTGTAGAGTGGATAGCATGGGGAGAGTAAACAAAGTTCTAATTCCCACACGTTTGATATACAGTCCCTTTACTGTATCTATATTAAAGATATTAAATGGAATGAATAATTTAACGAGTGTCTCAAAAGGGATAGTGAAGCTCACCATCCGTAAAAAACGAACCACTTCAACACCTACATATATCCGCCACAGCGACACAGCCTGACAAATAGTATCACTTATAATCACATGTAGTTCTCTAATTACAACAAACTCATACAGAAAATATACAGCACATTTACATTTTTTTATCTCTCACACATTTATAAAACATCTCTTCTAAAGAAGCACTCCCCAACTACTTCTATTCCATAAGAACAGACAATAATTAATATGTTTACTACCATATATTTTAGTATATTTACCTTTTTATTATTTACTAGTCAGAAACTACAAAAACTATTCACTATACCCAAATGCAAACCAGAAACCATATTCATATTTATCTCAACTATAAGACCACAACCTGCCCACATAACATTTCTGCATTTTGTTTTATCGCTTTTAACTTAATAACACATACATCTCCTACCATCACCCCCCACCCCACTATTTCCACAAAAAGTATCAGTTGCAAACGTGCAACATTTTCTTTATCTCCCCAAATACATTACAAATTCAAATTAACGCTGTACCTCATTTTCAAAACAATACAGTCCTATAAAGATGACAAACTACACTTCTCTGTGAAAAATACCTAAACATATATAAAATACATATATAACAACAGCTCAAATGTTATGCATATTTCATAACCAATATCAAACACCACACTTTACTAAAACTATATTACTTTGAAATAAAAAATACTTTCAAAATTAAAAACATCACCTCAAATACTTAATCAGTACTATAAAACACATAACACACCTTGTTCATTTCTAATTAACCTTTGTAGTTGTTATCCAGATTTCAAATGACACACGCATACAATTCTCTTTTTTTCACATAGTACATGTAAAGCTCCGACTTCATCAAGAATGAAACCAGGAATGGCACAATTTCTCTGTCGCTCCACACATAAATACATGTAAGGAACAAATCAGAATACTTCATTCCTTCAACGACATTCCAAAACGTACCTCCATTGGTTAATTTTAAATTTTCCTTCCGAAAAGCTACTTATTATTCCGCGCCACATACAGGTCACAAGTTCAACCTATTTTATCACCACACTTTCTGGACCCTTCTACGACACCTGCAGGTTAAAAGTTCATCATTTTTTTTGAACCTCACGATATACTTTTGCAACATTTTATCGATCATTCAAAGGCACTTGCACGTTAAAACTTCACAAGAGTGGTCAGTAGTTCATCAGCTTTATTCCCAACTCCAGCAGCACCTCACCTTATGCCCCCAGCGCCATCAGAAGTCAGTGCTTTCCACTTTCCAAATACCAAATTCATTTTATACACACGAATTTACCTTCGCACTCCCTATATAACACCCCCTAAGCACCATACACAAGTTACAATGTTCGAAACAAAAGTTCCTCCAAGTAGCTATACCTACATCCTGACACTACTTGCACCGATGTGGCACAGCAGCCAGAGCACATGACTTCACAGCATTTGACACACAGTTTGGGCTCACGCTTTCATCCCCGAGTCCGGCAGCAGCTCAGCTTAGCAGCATGAGACTCTAAGCACTACCTCACATATTTTCCGTACCCCAGAACTTTCAGACCAGTACGGGTCAGTAGTTCGTCCTAGTAGTTATAAACACATACTGACACTACTTCCACAGCTGTACTGCAGCGGCCATGGCACATGATTTCAGTATACGACACACAATTTAGACTCACGCTCTAATCCCCGAGTCCCGCACCACTTCACCCTAGCAGCATCACACTCTAGGCAATACCTCACTTAATTTTCATAGCCTAGCACGTTCACACCGGTAGGTATGATTATTTCACTTCGCACCCAATCTATAGCACATCCTAAACACCCCACAGAGGTTACAGTGCTCCTACCCTCCTATTTCCCACTTTTTATGCGCTTTTTTCCCCTTACTCGCTTCAACGGAATCACAAAATGGTGGCCAAACCTTCCTCCTTCCATGAAACTCTAGACAATACCTCACATATTTTCCGTACCCAGGACTTTCACACCACTACTACGGGTTCATAGTTCATTCTAGTAGGTATAAACACATTAGGTATAAACACATGCTGACACTACTTCCACAACTGTACTGCAGCGGCCAGGGCACATGACTTCAAAGCATAAGACACACAGTGTGGGCTCATGCTTTAATCCTCGAATCGCGCTCAAGCTCACCTTAGAAACATCACACACTAGCCAATACCTCACTTAATTTTTATAGCCTAGAACTTTCACACTGGTAGGTATGATTACTTCACTTCGCACCCCCTCTATAGAACACCCTAAACACCTCACACAGGTTATAGTGCTCCTACCCTCCTCTTTCTCACATTCTTCGCCCTTTCTCCCCCTTACTCGCTTCAACGGAATCACAAAATGGCGGCCAACACTTCCTAGTTGCAAACGCTCGCAGAGCTCTCAGCCAATCAGCAGCAAGCTCATGCTCATAAGGCTCAGCCAATCAGATGCAGAATTCCTAAATATCGATTTCTGTAAATTTCAATATTTCTCAAAAACTACTGAACGGATTTTCACCAAATAAACAAAAGCGTGCTTTTTAGACGAAGACCCTTCTCCCTGCCAAATTTGGGGTAATTCCGTCCACCCGTTCGACCTGTAGCCTTGTCTAAAGGTTCCTATGGAAATTAACATTGAAAAAACACGTTTTGGGACCCCCCCTTTTTCTTGGCCACCCCCTTGATGAATCACCGCCAAACTTTCAACATAGGAGCTGTTTTGAAAATTTCACGAAGATTCATCAATCGGCGCCAAAGTTATTGCGAATAGAATGTTGCCTATAGTAACTAGGTCCTAACTATAACTACATACTGGCAACCGCCAGTAGGTAATACATATATATATTCACTGAAAAAACCCAAAGGTTTCAGGGAAGTTATAGTTAGGAATCAGCATTTAAAAAACCTGAGAAATTCACTAAAAAAACAAAGGTTTGGGGGACATTATAGTTAGAAATTAGCATTTAACAAACCTTTGAACTTCACTGAAAAAAACATAGGTTTCAGGGATGTTATAGTTAGAAATTAGCATTTAAAACACCTTAGAAAAATTCACTGAAACAACCACAGGTTTCTGGGACGTTATAGTTAGTTGGACATTTCACTCGTACAAAACCAGAGAAATTTGTCCGTTATACTTAGTTGAGCTAACTGTAAGTCGCACCCCCACAATGCACTACTGATGACATCACATAGTACATCATTCATGACATGGTCAGTGACATCACTGATGACATCTCAAATGACATCACTGATGACATCACTGATGACATCATCCAGTGAATGTGTGTTTCTGTAAAGTTTAAATATTTTTCGTATAGATCTATGCCAAGTTGTATTGAAGAAAGAGTGAATTTACAAGTCCTTGAATGGATTATTTAGTAGTTGCGTGACTGATTGTATAAGTGAGTGATTGAACATGTGTTACTGAATGTATGGGTTAGTGACTAAACTGTGTAAAAGTCTGTATTAGTGTCTCAGTTGGTGTATAAGCGGATGCATGGGTTGGTGAGTAGCTACATGAGTGTCTATATGGATTATTGATTTGTTGTCTGAGTATCTATATGACTGCCTGAGTATCTGTGTGGGTGGGTGGGGGGGTGTGTGACTCTGTGCATACATGTCTGAGTGGGCGATTCACTGGTTGTATGGATTCAAAAGTACATCTGGGAAGGGCTGTATGGGTGAGTTAGTGTGTTTATGGGTGTGTTGGTGAGTGAATGAATGTCTCACTGGTATATGTATGAGTAACTACATATGTTTTAAGGCAGTATATGTGAGTGTTGGAGTATATAAATGACTATACGTGAGAGTAAGTTATTTGAAGAGTGGGTGTATAAAAGAGTGTCTGCTTGTATCAGTGATTGTAAAAGACAGTAAGTATGTGTTAGTATCTGCATAAATAAGTGATGTGGGGTGTGTATAAATAACGCAGTTGGTGTTTATAACTGTATGCATGAGTGAATGGGTATGTGATTGATTCTTTGCATAACTGTCTAGGTGTGTGAGTAACTCTATGGATGATTTGCAGACTGTGACTGTATGTATAGGTGTATGAGTGCATATTATAGTACTGTATTGATGAGTAACTGCATGTATAAGTGAGTGGATGTGAGTGTACACCTAGGAAATTGTGGGTGGCATGTAGTATCTGGCATTGTTGTGTGTATGGTTTCAAAAATAGTAGTATGTATTTTAGAGTGCGTGTATCAAAGTTTATATTAGGCCATCAGTATGTGCATCAGATTATCAGGTGTACGATGTCATCAGTGATGTCATTTGAGAAGTCATCAGTGATGTCATCATCGATGTCACTGACCATGTCATGAGTGATGTAATATGTGACGTCATAACCAGTGCATTGCAGGCGTGCGAGTTATAGTTATCTCAACTAACTACAACGGGTGAATTTCTCTGGTTTTATATGAGTCAAATGTCCAACTGACTATAACGTCCCTGAAACCTATGGTTTTATCAGTGAATTTCTAAGATTTTTTAAATGCTAATTCCTAACTATAACGTCTGAAAAACCTATGTTTTTTTCAGTGAATTTCATAGTTCTTTAAATGTTTTTTTTTTGTTTTTTTTTTTAAAACCTTTATTTACACATCGAATATTCACAGTCATGGACCTACAACCGCATGGGACGGCCGCTAAGGTAGAGAAAAGGGAGGAAGACAATAATACAGCAGTCATAAGAGCCGGAGCGAGCCGCCCGCTTAACGGCTGCAGCCGCCCACAACTGAACATAGCACTACAGAAAGGTTTCTTATTAACTATATTATAAAGAAAAACAACAAAAAGAAACTTATACCAGGCAAAAGAACTCCATTAACAGGGACTTGCTCTCTCATGGGCGGGGGACAACAGCGACGACGCAGCCAATTACACAGTTATTCGTGTGAAAAAGGGGGAGGGAGGCCGGGAGAGGATCGGTCATCAATCCCGCAAAGCGACCAGGAACATCAAAGTCAAGGGGACATCGTTACGTCTGGTGCGACCACCAGGGGGGGCGCAGATATTCCCCCGATAGGAATTCCAGGGACCCCACATCTTACTCCATGCCCTAGGCTTGCCCCTGGCCACGTAAACCGTCTTCTCTCGGAACATGCACCAATCCATGTTTTCTTTCCATTTCGTAACTGTGGGGGGCCGACCGGACCCCCAGAGCTGCGCAATGTCCCTTTTAGCGATCATGTTGCCCAAAGTCACCCAGCGTTCTTGTGCCACATCGCAGTCAGTCGGTTCCCATACGTTCAACACACATCGCCGAGCCTCAGGGAGCAGCGTCACACCCGTAACCTCCTCCATCACTGCATGTACACCAGTCCAGAAACGTATCACCTTCGGGCACTCCCACAGAATATGAAGAAAAGTACCAAGCAAGCCACAACCACGCCGACATAAACCATCATCTGTGTAACCCATGCGAAGCAAGCGGGGACCGGTGACATAGACCCTATGTAGTATCTTCAACTGCACAAATCGAAGGCGAGCCGGTATAGCAACCTCCCTCGGTGAGGCTACGGCCGCGACCCAGTCCTCATCATCCAACTCTAGGCCATCAGCGACCCAGACCTCTCGCAAATGTGTAAGAAGGTCCGCTCGAGTATTAATCAGTTTTTTGTAGATCAGGGAGATAGTACTATCTGGCAGGTAACCATCAAGCAAACGATCTTCCAACGGGGAGGCTTCGGGGATAGCTGCAGGATTCGGGAAAGCGGAAAGTAGCGCATGGCGCATCTGCGCATAATGAAAGAACTCCCTATTGCTCAGCTTATATTCCGTCTGAAGAGCTTCAAACGATTTAAAAGTGCCCTTCGTCCAAAAATCCCCCACACGACTAATTCCGATCAAATCCCACTTCTCAAAGCCTTTCGAACGCCATAAACCTCCCAACGCATCCGACGCACGAGACAGACGGCCCATCCATCCCGTAGCAGCGGTGGCGCAGTGCCAGGCGCGCACCGCATTTTTCGTAGGACCGGTCAATTTAGTACTTCCCTTCGTAGAATAAAGCGCCCTATTGAAATCTCTGCCCGGCAACGGTAGCTTATCCATCTCGTACGCGGGGTTCACCGCCGGGCCGTATGTCCCATGATTCACCGCCACCAACTGGGACGCCCAATAATATCGCCTAATATCAGGGAGAGCTATGCCACCATCATACCACGGTAGGGTCAGTTTAGCGAGAGCAATGCGCGGCCTCCCATCCCAAACTAGCTGCCTCTGTAAGCTCTCTACCTCACTAAAGTATCGGGCGGGCACCACGTCCAGCGTATTCTGCAATGCATACAGAAAGCGTGGAAGAGACATCATTTTGAATAAGGCTGCCCGGCCAAGCGGCGATAGCGGGAACCTACGCCAACGAGCTACATCGGCCCGCAGCCGCTGGAGCGGGGGCAACAGATTCAGAGCATAACGGACCGCCGGATCGAGGGACACGTGGATACCTAGATATTTAAATCCAGAATGTGAAATCTGAATTGGACAGCCACGCGGGAGAAGAGGGGGGTCGCCAACCAGCACATAAACACAGGATTTCACCCAATTAATGACAAGCCCTGAATAGCGACCAAAGGAGTTCAGTACATCAAATAGCACTATCAACGATTTCCGCGGGGAGGTGAGATAGAGCAAAATATCATCTGCGTAGAGTGATACGCGATCCTCAAACGTCGGTGTCCACCAAATACCCGTCATGGAGGGTTCCCACCGGAGTCACGCCGCCAGGGGCTCCAACGCAAGAGCAAAAAGAAGCGGGGACAGGGGGCAACCCTGCCGCGTGCCCCTGCCAAGCAAAAAGGGGGCAGAGACTCTACCATTCACCACCACCTGCGCCAGTGGTTCCACGTATAACAACTTCACCCATCCAATGAACCCGGGTCCAAAACCAAACCTAGCCAGCGCCGCCCAGAGATACGGCCATTCCAGCGTGTCAAACGCCATCGTGGCGTCCAGTGACGCCAAAATGGCAGGCTCCCGAATAGAGTCAACTCTCGCGAGGACTCCATGGAGGCGCCGCAGGTTCAGCGCGGTGTTGTGATGCGGAATAAAACCAGACTGGTCCGGATGTACCAGGTCACCGATGACTTTAATCAGACGATTAGCGAGCACTTTAGCGAGAATCTTAGGTTCAGCGTTTAGGAGTGAGATGGGCCTATAAGACGCACAGCAATCACGCGGCTTGCCCTCTTTATGGAGCACCACAATGGTCGCTAGACGTTGATCACGCGGCAGGGCGTCGGCCTCTCGGGATGCAAGAAACATCTCGCGGAGATGGGGTGCCAACCTATCTGGACGAAGCTTGTAAAGCTCGATCGGAAGGCCGTTAGGGCCGAGAGCCTTTCCTGAACGGACCGAGCGAATAGCCAATGCTATCGCATCGTTTGTAAGCGCCGCGTCCAGCATTTCTTTATCATCGACCGAAAGGCACGGCAATGCAATATCTCGCAGCAATTGACAAGAGTCGTCCTCTGGCCTCTCCGAGACCGGAGAGTAGACGTCCCGCAAATGGTCCGCAAAGCAGCTCACAATCTCCCTCGGATCCGTAACACTCACACCATCAGCACGCACAATCACCGGGACCACACGACTCGCTCGCTCTCTCCTCTCCAGCTATGCGATCAACCTTCCAGCCTTGTCACCCACATCATACAAGCGCCCCTGTTGCTCCCTACTAGCGAGCTTGGCAGCATCCGTAACCAACGCCCTGTAATCCGCTTGTTTCAGGCAAAGGGCATGGAGTTTGTCCCGTGTGACCCCCCGCCCGAGATCTTCTTCCAAGTCAGTTATGTCCAACTCCAGGCGTACCACCTCCTCAGTTTTACGCCTCTTAGCATGGGAGATCAAAGATAGGGCCTGCCCACGGATGACCACCTTGAAAGCCTCCCACAACGTTACGGCCGATGAGACTGAACCCTGATTTTCCTCAAAATAACGGTCCAGAGACTTAACCAAAAGGGCACGAGTTGTGGGGTCATGCAAATACCAGGGATTAATCGGGGCCACCCTCCCCTCTGCCCCCATGGCCACATCTAAGTGGAGCAGGACCGGGGAATGGTCAGAGATGCCACGGGCCAGATGTCTGACCTCCCCGATCATTTGGGCTTGGGCGGCCGGCATCAGCACATAGTCCAATCTAGATAAGGAGCCGTGGACGCCAGAGTGAAATGTAAATTGGGCGAGCCCCGGATGCATTGATCTCCAACAGTCCACAAGCCCCATAGTGTCGATAAAGCCACCCAGCCAAGAGTGCGCCCCGGGGAGGTCTCTGGGAGGGTGCCGATCCTCTCTACCCGACACCACAGAATTGAAGTCACCACCCACCAGCAAGAGGCCCTCCGGGAGCCCAAGCAGCAACCCTCCCAAGTCCGCAAAGGTAGTGGTTTGCAACCCCGGGGGGACATAAACTGAAACCAAACACAAAGTCTGTCCTTCCCACCGGCCCACCAACACCACGTAGCGCCCCAGGTCATCATGTATCACCTCATCAATTTCCAGCGGGAGAGAGGATCGAACCAAAATGCCCACCCCTCTGGAGCCGGTTGTAAAACCAGAGTGGGCCACCAAACGGTTGCCCTTTCTATTCATAGCATGGCATGAGTGTCCCACCAAATGCGTCTCCTGCAACAGAACCACATCAGGAGAGAGACGTTTCAAATATTGTAGCACCACCCCTCGCTTCAATCGGTCCCCCAAACCATTGACATTCCATGTTAAAATGCGCAATCCCCCACCCCCCATTTCCATAGCAACGGACACCCCACCCACGTTGAGAGCTAAAAACAGCACACTGATTTCCTGGTACAAAACGAACACCACACAAAAACAACACCCCTACCGCCACCCCCCCAACTCCCGCTACAAACCCCCCCACCCTGCACCCCTGCACAAGACCATTAAGCCACCCCAACTCGCAGTGTGCCTGTCGCCCCACCATAAACCTACTCTACGGAAAGAAAGAAAAAAAAAACCCGAGGAGGAAGAGTCTCACCAGATACCCCGCGGCCTCCCAATGATGAAGGAAGGGTAATGCAGTCCTAGAAAAGAAAAACCAGTACATCAAACCCAAGTCAGGGGTGAACACAAAATTGTCAAGGAACCACAAGTCAGTCGTTCACCCTTGGTCCGCTGATCCACCACCCACATCGTTCCTCCCCGCCGTGCCGACGGTGCAAGGTGTCAAGCCAGTCCTCAACCGCCTCGGGCCGGTCGAAAAAATGAGTCCGTTCTTCCAATTCAATGCGTAATTTGGCCGGGAAAAGCATAGAGTACTTCAAGCCCATGACCCTCAGCCGCCGCTTGACAGTCATAAAGCCCATTCGCTGTTTTTGCACCGATTGTGTAAAGTCAGGATAGAAACTGATATCCGCATTGTCATATTTCGTCGGGCCA
Source organism: Triturus cristatus (assembly GCF_964204655.1). Taxonomy (NCBI): domain Eukaryota; kingdom Metazoa; phylum Chordata; class Amphibia; order Caudata; family Salamandridae; genus Triturus; species Triturus cristatus. The sequence goes on from NC_140587.1 coordinate 377,016,375, forward strand.
TGCACACGGGAGGCCTGCAGGATTGCGTTACGGTCTCTGAAGTTGAATATCCTGGCAATGATAGGTCGCGGCGGGGCCCCAGGCCTCGGCCGGCCCCCCGGAACTCTGTGCGCCCGCTCCACCGTAAAGAATTTGCTGAGGCCTTTCGGCGCTAGTTTGGTCAGGATCAGATCTTCCACAAAGAGATCGACCGGCCCATCCTCCGACTGCTCCGGCACACCGATGATGCGTACGTTATTCCGCCGGGCCCTGCTTTCAAAATCCTCCAGTCTCTTGGCTGAGAGGTCGCTGAGGGCCCGCAAACTACGGATCTCCGTCTGCAGTTCCGAGACATCCGTCTTGAGGCCAGATGACGTGAGATCGAGTGATTTGACCTTCTCACTAGTTTTCGACAGATCAGCCTTAAGTAAGTTGATATCGATCAACACGGTGTCCAGCTTGTGGGCCAGCGAGTCGAATTGCTGGCCGACCGAGGCCTTCATGGCGTCGATGGCACCCATGACGTCTTGTAGTGTCAATTCCGTCGAGGGTGACGGGCCCTCCTTGGCTGCATCTGAAAGTCCACTCGATCCGGGAGATCCCTTCTGCTGGGCATAGCGGTCCATGTTGTTCGCTTGCACGTAGCTACCCCTCCGGGGAGCTCTAGACTTGTGCTTGTCGCCGTCCAGCCGGGTCGTCATCACTCAGCAGGGAGAGCAGATCCAGTATATCTGTTAGGCACAGCAATCACCCTGGGGAGTCCACCCGACTGATGGACAGCCCCCTTGTCAACGCCACTCGACCGCTGCAGCTCGGTCCCAACGCCGAGCGACTGCGAGCGCCCGCCACCAGACTCGTAGAGGAAAGTCAAAAACGAAAGTGAAACCAGGGGGGGACGCCCGCCCAAGACCCTAGTGCCGTTGTTGTTCGATTGGAGCTCGGGGACAGTGCCAACCCAAGTCTGGGGTGGCGCCACGGAGCAGGCCTCTTTCTGGAGTACAGGATAAGTCGAGTTCCCAAAGTCCGATTTAAGTCCCAAAAATGGGAATCACCTCCGCTTCGGTTCACCAGTAATATTCCTTCAGAATAACAGGATTATAGCCAGGATAGACGTGGGAGGCCGCGAGGGTCCCGGGAGCCCTGTGCCTACGCATCCATCTTGGTTGCGCGCTAGGCTCCTCCCCAGTTCTTTAAATGTTAATTTCATATTTTAATATTTATAAAACATATATTTTTTCTATTTTTTTTGTAATTTTTGGAATTCTATTATCCTTTTTTTAATTTGAAAAATATGTAATGTTTTATATCTTTATAAAAAAGTATGTATATCGTTTTTTTTTTTTTAGAAATCTGAACTCCCGTACCGGTAGTGTACCAAGCTCCATCAGCACGCAAATCCTATCCGCCATATTGCTAAACTCGTAAAGTATGCGCATTTCGTATCTGACATGTTCGTGGCACCGCGTCCCACGTAACATATATGTATGTGGTCGCGCCACCTGCTACTTTGGTATGTGACGGGTACACAGTAGCAAGTTGCACCTTACGTCATGTATGTATGGGGTCACACCCACTGCGCATTGTGTATGCGACGAGTGCACGCTGCCAGGCCCTGTGTTATGTCATAGAGGTATGGTGTCACCGGGAACACCATTCCCTCATTTTTTTTTCATCTCAAAACTATATCTAAATAAGTTTAAAGTGTATATGAGAACAAGCGACAATCTAAAATATTTTAAACATTTATATATTTCTAACTGTAATAAACTTATATTATGGTACATATATTTTCTCAAAATCGCGTTGGGTGCAGCCTCCTTGCGCGCTTGGTGCGCGATTGCCATGTGACCTTAAAGAAAAGCATTTCATTAGTTCATAACATTTCCCATTGTAACAGTTGAAGGACCCCACCCATTTTAGTCATTGTCTCTACAGCGTTTGATGAGAGACTCCTCTTCTGATTACAGAGCTTTTTTGAAAACTTTTTGCTATATACACATATCTGACACTACACACAACATGCAACCATCATCTTCATCAATATTCATGCTCTGTAAAGTAGCCTTCCACCTGTGATTGCCATGCATCTAAAAGCTACATAACAGAACTTTTCCCCACTGCCAGAGGTAACATGGTTGCATACGCTGTCCACAGCAAAATGTAATGTGGTACGGCCCAGGGGCAGTATCATGCATGGATAATGAACACGCGGACACAGATAGATAGTGGAAGTGGGTATGGGCATGTGTGTACGACTCCTTTTTATTACCAGGGTCACATATCCAGTGAAGTCTGTGATGAATGCGTGCGGGGTGAGTGTAAACCAGCCCTCAGGGAATGATTGCTGCTAGCATCAACTACAACAGTAATCAATGGATCACACACAGAGATTCAATAATAAAAGGGTCAATAGTTTCTGCTGCAGTAAGGTAGGGACACTAGATGTGAAATATTACAGAAAAGATTCTATCATAAAATAACCATAACTTGTGGTATACTGAGATACAGGCAGTAGATCTGAAATAATACACAAAAAGATTGTATCATAAAGGGTCCATCAGGTCTAGTGCACTCAGATAGCCACATCAAAAGCATTCAGCATGTGCACAGCCAGCGATGATGCATGCTGCCGGTGGGCCGTACTAGGAACAATGTCTGCAGTGTAGGCCGGAGAGCGGTCAGCAAGGGCCCACAGCCACATGGCGTTGACTTACGCTGTCCTGTTTGCCAGACGCGAAGCAACAAAAACCGTGTGTGGACCCTGTGATGATGTGTATGCGTGGTGTGGACAGAGCGCACTAGAGCAATGTCTTTTGCCTACAGCACTGCGTCATCTACAATAGCGACTCCATCTGAATTGTAAACATTGCTGTCTGCAGTGTAAGCCAGAGAGCGGTCAGCAAGGGCCAACAGCCACGTGGCGTTGACTTGAGCTGCCCAGTTTGTCATACACGAAGCAAGAAAAAACATGTGCGGACTCTGCGATGATGCGTATGTGTGGTGCGGACAGAGCGCACTGGAGCAATGTCTTTTGCCTAGAGGACGGCGTCATCTACAATAGCGACTCAATCTGAATTGTCAACACTGCTGTCTGCAGTGTAAATTGAAGGCAGTAGTGAGCACAGTCTTCCATGAATACTTTTTCTCACTTCCTCTTCACAAAATACAACAAAAATTATACAAAACTCTGCAGTAAATAAATCAAAACAATTCGAATTGCGATCTCTGCTGTCCACTGTGTACACTGTTATTCAGTGTTCTTTACCACTACCAAGAAGAATTTGGTCATTGTACTAGACCTATAAGTCATCTTAAAAAACTTCTTCAAGCAAGTATACTAAAAGGCTATTGTGTATATTTCAATAGACGTTGTAGTTAGTTGCCTACTGGATTCTGAATTGTAAGCCCTGCTGATCGCAGTGTAGGCCAGAGGTAGTGGTCATTAACACCTCACAGCCACGTGCCGTTGGATTTGGAAGCACGGAGTTGGTTGCACCTGATTGGAGGGGGGACACACAGATCATCACAAACTTTAACTACTGACATCCTCAATCACAGACTCAAGACCCCGTTTCACTGTTCCGACCTGCTGTACCACGGTGTACTTCACCGACTGCAGTCACCAAGCCCAATAATCATGTGCAGCAGTTAGCTACGGAAGCACAGAGTCTGATGCACGTCAACGGAGGTAGTTCTGTGAAAAACAAGCAGCAGGTAATATCGGACATCGTTCATTTTGGGATCAAGGCACCGTTCCACTGTTGGGACCTAGAGTTGGTTGCACCTGGTCGAAGGGACTACCTTCATCTGCACTCTCAGATACAGTTCTAACATCGTCCATTCTTGGTTCAAGACCCCGTTCCACTGTTTGCGCCTGCTGTACCGCGGTGTACTCCAGCAACTGCAGTCAGCCAAGCCCAATGATCATGTGCAGCACTTAGCTACGGAAGCACAGAGTCTGATGCACCTCAACGGAGGGAGTTCTGTGAAAACCAAGCAGCAGGTAATACCGGACATCGTCCATTTTGGAATCAAGAAACCATTCCACTGTTGGGACCTAGAGTTGCTTGCACCTGGTTGAAGGGAGTACCTTCATCTCCACTCTCAGATGTAGTTCTAACATCATCCATTGTGGGATCAAGACACCGTTCCACTGTTGGGACCTACAGTTGGTTACAGCTGGTCGAAAGGAGTACCTTCATCTGCACTCTCAGATGCAGTTCTAACATCGTCCATTGTGGGATCAAGACACCGTTCCACTGTTGGTACCTGTTGAACTACTGTGTTAGTAGTATACAGAGCACTCCACGGTGCTGGGCCTCAGGCTGGGCACTGTCTGCCTGTGTCGCGGTAGCCAGCATTGATCTCAGGAGCCTTCCCAGCTTGCAGACCTCGGCCCAAAAGCTTCCGCCGGCACGTGGTGGCCCTCTTTCACATACGGTGGTGTCGAAAAGTGAACTGTGCATATGTGCGTCGCAGCGGCCATGAAGGTTTCTGGGTACCAGCAGGCTGAGAGCATTATTCCCGCAGCCACCTTCGCTCACGGCATCAGCCTTGTGGCGGTGTAAGCTGCGCAGACCTGACAGACATGTTCGCCATTCCGGAAGAGAACAACACCCAGAGAAATGTGCCTTTTATTCATACCATTACACTAGCCTTGTGTACGCCGAGCCAGCCCACTACGCTAAAGATTTTGGGGGTGTGGGGGCACGTACGCGCTATGTTTTCGTAATCTTCCCTACTGACTGTACTATCATGGTTGCGTCCAGTGTCCACTTCACATCCCTTCAACACTTTGCATTGTATACTTTTATAATCGAGAATCACTTGCCACCTTCGCACAGACTTTGCTCCCATCTCTCCCTGCATTCTGCATTGTATGGCAGAGGTGCTATGCCATGTTTGATTTGTGTACATGGCTAGCCACGGTTCATACAGTATGTAGTGTCGTTGAGTCTGCTAAGTGTACATGTTGTTTGTCATGTTGTATGTGATAATATAAGGTAGCGCGTTTATTTACGAACAGTGGTTTCTCCCATTTACATATCGCTGTCTGAAAGAGGATACAGAAGTTTTTCTCACAGGTGAAAAGTGCGACCACATTGGCAGTCATTCATTACTATGCAAAAATGTCCAACTGCACGACGCTTCTAACCTTACAGCCCCCAATCTTGCGTGCTTTCTTAAAAGCCCACCAACTCCCACAATCAGACCAACATTCACACAGCTTCCTAACGGCAGTTATCTGCTTCTTAATAACATGGACTGCTACGGAATGTGAGCTGGAATACCGTATGTCCTTACTCTTTCAAACCGGGTAACTTCCTGTGGCAATCTCTATTCCCACCCACACAAAGTAACTCCCAAAGTTCAACTTGGCCTTCAATACCTACTTTGAAAACAGATTTTATTAAACGGAGCAAACTGAAAGCGCTTTTGTTTCAAACATAAGTGTCCCTCACTTCTCCAATAGTAGTTTATCGACTGCAGATTGCACGAACTTCAAGTAAAATATACTCCCTTTTAAATACGAACCTCCCATTACACTTTGTGAATTGTTACACAATTTTCAACACATCTGACATTTAAGGTCTGGCACACTTTTTTAACACTGTCTCCTCCGGCCTTCTCAAAGGCTTTCAAACTGTTTTTAGTCTAATACCAAACTTCATTAATTCGATCATCTCTGGAATAACAGCAATAGTGCCCATAATTCTCACTCTGTTTGCGGCCATCCAACTACTATTTTAGCTTGTTAAAAATGGCTGCGCTCCCTGTGGTAACAAGCATGTCCGAAAGAATATGCCTCTACGCGAAGCTACATCAATACCGCTAAAAAATGGAACAACTTTTCGGCTGTCTGCCTCTATCTATTATCGGAGCCAGCTACAACATGACATTTATTTACACATATACAATCTGCGTGCAAGCATCTTTTTATTGCAAAACTTGCCCAATCGACTGGGGAATGGATCTATGCCTTGCCAACATCCCAGCAAACGCTCCCGATATCCAGCAGGTAATGGAGTATCTTGAAAACCAGGAACTTGATTGTTCGGGCAGTGGAGCAATGGCGGATGCAACGCAAAAAGGTATCCTGGCGGAATGGGATTTCTGCGCAGCCGCGAAAGATTTCCTGCAACGTGCGACCTTTGACAACATTGCGGATAGCTTGCCAATTCAAATTGCCGCTCCAACATTGGAGGAACATTACTGTCCCTTTGAGGATGTGAATTGGATCGCTTCACTTTTCTCACACGATGGCAACAATCGCCTCTTGGAACGTTACGCATCTCAAGCCGCTGAAGAACTTCCGGACTGCAATCTCCAAGACTTGTAAGAAATTCACTTTATTCTTGGATTGATTTTTTCCAACTTTTTAAAACTTTTCCCTATTAAATTCTTTAATACATTTCAATTGAACTATTTTCATATATTAACTTTCTAAGGATGCTTAGGCATTTGAACTGTGTTTTCATTATTGTCCCTTACGTCTCCAGACTAACCAGGGATGGATGATGTATGACCTATGCAAATACGCTATTTACTTGCTAAATTAGCCTAAACCTGCCATCCATTTTGAAACCATATCTATTCTTTGTACACACATCTCTCTGCCTGCCTGTTATCCACGAAGCCCTTTCACACAAATTAGCTCATCCTCAGCCTCTGCTCACGAGTTGGCGATCAAGATCAAAAAACACAGCATTGTTTAGGAAGTGGTTGGCACAGTGTTGTAATCGTATCCTACCTTTATTTTCATTCTACAATTTACAGTCATTCATGTCTAATAGGTATTGTTTATGTCACATGGAACTGTAACATGTAATGTGGAATCGACTGATGCAGGAGCTTAGGTTTGAGTTTGCCTCAGCTGGATGCCTTAGCTCTTGCACCAGTGGTTCCATTTATGGCACTTAAATAAAGACATGTTTTATATAACTTGCAGAGTCCATCGCTTTATCCCACACAGCCACTTTCTTAAACAGACCTGATTTCACCATTTCTCTTCTGTGGCATTGCAACATTCTGCATTATATTCCGCCCGATTATTTCTTTATTCCTGCTTGCTAAAACACTCCATTCGAGTCTTCAGACCGGTAGGGGTGAGTAGTTTGCTTCCCACTCCCACTATAGTCTAAACCCATACTAACACCACTTGCACAGCTATGCTAAAGCGGCCAGTATGCTACAGCGCCCAGTGCACATCCGTTTACAGCAATCAGCTCACAGTTTCATCCCCGAGTGTACCGGCACCTCACCTCAGCACCATCTCACTCTGGGCAAAACAGTACTTTCACACCGCTGGGGGTGAATACTTCACTTCACACTCCCTGCATAGCACACCTTAACCACCCCACAGAGCTCACAGTGCTTTAGTCTAAACCCATACTAACACCACTTGCACAGCTATGCTACACCGGCCAGTATGCTACAGCACCCAGAGCACATCAGTTTACAGCAATCAGCTCATGGTTTCCTCCCCAATTGTACTGGCACCTCACCTCAGCACCATCTCACTCTGGGCAAAACAGCACTTTCACACAGGTAGGGGTGAATACATCGCTTCACACTCCCTGTGTAGCACACCTTAGCCACCCCACAGAGCTCACAGCGCTATAGTCTAAACCCATACTAACACCAATTGCGCAGCTATGCTACAGCGGCCAGTATGCTACAGCGCCCAGAGCACATCAGTTTACTGCAATCAGCTCACAGTTTCATCCCCAAGTGTACCGGCACCTCACCTCAGCCCCATCTCACTCTGAGCAAAACAGCACTTTCACACAGGTAGAGGGGTGAATACATCGCTTCACACTCCCTGTGTAGCACACCCTAACCACCCCACAGACCTCACAATGCTCCTACCCCCCTCTTTCCTACTCTTTTTGCCCTTTTTTCCCCTTACGTGCTTCAGCAGAATCCCAAAATGTCTGCCAACACTTCCTATTTGCAACCGCTCGCACCGCTCGCAGCCAATAAGCAGCAAGCTCGTGCTCGTAACCCCTCAACCAATCACTAGGCAGAATTCCCAAGTATCGATATCTGTAAATTTCGATATTTCTCCAAAACTACTGAACAGATTTACACCAAATAAACAAAAGCGTGCTTTCTAGACCCTTCTCCCTGCCGATTTTGGGGTAATTCCGATCACCCATACGACCTGTAGCCTTGTTTAAAGTTTCCTATGGAAATTAACATGGAGAAAACATGTTTTGGGACCCCCCCTTTTTTCTCGGCCCCCCCTTGACGAATCACCCCCAAAGTGTCAACATAGGAGCTGATATGAACAATGAATAAGTTTAGAAAATTTCATGAAGATTCATCAAACGACGCCAAAGTTATCAGCAAAACAAAAAATGCTCTTCCTATGGAAACTTGGTCCTAACAATAACTACCTACTGGGGGGGCGTGGCTTAGGCGCCTTCGGTGATGGCCGCCGTTCCTGGGAGCTCCGCGGTGGCGTGAGGCGGCAGAGTCTTTCCGGGCTGTTTCCGCTCACTTTCGGAATGTGGAAACCGCTTCAAGTATCGACGGAATTGCTGCTCCTGTCAACGGGCTACAAATAAATTTTAATCGCGGCCGCCATTTTGTTTTCATATTCAATGCGCTCCTCGCGCTCCTCGTGTTTACCACCACTGTGCCTCAGAGAATGTTTCCTTTAATGGAATGATTGCCTAAATATGATTTTATCGCGCTTCCTCCAGGCTCCTCCATTATTTTTATTTTTATTTTGTGCTTCATATTTGAACTGCCTCAACTGACACAATTTTGTTCTTTGGCTCCCCTCATGCTTGCTGTCTTTTGTACTTGGAAAACGTCTTGCTTCATCACAAAGACTGTTTGACATGGCATGGATGTTATTCTTTTCGTCTCTACTAACAACTCATTTTGGGCGACAATATCTTCAGGCATAATTTTATGCTCCTCACGGCGCCTCACCATATGGGATGTTTGGCATGAGCATTATTGTTTACCACTCTCATTTTTATTTCCACTTTGAGTAACAATTTTTTCTGAGTTTTCGGAACTGCTACCAGTGTTTCTTCTCCTCGTATATAATTCATACAGTGACGTTGTGCATTTAGCAGGGTCATACTGCTATAATTTACTCTCCAGAATTTTGTTGAAGATCACCTTTTTTCAATATAGACCATGGCAAAATCTCGGGCTATTCGTACAGAAGCTCCTCAGTCCAATGGTGCATCTTTAGAGGATTTCAGTCCTTTTAACATTCTACAAGAGAGCGCAGATGATATCCCCAATGACTCTGCTGATATAAAAAGCTCCTCTTCTTCTACGACTCGACTAGGCTCCAAACAGGGGTCCAAAATACCATCATCAGCTTCCTCCATGCCTAGAAAGCAAGGAAAAACGAACCCACCCTCTCCCACTAACTCTTCTTCGTCTCTTTCATTGGAACTTCTTCTTGAGGAGATTCGCGCCCTCAAACCATACATGGAAGAAACCAACACTCGCTTGCAGAGCTTGGAAGATAATTGGTCTCACACGGAGCAAAGAGTTGATGTCCTGGAGAGACGAGTTGATTCTGTTCAAGAATTCACTGTTCAAGTTCCTCTTATTCACAAAGAAATTGAACAACTCAAACAACAGGTTGAACATTTAGAAAATCGTAATAGGCGTAACAACCTACGCATTTATGGTCTGGCTGAAGGACTTCAAGGTTCTAACCCAATATCCTATTTTCAATCCTTTCTTCCAACTCTTCTTGGTCTTCCGGAATCTCCGCCATTAAACACAAAGCGTGCACACCGTTTGGGTCAAAATCCCCGTTCTCCATCTTCCCCAACGAAACCTAGAGGAGTAATTTTGTACTTCCTACAATACACTGAATTACTTAAAGTCTTACATGCTGCCAAACAGAGAGGAAAAAATTCTTGGAATGGTTCCAATCTCTTTTTTGCTCAAGACTATGCCAAAATAACTGCTGACCATCGGAAGAAATTCTCAGATATGAGTTCAGCACTTCGCAGCATGAACGCTCGTTATGGCTTTTTTCATCCCTGCCTTTTCAAAGTGACTTACAATAACAGAACAACCAACTATGAAGATCCTGCTGTGCTTCAACAATTTTTGAACTCTTGTAGAGGAGTCTCTATGGATAATTATAAATCATAATATGACATGAATATCTTAATCCCAAATGCTTACTGTTTGTTACTTGTTTGTCCTTAATTGTGAATTTCTTTCATTTCAAATATATCTGTAAGTTTTGGTGTTATTATAACTTTCCACATTAATTAATATCTTATCTTTTCCTTTTTACCAGGTTACGGTTTCTGTGTTCCCTTTTTCTCCGTTTCCTTCATTTCGCCTGGATGATGTTCTCCGTGTGCCTCTCGTCCTGCGATCTCTCGTCCGGTGTCTGGCCTTCCCCTGTGGCTCCACCTACCCCATCATTATTGTTCTTTTGTGGTATGTTTTTCTATTACTGTATTGTCTTATCAATTGTTTATTATTTTTTTTTTTTTTTTTTTGTTATATTCATTCCTTCCCTCTTTTTCTCCCTACTTACCTGTTTTATCTCAATTTCTGGATTTCCTTTTATTCTTCTTATTTATATAATCATTTTTCTCATTCTCATTTCTTCTTCTATTTCATAATCTTATGTATTTCTCACTGCTATCTCTTTACGATAACGCTCTTTTCTCATATTTTGTCGAATAATACACATTGTTTTCGCTTTTACATATGACAGACTTTTTAAAGAAATGTTTTGATTATATTTATATAAGATTTAAATGTCGGTAAATATTATATCTTGGAATGTTAAAGGTTTGGGTTCTCCTATTAAGCGTCAGCGGGTTTTGTCACATATTGCAAATTTAAAAGGGGATATTGCTTTACTGCAAGAAATTCATATACCAGATACTGAAATAACTAAGCTACGACGTAATTGGGTAGGCCATGTTTTCGCATCACCAGGCTCGGGAAAACGCAATGGCGTTGCTATTCTCTGCCATAAACGCTTGGATGTTCAGCTCATACGACAAGATAATGACTCTGAAGGTAGATGGGTTGTGATTTCCTTACTGATTAATAAGATTCCTCTCACTATTTTTAATATTTATGCTCCCACTACTCAGGATAAACTGTTCTGGCCCCAAATCCTTTCATTTTTAATGCAATATACTGATGATTATTTGATTTTTGGTGGGGACTGTAATATGATTGTGGATCCCTTTATTGACAGGAAATCCAACTCCAGATTCTTCCCTTCTTTTATGCATTCTCAATTCACCTCCACTATCTCTCAAAGGTCTCTTGTGGACACTTGGAGACTTTGTCATCCTACACTACAGGAATATACTTATTATTCACCTGCTCACTCTTCACAATTTCGAATAGATTACCTTTTTATTTCTAAAGCTCTAATTCAACACATTTCTCACTCAGACATAGGATCTATTCTAATTTCCGATCATCTACTTCCTCCCATTAAAGGTACTAGACGCTGGAGATTTAATAATTCTCTTTTACTAGATCCTAAATTCACACCAGCCTTTCTTGATTTTGCATCCTTGTTTTTTGAAGAAAATGAATCCCCTCAATTATCTCCTCAACTTGTATGGGATTACTTTAAAGCTTCCTCTAGGGATTTTATTATTTCCTTTGTTGCTCAAAAACGTCGTGCAGCTTCTCATTCATTACAGATACTTAATTTACAGAATAACAAACTGGAACACCTTTAGTACTTAACAAAGAGCCAGTCTGCTTTAAGAGAACTTATTAATGCACTTTATTTTAATAAACTCTCTACTGATTCTGCAAATCTATACTTACTTAAATCCAGTGCTAAATTCTATAGTGCACAAAATAAATCTGGCAATCTTCTTGCTAATTATCTTAAAATCAAAAAAGAACGTACTAAAATTGAATCTATTGTATCTTCATCTAATACTATGATCCATAAAGACGAAGACATTCTTTTAGAATTCTCCATTTTTTATAGATCACTGTATACCCCTGAATCTCCACCCCTTTCATCTGACATTGATCAATATTTAGCCTCTATTCCTTCACCTCCCTCTTTGGATGTGGATTTCACTTCCTTAGAAGCTGATATACAAATTAAGGACATCCTCACAGCTATTCAATCACCTAAAAAAGGAAAATCTTCGGGTCCTGATGGTTTTACTATAGAATTCTACACCCATTTTTCCAATCTACTGATTCCCAAACTACATAAATTATTCTTGTTTTTTATAATCTCCCAGAGGTCTGAAGGTTTATTTCAAGAAGCTTTGATTTGCCTCCTTCCTAAAGAAAATAAAGATCATACATTATGCAAGAACTACAGACCTATTTCTTTAATTAATTTGGATTATAAGATCTTTGCGAAAATTCTTGCGCTTCGTTTGGACAGTATTCTACCACAATTAATTGGTAAAGAACAATGTGGATTCATTAAAGGTCGCCACCTTTCTGATAACACCCGTCTCTTTTTCAATGTACCCAGTAAATCTCACTCCTATAGTTCTTCACAAGCAGCTGTTGCATTGGATGCTGAAAAAGCTTTTGACAGGGTTAATTGGCAGCAACACTTACTTGGTTTGGTTTTGGCCCTACATTTCTTTCCTATATTTCACTTCTTTACTCTTTTCCTAGATCGTTTATTTTAGCTAATGGCCTTGTTTCCTCTTCATTCCCACTTCTTAGAGTTGTCAAGCAAGGTTGTCCCCTTTCCCCTCGTTTACTTATTTTGGCTTTAGAACCTTTCTTATCCAAAATTCGGATGAACAAAAATATTACCGGTTCTCCATATGGCGATAAATACTTAAAACTCTCGGCATATGCTGATGATATTCTTTTATTCATATCTAATCCTCAGATCTCTTTACCGGCTTTTCTATCAGAGGTCTCTACTTTTTTTTCAGTTTCAGGGTACAAACTCAATGTTGACAAATGTTAAATCCTTCCCTTAAATAAACATTGTTTCCATGCTGACTTTGTATCTTCTTCTTTTCACTGTAACCCTACTTAGATCAAATACTTAGGCCTATGGTTTACTCCTTGTATTAAAGATACTGTATCACTCAATCTTAAGAACCTCCAATCAACTTTAGCCAATTCCACTTCACGATGGCACCCTTTATTTTTATCGTGGTGGGGTAGACTAGATTCTGTGAAAATGATGTTGGTTCCTATAATTTTATTTTTCTTGTCTAATCTTCCAGTCAATATTCCTAAATCTTGTTACAAAAAAATGTATACTATTTTATCAAAATTTTTGTGGCAGAACAAAAAAGCTAGGATGTCTTTTTCCAAGCTTAAACACCCTAAACATTTGGGTGGAGTCAATTTTCCTGATTTTGCATCATATCATACTTCCTTCTTTCTTAAAAATTCTTCCTTATTACTATCACAGAATACGACTGATTCATTATCTTTACCTTTGTGGGTAGAAATTGAATCTTATTTCATTCACCCTTTTTCATTTGAAGATTTTTTTATCCATATCTAATACTCCTCAAAAATTTTCTCTCCCCATTCTTAAGCATACTCGGAAAATTCTTCACCCACTTATCCTAGATGGTTTAGATGATCGAAACCGTTTTTTGTAATCCCCGATTTGGTATAACAATCACATTAAGCTTAAAAATAAGACTCTTTTTTGGAAAGACTGGTTCAAACTTGGCCTTAAATGGACTCATCAGCTCTTTCTAGGTGATACATGTATACCCTTCTCTATAATGCAAATACGTTATTCCCTCCCCTCTTTGTATCATTCTAAATATACATTATTGACTCTAGCTGCTCAGCGTTCTTATGATAATCTCATGGCTTCTTCCACACATATTACACCTTCTTCTGTTCAACTTTCGTTCTTGAAATTAGCCCCTTCGGCTTCTCAAATTTACAATAAATTAAGAAACATTGGTCATACTCGTGATAAATCTATAGTAGAATGTAGTTGGGAATCTGATTTAGGCACGTCCTTTCCCATTCCAATGTGGGATAAAATTTGGACTAAAATAAGAAACTTTATTTTTCATATATAATAGACTTTTAATCACTCCGGCCAAATGACATCATATTGACCCTCTCAACTCCTCTACCTGTTGGTTCTCTCCAGCCCCTGTTGCAGACCTTAAGCATATGTTATTCACATGTCCAATTATTCATCAATTTTGGATTAAGGTATGGCAACAAGTTAACAAAATATTTCACACACATATCCCTTTTTCTTTTTCTCATATTTTTCTAGGTAGTGTTGCAGAAGTTTGGTCCTCTTCCACCTCTCTTAATGTCTCCATTATTGACTTACTTATAGCTGTTGCTTTTCAACAAATTACTAAATCATGGAAAAATGCTTCAAATGTTTCTTTCAAAGCCTGGTGGTATGGTATTTGTTATAATCATAGATTAGATAGGGCTTATGTTCACCCGATTGCACTTGCCATTAAACGTGATTTACTATGGCTACCCGTTACTAACTTTCCGAATCTGTCTGCTCAGTTGTTATCGTTACATACTCCAAACATTGAGGAAGTTTCCAAACCTCCTTAGATTACTGTTGCTCAACTATTATTTATATTCTGTTCCTATCCCCAATGTACATACACAGTAAGGTCCAAATAATTCACCTCCTCAGTACTTACTTCACCTGAAAATTTTAGGTTTACATTATTGCAATTTAAAACATCAATGTATGATTTGGCCAAATCTGGTGGACCATCAAACACAATGAACAAATCATCAATATAGCGATACCAAGCCTTTATCCTCATGTTCCAAAATGCGTTAGGCTCTGCCCAGGCCACCCGCTCCTCCCACCAGCCAACAAACAAGTTTGCATAGCTGGGGGCGAAGCAGGTTTGGCCAAATCATACATTGATGTTTTAAATTGCAATAATGTAAACCTAACATTTTCAGGTGAAGTAAGTACTGAGGAGGTGAATTATTTGGACCTTACTGTGTATGTAATTGACGGACAGTTACAAACTAAACTCTATCGAAAAACCACTGCAGGGAATTCAACCCTTTTTGCCACCAGCAGCCACCCCAAAAAACTGGTTGATAGTATCCCATTTGGAGAGCAACTTAGGCTGAAAAGGAATAATACCAGTAATAAGGAATTCCAAAAGGCAGCAGAATCGAGCATGCAACGCTTTAGAGTGAGGGGCTACAGCGAAGCAGTTCTGTCAAGTGCCCTAGATAGAGTTAATAAGATCCCAAGAAGAGATCTATTTGCGGAGAAAGCTGCAAATAAGTCCAAAAATGGCACCTTCCGCATGATCACCACTTTCTCGGAAGATGCCAACCAACTTAGGAGGATATTGCGAAAAAACTGGCATATCCTCCTCACTGATCACATTATCAAAGAAGATTTACCAACAAATCCTTTGGTTACGTTCAGAAAAGCTAGGTCATTAAGAGATCACCTGGTCCATAGCTATTATGATGTAGAACCCAGTAGGGCATCTTTCAAAACACTCAATGGTTTTTACCCATGTGGCAAGTGCAAAGCTTGTAAGAAAAGCAAACGCACTTTAACGTATGATGTCCCTGGCCTCAGTACACCTAAAAAGATCACTAAGTTCCTTACATGCACTTCTCCTTATGCTATTTACTGTTTAGTGTGCCCCTGTGGGCTCCGCTATATCGGGAGCACGATCCACCCGGTGAAAGTACGAATCCTTGAACACATGAGGGCGATAAACAATGTAGATGAATCATACCCAGTAGCGAGACATTATAACAAGATGCATTGTCAAAATAAGGATCTCCTATCATACTTTTGTTTAGATCATGTACCACAAAACCCCAGGGGTGGTGATAGGATACAGAGACTAAGGCGTTTAGAATCACGCTATATTATAGACTTGCAAAGTAAGAATCCACTGGGTCTGAATAGCAGTGAAGAGCTTGCTGTACACTTAGGATAAATTGGTTTACATTGCAAACTTATGATGATTTTCTCCTCCATTTCTTGTATAAATTTTGCATTCTGTATTTTCTTTCCTTCGCCCACAAAAATGTACTATATGTGTATGGATATATAGTGCTAACTGATAAAGTTTTATCGAGTCCTGTTGCATAGGTAGAACACTGGCCCATTTATGGGCATGATTTATGCATGACTCTCCTATGTGGGTGTGTTCCACCGAGTTTGGTGCCATGGCATCTTGAGGCAGAATATCAATGCCCATCTATGGGCAAGATTTAATTTGTATGATTTCTCCTATATAGGAGTGTTCATATGGTATTAAGGATTTACATATCTATGTATTACTGAGGAATTATTGCTATATTTATTGCATCATTCCCCTTCCTTTTTAGACATTCTAAGATGGCGTAATGATTAGCTGCCTTATGATGATTAGTCTGTTTTCTGTCTCCATACCGGAAATCTTGAATGCACTTTATAAATGTGAAATGGCCGCGGCGTTTCTATGCAGAAATTGACGAAGGCTAAGTGCCGAAACGCGTCTTTGCCTGGAGTTCAAACAATAAATCTTTTTGAACTCTCCCCCGTGAGTGCTGTCGTCTGTTACGGGTACGATTACCTGATGGAACTGTGAGCTGTATATATATATATTCACTGAAAAAACCATAGGTTTCACACATGTTATAGTTAGCGGAAATTTTACTGATAAAAAACCAATGAAATTGCCCCGTTATAGTTAGTGCTGGCAACTATAACTCACGCGACCGCAATCCTCTGCTGATGCTAATACTGTATTTAGACACTTATTTGCCCATGTCTTCTTCCATACATTTTTAGCTATACATATATTACAAATATTTTTTTTTATAAAGACACATATGTCATCAGCAGAAGATTGCGGTCGCGTGAGTTATAGTTGCCAGCACTAACTATAACGGGGCAATTTCATTGGTTTTTTATCAGTAAAATTTCCGCTAACTATAACATGTGTGAAACCTATGGTTTTTTCAGTGAATTTGCAAGGTTTTTTAAATGCTAAGTTACTTTACGCCATTCGTGGCGTGCGCGCCCACTTAACGCAGTTCGTTCCGTGCGCGCACGGTGCGCTTCGCACACCGTGCGCGCACAGTGAGCACGCGGTGCGCTTCGCGCACCGCGCACCCACTTTACGCAGTTAGTGCCGTGCCCACGTTACGCTAGATGGGCCATGTACGCACGATGCGCTTCGCGCACCGTGCGCACATGGAGGACATATTATGCGCTTCCTTGTGATAGGTAATCTGTTGAAATTTTTTTGGGAATTTCTGAGCTCTGATAAGCCATGCACAAATGGTGGCCTTCGGCCACCATTTGCACACGGGGTGGAGAAAGTGTGGATTTTTTTTTTTATAATTTTTTACCGTACGCTTACGGTAAGCGTACGGTAAGCTTACCCCGCGAAATTGCCGAAAAAAAAATAATGCCGTTTTTGCTCTTGGGGGATGTTTGGGGACTCCCTCAACATGACTATGTGAGAGGGAGTTGTCAAAACATCCCCGTAACATGTTTTTGGCGATCATGTTTGATACATAACACTCAGTGCGAGAGACAAAATGGCGGACGCCGCTTCCTGGTTTCTGCCGATTCGAATGTTTACTAAGATCTAAGAGCCAATCAGAATCGCACTCGCGCACGCCACCGTACGCTTACGGTAAGCGTACGGTAAGCGTACCGTAAGCGGGCTCAGATATATATATTGATTTAAAGGCTATTTTCTCAGAATCTACTGAACAGATTTACACCAAACCTACAAAAGGCACTTCCTTGACCTAGGGACTACCTCTCTGCCAAATTTCTAGTAATTCTGTTCAGCCGTTCGGGCTGTAGCTCGTTCTAAAGGTCCTATGGAAAAATGCATGGGAAAAACGCGTTTTGGGACCCCCCTTTTATCTCAGCCCTCGCTTGACGAATCCCCCCGAGACTTTCAGGGTAGGAGCGGAGCGTAGCGCCCCACCTATTTTGAGAAATTCGCGAGGATTCGTCGACCGGCGCCAAAGTTATTCAAAATAGAATGTTGAGGTTTTCCTATGGAAACGTGGTCCTAACTAGGCCTGGGCGGTAAATTCCGTTCCGTTCGCGGAATTTGCGGAATTTGGGTAATTTCGCGTTCCGCGGAGAACGCGAAATTGCCCAAAAATCTGCGTTCCGCGACTTCGCAAAATTTTTTGCTTGTTCGCGTTCTCAATATGCGTGTTCGCGAGGTATTTCACCCCGAGCACGCAAACAGCGATCGCGAACAGGTAAAAAGTATCGCGAACAAGCAATTCCGCGTGTTCGCGGAATTTCTGCGTGTTCGCGGAGATTTTTTACCGTTTCGCGGAGATTTGCGTAACGCGATTACGCAAATTCCGCCCACCCCTAGTCCTAACTATAACTACCTACTGGCGACCGCCAGTAGGTAATATATGTATATATATATATATTCACTTAAAAAACCATGTGTTTCACACATGTTATAGTTAGCTGGACATTTCACTCGTAAAAAACCAATGAAATTCCCCCGTTATAGTTAGTGCAGGCAACTATAACTCACGCGACCGCAATCCTCTGCTGATGACGTCAGATATTACATCACTGATGACATATGTGTCTTTATGAAAAATAAATATTTGTAATATATGTATAGCTAAAGATTAATGGAAGAAGACATGGGTAAATAAGTGTCTAAATACAGTGATGTAATATCTGACGTCATCAGCAGAGGATTGCGGTCGCGTGAGTTATAGTTGACTGCACTAACTATAACGGGGGAATTTCATTGGTTTTTTACGAGTGAAATGTCCAGCTAACTATAACGTGTGTGAAACCTATGGTTTTTAAAGTGAATTTGCAAGGTTTTTTAAATGCTAATTCGTAACTATAACGTGTGTGAAACCTATGGTATAATCTGCATATCTATATAAATATAAATTCATGCAAACATATACATATATGCATACATATGCATGGTATGTACATGAAAGTTTGAAAAACTCTAATACAAGCAAAGCTAAAAAGCCACCTAATTACAAACAGAATTGCTTTAACTTAAACGAGGGCGAGACCTATTGGATTTTCAATGCTTGTTTACTTTGATTCCATCAAGAAGGCATTCAGATGTGTCCCACATTTTCCATAAATTCTGAATGGTTGCAGTCTAGTTGCTCATTAGATCACTGTAGTAAAGCTACTGCTCACCAGGGAAGTCTGCTGCTGGTATGAAAGTGCATGTTTCAGTCTGCATGTCAGAATTTTTTAATGAAATAGAAGAGGATTTGATAAGTCACTCAAAATGTGCCCTAATTTTTCTTTTTTCCTCACTAATCATAATTTCTATGGCAAAATGAACCTCCTCATTGTGTTCCTTTTAAATTGAAATACTCACTCTCTACTACTCACTCGCTACTACTTTCTACTACTCACTCTCTACTACTCACTTTCTACTACTCTCTACTACTCTACTACTCTCTACTACTCACTCTCTACTACTTACTCTCTACTACTCTCTACTACTCTCTACCACTCACTCTCTACTACTCTACTACTCACTCTCTACTACTCTCTACTACTCTCTCTCTACTACTCTCTCTCTCTACTACTCCCTCTCTACTACACTCTCTACTACTCACTCTCTACTACTCACTCTCTACCACTCTCTACTACTCTCTACTACTCTCTACTACTCTCTACTACTCTCTACTACTCTCCACTACTCACTCTCAACTACTCACTCCACTACTCTCTCTACTACTCACTCTACTACTCACTCTACTACTCTCTACCACTCACTCTCTACTACTCTCTCTCTCTACTACTCACTCTCTACTACTCACTCTACTACTCTCTACTACTCTCTACTACTCTCTCTGCTACTCACTTTCTACTACTCTCTTCTACTCACTCTCTACTACTCACTCTCTACTACTCACTCTCTACTACTCTACTACTCTCTACTACTCTCTCTACTACTCACTCTCTACTACTCACCCTCTACTCCTCTCTACTACTCTCTCTCTACTACACACTCTCTACTACTTGCTCTCTACTACTCACTCTACTACTCACTCTACTACTCACTCTCTACTACTCCCTACTACTCCCTACTACTCACTCTACTACTCACTCTCTACTACTCTCTACTACTCACTCTCTACTTCTCCACTACTCTCTACTAATCACTCTCTACTACTCCCTCTGTACTACTCTCTATTACTCTCTCTACTACTCTCTACTACTCACTCTCTCTACTACTCTCTCTCTACTACTCACTCTCTACTACTCACTCTCTACTACTCTCTCTCTACTACTCTCTACTACTCTCTACTACTCACTCTCTACTACTCTCTACTACTCACTCTACTACTCATTCTCTACTACTCATTCTCTACTACTCTCTCTCTGCTACTCAGTCTCCACTACTCACTCTCTACTACTCTCTACTACTCACTCTCTAATATTCACTCTCTACTACTCCCTCTACTACTCACTCTTTACTACTCTCTACTACTCCCTCTACTACTCACTCTCTACTACTCTCTACTTCTCACTCGCTACTACTCTCTACTACTCACTCTCTACTACTCACTACTACTCTCTCCTACTCACTCTCTGCTACTCTCTCTACTACTCTCTACTACTCTCTCTACTACTCTCTCTCTACTCTCTACTCTCTATTACTCATCCTCTACTCTCTACCTCTCTACCTTTCTCTACCTCTCTCTCTACTACTCTCTACCTCTCTACCTCTACCTCTCTATCTCTACCTCTCTACCTCTACCTCTCTGCCTCTACCTCTCTACCTCTACGTCTCTACCTCTACATCTCTACCTCTCTACCTCTCTCTACCTCTCTCTACACTCACACATATGCACATATATGCATTTATATATATGTATGTGTATATATATGTATATACATAAATATATAAACATATATATAATCTGCATATCTATATAAATACAAATATAAATGCATGCACACATATACAGATATGCATGTTATTTACATGAAATTTTGAAAAACACTAATAAAAGCAAAGCTAAAAAGCCACCTAATTACAAACAGAATTGCTTTAACTTAAACGAGGGCGAAACCTATTGCATTTTCAATGCTTGTTTACTTTGGTTCCATCAAGAAGGCATTCAGATGTGACACATTTGCCTTAATTCTGAATGGTAGCACTCTATTTCCTCATTAGATCACTGTAGTAAAGCTACTGCTCACCAGGGAAGTCTGCTGCTGGTATTCAAAGTGCATGTTTCAGTCTGCATGTCAGAACTTTTTAATGAAATAGAAGATGATTTGAGAAGTCAAAATGTGCCCTAAGTTTTCTTTCTGCAGCACTAGTCATAATTTCTATGGCAAAATGAACCCCCTCATTTTGTTCCTTTGCAAATTAAATGTTTTAAATGTTACCACTTTATTCCAATCAAGATGGCTGCAGGTGTGCCATACCTTTGTCATAAGTAAGACTGTTAGCGCTCTAGTTGTTCTTTAAAACACTCTGGGATTTCTGTCATTGGGCTATACTTGGGCTACATCTCGGTGATATTTGTGCTACATTTGGGCTCTTTTGTCTCTGGTGGCCATCTTGGGAGACTTATTATGAAGTTTCCTAATTTCCTCATTTACTGCAGTCTCCTCAGTAGGCATACTGTCAGTTTTTTACTTTGATTCAATGAAGAAGGCATTCAGATGTGTCACACATTTGCCATAAATTCTGAATGTTAGCACTCTAGTTGCTCATTAGATCACTGTAGTAAAGCTACTGCTCATCAGGGAAGTCTGCTGCTGGTATTGTAAGTGCAAGTTTCAGTCTGCATGTCAGAATTCTTTAATGAAATAGAAGAGGATTTGAGAAGTCACTCAAAATGTGCCCTAATTTTTCTTTCTGCAGCACTAATCATACATTCTATGGCAAAATGAACCCTCTCATTTTGTTCCTTTTTAAATTAAATGTTTTAAATGTTACCACTTTCTTCCAATCAAGATGGCTTCAGGTGTGCCATACCTTTGTCATAAGTAAGACTGTTAGCGCTCTAGTTGTTCTTTGGAACACTCTGGGAAGCTGCAGTAGAACACAAAGGAATCAACTGACAGTCTCTGCCCTTGTTGGATGTACATGTTTTACTGAGAATGTCAGACTTCATTCTCACATGACTGAGAAAGATAATGTGAATTTACAGAAAATATGCTCTCAGTTTAGCTTATAGATCACCTTCCAAACCTCTGTGGGAAAAGCATGTGAAAATAGTTTTCTCTCAAACATGATTCATGATATCCCAGCAGAAGGCTTTTTAACATGGTAAAATCACCTTAGAACATACTACAATTCCTAAAATGAGTATGGTACCATCAACAAATGATTTATAATGTAACTAAAGTCTTAAAACCTTCTATTAACTGCAATGCTTTTTAATGAGGTGCTATCATGTATATTGGTCCCGAGATGGCTGCCAACACTTCTTGGATGAAGTGCTGACAGCCAATCAGATCTCACAATGAGATGTGTGGTTAGGCTCCGCCCAGATATGTATATGATTTTACTTTTGATTTTCTCAGGAACTACTGAACGGATTTACACCATATATGCAAAAGGCACATGCCTGACCTGAGGACTACCTCTTTGCCAAATTTCAAGTAATTCTGTTCAGCCGTTCTGGCTGTAGCTGTGTCTAAAGGTCCTACGGAAAAATGCATGGGGAAAACGCGTTTTGAGACCCCCCCTTTTTTCTCGGCCCCCGCTTGACGAATCACCCCGAGACTTTCAGGGTAGGAGCTGAACGGAGCGCCCCATTAGTTTTGAAAATTTCGCGAGGATTCGTCAACCGGCGCCAAAGTTATTCAAAATAGAATTTTGAGATTTCCTATGGAAACTAGGTTGTAACTATAACTATCTACTGGCAACCGCCAGTAGATAATATATATATATATATATATATATATATATATATATATATATATATATATATATAGATAGATAGATAGATAGATAGATAGATAGATAGATAGATAGAGATAGATACCAAAGTGTATTGAAGAATGAGTGGGTGTATAAGTGTTTGAATGGATGATTTAATAGGTGTGTGTCTGACTGTATAAGTGAGTCATTATGTGTGTCTTATTGAATACATGGGTTAGCGACTAAACTGTGTGAATGTCTGTATCAGTCTCAGTTGGTGTGTAAGCGGCTGCATGGGTTGGTGAGTAGCTACATGAGTGTCTATATGGGTTATTGATTGGTTGTCTGAGTATCTGTATGGGTGCCTAAGTGTCTGTGGGGGTGGGTGGGTGTGGGGGTGGGTGGGGGGTGTGACTCTGCATATATATGTGAGTGGGTAATTCACTGGGTGTATGGGTGGGCGAGTGTGTGTATGGGTATGTTGGTGAGTGAATGGATGTCTCAGTGGTACATGTGTGAGTAAGTACATATGTGCAACACATTATATGTGAGTGTTGGAGTATATAAATGACTATATGTTACAGAGGTGCAGAAAGATGCAAGAGAGGTACAGAAACAAGCAAGAGAAGTGCAGAAAGAGGCAAGAGAATTGCTGAAAGAAGCATCAGAGGTGTGGAAAGAAGCAAGAGAAGTGTGGAAAGGGGCAAATGAGGTGCAGAAAGAGGCAAGAGAGGTGCAGAAAATGGCAAAAGAACATCAGAAAGAGGCAAGAGGGATGCAAGAAAAGGAAGAAGGGTGCAGAAAGCAGCAATAGAGGTGCAGAAAGATGCAAGAGAAGTGCAGAAAGAAGGAAGAGAGCTGCAGAAAGAAGCAAGAGCGGTGCAGAAAGAAGCAACAGATGTGCATAAAGTGGTAAGTGTGGTACTGAAATAGGAAAGTCATGTGCAGAAAGAAGCAAAACAGGTGCACAAACAGGCAAGAGGGGTGCAGAAAGAGGGAAGGAGAGTGCATTAAGAGACAACAGGGGTGCAGGAAGAGACAACAGGGGTGTAGAAAGAAGCAAGAGAGGTTCAGAAAGAGCCAATAGAAGTGCAGAAAGAAGCAACAGAGGTGCAGAAAGAGGTGAGAGGGGTGCAGAAAGAGGAGAGAGAAGTAGGGAAAGAAGCAAAACAGGTGCACAAACAGGCAAGAGGTGAGTGTAGACAGAGGGAGGAGCAGTGCAGAAAGTACCAAGAGATGTGCAGGATGAGGCAAGAGAGGTGCAGAAAGAGGCAAGAGATGTCCAGAAAAAGGAAGAAGGGTGCAGAAAGAAGCCAGAAAAGTGCAGAAAGAGCCAAGTAAGGTGCAGAAGGAGACCAGAGAACTACAGAAAGAGGCAAGAGAGTTGCTGAAACAGGCAAAAGGGGTGCAGAAAGAGGGAACAGGTGTGCAGGCAGAGGCAAAAGAGGTGCAGTAAGAACAAAGAGGGGTACAGAAAGAGGCGAGAGGAATGTAGACATTTGCAACAGAGAAGCAAAAAGAAGCAAGAGCAGTGCAGAAAGAACCAACAGAGGTGCGGAAAGAGGCAGGAGGTGTACAGAAAGAGGGAAGAAAAGTGCAAAAAGAAGCAAAAGAGGTGCCGAAAGAGGCAAGAGAACTGCAATAAAAGGCAAGAGAGGTACATAAAGAGTAATTAGAGGTACACAAAGAGGCAAAAGGGGTATAGCAAGAGGTAAGAGGGATGCAGAAAGAAGCAAGAGGAGTGCAGAAAGAAGCAACATAGGTGCTTAAAGAGGCAAGAGGGGTGCAGAAAGAGGCAAGAAATGTACAGAAAGAGGGAACAAAGGTGCAGATAGAGGTAAGAGGGATACAGAAATTTGCAAGAGAGGTGCAGAAAGAAGCAAGAGCAATGCAGAAAGAAGCAAGAGAAGTGCAGAAAGAAATAAGAGAGGTGGAGAAAAAGGGAAGAGGGGTGCAGAAAGAGGCATGAGGATGCAGAAATTTGCAAACAATGTGCAGAAAGAAGAAACAGAGGTGCAAAAATAGGCAAGAGGGGTTCAGACATAGGTAGGAAAGGTACACAAAGAGGCAAGAGGGGTACGGAAAGAAGAAAGAGACGTGCAGAAAGAAGCAACAGAGGTGCTGAAAGAGGCGCAAAGGGTGCAGAAAGAGACAAGAGAAGTGCAGAAAGAAGCAACAGATGTACAGAAAGAGGCAAGAGAGGTGCAGCAACAGGCAGGAAAGGTACAGAAAGAGGGAGCGGGGGTGTAGAAAGAGGGAAGAGAGGTGCAGAAAATGAGGAGAGGGGTGCAGACAGGGGCAAGAGGGGTGCAGAAAGAGGCAAGAGTGGTGCTGAAAGAGGCAAGTGAGGTGGAGAAAGATGCATGAGAGGTACAGAAAGACTCAAGAGAGGTGAAGAAGCAAGCAAGAGAAGTGCAGAAAGAGGCAAGCAAGTGGCTGAAAGAAGCAACATAGGTGCAGAAAGAAGCAAGAGAAGTGGAGAAAGGGACAAGTGAGGTGCAGAAAGAAGCAAAAGCCATGCAGAAAGAACCAAAAGGGTGGCAAAAAGTGGCAAGAGGGGTGCTGAAAGAGGTAGGAGAGAGACACAAATAGGCAAGAGAGGTACAGAAAGAGGCAGGAGGGGTGCAGAAAGAAGGAAGAGAAATGCAGAAAGAGGCAAGAGAGTTGCTGAAAGAAGCAACAGAGGTATAGAAAGAAGCAAGAGAAGTGCAGAAAGAACCAACAGAGGTGCAAAAAGTGGCAAGAGGTCTGCAAAAAAGGTAGGAGGGTTACACAGAGAGGCAAGAGAGGTACAGAAAGAGGCAGGATGGGTACAGAAAGAAGGAAGAGAAGTGCAGAAAGAAGCAACAGCACTGCTGAAAGAGGCACAAAGGGTGCAGAAAGAACAAGAGAAGTGCAGAAAGAAGCAACAGAGGTACAGAAACAAGCAAGAGAGGTACAGAAACAGGCAGGAGTGATACAGAAAGAGGGAACAGTGGTGCACAAATAGGCAAGAGAGGTACAGGAAGAGGCAGGAGGGGTGCAGAAAGAAGGAAGAGAAATGCAGAAAGAGGCAAGAGAGTTGCTGAAAGAAGCAACAGAGGTATAGAAAGAAGCAAGAGAAGTGCAGAAAGAACCAACAGAGGTGCAAAAAGTGGCAAGAGGTCTGCAAAAAGGTAGGAGGGTTGCACAGAGAGGCAAGAGAGGTACAGAAAGAGGCAGGATGGGTACAGAAAGAAGGAAGAGAAGTGCAGAAAGAAGCAACAGCACTGCTGAAAGAGGCACAAAGGGTGCAGAAAGAACAAGAGAAGTGCAGAAAGAAGCAACAGAGGTACAGAAACAAGCAAGAGAGGTGCAGAAACAGGCAGGAATGATACAGAAAGAGGGAACAGTGGTGCAGAAAGAGGAAAGGGGTGCAGAAAGAGAGAAGAGGGATACAGAAAGAGGCAAGAGGGGTGCAGAAAGAAGAAAGTGAAGTGCAGAAAGAGTCAACAGAGGTGCAGAAAGATGCAAGAGGTGCAGAAACAAGCAAGCGAAGTGTAGAAAGAGGCAAGAGAATTGTTGAAAGAAGCAACAGAGGTGTAGAAAGAAGAAAGAGAAGTGCAGAAAGAGGCATGCGAGTTGCTGAAAGAAGCAACAGAGGTGTAGAAAGAAGCAAGAGAAGTGCAGAAAAGGTAAGTGAGGTGCAGAAAAAAGCAAGAGCAGTGCAGAAAGAACCAACAGAGGTACAAAAAGAGGCAAGAGGTCTGCAAAAAAGGTAGAAGGGGTGCACAGAGAGGCAAGGGAGGTACAGATAGAGGCAGGATGGGTGCAGAAAGAAGGAAGAGAAGTGCAGAAAGAAGCAACAAAGGTGCTGAAAGAGGCACAAAGGGTGCAGATAGAGCAAGAGAAGTGCAGAAAGAAGCAACAGATGTGCAGAAACCAGCAAGAGAGGTACAGAAACAGGCAGGAAAGGTACAGAAAGAGGGAACAGGGGTGCAGAAAGAGGTAAGAGGGATGCAGAAAGAGGCAAGAGGGGTTCAGAAAGAAGCAAGTGAAGTGCAGAAAGAGGCAACATAGGTGCAGAAAGATGTGAGAGGTGCAGAAACAAGCAAGAGAAGTGTAGAAAGAGGCAAGATAATTGTTGAAAGAAGCAACAGGGGTGTGGAAAGAAGCAAGAGAAGTGCAGAAAGAGGCAAGTGGGTACAGAAAGAGGCAAGAGAGGTGCAGAAAAAGGCAAGAAAACAGCAGAAAGCGGCAAGAGGGATTCTAAAAAGGGAAGAAGGGTGCAGAAAGAAGCAAGAGAGATGCAGTAAGAAGCAAGAGAAGTGCAGAAAGAAGCAAGAGAGGTGCAGAAAAAGGAAAGACGAGTGCAGAAAGAGGCAAGACATGTCCAGAAAAAGGAAGAAGGGTGCAGAAAGAAGCCAGAGAAGTGCAGAAAGAGCCAAGTAAGGTGCAGAAGGAGGCAAGAGAACTACAGAAAGAGGCAAGAGAGTTGCCAAAACAGGCAAAAGGGGTGCAGAAAGAGGGAACAGGTGTGCAGACAGAGGCGAGAGATGTGCAGTAAGAACAAAGAGGGGTACAGAAAGAGGCAAGAGGAATGCAGACCTTCGCAACAGAGGAGCAAAAAGAAGCAAGAGCAGTGCAGAAAGAACCAACAGAGATGCGGAAAGAGGCAAGAGGTGTACAGAAAGAGGGAAGAAAAGTACAGAAAGAAGCAAAAGAGGTGCAGAAAGAGGCAAGAGAACTGCAAAAAAGTCAAGAGAGGTGCATAAAGAGTCATTAGAGGTGCACAAAGTGGCAAAAGGGGTACAGTAAGAGGTAAGAGGGGTGCAGAAAGAAGCAAGAGAAGTGGAGAAAGAAGCAACATAGGTGCTTAAAAAGGCACGAGGGGTGCCGAAAGAGGCAAGAAATGTACAGAAAGAGGGAACAAAGGTGCAGAAAGAGGTAAGAGGGATACAGAAATTTGCAAGAGAGGTGCAGAAAGAAGCAAGAGCAGTGCAGAAAGAAGCAAGAGAAGTGCAGAAAGAAACAAGAGAGGTGGAGAAATAGGGAAGAGGGGTGCAGAAAGAGGCATGAGGATGCAGAAATTTGCAAACAATGTGCAGAAAGAAGCAACAGAGGTGCAAAAATAATCAAGAGGGGTTCAGACATAGGTAGGAGAGGTGTACAAAGAGGCAAGAGGGATACGGAAAGAAGAAAGAGAAGTGCAGAAAGAAGCAACAGAGGTGCTGAAAGAGGAGCAAAGGGTGCAGAAAGAGACAAGAGAAGTGCAGAAAGAAGCAACAGAGGTACAGAAAGAGGCAAGAGAGGTGCAGCAACAGGCAGGAAAGGTACAGAAAGAGGGAGCGGGGTGTAGAAAGAGGCAAGATAGGTGCAGAAAAAGAGGAGAGGGGTGCAGAAAGAGGCAAGAGTGGTGCTGAAAGAAGCAAGTGAGGTGCAGAAAGATGCATGAGAGGTACAGAAAGACTCAAGAGAGGTGAAGAAACAAGCAAGAGAAGTGAAGAAAGAGGCAAGCAAATGGCTGAAAGAAGCAACATAGGTGCAGAAAGAAGCAAGAGAAGTGGAGAAAGAGACAAGTGAGGTGCAGAAAGAAGCAAAAGCCATTCAGAAAGAACCAACAGGGTGGCAAAAAGTGGCAAGAGGGGTGCTGAAAGAGGTAGGAGAGAGACACAAAAAGGCAAGAGAGGTACAGAAAGAGGCAGGAGGGGTGTAGAAAGAAGGAAAAGAAATGCAGAAAGAGGCAATAGAGTTGCTGAAAGAAGCAACAGAGGTGTAGAAAGAAGCAAGAGAAGTGCAGAAAAGGTAAGTGAGGTACAGAAAAAAGCAAGAGCAGTGCAGAAAGAACCAACAGAGGTGCAAAAAGAGGCAAGAGGTCTGCAAAAAGGTAGGAGGGGTGCACAGAGAGGCAAGAGAGGTACAGAAAGAGGCAGGATGGGTACAGAAAGAAGGAAGAGAAGTGCAGAAAGAAGCAACAATGGTGCTGAAAGAGGCACGAGGGGGCAGAAAGAGCAAGAGAAGTGCGGAAAGAAGCAACAGAGGTACAGAAACAAGCAAGAGAGGTGCAGAAACATGTAGGAATGGTACAGAAAGAGGGAACAGGGGTTCAGAAAGAGGCAAGTGGGGTGCAGAAAGAGAGAAGGGGGTGCAGAAAGAGGCAAGAGGGGTACAGAAAGAAGCAAGTGAAGTGCAGAAAGAGTCAACAGAGGTGCAGAAAATGACAAGAGAACAGCAATACCAGGCAAGAGGGGTTCTAAAAAGGGAAGAAGGGTGCAGAAAGAAGGAAGAAAGATGCAGTAAGAAGCAAGAGAAGTGCAGAAAGAAGCAAGAGAGGTGCAGAAAAAGGAAAGATGAGTGCAGAAAAAGGAATAAGGGTATAGAAAGAAGCAATGGGAAGTGCTGAAAGAGGCAAAAGAGGTGCAGAAGGAGGCAAGAGAACTGCCGAAATAGGCAAGAGAGTTGCAGAATTAGGCAAAAGGGGTGCAGAAAAAGGGAACAAATGTGCAGACAGAGGCAAGAGAGGTGTAGAAAGAGGGAAGAGGGGTACAGAAAGAGGCAAGTGGGATGCAGAGACTTTGCAACAGAGGTGTAAAAAGTAGCAAGAGCAGTGCAGAAAGAACCAACAGAGGTGCGGAAAGAGACAAGAAGGGTACACAAAGAGGCAAGAAAAGTACAGAAAGATCAAAAGAGGTGCAGAAAGAGGCAAAAGGGGTACATAAAGAGGCAAGAGGAGTGCAGAAAGAAGCAAGAGAAGTGCAGAAAGAAGCAGCAGAGGTGCTTAAAGAGGCAAGAGGGGTGCAGAAAGAGGCAAGAGAAGTGCAGAAAGAAGCCACAGAGGTGCCAAAAGAGGCAAACGGGCTGCATAAACAGGCAAGAAATGTGCAGAAAGAGGGACCAGGGGTGCAGAAAGAGGTAAGAGGGATGCAGATATTTGCAGGAGAGGTGCAGAAAGAAGCAAGAGGAGTGCAAAAATAAGCAAGAGATGTGCAGAAAGAAGCATGAGAAGTGGAGAAATAGGGAAGAAGGGTGCCGAAAGAGGCATGAGGGATGCAGAGATTTGCAAAAGAGGTGCAGAAAGAAGCAAGAGCAGTGCTGAAAGAACCAACAAAGGAGCAAAAAGAGGCAAGAGGGGTAAAGACATCGGTAGGAGAGGTAAACAAATAAGCAAGAGGGGTACAGAAAGAGGAAGGAGGGTGTAAGAAGTAGGCCTGGTATATGCTGTCCACTAGTTATAGTGGGCACCCTGCACCAGTCCAAACAACTCCTTATTGATGATAGGTTAAAGAAAACCTTTATTGAAAGCTATCCTAGTGGTAGCTATGGAGAGCAGCCTTCAGGCTAAGTCTTGAAGGAATGTAAAGCAGCTTGTTTTACCAGTCTATAATCTCTTGAATGACCAAATGAAAGGGAACCACACCAGGTATATATATAAAATATATGTATTTATTGCTAAACACACCCTACTAGTCTCTTTATGAGGCTAGAGGTCCAAACACATAAGTTACACTTCAAATATTACAGTAAAATAGCAAAAATACATGTCAGGCCCTAGGGGCAAGCCAAACCATATACTAAAATAGTGGTATAAGAACCACAAATTAACTAGGCACAAGGCCTAGAGCCTGTAGAATCGCTGGGACCCCAAGCAACCACCCAAGGTTGTGACACAGGGGACACCCGGGGGCCGTGTGCAGTGTGAGAACACAGCCGTGAACTCCTGTTAGCTTCTATGGGGAAAGTCGCAGTTAGACTTTTAAAGATTAGGGTCACTTAGAGATGAGCTAGGACCAAACCCTTTTGGACTTAGGAAGTTCTAGGGTCAACTCCCATGGGAGCACTGGAGTACTTGAGTTACCTCACCCAGGGAAGCCGGGTGCATAGGTGTCAAATGGTGTCAGGTCGTGTCGTCGTTTTCGATGGGAGCTGACAAAGAAGTGCTGCTGCCGGGATGATGCGAAGTGTCCGAAGAGATCCAAGCCTGGATCGAAGATGAGAAGAACCTGAAAGTAGAGGGGACATAGTCTGGGTCACTAGCAAGTGACCAGGGGAATGATAGACGAATGCCCACGATGTCAGGTGATTTCAGGTGAAGGAGTTGAAACTTGACTCTTCAGTCACAAGGACCAGAAGGCGTCGAGGACAACCAGGAGCTGGATTCGAGCAGTGCCACAAAGGCTGTCGAGTGCTGCAGCGTCGGTGCCCGGATTGGACACAACAAGCCTTGGCAACAGCAACCCATGCAGAAAGGAAAAAGATGCTTCGGTGCAGACCAGCAAGGTCTGAGGGACTCACCACGTCGTGGGGAGTCAGAGCACGTCTGGAGCAACCAGGGAAGCCCAAGGAAAATAGAGTTGCCTTCACAGGGACCCACATATACTCTTAAGTGCATTATAACCCAATGGTAAATGCTAACTTTGGACTGGTTGCACGGAAACATGTTGTGTTTGTTGTCAAACACATTGGAATCATACCCCCACACCAGTAACTGGTGTGGGAGTATGATCCCACCCTTCTAGAGGGAGAGACATGACAGCACTGGTGTACCCGGTAGAAACTTAATAGAGCCATGGCATCACAAAATGGATGCTGCAGCCACAGACACGGGTCTGGCCTCCTGCTGCTGACCAAAACTTCAGCAGGGGAGACCTGGACAGTAGGTTTCCTGTCACAGGAAGGTGTAACCACCTCCCAGACAGGCTTATGTGTATTGGGGCTGGGCGGGAGCACGCTCTGAATGATTTGAAGTCCTGCACTGGGGGCACAATTGGTGTCCCTGAGCATAGTCCAGCTCAAACCAGTTCAGGGGCTTCAAGCCCCTGCTCTGGTGCGAAACTGGACAAAGGAAATGGGTGTACCCACCCCTCTTTCCAAACCCTCCCATAGGTGGGTCCCCAGAGTATGTCCAACCCCCTACCTTATAAGTATGGGACCCCTGTCCTTAGGACTTTAGATTACCCTGGACGAAACTCTGAAGGTGAATCCTGGACCTTCGACGCTCTGCTCAAGATCAGAGGACTGAAGAAATCTCCCTTGGGGTCAAGGAGTGCCTCCCCTGCTTGGCAGGCACCAATGAAGCAATTTGCCAGTCTACATCATCGAAGCTCCCGCCGGATTCCAAAGTATTTGCAGCCCAGGAAGGGGATTTCCAGACATCTCAGAGGCCGACTCGAGTCCGCAGCAAAGCTGAGACCCGCAGCCCTCGTGAGTAGTGTGGAACCAGAACTCCTAGTCACCCTACATTTCTGCAAGTGCATTGACTTCTCAACGTCTCTTGAAGTTGTGCTTGGGCTGACTTGTAGCCCCCAACTCGAGTACTGAATACACTGAAGATTGTCGGCCTGACTTTAATCTGATTTTTTTAAAGAATTTAGGGTATCCAAACGTATAGAGAAAGTGATTAGATACATCTGGTGGACCATACGTCAAAGCACGAAACAAGGCGATAATATTGTTTGAATCCCTTAATAGCTGTCTAACATATTTTAATTGAAAGGCTCTCTGGTGCTGTAGGAGATCTGGGCTTGCTATGCCCCTTTTTCCTTTTTCTCCCTACAATTCCTCCATGCAATTCTCGGCCTTTTATTTCCCCAGATGAAGTTAGAAAAGGCACCTTGTGATTTTTTAATCCAATCAATCTTAAATTCTAACGGAATTGTATTAAAAATAAATGTGTACTTGGGTAGAATGGACATCTTAAGTAAATTTGATTTTCCCAGAAAGGATAAAGGTAAAGAGTCCCACTGCTGCAGTTGTTTCCTAATTTTTGGTGTCACTGAGTCTAAATTCACCTTTGCTAAAGTTTCCAGATTTTGAACTATCTCGATCACTAAATATCTGATCTTTTTTTTAATGAACTCACTCTTGGAAATGTTATTCCACTGCATGATCTCTGTTTTAAATGGATTTACCCCGTATCTTGATAATTTACCAAATTCATCTAGATTTCCCAATTAGCCAGTATTACCGGAAAGAGATGGGTTGTAAAAATCATTAAATCTTTTTTTTAAAATCAGATTAAAGTCTCTTAACTGCGCCTGTAAATTGTGGTACCAAATTAGGAAGATCTTACAGATTCCATAATACAGCCACTATGCCCCAATATGGAAATCTCCAGGAACCACTGAATGTCTGTGTTAGAAAGGGTAGATGGACCGGGAGGGTCGGCCGGGGTCAGGAGGAGAGGTCTCCGGGAAGAGCCGTCTCCAGCGATCGTACAGACAAGTAACTTCCCCCCCCACAGACAGATACCACACACGGATAAGGTTCAGGGTTCTTTATAAGCACTTCTTAAGGTACGGTTGAATGGTACAAGGAGGTCTGGACCCAGGGGTCCCCTCGATTCAAGTCTCTCAAAGCAGGGTAAGGGGTAGCGGGACAGTCTGTCTACCAGTCAGGTAGTTCGGATGAGATGATGACTAGCTCACAATCCTCGAGCTTGGTGGTTTAGTTGGTACGGGCCGCGGCAGCGCCAGCAGGTCCCGGTTGAGATGGTCGGTACACGGTCCGCGGCAGCGCCAGCAGGTCCCGGAAAGATGGTCGATGTACGGTCCGCGGCAGCGCCAGCAGGTCCCGGTGAGGATGGTCGTTACAACGGGCCGCGGCAGCGCCAGCAGGTCCCGACGAGGATGGTCGTTACAACGGGCCGCGGCAGCATCAGCAGGTCCCGACGAGGATGGATGTTGCAGAAGGCCGCGGCAGCGCCAGCAGGCAGGACGATGGTTCACAAGAGCGGGCTACGGCAGCGCCAGTAGTCCGTCAAGGCTGAGTTCTCTCGGTGTCTCTCGACTCCAGGATACAACTGCCTTCCTGCTCCGGAGTTGCCCCAGTTATAGGGCAGGCGCCCTTTGATGTCCGGACCCTCGCACTTGGAGGTCGGAGGGCCCGGGATGAAGGTGTCCAGACACCCAGCAGGGGGTGGAGCCAGCGCCTGGGGGGAGCTGGAGGCGATCGGCACCTGGCGGGGGGAAGAGCTCTTGACACTTCGTTCTCCCATTGACCTGCCAAGTGGTCCGCTCACCTCCTGGGTGGAGGGTGGTGCCGGGATGTCGGGGCCGGCCAGGCCCGGGGTTAGGGTCGGGCCGAGGCCACGCGGCCTCGTGGTGCAGGGCCCAAGATGGCGG
Source organism: Triturus cristatus (assembly GCF_964204655.1). Taxonomy (NCBI): domain Eukaryota; kingdom Metazoa; phylum Chordata; class Amphibia; order Caudata; family Salamandridae; genus Triturus; species Triturus cristatus. Next base: position 377,050,264 of record NC_140587.1, read on the forward strand.
CGTGAACCGGCCGGGGGAGCCGGTGGGGCTGGGCCCCGTGATGAGTAGAGGTCCGAGGGCAGAAGATCCGTCGGGAGACGGGGTACAGGTGCTTTTCGTGGGTTATGCCTGGTGGGCCGGAGCTCGGGCCCTGTCGTGCGGGGAGGGAGCAAGCCCTTCGTGTGGCCTGTCCAACATGCGTCCCCCCCAGCTGAAGGCGGGGAGAGTCACCCATCTCCTTGGGGACTCTCTTCGTCGAGGCGGAAAAAGCGGGACAGGCCGTCCGCGTTGGCGTGGTCTTGGCCTGGTCGGTGCTCCACAGTGAAGTCCATTCCCTGCAGGGAAATGGACCAGCGCAAGAGTTTTGGGTTCTCCCCCCGCATCTGCATCAGCCACTGCAGGGGTCGATGGTCGGTTTGTACCCGGAAGTGGGTACCGAAGAGATAGGGCCGGAGCTTTTTGAGGGCCCACACCACTGCGAAGGCCTCCCTCTCGATGGTGCTCCAGCGCTGTTCTCGGGCCAGGAGACGTCGACTGATGAAGGCCACCGGCTGGTCATGACCCTCGGGGTTCAACTGAGAAAGGACGGCCCCGATGCCGTGGTCGGAGGCGTCGGTCTGTACCACGAATTCCTGACTGTAATCGGGGGCCTGGAGCACAGGGGCGGTGCACAGGGCGGCCTTCAGCTTCTCGAAGGCCGCTTGACAATCGGGGGTCCAGTTAATCCGCTTCGGCTGGTTCTTGGACGTGAGACCCGTGAGGGGCCCCACGATGCTGCCGTAGTCTTTCACGAACCGCCGGTAGTAGCCGGTGAGCCCCAAGAAGGCTCGGACCTCGGTCTGGGTGACGGGGGGCTGCCAGGACTGGATGGCAGCAATCTTAAGTTGTAGCGGGGCCACCAGCCCGCTTCCCACTTGGTGCCCAAGGTGGGTCACAGACCCTTGGCCAATTTGGCACTTGCCGGCCTTAATTGTGAGACCGGCCCGCTGGAGGGCCTGTAGGACCTCTTGGAGGTGACGGAGGTGGTCGGGCCAGTGGCGGCTGTATACAGCGATATCGTCCAGGTAGGCAGCGCTGAACTCTTCGAGCCCCGCCAAGACCTGGTTCACGAGGCGTTGAAACGTGGCGGGGGCATTCTTCATGCCGAAGGGCATGACCTTGAATTGGTAGTGGCCATCGGGGGTAGAGAAGGCTGACCGTTCCTGAGCCCTGGGTGTGAGGCCGATCTGCCAGTAGCCCGCTGTTAGGTCGAGGATACTGAGGTAGCGGGCGGCCCCCAGCCGGTCGATCAGCTCGTCTGCTCGGGGAATCGGATGAGCGTCGGTCCGGGTGACAGCGTTCAAGCCCCGGTAGTCGACGCAGAATCTCAGTTCAGGTGCGGTGCCGGGGGCAGCGGCTTTGGGAACCAATACAACCGGACTGGCCCAGGGACTGTCTGAGGGCTCGATGACCCCGATTGTGAGCATCTTGGCCACTTCCTCCTGTATGCAGGCCCGTACCCGATCTGGTACGCGGTAGGCCCGGTGTCGGACAGGGGGACTGTCCCCGGTGTCCACGTCGTGCAAACACCAAGGAGTGACCCCGGGGGTGAGGGAGAACAGGGTAGCGAACTGCAGCAGGAGGTTCCGGCAGCCCTGGCGTTGCTCCGAAGTGAGGGCGTCAGAGAGCCGGACCCCGTCCACGGAGCCGTCATTCTCCTGAGTTTTCAGAAGATCCGGGAGGGGTTCGGAGTCTTCCTCTGCCCCACTGTCCGAAGCCATCAGGAGGCTGAGTTCTGAGCGCACAAAGTGTGGTTTGAGTCGGTTGGTGTGGAGGACCCGGAGGGGGTTCCGGGAGGTCCCCAGGTCGATGAGGTAAGTGACGGGGCTTTTGCGCTCGACCACTTTGAAGGGCCCCGTCCACTTATCTTGCAAGGCACATGGTTCGGTGGGGGACATCACCCATACTTGTTGTCCAGGCTCGAACTCAACGGAGGAGGCATTGTGATCATACCACCTCTTCATGTCCTCCTGGCTGGCCTCGAGGTTCGCCTTGGCCATCTCTCTGAAGCGCCGGGTCTGATTGCGTAGGGCCAGGATGTATTTGAAGACGTCCGGAGGGGTCTTTAGGGGGGCCATCTCCCAACCTTCTTTTACTAGGCTGAGGGGCCCTCGCACAGGGTGCCCGTTTTGGGTGTTCGAAAGGGCTAAAACCGAGGGACTTCTGGGGAACTTCTCGGTAAGCGAAGAGGAGGCACGGGAGTAGCACATCCCACTGGCGACGGAGGGGCTCTTCCAATCCCCCAATCATCCCCTTGAGAGTGCGGTTAAACCGCTCCACTAGTCCGTTCCCTTGGGGGTGATAGGGGGTCGTGAATCTGTAGGTGACCCCGCATTGTTGCCAGAGGGACTTCATGTATTTGGATATAAAGTTCGTGCCTCGGTCGCTGACGACTTCTCGGGGGAAGCCTACCCGGGAGAAGATCCCCATTAGGGCCCGGCCAACCACCGGAGCTGTCACGGTCCGTAGGGGCACCGCCTCGGGGTAGCGGGTGGCATGGTCCACCAGTACTAAGATGAACCTGTGTCCTTGTGCCGTGCGGGGGTCCAGAGGCCCCACAATGTCTATCCCCACCCTCTCGAACGGGGTGGTGACCACAGGGAAGGGTTGCAGAGGGGCTTCCCGCTGGCTTGGCATGTGGGGCAAGATCGGCAGTGGTTCAGGACGTCGTTCCTCATTTTCGGCCAGAAAAAGTGGGTCACTAGGCGGCTGTACGTTTTGTCCTGGCCCAGGTGTCCAGCCAGGGGGACATCGTGTGCCAGGTTGAGCAGAAAGTCTCTGAAGCGGAGAGGTACCACCAGTACTCTACCGGCCCCCAGCTCGGCGATTCTTTGCTCGCTGTATAGCAGGTCGTTATCCCAGTAGACCCAGTGAGTTCCGGTGGAGTCCCCTGCGTTCTGGGCGCTGGCTTGTTGGCGGAGTCCCTCGAGGGAGGGACAGGTCTTTTGTTCCTGGCGGAACTGTTCTTGGGTGGGCCCCCCCTCTTGACGCCACTGAGCCAGGTCAGGAAGGTCCTGGGATTGCGCGTCCCCTTCGGTCGTCGGGTCTGGGAGGCTGGCCTTGTCGTTGTCTTCTACTGGGGCGACCGGGGGCGGAGGTGCCGGCCATTCCGGTTCTTCTGATCGGGGGACGGCACGGGCGGCCATGGACCGGGTGGTTATGCAGGCCCAGTCCGGGAGGCCCAGCATCCCCAGGTGCTCTCTTCTCTCAACGGTGGCCCACGGGGAACTCTCGAGGTCATTCCCCAGGAGGCAGTCCACGGGGGCATCGTCCCGGACCGTCACCTTCAACAGGCCGGAGACCCCTCCCCATTCGAATGGGACGCAGGCCATTTGACACATACTTTCAGAGTTGTCTGCCGAGCGGACGGGGCAGAGAATGTTCGGCAGGATCTGCTCGGGCTTCACCAGGTGACAGCGGACGGCCGTCACACTGGCGCCTGTGTCACGCAAGGCCTCGGCTCGCTGTCCATTAATGGTCACCCACTGCCCGTATTTCCTGGTGTTAGCGGGTAGGGGAGCCCGCGGGACCATGTCTCTTCCCCCTAAGCACGCCAGGACCATGGCGGCCGGCTCCCACTCTTGCTGGGCCGGCTCATACTCTTCTGGTTCCTCTGATGATCGCTCTTCTCCCAGGGCGGCGGCAGCTACCTGGCGGGGCTTGGGTGTTTGGTTCTGCGGGCAGCTCGGGTCATTGGCGTAGTGGCCGACTCGCTGGCATCGGTGGCACGTGACGTTGGCTCGGGCCCCAGGACGCCACGGGAGGTTGCCCCGGCCGGCCGGAGGCGGGGTGCTGGCCACGGGTGTTGCTGGCAAGGCGTCTCTCCCTCGCCCCTGGCCCCCTCCTCCTCCCCGAGGACGGTGCTGGCCTGGGTTGCTTCTGTTCTGTTCGTGTGGCCCCCTCCGGCCCACTCGGGTGCTTTCCCATCGGTCAGCTTCGGCGGCGAGCTGCCGGGGGTCAGTCAGCTTACTGTCGAGGAGGTGCTGCCTGAGCTCGACGAAACAGTTGTTCGACAGGTGCTCCCATACCATAAGGTTAAAGAGTTGTTCGTAAGTGGTGACATGGCTCCCCTTTATCCAACCCTCGAAGGCACGGCTGAAATAGTTCACGTATTCTACCCAAGTTGTACCTGGGATCCGGGTGCAATCTCTGAACCTCTGGCGGTACATCTCGGGTGTGAGGCCGTAGCGGGTGAGGAGGGCAGCCTTCATGTGGTCGTAGGACGACATTTGGTGATCTGGGAGCTGCAGTAGGGCATCGCGACCCTCGTTGATAAACCTCCCCCAAAGTCCGGCTCCCCAATCACTCCGGTCGATCCGGTGGGAGGTCATGGCGATCTCGTAGGCTTTAAACCACTGTTGTATGTCGTCTTCTCGGACATACTCGCGGACAACATCCTTGGGGATGTGGACTTTTTTCTCGATTGGCCCCGGGGTGTGTGGTCGCTCAGGCACCCCCAGTTCTTTATTTTGTTTCCGAAGTTCTATCTCCGCTAGTTGGCGCTCGTGCTCGAGTGTTATTTTTTTCTCCTCCAGCTCTCTCTGTCTCTGCTTCTCTTCTCGTTCATCTCGGAGCCGCATATGCTCGAGGTTGAGTTTCTGTTCAGCTAACTTGAGTTCCCCATCCATCTTGAGTCGTGCCATTTCCAACTCGTGCAATCTGGTTCTTTCTCTTTCTCGGATCTCCTCCTGCGAGAGGCCCGTTCCCCGCTCCTCGGGAGCCGTGGCGTTCCCCTCTGGTGTGATGCTGCTTTGGTCGGAGGGTCCGGCGACCCCAGTTTCTGTCCACGACTCTAGGGCGTGCTTTAGATCATCCTTGGTACTCAGGCCGGTGGTAGCAATGCCAAGTTCTATGCAGAATTGTCTCAGTTCGCGGTGGTTGTATTCTTCTAATTTATCCATTTGGAAATTCTCGGTGGAGCTGCTATCTTTGGCTGACATCGTGTTTTTGTCGTGGGGTGAGCTACTCTCTGTACGATTACGCGTTGATTCGGATCGCGCCGCTGGCCACCAATGTTAGAAAGGGTAGATGGACCGGGAGGGTCGGCCGGGGTCAGGAGGAGAGGTCTCCGGGGAGAGCCGTCTCCAGCGATCGTACAGACAAGTAACTTCCCCCCCCACAGACAGATACCACACACGGATAAGGTTCAGGGTTCTTTATAAGCACTTCTTAAGGTACGGTTGAATGGTACAAGGAGGTCTGGACCCAGGGGTCCCCTCGATTCAAGTCTCTCAAAGCAGGGTAAGGGGTAGCGGGACAGTCTGTCTACCAGTCAGGTAGTTCGGATGAGATGATGACTAGCTCACAATCCTCGAGCTTGGTGGTTTAGTTGGTACGGGCCGCGGCAGCGCCAGCAGGTCCCGGTTGAGATGGTCGGTACACGGTCCGCGGCAGCGCCAGCAGGTCCCGGAAAGATGGTCGATGTACGGTCCGCGGCAGCGCCAGCAGGTCCCGGTGAGGATGGTCGTTACAACGGGCCGCGGCAGCGCCAGCAGGTCCCGACGAGGATGGTCGTTACAACGGGCCGCGGCAGCGCCAGCAGGTCCCGACGAGGATGGATGTTGCAGAAGGCCGCGGCAGCGCCAGCAGGCAGGACGATGGTTCACAAGAGCGGGCTACGGCAGCGCCAGTAGTCCGTCAAGGCTGAGTTCTCTCGGTGTCTCTCGACTCCAGGATACAACTGCCTTCCTGCTCCGGAGTTGCCCCAGTTATAGGGCAGGCGCCCTTTGATGTCCGGACCCTCGCACTTGGAGGTCGGAGGGCCCGGGATGAAGGTGTCCAGACACCCAGCAGGGGGTGGAGCCAGCGCCTGGGGGGAGCTGGAGGCGATCGGCACCTGGCGGGGGGAAGAGCTCTTGACACTTCGTTCTCCCATTGACCTGCCAAGTGGTCCGCTCACCTCCTGGGTGGAGGGTGGTGCCGGGATGTCGGGGCCGGCCAGGCCCGGGGTTAGGGTCGGGCCGATGCCACGCGGCCTCGTGGTGCAGGGCCCAAGATGGCGGCGTGAACCGGCCGGGGGAGCCGGTGGGGCTGGGCCCCGTGATGAGTAGAGGTCCGAGGGCAGAAGATCCGTCGGGAGACGGGGTACAGGTGCTTTTCGTGGGTTATGCCTGGTGGGCCAGGGCTCGGGCCCTGTCGTGCGGGGAGGGAGCAAGCCCTTCGTGTGGCCTGTCCAACAGTCTGCAAGATGCCCTAGAAACCCCGATAAGGGAAAAGGGAATTAGCAGATGGTGCCAGTTATCGGAAGGCACTCACTTTTCAAGAAATCACAGAAGGCGCTGCTAGTCATTAGGCTGGGCTAAGACTTTGAGATAGGGGGGGAAACAAAATACATTTATTGAGGCTAAAATAGCATTGTGTCCTGGACTACAGAAAGAGATTTTGGTATGGTACCGGTTACTGGTACAATCATCAGAAGATACATAGCACACAGAGACATGGAGGAGGGATCTACCGGAGATTGATCTAGAAGCACTATGGCAAGTATCTACATCTCTATCATGGTATTGTGTGAAATCTGCGCCTTTAAAGAAAAATCATCTGTTTACCATTCATAAGGCCTATTGGACGCCACGAAGATTGGCAAAGATGGGTCTGCAAACAGTGAGGTATTGCAAAAAGTGCGGTCAACCTAATGTAGATGAAGCGCATATGTTCCGGTGGTGTCCCTCCATCCAATCATTTTGGCAGAAAGTGGGAAAATTTTTGTCAGAGTTGGTGCGTCATGAAGTGACGGTGAGTCTGGCACTGGTAATATTTGGGGTGATACAGGATGAAGATTCTGTTGTTAATATATCCAAACCTCTTAAGGCACTCATATTCATTCTAATTTTATTAGCTCGTAGAGAATAGTGCATTAAGTGGATCTTACCTATACCACCTTTAGAATCCAAATGGTTAAATTCAATCCACAGAATTGCTAAAATGGACAGAGCAATACGCTCCAATAAGAGAACGAAACACTTGAGTATTTGGGATAACTGGGCTGAAAATGTCTGTCTATTGTAGTATATAAATTCTTCTCCCTGTTCATATTTTTCATACTTTTATTCACTATCTGTGGGTATTTATTCAATACTAAATCTAATTTTCTTAATTTCTTTAGTGTAATATTGGTACCCGTTATATAGGATAACAAATATATATTGCATATCTTTATTTTTTCTCTTATTTGTAAAAAATGAATCCTTAATCCAATGATTAAGCATCAGTAAATACAGGATATTCTCAATAATCTAGGAGATTCATCAAGACGGATTGGTGAACCTAGAAAGAGAATTAAAGTAAGAACCTGTATAAATAGGAGAAAAGAGTAAGCCGATCTGGAAGAGAAGGATCCTGTGATGGTTACCATCCCCTCCTAAGTAGAGAGCGGGCATCACTTTGTCTGGACAGTAAGAAACCAACTCAGCAATCTCTTCTTTCTTCATTTCTAAACTGATCAAACACATGAGGATAAAAAAAAAGAAGAAAATTGTCGATCCTGGACATTTCGAGTGACCCGTGGGCCTTCATTTTGTGTTTCGTCTCGAGGTCCCTTTGCGATCCCTGGTCTGTTGACTGATGGGTCCCTGAGGGGTAACTTTGTATTTCCTTGGGCTTTCCTGGTTGCTCCAGATGTGCCCCGACTCCCTACCAAGTGGTGAGTCCCACAGACCTTTCTGGTCTGCACTGAAGCATCTTTCTCGTTTCTGCATGGGTTGCTTTTGCCAAGGCTTGTTGTGTCCAATCTGGGCACCGATACTGCAGCACTCGACATCCTTCATGGGACAGCTCGAATTCAGCTCCTGGTCATCCTCAACGCCTCCTGGTCCTCGTGGCTGAAGAGTCAAGCTTCACCTCTTTCACCTGAAATCACCTGACATCGGTGGGCATCCGCTCATCGCCTTTCTGGTCACTGGCAAGTGACCCAAACTCTGCCCCCTCTGCTTTCAGGTTCTTCTCATCTTCGATCCAGGCTTGGATCTCTTCGGACACTTTGCATCTTCACAGCAGCAGCACTTCTTCGCCAGCTCCCATTGAAATCGACGACACGACCCGACACCAAAAGACACCTATGCACCCGGCTTCCCTGGGTGAGGTAACACGAGTACTCCAGTGCTCCCATGGGTGCTAGCCCTAGGGTTTGGTCCTGAATAATTTCTAAGTGTCCCTAATCTTTAAAAATCTAACCGCAACTTTCCACATAGAAGCTAACTGGACCTCGCAGTTGTGTTCACACACTGCACACGGTCCCCGTGGGTCCCCTGGGTCACTACCTTGGGTGGTTCATTGGGGTCCCAGCGATTCTACAGGCTCTAGGCCTTGTGTCTAGTTAAGTCGTGGTTCTTATACCACTATTTTAGTATATGGTTTGGCTCGCCCCTATGGCCTGACATGTAATTGTGCTATTTTACTGTGATTATTGAAGTGTAACTTATGTGTTTTGACCTCTAGTCTCATAAAGAGACTAGGAGGGTGTATTTAGTAATAAATACATATATTTTATATATATACCTGGTGTGGATATCTTTCATTTAGTGACTCAAGAAATTATAGACTGGTAAAACAAGCTGCTTTACTTTCCTTCAAGACTTAGCCTGAAGGCAGCTCTCCATAGCTACCACAAGGATAGCTTTCAATAAAGGTTGTCTTTAACCTATAACCAATTAGGGGTTGTTTGGACTGATACAAGGTGCCCACTATAACTAGTGGACAGCAGATATTTCTATTTGTATTTGTATTTATATAGCGCATATATATCAACAGGTCTCTTAGCGCTTGACAGAAGAGAGGCAGCATTCAGGCCGGGGAGGACAGTCATGGTAACAGGTAATTTAAGATGTATCCCTAAATAGCAGAGTTTTTTACTGCTTCCGGAAGGGAAACAGACCCGATTCCTTCCGTAAAGTGTCCGGCAGCTGATTCCAAAGTTGTGGCAGAAGGACTGAGATAGCTCGTCCACTCTTGGTGACAAGGTTACTCCAAGGGCAGGCCAGCTGAGATGCTTCTGTAGAGCGAAGCACTCGCCCTGGCACATATTTAACTAGACGTTCCCTTATGTAGCCGGGGGCGTGACCATAGAGAGTTTTGTGAGCAATACACAATCCTTTACATTTTAAACGCTGCCTGACAGGCAGCCAGTGCAACTTGCGTAGCAGGGGAGATGCATGGGTCCTCCTGGGTAGCCTGAAGATCAACCTAGCAGCGTCATTCTGTTCTACCTGAAGCCTATTCATAAGTTTCAGGGGAAGTCCTAAGTAGAGCGCGTTCCCTTAATCGAGGCGCGAAAGGATGGTAGCCGATACAATGGACTTCATAGATGAAACTGAGATGAGGGGAACCAGTTTCATCAGTTGTCTCAGGACGCCAGTACATATGCCCACCACCGAATGGATTTGGTGGCTCATGGAGAGTTCTGAGTCGATCTTGATTCCCAGACTTTTCACAACTGGTGATGGGCTTGGAGGAGCCCCAAACTCTTTGGGCCAGAACAGGCAACTCCAGAGATTGTTTTTTACTGGAATGACAAGAGCCTCTGTTTTATCTGGGTTAATTTTCAAAGAGTTTACCGTCATCCAATTAGTGGTAAATCTTAAGAGGTTTTGGACTGTCTCTTGAGCACGGGCCGAGTTGACGATCCTCACGATAAGCTGGGTATCGTCTGCATAGTTGAAGACTCGGCATTCCATGTTGGTCAAAGCAGTCACCAAGGGTTGCAAGTATATATTAAAGAGAAGTGGGGATAATGCGGAGCCCTGAGGGACCCCGCAGAGGATGTCGCCCCTGTCCGATATATGGTCGCCAAGTTGGACCCCCTTGCGAACGTCCAGATAGAACGGATATACCAGGCCAACTTCTCACAAAGTGTGCAGAAAGAAGCAAGAGAGGTGCAGAAAGATGCAAGAGAAGTGCAGAAAGAAGCAAGAGAGGTACAGAAAGAGGGAAGATGAGTGCAGAAAGAGACAACAGGGATGCAGAAAGAACCAAGAGATGTGTAGAATGAGGCAAGAGAGGTACAGGAAGAGGCAAGAGATATGCAGAAAAATGAAGAAGGGTGCAGAAAGAAGCAAGATAATTGCAGAAAGAGGCAAGTGAGGTACAGAAGGAGGCAAGGAAACTGCAGAAAGAGGCAAGAGAGTTACAGAAACAGACAAAAGGGGTGCAGAAAGAAGGAACAGGTATGCAGACAGAAGCAAGAGAGGTGCAGAAAGAAGGAAGACAAGTGCAGAAAAAGGCAAGAGGGATGCAGAAATTTGCAACAGAGGTGCACCAAGAAGCAGGAGCAATGCAGAAAGAACCAACAGAGGTGCAGAAAGAGGCAAAAGGGGTACAGACAGAGGCAAGAAAAGTGCAGAAAGATCAAAAGAGGTGCAGAAAGAGGCAAGAGAGCTGCAGTAAAAGGCAAGAGAGGTGCAGGAAGGGTCTGGAGAGGTGCACAAAAGGAGTACAGAAAGAGGCAAGAGGGGTGCAGGAAGAAGTAAAAGAAGTGCAGAAAGAAGCAACAGAGTTGCCGACAGAGGCATGAGAGGTGCAGAAACAGGCAGGAAAGGTGAAGAAAGAGGGAACAGGGGTGCAGAAAGAGGTAAGAGGGATACATACATTTGCAAGAGAGGTGCAGTAAAAAGCAAGAGCAGTGCAAAAAGAAGCAAGGTAAGTACAGAAAGAAGCAAAAGAGATGGAGAAATAGGGAAGAGGGGTGCAGAAAGAGGCATGAGGGATACAGAAACATTCAAAAGAGGTATAGAAAGAAGCAAGAGCAGTGCAGAAAGAACCAACAGAGGTGCAAAAAAAGGCAAAAGGGGTACAAAAATAGGTAGGAGTGGTACACAAAGAGGCAAGAGGTGTACAGAAAGATACAGCAGGGGTGAGTAAAGAATGAAGAGATGTGCAGAAAGAAGCAACAGAGGTGCTGAGAGAGGAGCGAAGGGTGCAGAAAGAGGCAGGAGAAGTGCAGAAAGAAGCAACAGAGGTACAGAAAGAGGTAAGAGAGGTGCAGAAACAGGCTGAAATGATACTGAAAGAGGGAACAGGGATGAAGAAAGAGGCAAGAGAGGTGCAGAAAGAGGGGAGAGGGGTGCAGAAAGAGGCAAGGGGTACCGAAAGAAGCAAGTGAGTTGTAGAAAGAGGCAACAGAGATGCAGAGAGATGCAAGATAGGTACAGAAACAAGCAACAGAAGTGCAGAAAGAGGCAAGCAAATTACTGAGAGAAGCAACAGAGATGTAGAGAGAAGCAAGAGAAGTGCAGAAAGAGGCACGTGAGGTGCACAAAAAAGCAAGAGCAGTTCAGAAAGAACCAAAAGAGTGGCAAACAAATGCAAGAGGGGTGCAGAAAGAGGTAGGAGAGGTGCACAAAGAGGCAAGAGAGGTACAGAAAGAGACAGGTGGGGTGCAGAAAGAAGGAAGAGAAGTGCAGAAAGAGGCAAGAGAGTTGCCGAAAGAAGCAACAGAGGTGTAGAAAGAAGAAAGAGAAGTGCAGAAAGAGGCAAGTGAGGTGCAGAAAGAAACAAGAGCAGTGCAGAAGGAACCAACAGAGGTGCATAAAGAGGCAAGAGGGGTTCCAAAAAAGGTAGGAGGTGTACACATAGAGGCAAGAGAGGTAGAAAAAGAGGCAGGAGGGCAGCAGAAAGAAGGAAGGGAAGTGCAGAAAGAAGCAACAGAGGTGCTGAAAGAGGTCTGAAGGGTGCGTAAAGAGCAAGAGAAGTACAGAAAGAAGCAACAGAGGTACATAAACAGGCAAGAGAGGTGCAGACACAGGCAGGAAATGTGCAGAAAGAGGGAACAAGGGTGCAAAAAGAGTCAAGAAAGTTGCAGAAAGAGAAAAGAGGGGTGCAGAAAGAGGCAAGAGGGGTGTGGAAAGAAGCAAGTGATGTGCAGAAAGAGGCAATAGAGGTACAGAAAGATGCAAGAGATGTACAGAAACAAACAAGAGAAGTGCAGAAAGAGGCACGAGAATTGCTGAAAGAAGCAACAGAGGTGTGGAAAGAAGCAAGAGAGGTGCAGAAAGAGGCAAGTGAGGTACAGAAAGAGGCAAGAGAGCTGCAGAACATGGCAAGAGAACAGCAGAAGGAGGAAAGAGGGATGCAAAAAGGGAAGAAGGGTGCAGAAAGAAGCACGAGAGGTGCAGAAAGAAGCAAGAGAAGTACAGAAAGAGGCAAGAGAGGTGCAGAAAGAGGCAAGAGAAGTGCAGAAAGAGGCAGGTGAGGTGCAGAAGGACGCATGAGAACTGCAAAAAGAAGAAAGAGAGTTGCAGAAACAGGCAAAAGGGGTGCAAAAAGAGGGAACAGGTATGCAGAAAGACGCAAGGGAGGTACAGAAAGAGGGAAGAGGTGAACAGTACCAAGAGGCAAGAGGGATGCAAAAAAGGGAAAAAGGGTGCAGAAAGAAGCAAGAGAGGTGCAGAAAGAGGGGAGACAAGTGCAGAAAGAGGCAAGAGGGATACAGTAATTTACAACAGAGGTGCAAAAAAAAGCAAGAACAGTGCAGAAAGAACCAACAGATGTGCAGAAAGAGGCAAGAGGGGTACAGAAAGAGGCAAGAAAACTGCAGAAAGAAGCAAAAGAGGTGCAGAAAGAGGCAAATGAACTGCATAAAAAGGCAAGAGAGGTGCAGAACTAGTCAAGAGGGGTGCACAAAGAGGCAAAAAGGGTACAGAAAGAGGCAAGAGAGGTGCAGAAAGAAGCTTCAGAAGTGCAGAAGGAAGCACCAGGCGGGCTTAAAGAGGCAACAGGGATGCAGAAAAAGTCAAGAGGAGTGCAGGAAAAAGCAACAGAGGGGCCGTAAGAGGCAAGGTAGGTACAGAAACAGGCAAGAAAGGTACAGAAAGAGGGAACAGGTGTGCAGAAACAGGTAAGAGGAATACATAAATTTACAAGAGAGGTACAGAAAGAAGCAAGAGCAGTGCAGAAAGAAGCAAGAGAAGTGCAAAAAGAAGCAAAAGAGATGGGGAAATAGGGAATAGGGGTGCAGAAAGAGGCATGAGGGATACAGAAATTTGCAAAAGAGGTGCATGAAGAAGCAAGAACAGTGCAAATGAGGTACAAAAAGAGGCAAAATAGGTAGGAGAGGTGCACAAAGAGGCAAGAGAGGTACAGAAAGATGCAGGAGGGGTAAAGAAAGAAGGAAGAGGAGTGCAGAAAGAAGCAACAGGTGTACAGAAAGAGTCAAGAGAGGTGCAGAATCAGGCAGGAAAGGTGCAGAAAGAGGAAACAGGGATGCAGAAAGAGGCAAGAGAGGTGTAGAAATAGGGAAGAGGGGTACAGAAAGAGGCAAGAGGGGTGCAGAAAGAAGCAATTGAGGAGCAGAAAGAGGCAACAGAGGTGCAGAAAGACACAAGAGAAGTGCAGAAACAAGCAAGAGAAGTATAGAAAGAGGCATGAAAATTGCTGAAAGAAGCGACGGAGGTGTAGAAAGAAGCAAGAAAAGTGCAGAAAGAGGCAACAGAGGTACATAAACAGGCAAGAGAGGTGCAGAAACAGGAAGGAAAGGTGCAGAAAGAGAGAACAGGAGTGCAGGAAGAGGCAAGAGAGGTACAGAAAGAGAAAAGAGGTGTGCAGAAAGAGGCAACAGGGGTGCAGAAATAAGCAAGTAAGGTACAGAAAGAGGCAACAGAGGTGCAGAAAGACGCAAGAGGGGTGCAGAAACAAGCCAGAGAAGTGCAGAAAGAAGCAAGAGAATTGCCAAAAGAAGCAACAGAGGTGTAGATAGAAGCTGGAGAATTGTAGAAAGGGGCGAGTGAGGTGCAGAAAGAAGCAAGAGAGGTGCAGAAAAAGGCAAGAGATGTGAAGAAAAAGGGGAAAAGAGTGCAGAAAGAAGCAAGAGAAGTGGGGAAAGAGGCAAGTGAGGTGCAGAAGGAGGCAAGAGAACTGCAGAAAAAGGCAAGAAAGTTGCAGAAACAGGCAAAAGGGGTGCAGAAAGAGGGAACAGGTGTGCAGACGGAGGCAAGGGAGGTACAGAAAGAAGGAAGAGGGGAATAGCACAAAGAGGCAAGAGAGATGTGAAGAAGGGTGCATAAAGAAGCAAGAGAGGTACAGAAAGAAATAAGAGAAGTGCAGAAGAAAGCAAGAGAGGTGCAGAATGAGGGAAGATGAGTGCAGAAAGAGACAACAGGGGTGCAGAAAGAAGCAAGAAAGGTGCAGAAAGAGGCAATGGAAGTGCAGAAAGAAACAACAGAGGTACAGAAATTGGCATGAGAGGTGCAGAAAGAGGGAAGAGGGGTGCAAAAAGAGGCAAGATGGGTGCAGAAATAGGAAAGTTAGGTACAGAAAGAAGCAAGAGAAGTGCAGAAAGAAGCAACAGAGGTGTAGAAGGAGGCAAGAGAGCTGCAGAAATAGACAAGAGAGTTGCAGAAACAGGAGAAAGACGTGCAGAAAGAGGGAACAGTTGTACAGAAAGAGGCAAGAGGGGTGCAGAAAGATGGAGGCGGGGTGCTGAAAGTGGCAAGAGGGATGCACAAATTTGCAACAGAGGTGCAGAAAGAAGCAAGAGCAGTGCAGAATGAACCAACAGAGGTGCAGAAAGAGGCAAGAGAGGTACATAAAAAGTCAAGAGAAGTGCAAAAAGAAGTAAACAATGTGCATAGGGGGGTGCATAAAGGAGCAAGAGAAGTGCAGAAAGACACAAGAGAGATGCAGAAACAGGCAGGAAAGGTGCAGAAAGAGGGAACAGGGGTGCAGAAAGAGGCAAGCAGGATACAGAAATGTGTAAAAGAGGTGCAGAAAGAAGCAAGAGCCGTGCAGAAAGGCCCAACAGAGGTGCAGAAAGAGACAAGAGAGGTACCGAAAGAGGCAAGAGAAGTGCAGAAAGAAGCAAAAGAGGTGCAAAAAGAGGCAAGAGAACTGCAGAAAAAGGGGAGAGGTGCAGAAACAGGCAAGAGGGATACAGAAAAAAATCAAGGGGTGAAGAAAGAAGCAAGAGAAGTGGAGAAAGAAGCAACAGACTTGCTGAAAGAGGCAAGAGGGGTGCAGAAAGAGGCAAGAGAAGTACATAAACAGGCAGGAAAGGTGCAGAAACAGGGAATAGGGGTGCAGAAAGAGGCAATAGACGTACGGAAAGAGGCAAGAGAGATGCAGAAAGAAGCAACTGAGGAGCAGAAAGAGGCAAAAGAGGTGCAGAAAGAAGAGTGATGTTCAGAAAGAGGCAAGAGAAGAGCAGAAAGTGGCAAGTGAGGTGTAAAAGAGGCAAGGCTGGTAAGCCCACCACGTACCTCCAGTAAGCCCCACACAGCTGGATTGCTGAGAATGGTCCTAGGCCACGCCCCCTTTTAATACCACTCTGCAAACACACCTCCTGGAGCACTGCTGTTCGGGGGATGAAGTCCACTTGTGTCCTGAGGTTCTCAGGACACAAAAGAACCTCATCGCCCCACCAGTAGTGTGCCAAGAGGTGCGTTTGCAGAGTGGTGTAAAAAGGGGCATGGCCTCAGACCATCTCTCAGCAATCCCACTATGTGGGGCTTACTGGAGGTACCTGGTGGTCTAGTTGGCCCACGGGGACCCTCAGGAATGATGGGGATTTTATCCCCAACTTAGAACGCGCCAGGGGATGCATTTGTAGAGTGGTGCAGGGAGGGGGCGGGGCCTCCGGCAAAGTGCTACCTTTTCTTTTTTTTCTATTTTTAGAAGGGGGGCTGTGTGGCCCCGGTTCATTTTGTATTTTTGGCCCCTGGGGACCCCATCCCCCAGGGCCTGAGCATTATTTTCTTTTTTAAACGGAAAGGGGCCTGCGTGGACTCCCTTCCTTCCAAGAAGCAAAGCAGTGTTTGCTATCCGCCCTGCCATAGCAAACAGCAATGTCCCGAGAGTGGGTACCCTGGGACATTGCAGGAGCCGGCCCTGGGGAGTGGCGGTCCCCAGTGCCATCGAGGACTCCAGGAGGGGGGCCGTGCGATCCCTGAAGCTGCAGGGGCCCCACGGGCCCCTGCTAATTAATTGGGCATTGCCCCTGGGACCTGGCCCACACAGGGATTGTAGAAAACAAGCGAGAGAGCTCGCGCTTCAATTTTTTTGGGGGGGCTGGAGGATTCACGCACCCAGCGCGAATTTGACCGCTTTTTTAAAAAACTGCTTTTTTGGCCCTTGAGGGTCCTTGTGGGACACCCTGAGCAGGCATAGGGGGTTAGGGGGTTTCTACCCTGCTCCCTTTTCTTGTTTTGTAATGTTTCTCCTTCTGTTTTCTTGTGACTCGGTTTGGTGTGTTGGCAGCCAATCAGAATTAAGCTCATGCTGGGGAGGGTTTGTGAATCCTCCTCGGTGCTCAGATATTAATATTTTTATTTGAATTTCTCAGCAACTACTGAACCGATCTACACCATTTAAAAAAAGGGTGCTTTCTGAACCAAGAGCTACCTTTTTGCCAAATTTGGTGTAATTCCTTTCAGCAGTTCGTGCTGTAGCCTGTTCCAAAATTCCTATGGAAATTAACATGGAGAAAATGCGTTTTGGAGCCCCCCTTTTTTCTCAGCCCACACTAGACAAATCACCCCGAAACTTTCAAGAAAGGAGCTGACCCGAGTGAACCATTGGTTTGGAAAATTTCACGAAGATTCGTCAAACTGAGCCAAGGATATTGGCAAAAGAAAAAACATGTTTTGAGTAGAAACAAGATCCTAACTATAACTACCTAATGGCGACCCAGTATGTAACATAAATAAATATATCTAAAAATATATATATATATATATATATATGCCTGCTTCTTCGTACACAAAGTACAAGCACTCGTGGGATCTCTTTAAACCCAAATTTATTGGGACAACACACAAACAAGACGTGTTTCGGCGACTTCTTTCTTCATATATATATATATATATATATATTATCGCTCCAGAATTCTCTAGTCGTAAAGAATTAAGCACTCACGGGTAGCGTGTCAACGAGATTTATTCCCAGAACAGACGCGTTTCGGCGATCTGCCTTCCTCGGTGTTCACAGCACACCGTAAAGCGCCATTATTTGAATCTTTCAATGCATCATGGATTTTAACATAGAAAGAGGACAGCGTAAAGTGCACAGATAATACAGCGCCATTTTGAAATGTGTTCAAAATCAAGTATATGAATAAATAAACATATACACATGCATACTGAGTACATGCAAATTAATCCAACATAATAAAGGCATATTGTCTCAAGTACCAGCACATCAATATTTTGAACAACAATTTTGCGTAAATATAAATTCATAAGGCCGTGTATCGGCTTACGCTTTCTGGCATCTGCTCTACTGCACAAAATCAAGCCGTGTATCGGCATTGCCATCGATCAAACCGTGAATCGGCTTTACTGCCCAACTAATTTTCTGCAAAAGCAGAAAAATAACTGAAAAAGGCAACGTTAAAAGCTCACCATAGTGGTCATTGCCCCACCACACCCCACACACTTACAATGATGTTGCTGTTACCATAAAAAGTTACGCAGGTTAGAATCACGCTATATTATAGACTTACAAACCAAATTCCCTCGTGGCTTGAACAGTAATGAGGAACTATCGGTACACCTGGGATCCTAGTAAAGAGTTGATTATGGTAACAGCAACATCATTGTAAGTGTGTGGGGTGTGGTGGGGCAATGACCACTATGGTGAGCTTTTAACGTTGCCTTTTTCAGTTATTTTTCTGCTTTTGCAGAAAATTAGTTGGGCAGTAAAGCCGATTCACGGTTTGATCGATGGCAATGCCGATACACGGCTTGATTTTGTGCAGTAGAGCAGATGCCAGAAAGCGTAAGCCGATACACGGCCTTATGAATTTATATTTACGCAAAATTGTTGTTCAAAATATTGATGTGCTGGTACTTGAGACAATATGCCTTTATTATGTTGGATTAATTTGCATGTACTCAGTATGCATGTGTATATGTTTATTTATTCATATACTTGATTTTGAACACATTTCAAAATGGCGCTGTATTATCTGTGCACTTTACGCTGTCCTCTTTCTATGTTAAAATCCATGATGCATTGAAAGATTCAAATAATGGCGCTTTACGGTGCGCTGTGAACACCGAGGAAGGCAGATCGCCGAAACGCGTCTGTTCTGGGAATAAATCTCGTTGACACGCTACCCGTGAGTGCTTAATTCTTTACGACTAGAGAATTCTGGAGCGATAATGTTATGCGGCTGGCACCGCCGCATTTACAGCACCCGACCGTGAGTGACTCGGAAAACGAGGTGCGAAGGGAGCAGTAATATATATATATATATAAACAAGTTTTGGGACCCCCCTCTTTTCTCTGCCCCCACTACACAAATCATCCCATGACTTTCAGGATAGGAGCGGAACGGAGCTGGCCAAAAGTTTTGAAAATTTTGCGAAGATTCGTCAATCAGCGCCAAAGTTATTGGGAATAGAATGTTGCAGATTCCTATGGAAAATAGGTCATAACTATAACTACCTACTGGCGACTGCCAGTAGGTAATATATATATATATATATATATATATATATATATATATATATATATATATATATATATATATATATATATATATATATATATAATCTACTGGCGGTCGCCAGTAGATAGTTATAGTTAGGACCGTGTTTCCATAGGAAATCCGCAACATTCTATTTGGAATAACTTTGGCGCCGGTTGACGAATCCTCGCGAAATTTTCAAAATAGGTGGGGCGCTCCGCTCCTACCCTGAAAGTCTCGGGGGGATTCGTCAAGCGGGGGCTGAGAAAAAAGGGGGGTCCCAAAACGCGTTTTCCCCATGCAATTTTCCATAGGGACCTTTAGTCCAAGGTACAGCCCGAACGGCTGAACAGAATTACTTGAAATTTGGCAGAGAGGTAGTCCTCAGGTTAGGGATGTGCCTTTTGCAGGTCTGGTGTCAATCTGTTCAGTAGTTCCTGAGAAAATCAAAAGTAAAATCATATATATATGTGGGCGGAGCCTAACCACACATCTCATCCTGAGATCTGATTGGCTGTCAGCACTTCATCCAAGAAGTGTTGGCAGCCATCTTGGGACCAATATACATGATAGCACCTCATTAAAAAGCATTGCAGTTAATAGAAGGTTTTAAGACTTTAGTTACATTATAAATCATTTGTTGATGGTACCATACTCATTTTAGGAATTGTGGTATGTTCTAAGGGGATTTCACCATGTGAAAAAGCCTTCTGCTGGGATATCATGATTGAGAGAAAAATATTTTCTCATGCTTTTCCCACAGAGGTTTGGAAGGTGATCTATAAGCTAAACTGAGAGCTTATTTTCTGTAAATTCACATTATTTTTCTCAGTCATGTGAGAATGAAGTCTGACATTCTCAGTAAAACATGTACATCCAACAAGGGCAGAGACTGTCAGTTGATTCCTTTGTGTTCTACTGCAGCTTCCCAGAGTGTTCCAAAGAACAACTAGAGCGCTAACAGTCCTACTTATGATAAACGTATGGCACACCTGAAGCCATCTTGCTTGGATTAAAGTGGTAACTCTTAAAACATTTAATTTAAAAAGGAACAAAATGAGGGGGTTCATTTTTCCATAAATGTATGATTAGTGCTGCAGAAAGAAAAAATAGGGCACATTTTGAGTGACTTCTCAAATCCTCTTCTATTTCATTAAAATATTCTGACATGCAGACTGAAACATGCACTTTCAATACCAGCAGCAGTTTTCCCTGGTGAGCAGTAGCTTTACTACAGTGATCTAATGAGCAAAAAGAGTGCTAACATTCTGAATGTATGGCAAATGTGTGACACATCTGAATGCCTTTGGAATCAAAGTAAAAAACTGAAAGTATTTCCTACTGAGGAGACTGCAGTAAATGAGGAAATTAGGAAACTTCATAACAAATAAGTCTGCCAAGATGGCCACCAGAGACAAAAGAGCCCAAATGTAGCCCAAATATCACCCAGATGTAGCCCAAGTATAGCCCAATGACAGCATGTCCCAGAGTGTTCTTAAAAACAACTAGAGCGCTTACTGTCTTCATTATGACAAAAGTATGGCACACCTGAAGCCATCTTGATTGGAATAAACTGGTAACACTTAAAACATTTATTTTAAAAAGGAACACAATGAGGGGGTTCATTTTGCCATAGAAATTATGATTAATGCTGAAGAAAGTAAATGAGGGCACGTTTTGAGTGACTTCTCAAATCCTCTTCTATTTCATTAAAAAATTCTGACATGCAGACTGAAACATGCACTTTTAATACCAGGAGCAGACTTCCATGGTGAACAGTAGTTTTACTACAGTGATCTAATGAGCAACTAGAGTGCTAACATTCAGAATTTATGGCAAATGTGTGACATATCTGAATACCTTCATGATGGAATCAAAGTAAAAAACTGAAAGCATTTCCTACTGAGGAGACTGCAGTACATGAGGAAATTAGGAAACTTCATAACAAATAAATCTCCCAAGATGGCCACCGGAGACAAAAGAGCCCAAATATAGCCCAAAATCACCCAGATGTAGCCCAAATATAGCCCAATTACAGAAGTGTGCAAAACACTTATTATTTTGTGTTTTTGCAGTGTTATATAGTGCAGACTTGTCAGGTATTGGAGTGCTTTACATGAGCATTGGTTACATCACACAAGAACAAATTAATTTTGGTTGTAGACATGGGGAGACTAAGTGATTTGACCAGAATCACAGAATGTCGAGCTGAAGCAGAAACTCCAACCTGGTTCCCCAGTTGCAAAGTCTGCAGTTCTGGAAGTAACACCACATCCTCTCCCCTAAGTGCAACATTTAATCAAGTGGTCAACTGGATAAAGAAACATAAAGGTAACAAATAATTTAAAAGTTCTTTGTCGCTATTTGAAAACTCAGAAAATATGTCCTTATTTTAGTCTTTTAGAGCACTAACCATAATTTTGATGCCAATAAGACCCTCTCATATATGTAATTTCTAAAGGAAATGCTCTAGGTATTACAGTTTTGATTACATCAAGATGACGTCAGGCGTTCCACACTTTTGTAATAAATATAGAATATTAGCAATCTAGTTGTTCATTAGGATACTGTTGAGAGGCAGAGGCCAGGGGCACTGGCTCTGAAAATTGAAGGCAGGAAGGAGGGTGCAAAGGCAACAATTTAACCACACTGAGCAGGCAGGAAGGGCCGAGGCAGCACAACAGACTATGGAGGGCAGTGGAAAGGGGGGCAGGGGCAACAAACCAACAATACAGGACTTGCAAGAGAGGCTGTGGGAATGTAATAGACCATTGTGGGCAGAAAGAAGAGGCAATGGTAGTACAACCATACATGCGAAAAGACCCGATTCAGCCAGGAAGCGTCCAATGTTTTTAAGCTCAAATGGGCTTTATTTTATCTGTCTCCTGTCTACAATCTCCTCTTTTTCAATGTAACTCAAAGGGGAAAATCAATACCCCAGTTTTTTTTCAAAATCTCCCTCTTACCAAGTTCAAAATGTTCGCAAGTATGGTACATTGGATCATGGATGGAAATCGGGTAGGGACATGGACTTGGATAACTGAGGACAGGAGGGACATGGAGAGGTGCACCAAACTGACCCTGCAGGGCAGGCATCAGGGTTTGCAGCAGCACAATACACCACACAGGGCATGCGGGACGGGAGTGCAGCACAACAATCCATAGAAAGCAAGAGGGAGGGGACAGGACCATGCACATGGACAACAGAGAACAGAGGGGCAAGAGGCAGGACCATAATGGACAGACAGGAGAGAAAGCTGCAGCATAACAGACCATAAAGGGCAGGAGGGATGGATCAGGGACATTACAATGGAACAGAAAAGCCAGGAGGGAGGGAGTAGGGGTCTGCACATGTAAACAGAGGGCTGGGGGCAATGGGGCAGGGCAGGAGCAGCAAGATAGCCATGGAGGTCAGGCAGGATGGGCACTAGAAGCAAGACACACCATGAAGAGCAACAGTGATACTGTGATGGCATACACACAGACCATGGAGGGAAGGTGGGAGGGGTTCAGGGGCAGCTAACTGACCACAGGGAAGGTGGGAGGGGCCATGGCAGCACAGAAGACCATGCATGGCAAGTGGGAGGGTTAGTGGTAGCACAATGGCTATGATGGGCAAGAAGGAGGGTGCAGGGGCCTGCACAAAGGACGATGGAGGATAGAAGGGAGGGTCAGGACCTGTGCACAGACAAGAAAGTTCAGGGGAAGGGGCCTCACAACAGACCGCACGGGGCAGGCAGGAGGAGCAGTTGCAGCACAACAGACCAGGGAGGGCAGAAGGGTGTGGCAGTACAATGAACCATGTAGGACAGGAGGAAGAGGATAGGGGCATGGCATGTGGACAGGCAGGGTGGAGGTGGCAGGGACAGGTTACAGTCATCTGACAATGCTAGGCAGGTGGGAGGGGAGTGGCAGCTCAACAGAACACTCAGAGTAGATAGGAGTGGCAGGTCCATTGAACATGGTGGGCAAAAAGGATGGAGCAGGGGCATACACAAAGACATCGGAGGGCAGGGGGAAGGAGAATAGGGGCAGCAAGCTAAGCACAGAGTTTAAGCAGGAAGTCAATGATGGGGCATAGAATTGGGCAATGGAGGGCAGGAGGAGTGGACTGGTACATCATACTAAATTGAGGGCAGTGGCAGCACATCAGACCATGCATGGCAGGAGGGAGGAGGCTAGTCCATGGATTCACACAACAGAGGATAGGGAGGAGGGGGATGGAGCAGCAAGCTAACTGTTCAGAGAAGGCGGGTATTAGGAACTTTATTGTTTTTAAAACGTGTGCCTGTGCGAACTACTTAAAATATGAACAAGTATGCAGCATAATCTCACTTTTATTCAGGAAGAAGAGGACGTTTGTGACTGTGACTCCGGGCTCACTTGGCAGAAACACCCCCTGACCCTCCACCCCCTATCGCAAAATGTAATGCCCGTGAAAAGGGTAGGTGAACACAGTGTTATATAGAACATAGTCCTGAGAGCACGATTGAAAATGAAAACTAGATATAGTGTATGGTATAAACTATGCACCAAAAAGTGTGATATAAGATGAACCGGGCGTGAAATATAATATGCAATACATTGTGCGCAATGACAGATTCATTGGAGAAGCGCGCGATAGCACAGGCACTAGCGCATGCTATGCGATATGCGCCCTGGAGTGTAATATGCACAGGGCAGTGTTGTGTAACCTAACTAGTCTCTAAAGTTGTAATATAAAATATGTGCTGGGGAGTGTAACGTTGCATATGCACTGTGACAAAGATATGGATCCCAGATTGTAATATGTATGGCATAGCACTGTGCGTTATAACATAGGCATCGAGGAAGGCACGTTAGATGGGGCAATATAACCCGTGCGAAGACAAGTGTGGCATGACATATTCACGGGGTGGTGTTACAGTGCACATGGGCTAGAGAGTGTCATAGCATATGCACTAGCTAGTGGAATACAACACAGAGGTGTGTGGCACTCAGCAGGCAATGGTGGGTGTAACACAGCATTGGGCTCTGCCAGGAGCGCGCTGTGACTCTCAAGTGATGTTCGTCCCCTTTCCAGAGAGTAAAATAAAAAGTATTACACATCCGGCAGTGGATGTGTGTTTTATTAACCGTGAGGGGGGTTTCTTGCATAGTTTTGGTCGAATTTTTGCCGAATCCCCTTTGAATGGGTTGGTGTGCATGTGTATTAAATGTGCCCGTCAATAGCTACCCATGTTTGTATAAATAAACGACAAGGGTGTCTACCGGGATTAGGCACGGTAGGGCATCAGACATGTCAGAGCTTCACTAGTGGTGTAAATACATTCCACGTGGATTCATTGTATGCATAGTCGCCTTTTAATGAATATCACGCAAATCGTCATGGTGATAGGTACGTACGGTTTGTCCAGCATGTCCTAGGTGTGTCCATAAATATATATTTTTTAAAAATATTAAAAAACAGTGGCCGGCCCTGGGGATTGGGGTCAAAAAAATATAATTAGGAGACAGGCCCTGGGGGATGGGGTCATCAGGGCCAATAAATTAGAATAAGAAGGGGAACCACACAGCCCCCCTTCTTAAAAAATTAAAATAAATAAAAGACTGGCATTGTGCCGGAGGCCACGCCCCCTCCTTGCAGCACTCTGCAAACGCGCCCCCTGGCGAGTTGTAAGTTGGGGAATTAATTCCTCTTCAGTACTGAGGGTCCCTGAGGGCCAACTAGCCCAACAGGCATCTCCAGTATGCACCAGGGAGCTGCGCTGCAGACAGGTGTTCTGAGGCCAAGCCACTTTTTACACCTCTCTGCAACGCAGCTCTGTGGGACTTACTGGAGGTACCTAGTGGTCTAGTTTGACCCTAGGGACCCTTAGGATTCAAGGGGACTTAATCACTCAACTTAGAACAGCCACAGGGCGCGTTTACACGGTGGTGAAGGGAGGGGACGGGGCCTGAGGTGACGTGTGCAAACACGCACTATGGCACGTTTTAAATTGGGGATATCAATTTTCCTTCAATACTGAGGGCCCCTGGGGGCTAACTAGCCCACCAAGTGCTTCCAGTAAGCGCCACTGAGCTGCATTGCAGAGAGGTGGTCCAGGCCGTGCCACTTTTTACACCTCTCTGCAACGCAGCTCTGTGGCACTTACTGGAGGTACCTAGTGGGCTAGTTGGACCCTAGGGACCCTCAGGATTCAAATGAACTTAATCTCCCAACTAAAAATGGACACAGGGCGTGTTTACACAGTGGTGAAGGGAGGGGACGGGGCCTGAGTTAATGTGTGCAAAAACGCCCTGTGGCCTGTTTTAAGAGGTAGTTTTAATCCCCCTGCCCTATTATATACTAGGGGCTTACAGAGGAGGTCATGCTAATCACAGGGGGACCCCAACGCATAATGTTCCCTAGTGTATGTAGGTGTTTTCACTGTATTCTAAGTGTCTTTTAACATAGCACTGGCTCTAGGACTGGTTAGTCAGACTCAGTTACCACCAGTATCCGTCTGAAAAAGTTGAGAGTACAGGATGATTTTGCAACAAGGCTTCTTTCTGCTCTTCTTTTTGTTCTTTCTGCACGTTATCCTTCTTCCTGCTCTTTTCTTCGTCTTTGAGGACTTCTGTTGCTTCTTTCTGCACTTCTTTTTTTTCTTTCTGTGCATTTTTTCTTCTTTCTTCACATGTCCTATCTCTGTAGGCATAGTTAGAAATTAGCATTTAAAAAACCTTTGAAATTCACAGAAAAAAACATAGGTTTCAGGCACGTTATAATTAGGAATTAGCATTTAAAAAACCTCAGAAATTCACTGAAAAAACCATAGGTTTCAGGGGTGTTATAGTAAGCTGGACTTTTCACTTGTACAAAACCATTAAAATTCCCCCGTTATAGTTAGTTCAGCTAACTATAACTCGCGCGCCCGCAATGCACTGCTGATGACGTCACATATTACATCACTCATGACATGGTCAGTGACATCACTCATGACATCACTGATGACATCTCAAATGACATCACTGATGACATCACTGATGACATCATCCTTGTGATAGAGTGGCAGACCTCCTCTCACCCTAATATAACATTTGATACACACATTCAAAAATAGAGACTAAACTTTTCAAAACAATGAACATACCAATACCAGTTACAACAACCTCTTCAGTAATTCTAAGATCCACATATACATCCACTCATTCACCAACAGTCCTATACAGTCACTCATACATGTATTCACTCATCATATGTACTCATACACCTATACATCCTGTTACACAATGCCACTCATCCATAGAGTTACTCACACACATAGTCACTCATGCTAATAAAGAATCAAACATACATTTATTTGTATATACAGTTATACACACACCACCAAACTTACTTACACGGAAACTTACACATACTTAGGTGCCGATTACGATCCTGTAAAAACCGGGTACGAACCGTCGGACGGAGCATATTCTCCGTCCGACGCGTACCCGGTCGTAACAATATACAAACATGGAATTACGATTCGCACGGAAATCCCATTTCCGTACGAATCGTACAAAACCCCGACCGACGAAAATAAACATACAAATGTGATCCGGGAAAGCGCCGACGTGACGTCAGGACGCACGCAGCCTGCCATTCACGAACCAGGAATTACGATTCGCACCGACGTCATCCCGCACGGACAATATTTTCCGGCTGCCAAAAAATGCCGGGAAATCAGTATGACGCGAACAAGGAGTACCTGTACGCGACGGACAGACATGGACCCGAACTTACGTGTCATCCCGGCCCTCATAGCAGTCGACCTCCTCTACAGGTTCGGACGCAGACGCCGCAGAAGGTCAGAACAACTAAGGGAGGGGGGAGAGGGAGGGGCAGGACCAGGGGCAGGCCACAAAACCCCCACCAAAGTCACACAGCACACATGCCCTGGACATGCCTGACCCCCAGGCCCTGGTCACTACAAAGGGGTGGGGGCGTGTCCAGCAAAGCCAGCGTTCGCCACAACGGAAGTGCCTGACGACACGAACCGGCAACACAACAATACAGGTACGTCCCGTACCCACGCCTTAAGAGCGTGGGTACGAGTCGTACCACGCCCACACCTACGTCACCCCAACAATGGCGGGACGGCTGTACCCACGTGGCAAAGGCCTCGGTACGGCCCGCACAAGCATTCCACAGCATGGGTATGGATATGTACGGACCGTACCCCCACCCGCGTATGCATGGAGCGTACCCCCCACCCCAACCGTGTATGTACGACCCGAACCCTCACCCGCGTACGTATGGAGCATACCCCCCACCCCAACAGTGTAAGTACGACCCGTACCCCACCCGCGTACATATGGAGCGTACCCCCACCCCAACCGTGTATGTACGACCCATACCCCCACCCCAACCGTGTATGTACGACCCGTACCCTCACCCGCGTATGTATGGAGCGTACCCCCACCCCAACAGTGTAAATACGACCCGTACCCTCACCCGCGTACGTATGGAGCGTACCCCCACCCCAACAGTGTAAGTATGACCCGTACCCTCACCCGCGGACGTATGGAGCGTACCCCCCACCCCAACAGTGTAAGTACGACCCGTACCCCACCCGGGTACGTATGGAGCATACTCCCACCCCTACCGTGTATGTACGACCCGTACCCCCACCCCAACCGTGTATGTACGACCCGTACCCTCACCCGCGTATGTATGGAGCGTACCCCCACCCCAACAGTGTAAATACGACCCGTACCCTCACCCGCGTACGTATGGAGCGTACCCCCACCCCAACCGTGTAAGTACGACCCGTACCCCACCCGCGTATGCATGGAGCGTACCCCCACCCCAACCGTGTATGTACGACACGTACCCCCACCTCGTATGCATGGAGCGTACCCCAACCCCAACAGTGTAAGTACGACCCGTACCCCACCCGCGTACGTATGGAGCGTACTCCCACCCCAACAGTGTAAGTACGACCCGTACCCCACCCGCATACGTATGGAGCGTACTCCCACCCCAACAGTGTAAGTACGACCCGTACCCCCATGAAGCGAACCCACACACGTGTATGTTCTAAGCGTACATATTGTTAAATAGGAGGGGTGTGTGCAGAGTCCTCCCAGCAGTGCCCAGACACAGGAGGGGTGGGTGCAGAGTCCTCCCAGCAGTGCCCAGACACAGGAGGGGTGTGTGCCTATCACTCCCAGCAGTGCCCAGACGCAGGAGGGGTGGGTGCAGAGTCCTCCCAGCAGTGCCCAGACGCAGGAGGGGTGGGTGCAGAGTCCTCCCAGCAGTGCCCAGACACAGGAGGGGTGTGTGCCTAACACTCCCAGCAGTGCCCAGACACAGGAGGGGTGGGTGCAGAGTCCTCCCAGCAGTGCCCAGACGCAGGAGGGGTGGGTGCAGAGTCCTCCCAGCAGTGCCCAGACACAGGAGGGGTGGGTGCAGAGTCCTCCCAGCAGTGCCCAGACACAGGAGGGGTGTGTGCTTATCACTCCCAGCAGTGCCCAGACGCAGGAGGGGTGGTCGCAGAGTCCTCCCAGCAGTGCCCAGACACAGGAGGGGTGGGTGCAGAGTCCTCCCAGCAGTGCCCAGACACAGGAGGGGTGGGTGCAGAGTCCTCCCAGCAGTGCCCAGAGACAGGAGGGGTGTGTGCCTAACACTCCCAGCAGTGCCCAGACACAGGAGGGGTGGGTGCAGAGTCCTCCCAGCAGTGCCCAGACGCAGGAGGGGTGTGTGCAGAGTCCTCCCAGCAGTGCCCAGACACAGGAGGGGTGGGTGCAGAGTCCTCCCAGCAGTGCCCAGACACAGGAGGGGTGTGTGCCTATCACTCCCAGCAGTGCCCAGACGCAGGAGGGGTGGGTGCAGAGTCCTCCCAGCAGTGCCCAGACACAGGAGGGGTGGGTGCAGAGTCCTCCCAGCAGTGCCCAGACGCAGGAGGGGTGTGTGCCTAACACTCCCAGCAGTGCCCAGACACAGGTGGGGTGGGTGCAGAGTCCCTCCAGCAGTGCCCAGACACAGGAGTGGTGTGTGCCTATCACTCCCAGCAGTGCCCAGACGCAGGAGGGGTGGGTGCAGAGTCCTCCCAGCAGTGCCCAGACATAGTAGGGGTGGGTGCAGAGTCCTCCCAGCAGTGCCCAGAGACAGGAAGGGTGTGTGCCTAACACTCCCAGCAGTGCCCAGACACAGGAGGGGTGGGTGCAGAGTCCTCCCAGCAGTGCCCAGACGCAGGAGGGGTGTGTGCAGAGTCCTCCCAGCAGTGCCCAGACACAGGAGGGGTGGGTGCAGAGTCCTCCCAGCAGTGCCCAGACACAGGAGGGGTGGGTGCCGAGTCCTCCCAGCAGTGCCCAGACACAGGAGGGGTGGGTGCAGAGTCCTCCCAGCAGTGCCCAGACACAGGAGGGGTGGGTGCAGAGTCCTCCCAGCAGTGCCCAGACGCAGGAGGGGTGTGTGCCTAACACTCCCAGCAGTGCCCAGACACAGGAGGGGTGGGTGCAGAGTCCTCCCAGCAGTGCCCAGACACAGGAGGGGTGTGTGCCTATCACTCCCAGCAGTGCCCAGACGCAGGAGGGGTGGGTGCAGAGTCCTCCCAGCAGTGCCCAGACACAGTAGGGGTGGGTGCAGAGTCCTCCCAGCAGTGCCCAGAGACAGGAGGGGTGTGTGCCTAACACTCCCAGCAGTGCCCAGACACAGGAGGGGTGGGTGCAGAGTCCTCCCAGCAGTGCCCAGACGCAGGAGGGGTGTGTGGAGAGTCCTCCCAGCAGTGCCCAGACACAGGAGGGGTGGGTGCAGAGTCCTCCCAGCAGTGCCCAGATGCAGGAGGGGTGTGTGCCTAACACTCCCAGCAGTGCCCAGACACAGGAGGGGTGGGTGCAGAGTCCTCCCAGCAGTGCCCAGACACAGGAGGGGTGTGTGCCTATCACTCCCAGCAGTGCCCAGATGCAGGAGGGGTGGGTGCAGAGTCCTCCAAGCAGTGCCCAGACACAGTAGGGGTGGGTGCAGAGTCCTCCCAGCAGTGCCCAGAGACAGGGGGGGTGTGTGCCTAACACTCCCAGCAGTGCCCAGACACAGGAGGGGTGGGTGCAGAGTCCTCCCAGCAGTGCCCAGACGCAGGAGGGGTGTGTGCAGAGTCCTCCCAGCAGTGCCCAGACACAGGAGGGGTGGGTGCAGAGTCCTCCCAGCAGTGCCCAGACACAGGAGGGGTGTGTGCCTATCACTCCCAGCAGTGCCCAGATGCAGAAGGGGTGGGGGGGTGTGTGCCTATCACTCCCAGCAGTGCCCAGACGCAGGAGGGGTGGGTGCAGAGTCCTCCCAGCAGTGCCCAGAGACAGGAGGGGTGGGTGCAGAGTCCTCCCAGCAGTGCCCAGACGCAGGAGGGGTGGGTGCAGAGTCCTCCCGGCAGTGCCCAGAAGCAGGAGGGTTGTGGGCAGAGTCCTCCCAGCAGTGCCCAGAGACAGGAGGGGTGTGTGCAGAGTCCTCCCAGCAGTGCCCAGAGACAGGAGGGGTGTGTGCCTATCACTCCCAGCAGTGCCCAGACGCAGGAGTGGTGGGTGCAGAGTCCTCCCAGCAGTGCCCAGAGACAGGAGGGGTGGGTGCAGAGTCCTCCCAGCACTGCCCAGAGACAGGAGGGGTGTGTGCCTAACACTCCCAGCAGTGCCCAGACACAGGAGGGGTGGGTGCAGAGTCCTCCCAGCAGTGCCCAGATGCAGGAGGGGTGTGTGCAGAGTCCTCCCAGCAGTGCCCAGACACAGGAGGGGTGGGTGCAGAGTCCTCCCAGCAGTGCCCAGACACAGGAGGGGTGGGTGCAGAGTCCTCCCAGCAGTGCCCAGACACAGGAGGGGTGGGTGCAGAGTCCTCCCAGCAGTGCCCAGACACAGGAGGGGTGGGTGCAGAGTCCTCCCAGCAGTGCCCAGACACAGGAGGGGTGTGTGCCTATCACTCCCAGCAGTGCCCAGACGCAGGAGGGGTGGGTGCAGAGTCCTCCCAGCAGTGCCCAGACGCAGGAGGGGTGGGTGCAGAGTCCTCCCAGCAGTGCCCAGACGCAGGAGGGGTGTGTGCCTATCACTCCCAGCAGTGCCCAGACGAAGGAGGGGTGGGTGCAGAGTCCTCCCAGCAGTGCCCAGACGCAGGAGGGGTGGGTGCAGAGTCCTCCCAGCAGTGCCCAGACACAGGAGGGGTGTGGGCAGAGTCCTCCCAGCAGTGCCCAGAGACAGGAGGGGTGTGTGCAGAGTCCTCCCAGCAGTGCCCAGAGACAGGAGGGGTGTGTGCCTATCACTCCCAGCAGTGCCCAGACGCAGGAGTGGTGGGTGCAGAGTCCTCCCAGCAGTGCCCAGAGACAGGAGGGGTGGGTGCAGAGTCCTCCCAGCAGTGCCCAGACACAGGAGGGGTGTGGGCAGAGTCCTCCCAGCAGTGCCCATGGAACGCAAAGGGTGAAGTAGCCACAGATACCATGCCCACAAATTTCAGCCAGGTGCACAAAGACCCTGCAGTACATGTACCACATGTGTGCGAGGCTGGGAGTATACGCATGCATAGCGCAGAAAAGAAAACATGTCCACATGAAGTCATGTCAATAGTCCACATACACAAGTACAATGACTACCAAGGATGCCACGAATGATGCAGGTGGAGACATTGCTCAGCATGCATGTGCAAAGTTGAAGGAGTCCGTCACACACCCAGCTAATGTACACACAGCTCAGCGCTAAATATTGGGAACACCCTGCAGGGAATATATCAGGGTACACAGAGGAAGGAATACACCTTTGGACAATTTCACCATGCAGCAACTGCTTACATGAACAGAGAAACCTAGCTAACACCGTGTGATGGCACACAGATCCCAGGGTCCCCCCCTATGACCAGCACACTACAAAATTTCCCACACACCCAACACATGAACACCACCCAAAACCATGTAGCAGCCCCACCAACAGCAATACCAGCAAAGCAGTAGTGTTCCAAGGGGAAAAAAATAAACTGCTTTATTCAGCATGAACCAAAAAATCTTGTTTGTAGGAAGTTCAATATTTACAAAGCCCATAGGGCAGTCCAGAAGTCACAGCTGGATGGGGGACACAGTGGGATGTGTGTCCCCTAGCTTGCCTGCACAGTTTGATTCCGTCGTCTTCCACAGGGGTGAGGGCATCATGTGGGGGGAAGAACCAGACACCGCAGGGACAGGAGGGCGAAGGGTAGGCGTCGTGGGTGCAGGGATGGAGGACTCCACCACAGGGGGTGGGGCATGGCCAAAGGTGGAGGCCAGGATCTCGCTGCACACCTTAGCAAGGTCCTCCAGGGAATCCCCTGCACCCGAAGGAACCACAGGCCCCAAGGAGGGGGGGGGGTCAGAGGGATGGGTCGCAGCGCCACTGGGGGAGGGTGTAGACAGGGGGGGGAATCAACCACCCTGACCGGGGACTCCCTTGACCGCTTGCAGGGTGGTG
Organism: Triturus cristatus; assembly: GCF_964204655.1. Classification (NCBI taxonomy): domain Eukaryota; kingdom Metazoa; phylum Chordata; class Amphibia; order Caudata; family Salamandridae; genus Triturus; species Triturus cristatus. The sequence goes on from NC_140587.1 coordinate 377,082,095, forward strand.
TCACTGTGGGGCTCAGGGACAGAGCGGCCATGAAGGAGTCTTTGTGTGATATGTGGCCAGGAGAGCTGAGGGGAGGGGATTTGGAGGGAGTGGATTTGGTGGAATGCGGACTCCCACTCTGGCTGCGTGTCTTACGTTTGCCCCCCGACCCAGTGGGTGTGCCTACTTCACCCTGTGTGTGCGTGCCAGGAGGTGTACGGGTGACCTTCCCTGCTGGTGTGGTGCCTGTGTCCGTCGTGGTGGGTGCATGCTGACGTCTGGGTGTACGTGGGACAGGCATGGGAGTGGGAGGTGTGGATGGGGCAGGGGTAGGGGGTTGGACGTAGCGCTGCAGGAGACCCACTGCTGCAGTCAGTGTCGAGTCTATCGACCTCAGCAAGTTGCGTTGGTCAGCCTGCGATGAGTGAATGCCCTCCAAGTATGCCTCCATGTTGTTGAGGACCTGGCTGTGGCCATGGAGGACATTAAGGATCGCAGCCTGACTAATCTGCAACTGCCGCTGGATGTCCACAGACTCGGCATTGGCGGCAGCAGTGGAGACAGGGGCAGGGGGTGCGGTGCCTGGCAGGAAGGAGACATGTGGTGACCGGGCACGTTGGGAAGGGACACGAGCAAGTGGGAGGCGGCTGATGGCAATGGAGGGGGTGGGGTGCGATGTTGTGCCGCTGTCAGCTGGTGGTACAGCCTCCGCCCACTCGGAGAGATCATCCTCGGACCCGTCGGCTTCATATTCGGTGGTGCCAGTGGACAGGTCCTCGGCCTCACTCTCCTCCGCCTCTGTACCACTCAATGTGCCAGCCACGATGTCAACGCTGGAACTGGTGCTCGGTCCCTCTGCTCCGTCTGTGCTCATGTCTCCCTCCGTGTCCCCCGACGATGCTGTGGGCAAGGTGAAGAGACAGCAATTAATCACACACCTGTATACATATGTCACATGAGTCCAATCTACATAGGTTACAGTGCATAGCCTGAAAAGAAAGATCAGTAACATCTACAAATCAAGGTACAGATGTAGGGCATGCAACACACAGTTGGTTGACCCACCATGCCAATGAAAATCCATGGCGAGCATGACACAATAGCAAATGACATGAAATGGAGTTTGACATAGGAGCCAGGCCCTGGGGACAATCCAGCACTGCATCTGCACCACACAGCGTTGCCGACAATAGGGATGAGGAGGGACCAAATCCATGAGCTTGAGGCACATGCTGCATAGGTAATACTCAAAACATGCCCAACATGACTGGCTCACTGCACCTTCAGTGTATGTCCAGCCAAACATCACACACTGGCCAGAACTAGCAAGGAGATTTCAGGTTTTGACATGTAGGCTTGCCCCGCACCAACCACCCCCTACGTGAGACAATTTGTTGAGACACAGGTGGCACTTACATCTCTTAGTCTGGGTGAAATACACAGGGGATGCATAAATGCAAGATTGGACGCCAAATACCCGAGGTGCGCCTGTCCAAATAATCATATACAAATGGCCAGCACCAGATGATTGTAACAAGACACACAGGCACTGGCCACTGTGACTATAAACAAGGAAAATCAGGTCAGGCTGTACAGTGGACACTTGTACTACATTTCACGTCAATATACATGGTGCCAGGGGACAATGGCACAGAGCACAACCTATGCTGTAGACACTGAGAGTGTCCACGTTTTGTGATGACACACATGACACCTAGGAAAATATGACCCAGGGGACAGTAGTGGCAACACCGCTCCATGGTCCTGAATGGGAATGACTGCAACACACGCCACCATCCCTGCACTATGCGTATCGCACACTCATGCACATCATGTCACAGGCCACAACATAGGACATGCGCACTGTAAGGCATGACACTTGTGAGACTAACTCCCATGTTGGACTCTGCATCAGTGCCAACTGACATGGAACCCACATGTACTGAACTGGACAGGGCACAGGCAAGGTCCCAAAACCTGTTACACACCACCCCCACACATGATGCTACAGGCATAGTTCACGTGGAGAAAGTGCCAGCCTAGATAACCTTGTGAAGGAGTGACTACACACAGACCAGGGAACACATTGCAAGGAGGGGAAGGGAGGCAGGAGAGCACAGCTATACAGTGGGTAACTGGATCTGCACAGCACCTTTAAACCCTGGCAGTGTATCCATGCAACTGTGCACTTACAAATGCTGGTGAAACACAACAAGCACACATGTACCTACCCCCTTCCTGCTGCTGCATCTCCTGTAAGCGCCTCTCCAAGTCTGGAAAGACCACCGGCAGCACACGCTTGTGGATGTGGCTCAGTCGGCGGCGCCCGCGGTTCTTATGGCTCTCAGGTGAGTCCCCCAGCAGGACCCGTGCGATCCTCCGCGTCCAGCACCGGATATCCTGCCAGCGTTTCCTCACCTGGGACAGGCGCCGCTTCCGACCATCTGCACTCCTCACGGCGCTGACGGCGGTCAGCCATATCTGCTCCTTGGCAGAGGCGCCTGTGAGGATGAACAAGTGACACTACATCAATACACCTGGCACATGTCACAGAGACACATATTCGAACACATTAGCTGTTTACAACAAGGCATAGTATGCATCCAATGCATTGCACCTTTGTCATAGGGACATGATCCTCTGGGGAAGGGCAAAAGCAGTACGTGCCATTGAAAGGACCCAGGTGGAATGAGGGCAACTACACAATCAATGATCCAGGCTCACACTGTGCATCACAAGCTACACCAGGATAATGTGCAGCACCTCTAAGCAGTCACATGCCACAGGCCACTGACGCTACCGCAGCAGAGTACACAGACACACACAGGCACAGGACATTCACCTGCCATTGCCAAATGCTGCGACAAACCTCACTCTGCACATGTGCCACTAGATGGGGGGGCTCACAGGTGTGGGGCTGGCTCTGCACGTCAGACACACAGCACTGCTCCCTGCTCACACCACATGGCCAGAGTATATCCATCCCTCATGCAGCTGGGGTGCTACACTCCACATATGCACCCACCCACATGACAGGGGACTTGCAGACACACCCATGTCCAGGGTACGAACACATCATGTGGACACTCTCAGCTCAGGTACACAGAACTAACACACATCTGTGGGTACAGTCACCTGACCACATAATCACATGAGGACTGTAGAGGCAACATTCCCAGGAGGATAAGACAGGCAGAATGTGGCATGCACCATGCAGTGATTGTCACAGTAAACACGATGCAAGTGAGGACGGCAGACATGCACCACTGCATGCTCTGGCTGGGAGACATCAGGCATTCCCCCCCGGGACCCCCCCCTACAGTACATAGCATGTGTGAGACACCTGGACACAATGCCAGAAGTCACAGTCACAAAAAAGGCACACAGTCTGTGCTAGTGGACTCTGCACTCACCTGATACCCTGATCGCCCATACAGCATGGGGTACTGTGGGAGGATCACATCCAGCAAGCCATGTTCTCCTCCAGGGTGAAGGGCTGTGACCTCTCCACAGACCTTGACATGGTTCCAGGGAATCAGTAGCAGCAGCTGGGTCGTGGAATCCAGAGATGTGCAGGCAAGTGCTCCCTCATGGGACCTGGCTGCCTTATATCTGCCTTGCTGGCCTGTTTCATGCACAGGAGTACAGAGTGATTGGTCACTCACATGTGCATCCTATGTTTCCTCCAATCCCTTCAAACCTAGCACAGTCAGTGGGTTCTTATTGTGTTTTTTTCTTCAGCATGATGTCAACCCCACAAACACATTGCAACAAAGTAGATTCATTCCAACTGACTTCTGCTGTGCACCTTCCAGAACAAATTCAAACTTTAAACTTGGTCTCCATGACAACCAGTATGCATGTAGGCCTTAATACTTGTCCCTCATGTGTCCCCTATGTAATTTTGAGCTTCACACACAGGTACGGTGCGTTCCGGGGCCCTAGGGCACCCCAAATGCATAGCAACGGCCCGTACAGGCGTGTGTACGGGCCGTACCACTATGAGTACGCATACGCAAGAACACCCATATTGGTACGGACCGTACACGCGCGCGTACGTTCACTATCACTATGGGTGTCCTCGCGTATGCGTACTCGTAGTGGTACGGCCCGTACACAGGCCTGTACGTTCACTATCACTATGGGTGTCCTCGCGTATGCGTACTCGTAGTGGTACGGCCCGTACACAAGCCTGTACGTTCACTATCACTATGGGTGTCCTCGCGTATGCGTACTCGTAGTGGTATGGCCCGTACACACGCCTGTACGTTCACTATCACTACGAGTACGCATACGCGAGAACACCCATAGTGATAGTGAGCGTACAGGCGTGTGTACGGGCCGTACCACTACGAGTACGCATATGCGAGGACACCCATAGTGATAGTGAGCGTACAGGCGTGTGTACGGGCCGTACCACTATGAGTACGCATACACGAGGACACCCATAGTTATAGTGAACGTACAGGCGTGTGTACGGGCCGTACCACTACGAGTATGTATACGCGAGGACACCCATAGTGATAGTGAACGTACAGGCGTGTGTACGGGCCGTTCCACTACGAGTACGCATACGTGAGGACACCCATAGTGATAGTGAATGTACAGGCGTGTGTACAGGCCGTACCACTACGAGTACGCATACACGAGGACACCCATAGTGATAGTGAACGTACAGGCGTGTGTACGGGCCGTACCACTACGAGTACGCATACGCGAGGACACCCATAGTGATAGTGAACGTACAGGCGTGTGTACGGGCCGTACCACTATGAGTACGCATATGCGAGGACAACCATAGTGATAGTGAACGTACAGGCATGTGTACGGGCCGTACCACTATGAGTACGCATACGGCAGCACTCCCATAGTGATAGTGAATGTACGCACGCGTGTACGGTCCGTACCACTATGGGTGTGCTCGCGTATGCGTACTCATGGTGGTACGGACCGTACACACGACTGTACGCTCACTATCACTATGGGTACGCATACGGCAGCACTCCCATAGTGATACGGGAACGTACACAGGCCCTCTTAGCGAAAGTAGGGTTGTTTTCACACATCACAGTGGTGACAGGCAGCACACAGGAAGGAATAGGGCTGACATACTTATCCATGGATGGACATCAAGGCATTGTCTGGGCAGTACTACATGTGTGGGGCACAGGTGTGAAAGGCTGTGATGTGGCACATTACTCCAGAGTCGAGAAGGCACCAGATGTATGATGAGATGTGTACACATGTAATGTGTGACGGTGCAATGTGTGCCAGGCATGCCCTTGACTCCTTTGACATGTGTGCATGTCGTACTGCACACTTGGGATGAGCGTCACTGGCATGGCACGGACAACAACACACGGAAGTGTCCCCTGAGGCCCGGTACAGGGGTTACCACACCTGACATGTCACTACCCACGGTGCACGATGTGACTATGTCATGTATGTGTGGGGGATTTCCATTAGCTTGATGTTGGAGCTCCCTCAAAAGCCGCAGCTGTTGCAGCAACCAACATGTGTCTGTGTGTAGATGGACATGGCACACTGTTCCGCACACCATGCCACATGCGGTATCGGATGTGAGGTGCGTATGTATGCATGGGACACGGAGTAGCGTAACAAGGACATGTCTCCATCCTCTCTATGAATGTGTGGTGAGTCATCACATGTACACCTAATGGCAAGGTGTGTGGGCTGTCCTAGTGTAATGTCATGTGACCTGTGGCTCTAGTGTTCCGCTACCAGTCTCTGCAATCAACATCCTACTTCTGCTGATGTGTGGATGTATGTCACTCCTGTGTTGCGTCTGGCTGTTCACTTACACTGGGACACAGCTAATCCCATGCCATGGCATGTGGAGGTTCACAATCTCCGTGTGTAGCTGGGTCTTGGTAGGAGTGTCACCTGGCAGCCATACGTATCCAGGGCATGTGGCACATACCTGACTCCGTATGTAGCATATGTGTATAGACAGATTAACATGTGCTCAGTACAAATAAATTGTTGTTGTGGTGCACTCACTCTTCCTTGTCACTTCCAAATTACTGCAGAGCGCCGCCTCTTCCCCGACCAATTCCGGACTTGGCTGCCATGCGGGAGAATGACTGTATCCGGTGCTACCACTTCCCCCAACGGTTGATTCTGGAGTTGACGGCGAGACTGGCACCACACCTGCAACCGCTGCACAGGTATCCTACGGCACTGACACCCAAGCTGAAGGTAATGGCAGCCCTACATTTTCTAGCCACGGGTACCTTTCAAAATACCATAGCTCATGTTGGTGGCATGTCCCAGAGCATGTTCTGCCGTGTGCTGCATGATTTCTTAGAGGCCATGTTGATTCACCTGGATGACTTCATCCATTTCCCAACCCCTGAAATGTTGACTGGGGTCAAGCGTGGATTCTATGCCCTGGGAGGGATGCCCCATGTCATTGGGGCCATAGATGGGACACATGTGGCTTTGGTACCACCACAGGCACAGGAGGTAGCGTACAGGAATCGCAAGCACTACCACTCCATCAATGCCCTTGTGGTGTGTCTGTCCAACATGGTGATTTCACATGTCTGTGCTCGTTTTCCAGGATCAGCACACGATGCCTACATCATGAGGCGTAGCAGGGTGCCTGAAATGATGACGCAGCTGCGCAACGAACGAGCATGTGTTGTTGGTGGGTACACTCTGTCTGTCCTGTATTTTGCGTAGACTTCCAGCACGACCGCTTCTCCTGTCCTACTTATGTCCATGTGCTTTCCATGTAGGGGACGCTGGCTATCCCAACATGCCATGGCTGATCACACCTCTCCGCAACCCCATCACGCCGGCCCAGCTCCGCTACAACACCGCCCTTGGCCGGACAAGGCGAGTGATAGAGAGGACGTTTGGCCTCCTGAAGAGCCGATTCCGATGCCTCCACAAGACCGGCGGCGCCCTCCCATATGCCCCGGCGAAGGTCTGCAAAATCTTCATGGTCTGCTGCATGCTGCACAACATGGCAGTTGAGAAAGCTGTGCCACTCATCCTGGATCATCCTATACCCACGAGTAAGCCAGGAGCTCCTCTAGATTACTTCCTAAATTCATAAATAAGCCAAGATTACTACAAAAGTAGGTCAACTCTGTCCATAAACCAAGCGTTGTGTATCGGGCCCCGAAACTCTAAGAAAGAGAAGGACAAACCTACCAGAGATATTCGGCGGGCATTTTTACAGCGATCCCGAGTTCACAATTTCCCAGAATTTTTCAGCCATTTACTTCATATCATTGAAAGTAATGGAAATTGTGCCTAGTGTGGTTCATAGTATTCTGAACTTGAATATGGAGATCTTGTAATGGAACTTCGGGTAAGACCAAGTATGGACTTCTATACAATGCATGGCTAATAAATGCATATGTTATAATTGGTATACTCTAATAAAGTTAATGTATGAACATGGGTGTCGTGCATTGCCATTTATATTGATATTTCTGAAAAATCCAGCTAAAATGGGTGTTGTGTGTAAACTTAGAAAAAATTTAGCTCACTACTGTAGCAATTCCAGGAGGCCCTAACTTCTCATTCCACTTTGTCTACTTGCCTTCTATTAATCTTTTCCTTACTTCTTGCAAGAGTTCAGTACTACTTACCTTCGACCTACCAAGGTCATGGTACCAAACTGAAGTTATTATCTTTGCTCACCAGTTCCACAAATGTATCCGCAGTAATGACAGATCTCGAGGTACTGACTGATCTTGTCATCCCTTCATGGTACTCCTTCCTCCATTATGTGATACGTAAATGCGTACATCCTCATTCTATGCTAAAAGAATGACTATTGTCAAGAAGTATAAATAAGGACATTGTTAGTCTAGAATATAAAAAGAAGCAAGTCGTTAGAAGATTCATCATATTAAATCCGACTAAATAATTGCATGGCACTTTCATAGTGATATTGTTTCACAGTGAGACATAAAATTAATATAATTTATGGAGGTGATTGTGAAAACATTTCATTTTCAGTTATTACTAAACATGTCTGGCGACATTTAGAACAAGCAATTCGATTAAAAATTATACATTTTTAAATGTTTAATTGTAATGTGATTGATGCAACAAACTGGCGCATGTTATTTGATGAGTTTAGGAAGGTTTGGACTGGACAACAATATCTCTCAACATACATGAATTCATCCATTCCTTAGGTAGAGTAAGGATGAAGTAAATCACTGCTCCTCCATCCTAATCCCGATACTAAATCTAGCCTATATCTATATTTATATTTTTATATATTTATATATATATATATATATATATATATATATATATATATATATATTCACTGAAAAAACCATTTGTTTCAGGGGCGTTATAGTTAGCTGGACTTTTCACTCGTACAAAACCATTGAAATTCCCCTGTTATAGTTAGTTCAGCTAACAATAACTCGCGCACCCGCAATGCACTGCGGATGACGTCACATATTACATCACTCATGACATGGTCAGTGACATCACTCATGACATCACTCATGACATCTCAAATGACATCACTGATGACATCATCCAGTGAATGTGTGTTTTTCTGAAAATTACATGTTTTATATATGTATATCTCAAGGTCGATGGAAGAATAAATGGGTATATAAGTGTCTAAATGGATGATTTGTTTTTGAAAAATTGATTGTATAACTGACTGATTAAGTGTATCTTAGTGAATACATGGCTTAGTGAGTAATGTTTAAATGTGTAAATATCTGTATCAGTCTCTCACTTTGTGTTTAAGTGGCTGCATGGGTTGGTGAGTAGCTACATGAGTGTCTATATAGGTTATTAGTTGGTTTTTTGAGTATCAGTATGAGTGTCTGAGTGTCTGTATGGTTCGGTGGGGGTATTACGTAATGCATAGGTGCATGAATGAGTGACTCACTGTTTGTATGTGTTGAAGACAGCATGTGTGCAGGACTGTATGGGTGGATGAGTGTGTGCATGGGTGTGTTAGTGAGTGATAGACTATCTCAATAGTGTCTTTATGAGTAACTACATATGTTATAAACTAGTATATGTGACTATTGGTGTATATAAGTGAGTATATGTGAGAGTGAGAGATTGAAAGAGTTCCTGTATGAATAAGTATGTGTTTCTATAAGTGATTGTTTAGAAGACTAAGTATGTGTAAGTTTCTGTAGAAGTAAGTGTGGTGGTGTGTGTATAACTGTATATGCAAGTAAATGGATGTTTGATTCTTTATTAGCATGACTGACTATGTGTGTGAGTAACTCTATGGATGAGTGGCATTGTGTAACAGGATGTATAGGTGTATGAGTACATATGATAAGTGAGTACATGTATGAGTGACTGTATAGGACTGTTGGTGAATGAGTGGATGTGTATGTGGATCTTAGAATTACTGAAGAGGTTGTTGTAACTGGTATTGGTATGTCCATTCTTTTGAAAATTTGAGTCTCTATTTTTGAATGTGTGTATCAAAGGTTATATTAGGGTAAGAGGAGGTCTGCCACTCTATCACAAGGATGATGTCATCAGTGATGTCATCAGTGATGTCATTTGAGATGTCATCAGTGATGTCATGAGTGATGTCACTGACCATGTCATGAGTGATGTAATATGTGACGTCATCAGCAGTGCATTGCGGGCGCGCGAGTTATAGTTAGCTGAACTAACTATAACGGGGGAATTTCAATGGTTTTGTACAAGTGAAAAGTCCAGCTAACTATAACACCCCTGAAACCTATGTTTTTTTCAGTGAATTTCTGAGGTTTTTTAAATGCTAATTCCTAACTATAGCGTGCCTGAAACCTATGGTTTTTTCTGTGAATTTCTTTTTTTTTTTTTTTTTTGTTTGAAACCGTTTATTGCAATCTCAAATATATACAAGTATGGGCCTACAACCTTCCGGCCGGCCGCTAGAGTGACAGGAGCATATGACATACATACAAAAAAAGGCTCTTGGCGTTGCAGAGAGGTAAATCAGGAGGTATCAACGACGTGGGCCACATGACTCCGAGCCCGCAATACGGTTTCATTTTATAAGAACACAACAACACAAAAAAAACACACCCGCAAGGCAACCCGCAATCCGAAGTGACAGCACGTGCTCCTTAAGTGGGGGACCCCAACCATCCACAAGAATCTAAAGAGGGGAACGGGAAGAGAACAGGGACTGGGGGACCCTGTGCCCGGGGCCGGGGGAGGGGGTCAACTAGGGGGACGGAGCTGGCGAGGCAGCCGGCAGCAGTGGTGGCTCACAAATACCCCCGCGGTAGGCATTCCAGGGGCCCCAAACTTTCACCCACGCCCCAGGCTTACCTCTCGCCACGTACACCACCTTTTCTCGGAACATGCACCAATCCATGTGTTCTTTCCAGGCCGACACCGCCGGGGGCCTCTGGGACCCCCACAGCTGCGCGATGTCACGCTTAGCTATCATATATCCCAGAGTCACCCACCGTGTCTGCGGAACCGAGTAGTCAGTTGGTTCCCACACATTCAGCAAGCATCTCCTCGCTTCAGGCAACAGCGCGACACGAGTAACCACTCGCAGGACCTCATGCACACCACGCCAGAATCGCTCCACCTTCGGGCATTCCCACAGAATATGCAAAAAAGTCGCCAAAGCACCACACCCACGCCTACACAGCCCATCCTCGGCATAGCCCATACGCAGAAGCCTTGGCCCCGTCATGTAAACCCGGTGGAGGATCTTTAGCTGGACGAAGCGAAGGCGAGCCGGTATGGCCACCTCCTTCGGAGAGGCCACCGCGGAAATCCAGTCCTCGTCGTCCAACTCCAGCCCATCGGCAACCCAGGCCTCGCGGAAGCCAGTCAGCAGGCCCGAGCGATCATTAATCAGTTTTTTGTATATGAGGGAGATCGTGCTGTCCGGAACATGGCCATCCAGCACTCTATCCTCCAGGGGGGATGACTCCGGAATGGAGGCGACGTCTGGGAAGACGGAGCTCAGTGCGTGGCGGACCTGCAAGTACCGAAAGTATTCACTGCCCTGCAGCTGAAACTCCGTCTGCAGCATCTCGAATGTTTTAAATCCCCCCCTCGTCCAGAGGTCCCCCACTGTACTGATGCCGATCGTGTCCCACTTCTCGAAGCCCTTCGAGGTCCACAGGGAGCCCAACCTCTCAGACGCATATAGCGGTGACGCCCGGGTCAAACGGTCCTTCCACCCCATAGCTGCGTTAGCCGCGTGCCATACTCGCACCATGACACGCGTAGGTCCCGTCAGGCGGGGGTCGGGCGCGCCAGAGTAGAGCGCTCGATTGTAGTCGCCACCAGGCAGGAGCATCTTGTCCATTTCAAAAGCCGGGTTTAAGGCGTGCCCGTAAAGGCCATGATTAATTGCAGCTAGCTGGGAGGCCCAGTAATACCGTTTAATATCCGGGAGGGCAACCCCCCCGTCGTACCACGGGAGCGTCAACTTCGCCAAGGCAATACGCGGCCTCCCGTCCCAGAACAAGCGACGCTGTAGACTCTCCACCTCACGGAAGTAGCGCGCCGGGACCAAGTCCATAGTGTTCTGGAGAGCGTACAGGAAGCGTGGCAACGACATCATCTTAAACAATGCCGCCCGGCCGAGCGGCGAAAGCGGCAGGCGCCGCCAACGCGCGACGTCCTCCTTCAAGCGCTGGAGGGGGGGAAGCAAATTCCGCTCGTAGCGGGCCTCCGGGTCCAGAGTGATATAGATACCCAGGTACCGGAACCCCTGAGAGGCAATCTGGATCGGACAGTCCCGCGGGAGGACGGGAGCCTCCCCGGAAAGCACATACACACATGATTTAGCCCAGTTGATGACAAGGCCTGAGTTGCGGCCGAATGAGCGCAAAACATCAACCAGGACAATCAGTGATTTACGCGGGGAGGCGAGGTACAAAAGGATATCGTCAGCGTATAGGGACACGCGGTCCTCATACTCGGGGGTCCAACGGAGACCACGGATGGAAGGGTGCCACCGCAGCCATTCCGCCAAGGGTTCCAAGGCCAGTGCAAACAGGAGAGGCGACAAGGGGCAACCCTGTCGCGTGCCTCATCCCAGCGCGAATGGGGCCGAGACTCGTCCATTCACCACCACCTGCGCCAATGGGCCCGAATACAACAATTTGACCCAGCTGATGAATCCCGGTCCAAATCCAAATTTCGCCAGCATCGCCCAAATGTATGGCCACTCGAGTGTATCAAACGCCATGGTGGCGTCTAAGGACGCCAAGATGGCCGGCTCCCGCACAAACGGAACACGCGCGAGCACCCCGTGCAGGCGCCGCAGATTAAGGGCCGTGTTGCGATGGGGTATAAAGACGGACTGGTCTTGGTGGACCAGATCGCCCACCACGCCGACCAGCCGGTTGGCGAGCACCTTGGCGAGGATTTTGGGCTCCGCATTCAAGAGCGAGATAGGCCTATAGGATGTGACCCATTCTCGGGGTCTCCCCTCCTTGTGGATCACTACGATTGTAGCCAGACGCTGGTCCAGCGGGAGGGAGCCCCGCGAGTGGGCCGCCAGGAACATCGCGCGAAGGTGGGGTGCCAGCACATCCGGTCGCAGCTTATACAGCTCGATAGGGATACCGTTTGGGCCCATGGCCTTGCCAGATGCGACCGAGCGTATTGCAAGGGCAATTTCATCCGAGGTGGGAGCAGCCTCCAACGACTCCCTGTCCTCCACCGAAAGGGAGGGCAGCGCGATGTCCCGAAGCAGGGCATGGGAATCCTCCTCCGAGCAGGGAGAAACCGGGGAATACACCTCGCGGAAATAATCCGCGAAGCAGGAGACAATGTCTTCTGGCTCGGTGACACGTACACCATCCATTCTCTCGATCAGCGGGACCACACGATTCGCTCTCTCCTTTTTATCCAACCACGCAATCAATTTACCAGCCTTATCACCCACATCATACAGTCGCCCCTGTTGCTCTCTACTGAGGCCCCTGGCCGCCTCCGTGACGAGGGCCCTATAGGCCGCCTGCTTAAGGTGTAGAACATGTAGTGCGGCGTCCGTCACCCCACTCCCCAGGTCACCCTCTAGTTCAGTAATTTCGGCTTCCACCCGGGTCACCTCCTCCTGTTCGCGCCTCCGGGCATGGGAGATAAAGGAGAGGGCCTCCCCTCTAAGAACTGTCTTGAAGGCTTCCCACAGGGAGATAGCCGAAGGGACAGACCCCACATTCTCCTCAAAATACCGCTGCAAGGATTTAATCAAGTCGGCACGAATAGTGGGGTCGCGCAGGTACCATGCATTGATTGGAGCTACCCTGCCCTCCCCCCTCGGGAAGACATCAAAATGCAACAGGAGCGGGGAGTGATCTGAAATACCCCGCGCCAGATGGCGCACCTCTCCCACTCTCCCAGCATAGGCCGCAGGGACAAGGACATGATCAAGCCGCGAGAGGCTACCATGGGCACCCGAATGAAAGGTGTACTGCAGCTGCGCGGGATGTTTTAGTCGCCAGCAGTCTACCAATCCCAATGTATCTAAGAGGCCAGGCAGCCACGCCTGTGCCCGGGGGAGGTCCCTAGGGGGGTAACGATCCATAGTCCCAGAAGCCACCGCATTAAAGTCTCCCCCAACCACCAGAAGCCCCCCCGGGAGGTCAAGGAGGAGGCGCCCCAGATCCGCAAAAGTGGTAGATTGTAACCCCGGTGGGACGTACACTGATACAAAAACGACTACTTTGCCCTCCATTCTCCCCACCAAGACCGTGTAACGTCCCCTCTCATCATGGCGCACCTCATCTATTTCCAGCGGGAGCGAGTTCTTAACCATGATGCCCACCCCCCGCGAGCCCGACGTGAAGCCCGAGTGGGCCACCAAGCGATAGCCCCGCCGATTCATGGCATGAAAGGAATTACCAATAAGGTGTGTCTCCTGCAGAAAGACCACATCTGGAGAAATTCGTTTCAGATACTGCAGGACCACACCTCGCTTAATCCTATCCCCCAGTCCATTAACGTTCCACGACAACAGAGTCAAATCCCTACCCCCCATCACATACAGAAGCCATCATTTGTCCCCCCAAGAGCACCTCAAAAACACCAACACAGTAAAGGGTTTGCCTTGCGGTAAAAACGAACAACACCCCACCCCAACCCACCCATCCCAACAGAACTCCCCCCTCCCTGCACCCCTGCATGAGCCCAGACAGCCCCCCCAAAGTGCAGTGTGCCTGTCGCCCCATAGATGAAAAAACTAACTAGTCCCCCAGAGGAGGAGGGAAAGCCCCCAAGAGACCCCACACGACCTCCACAGGAGGGGAAAATACACGAGCAGTCAATGATAACAATAATATTGTCCTGAGCAAGGCCTACTGTTTGTCCCTCAGTCCTGATCCGGCGGGCCCTCCCCACCAACCGCACCCCCCCCACCCCCCCGTCCCCGATCCCCGGGCAAAGTGTCCAACCAGTCCCCGGCCGCCTCGGGACGATCAAAAAAGTGCGTGCGGCCATCCACCTCTACCCTCAGCTTAGCTGGAAAAAGCATTGCGTACTTAAGGTTCAGGTCCCGTAGACGACGTTTAACTCCGAGAAAACTCAGTCTCTGCTTTTGGACCGCCGGAGTAAAGTCAGGATAGAAATTGACGTCCATGTTGTCGAGTCTGACCGGTCCTTGTAGCCTAGAAGTCTGCAGGATAGCGTCCCTGTCCCGAAAATTGAAAATCCGGGCAATGAGAGGCCTCGGCGGGGCTCCGGCCTTAGGTCTTCCTCCGGGGACCCTGTGGGCACGTTCCACCGCAAAGAGTTTACTCAGCCCCCGGGGCTGGAGATGGGTGAGAATCAAGTCCTCCACAAACCGATCCGCCGCCTCCTCCTCTCGTCCCTCCGGCACCCCAATAATGCAGACATTGTTCCTCCGGGCCCGACCCTCGGAATCCTCCAGTCGACGATCCATCAGGGCGCTCGCCTGGCCAAGCCGGCGCACCTCCTTTTGGAGGGCCGCCACGTCCGTAGTGAGGCCCGAGGTAGTGTGGGCCAAAGAGTCGACCCGGTCATTTGTTTTGGACAAATCGGCCCTTACCAGGCCCACATCCACGAGGACCGAGTCTATCTTCTGCGCCAGAGTGTCAAAGCGCTGGTCCACCGAGGCCTTCATTTCGGCGATGGCGCCCATGACGTCTCGGAGGGTCAGATCCGCGGGCAGAGCAGGAGCATCAGTCGGGCCCGCAGGGGACGTACGCGGCGCCTCAGGAGATCCCTTCTGGAGGGTGTAGCGGTCCATGTTGTTGGACTGAGGGGCCGTGCCACGGCGGGTCGATTTCACCTTTGCCCGGTCGCCATCTTGCTTTGTGGACATGGTTGCAGTCCCCAAATCGTGCCAATCTCCTCGAAGGGGCCGACAAACCAGTTCACGGGCTCCGGGGGGGGGGGCGACCACAGGTCCGCAGGCCGGATCACAGACGGCGGGTCGGCCTGGCACCCGGGCAAGGCCACACCACCGCACACCGCCCCGCAGCCCTACCTCGCCCTTCAGCAAGGAGGGCGCAAAAGCGAAAGTGAAAGTGCGGGGTACGCGAGTCGCCCAGCCTTGCCCGCCGCTGTTGTTCACTTTGTCTCCGGATCGCCCCACTACTCCAATCCGGGGGGCCGGCGTGGAGAAGGCCGCAAACCTCAATCGGTGCTCCCGCCGGTGTCCGAGGTCCGATTTGGAAACAGAAAACGGGTGTCACCTCAGCTCGGGCTCACAGACACAGTCCCCTCATCTAGGACAGGATATAGTCAGGATTAATGCAGGAGGTCGCGGAGGTCCTCGGGAGCCTCGCACCTACGCGGCCATCTTGGTTGCGCGCTAGGCTCCTCCCTTTTCTGTGAATTTCAAAGGTTTTTTAAATGCTAATTTCTAACTATGCCTACAGAGATAGGACATGTGAAGAAAGAAGAAAAAATGCACAGAAAGAAAAAAAAAGAAGTGCAGAAAGAAGCAACAGAAGTCCTCAAAGACGAAGAAAAGTGCAGGAAGAAGGATAACTTGCAGAAAGAACAAAAAGAAGAGCAGAAAGAATCCTTGTTGCAAAATCATCCTGTACCCTCAACTTTTTCAGACGGATACTGGTGGTAACTGAGTCTGACCAACCAGTCCTAGAGCCAGTGCTATGTTAAAAGACACTTAGAATACAGTGAAAACACCTACATACACTAGGGAACATTATGCGTTGGGGTCCCCCTGTGATTAGCATGACCTCCTCTGTAAGCCCCTAGTATATAATAGGGCAGGGGGGTTAACACTACCTCTTAAAACAGGCCACAGGGCGTTTTTGCACACGTTAACTCAGGCCCCGTCCCCTCCTTTCACCACTGTGTAAACACGCCCTGTGTCCGTTTTTAGTTGGGAGATTAAGTTAATTTGAATCCTGAGGGTCCCTAGGGTCCAACTAGCCCACTAGGAACCTCCAGTAAGTGCCACAGAGCTGCGTTGCAGAGAGGTGTAAAAAGTGGCACGGCCTGGGCCACCTCTCTGCAATGCAGCTCAGTGGCGCTTACTGGAAGCACTTGGTGGGCTAGTTAGCCCCCAGGGGCCCTCAGTATTGAAGGGAAATTATATCCCCAATTTAAAACGTGCCATAGTGCGTGTTTGCACACGTCACCTCAGGCCCCGTCCCCTCCCTTCACCACTGTGTAAACGCACCCTGTGGCTGTTCTAAGTTGAGAGATTAAGTCCCCTTGAATCCTAAGGGTCCCTAGGGTCAAACTAGACCACTAGGTACCTCCAGTAAGCGCCACAGAGCTGCGTTGCAGAGAGGTGTAAAAAGGGGCTTGGCCTCAGAACACCTGTCTGCAGCAGCTCCCTGGCGCATACTGGAGATGCCTGTTGGGCTAGTTGGCCCTCAGGGACCCTCAGTATTGAAGAGGAATTAATTCCCCAACTTACAACTCGCCAGGGGGCGCGTTTGCAGAGTACTGCAAGGAGGGGGGCGTGGCCTCCGGCACGATGCCAGTCTTTTATTTATTTTAATTTTTTAAGAAGGGGGGCTGTGTGGTTCCCCTTCTTATTCTAATTTATTGGCCCTGATGACCCCATCCCCCAAGGCCTGTCTCCTAATTATATTTTTTTGACCCCAATCCCCAGGGCCGGCCACTGTTTTTTATTATTTAAAAAAAATATATATTTATAGACACACCTAGGACATGCTGGACAAACCGTACGTACCTATCACCATGACGATTTGCGTGATATTCATTAAAAGGCGACTACGCATACAATGAATCCACGTGGAATGTATTTACACCACTAGTGAAGCTCTGACATGTCTGATGCCCTACCGTGCCTAATCCCGGTAGACACCCTTGTCGTTTATTTATACAAACATGGGTAGCTATTGACGGGCACATTTAATACACATGCACACCAAGCCATTCAAAGGGGATTCGACAAAAATTCGACCAAAACTATGCAAGAAACCCCCTCACGGTTAATAAAACACACATCCACTGCCGGATGTGTAATACTTTTTATTTTACTCTCTGGAAAGGGGACGAACATCACTTGAGAGTCACAGCGCGCTCCTGGCAGAGCCCAATGCTGTGTTACACCCACCATTGCCTGCCGAGTGCCACACACCTCTGTGTTGTATTCCACCAGCTAGTGCATATGCTATGACACTCTCTAGCCCATGTGCACTGTAACACCACCCCGTGAATATGTCATGCCACACTTGTCTTCGCACGGGTTCTATTGCCGCATCTAACGTGCCTTCCTCGATGCCTATGTTATAACGCACAGTGCTATGCCATACATATTACAATCTGGGATCCATATCTTTGTCACAGTGCATATGCAACGTTACACTCCCCAGCACATATTTTATATTACAACTTTAGAGACTAGTTAGGTTACACAACACTGCCCTGTGCATATTACACTCCAAGGCGCATATCGCATAGCACGCGCTAGTGCCTGTGCTATCTCGCGCTCTCCAATGAATCTGTCATTGCGCACAATGTATTGCATATTATATTTCATGCCCGGTTCATCTTATATCACACTTTTTGGTGCATAGTTTATACCATACACTATATCTAGTTTTCATTTTCAATTGTGCTCTCAGGACTATGTTCTATATAACACTGTGTTCACCTACCCTTTTCACGGGCATTACATTTTGCGATAGGGGGTGGAGGGTCAGGGGGTGTTTCTGGAAAGTGAGCCCGGAGTCACAGTCACAAACGTCCTCTTCTTCCTGAATAAAAGTGAGATTATGCTGCATACTTGTTCATATTTTAAGTAGTTCGCACAGACACACGTTTTAAAAACAATAAAGTTCCTAATACCCGCCTTCTCTGAACAGTTAGCTTGCTGCCCCATCCCCCTCCTCCCTATCCTCTGTTGTGTGAATCCATGGACTAGCCTCCTCCCTCCTGCCATGCATGGTCTGATGTGCTGCCACTGCCCTCAATTTAGTATGATGTACCAGTCCACTCCTCCTGCCCTCCATTGCCCAATTCTATGCCCCATCATTGACCTCCTGCTTAAACTCTGTGCTTAGCTTGCTGCCCCTATTCTCCTTCCCCCTGCTCTCCGATGTCTTTGTGCATGCCCCTGCTCCATCCTTTTTGCCCACCATGTTCCATGGACCTGCCACTCCTATCTACTCTGAGTGTTCTGTTGAGCTGCCACTCCCCTCCCACCTGCCAAGCATTGTCAGATGACTGTAACCTGTCCCTGCCACCTCCACCCTGCCTGTCCACATGCCATGCCCCTATCCTCTTCCTCCTGTCCTACATGGTCCATTGTACTGCCACACCCTTCTGCCCTCCCTGGTCTGTTGTGCTGCAACTGCTCCTCCTGCCTGCCCCGTGCGGTCTGTTGTGAGGCCCCTTCCCCTGAACTTTCTTGTCTGTGCACAGGTCCTGACCCTCCCTTCTATCCTCCATCGTCCTTTGTGCATGCCCCTGCACCCTCCCTCTTGCCCATCATAGCCATTGTGCTGCCACTAACCCTCCCACTTGCCATGCATGGCCTTCTGTGCTGCCATGGCCCCTCCCACCTTCCATGTGTGGTCAGTTAGCTGCCCCTGACCCCCTCCCACCTTCCCTCCATGGTCTGTGTGTATGCCATCACAGTCTCACTGTTGCTCTTCATGGTGTGTCTTGCTTCTAGTGCCCATCCTGCCTGACCTCCATGGCTATCTTGCTGCTCCTGCCCTGCCCCCTAGCCCCCAGCCCTCTGTTTACATGTGCAGACCCCTACTCCCTCCCTCCTGGCTTGTCTGTTCCATTGTAATGCCCCTGATCCGTCCCTCCTGCCCTTTATGGTCTGTTATGCTGCAGCTTTCTCTCCTGTCTGTCCATTATGGTCAGCTAGCTACCATTGCCTCTTGCCCCTCTGTTCTCTGTTGTCCATGTGCATGGTCCTGTCCCCTCCCTCTTGCTTTCTATGGATTGTTGTGCTGCACTCCCATCCCGCATGCCCTGTGTGGTGTATTGTGCTGCTGCAAACCCTGATGCCTGCCCTGCAGGGTCAGTTTGGTGCACCTCTCCATGTCCCTCCTGTCCTCTGTTATCCAAGCCCATGTCCCTACCCCATTTCCTTCCATGATCCAATGTACCATACTTGCGAACATTTTGAGCTTGGTAAGAGGGAGATTTTGAAAAAAAACTGGGGTATTGATTTTCCCCTTTGAGTTACATTGAAAAAGAGGAGATTGTAGACAGGAGACAGATCAAATAAAGCCCATTTGAGCTTAAAAACATTGGACGTTTCCTGGCTGAATCGGGTCTGTTGGCATGTATGGTTGTACTACCATTGCCTCTTCCTTCTGCCCACAATGGTCTATTACATTGCCACAGCCTCTCTTGCAAGTCCTGTATCGTTGGTTTGTTGCCCCTGCCCCCCTTTCCACTGCCCTCCATAGTCTGTTGTGCTGCCACGGCCCTTCCTGCCTGCTCAGTGTGGTTAAATTGTTGCCTTTGCACCCTCCTACCTGCCTTCAATTTTCAGAGTCCGTGCCCCTGGCCTCTGCCTCTCAACAGTATCCTAATGAACAACTAGATTGCCAACATTCTATATTTATTACAAAAGTGTGGAACGCCTGACGTCATCTTGATGTAATCAAAACTGTAATACCTAGAGCATTTCCTTTAGAAATTACATATATGAGAGGGTCTTATCGGCATCAAAATTATGGTTAGTGCTCTAAAAGACTAAAATAAGGACATATTTTCTGAGTTTTCAAATAGCGACAAAGCACTTTTAAATTATTTGTTATCTTTATGTTTTTTTATCCAGTTGACCACTTGATTAAATGTTGCACTTAGGGGAGATGATGTGGTGTTACTTCCAGAACTGCAGACTTTGCAACTGGGGAACCAGGTTGGAGTTTCTGCTTCAGCTCGACATTCTGTGATTCTGGTCAAATCACTTAGTCTCCCCATGTTATGCTGCAGCTTTCTCTCCTGTCTGTCCATTATGGTCCTGCCTCTTGCCCCTCTGTTCTCTGTTGTCCATGTGCATGGTCCTGTCCCCTCCCTCTTGCTTTCTATGGATTGTTGTGCTGCACTCCCGTCCCGCATGCCCTGTGTGGTGTATTGTGCTGCTGCAAACCCTGATGCCTGCCCTGCAGGGTCAGTTTGGTGCACCTCTCCATGTCCCTCCTGTCCTCAGTTATCCAAGTCCATGTCCCTACCCGATTTCCATCCATGATCCAATGTACCATACTTGCGAACATTTTGAACTTGGTAAGAGGGAGATTTTGAAAAAAAACTGGGGTATTGATTTTCCCCTTTGAGTTACATTGAAAAAGAGGAGATTGTAGACAGGAGACAGATAAAATAAAGCCCATTTGAGCTTAAAAACATTGGACGCTTCCTGGCTGAATCGGGTCTTTTGGCATGTATGGTTGTACTACCATTGCCTCTTCTTTCTGCCCACAATGGTCTATTACATTGCCACAGCCTCTCTTGCAAGTCCTGTATTGTTGGTTTGTTGCCCCTGCCCCCCTTTCCACTGCCCTCCATAGTCTGTTGTGCTGCCTCGGCCCTTCCTGCCTGCTCAGTGTGGTTAAATTGTTGCCTTTGCACCCTCCTTCCTGCCTTCAATTTTCAGAGCCAGTGCCCCTGGCCTCGGCCTCTCAACAGTATCCTAATGAACAACTAGATTGCTAATATTCTATATTTATTACAAAAGTGTGGAACGCCTGACGTCATCTTGATGTAATCAAAACTGTAATACCTAGAGCATTTCCTTTAGAAATTACATATATGAGAGGGTCTTATTGGCATCAAAATTATGGTTAGTGCTCTAAAAGACTAAAATAAGGACATATTTTCTGAGTTTTCAAATAGCGACAAAGAACTTTTAAAGTATTTGTTACCTTTATGTTTCTTTATCCAGTTAACCACTTGATTAAATGTTGCACTTAGGGGAGAGGATGTGGTGTTACTTCCAGAACTGCAGACTTTGCAACTGGGGAACCAGGTTGGAGTTTCTGCTTCAGCTCGACATTCTGTGATTCTGGTCAAATCACTTAGTCTCTCCATGTCTACAACCAAAATGAATTTGTTCTTGTGTGATGTAACCAATGCTCATGTAAAGCACTCCAATACCTGACAAGTCTGCACTATATAACACTGCAAAAACACAAAATAATAAGTGTTTTGCACACTTCTGTCATTGGGCTATATTTGGGCTACATCTGGGTGATTTTGGGCTACATTTGGGCTCTTTTGTCTCCGGTGGCCATCTTGGGAGATTTATTTGTAATAAAATTTCCTAATTTCCTCATGTACTGCAGTCTCCTCAGTAGGAAATGCTTTCAGTTTTTTACTTTGATTCCATCATGAAGGTATTCAGATATGTCACACATTTGCCATAAATTCTGAAAGTTAGCACTCTAGTTGCTCATTAGATCACTGTAGTAAAACTACTGTTCACCATGGAAGTCTGATCCTGGTATTAAAAGTGCATGTTTCAGTCTGCATGTCAGAATTTTTTAATGAAATAGAAGAGGATTTGAGAAGTCACTCAAAATGTGCCCTCATTTTCTTTCTTCAGCATTAATCATAATTTCTATGGCAAAATGAACCCCTTCATTGTGTTCCTTTTTAAATTAAATGTTTTAAGTGTTACCACTTTAATCCAATCAAGATGGCTTCAGGTGTGCCATACTTTTGTCATAATGAAGACAGTAAGGGCTCTAGTTGTTTTTAAGAACACTCTGGGACATTCTGTCATTGGGCTATACTTGGGCTACATCTGGGTGATATTTGGGCTACATTTGGGCTCTTTTGTCTCTGGTGGCCATCTTGGGAGACTTATTTGTTATGAAGTTTCCTAATTTCCTCATTTACTGCAGTCTCCTCAGTAGGAAATACTTTTAGTTTTTTACTTTGATTCCATCAAGAAGGCATTCAGATGTGTCACACATTTGCCATAAATTCAGAATGTTAGCACTCTTTTTGCTCATTAGATCACTGTAGTAAAGCTACTGCTCACCAGGGAAAACTGCTGCTGGTATTGAAAGTGCATGTTTCAGTCTGCATGTCAGAATTTTTTAATGAAATAGAAGAGGATTTGAGAAGTCACTTCTTTCTGCAGCACTAATCATACTTTTTATGGAAAAATGAACCCCCTCATTTTGTTCCTTTTCAAATTAAATGTTTTAAGAGTTACCACTTTAATCCAAGCAAGATGGCTTCAGGTGTGCCATACGTTTATCATAAGTAGGACTGTTAGCGCTCTAGTTGTTCTTTGGAACACTCTGGGAAGCTGCAGTAGAACACAAAGGAATCAACTGACAGTCTCTGCCCTTGTTGGATGTACATGTTTTACTGAGAATGTCAGACTTCATTCTCACATGACTGAGAAAGATAATGTGAATTTACAGAAAATAAGCTCTCAGTTTATCTTATAGATCACCTTCCAAACCTCTGTGGGAAAAGCATGAGAAAATATTTTTCTCTCAATCATGATATCCCAGCAGAAGGCTTTTTCACATGGTGAAATCACCTTAGAACATACCACAATTCCTAGAATGAGTATGGTACCATCAACAAATGATTTATAATGTAACTAAAGTCTTAAAACCTTCTATTAACTGCAATGCTTTTTAATGAGGTGCTATCATGTATATTGGTCCCAAGATGGCTGCCAACACTTCTTGGATGAAGTGCTGACAGCCAATCAGATCTCAGGATGAGATGTGTGGCTAGGCTCCGCCCACATATATATATGATTTTACTTTTGATTTTCTCAGGAACTACTGAACAGATTGACACCAGACCTGCAAAAGGCACTTCCCTGAGCTGTGGACTACCTCTCTGCCAAATTTCAAGTAATTCTGTTCAGCCGTTCGGGCTGTACCTTGGACTAAAGGTCCCTATAGAAAATTGCATGGGGAAAATGCGTTTTGGGACCCCCCTTTTTCCTCAGCCCCCGCTTGACGAATCCCCCCGACACTTTCAGGGTCGGAGCGGAGCGGAGCGCCCCACCTATTTTGAAAATTTCGCGAGGATTCGTCAACCGGCACCAAAGTTATTCCAAATAGAATGTTGCGGATTTCCTATGGAAACACGGTCCTAACTATAACTATCTACTGGCGACCGCCAGTAGATAATATATATATATATATTCACTTAAAAAACCAGAGGTTTCACACATGTTATAGTTAGCTGGACATTTCACTCGTGAAAAACCATTGAAATTCCCCCGTTATAGTTAGTGCAGGCAACTATAACTCACGCGACCGCAATCCTCTGCTGATGACGTCAGATATTACATCACTGTATTTAGACACTTATTTACCCATGTCTTCTTCCATTAATCTTTAGCTATACATATATTACAAATATTTATTTTTCATAAAGACACATATGTCATCAGTGATGTAATATCTGATGTCATCAGCAGAGGATTGCGGTCGCGTGAGTTATAGTTGCCTGCACTAACTATAACGGGGGAATTTCATTGGTTTTTTACGAGTGAAATGTCCAGCTAACTATAACATGTGTGAAACCTATGGTTTTTTAAGTGAATTTGCAAGGTTTTTTAAATGCTAATTCGTAACTATAACGTGTGTGAAACCTATGGTTTTTTCAGTGAATTTGTACGTTTTTTTAAATGCTAAGTTATGTATTTATAAATTATTTTTTTTTCAGGTTTTTCACTGTGCGCGCTCCGTTCGCACGGTTCGCAGTGTGTGCCATGCGCGCGCAGTGCGCGCACCACGCGATTTAAAAAAAAATTATTTTTTTTCTCGCTTGGGGTTCCTTCTGTGACCCCTGACCAAGGCTAGGGGGTCAGGAACTGTCCACTCTACCCCCTTTTCACGTTCTCCACCTTTTTTTTTCACCCCCCTCAGACTGCGAGAGACAAAATGGCGGCCGACACTTCCTGGTTTCGACCGATTCAAATGTTTACCGACATCTAACAACCAATCAGAATTGCGCTCGTGCACTGCACCATGCGCGCACTGTGCGTGCACGCTGCGCGCGTATAGATATTGATATGCTTTTAAATGCTATTTTCTCAGGAAATACTGAACAGATTTACACCAGGCTACCTCTCTGCCAAATTTCACGTAATTCTGTGCAGCCGTTCGGGCTGTAGCTGCGACTAAAGGTCCTAGGGAAAAATGCATGGGGAAAATGTGTTTTGGGACCCCCCCTTTTTCTCGGCTCCCGCTTGACGAATCACCACGAGACTTTCAGGGTAGGAGCTGAACGGAGCGCCCCATTTGTTTTGAAAATTTTGTGAGGATTCATCAACCGGCGCCAAAGTTATTCAAAATAGAATTTTGAGATTTCCTATGGAAACTAGGTTGTAACTATAACTATCTACTGGCGACCGCCAGTAGATAATATATATATATATATATATATATATATATATATTTATATATATATATATATATATATACATTTTTTCACTGAAAAATCCATAGGTTTCAGGCATGTAATAGTTAGAAATTAGCATTTAAAAAACCTTAGAAATACACTGAAAAAAACATAGGTTTCAGCCATGTTATAGTTAGTTGGAAATTTTACACATACAAATCCATAGAAATTCCCCTGTTATAGTTAGTTCAGCTAACTATAACTCGGTCACCCGCAATGCACTGCTGAAGACGTCACATATTAAATCATTCATGACATGGTCAGTGACATCACTGATGACATCACTGATGACATAAATGACATCACTGATGACATCACTGATCACATTATCTAGTGACTGTGTTTCTATAAAGTTTAAATATGTCTTATATATATGCCAAGGTGTATTGAAGATTGAGTGGTTGTATAAGTGTCTGGATGGAGGATTTAGTAGGTACATCATTGACTGTTTAAGTGAGTTATTACCTGTGTCTTATTGAATACATGGGTTAGTGACTAAACTGTGTGAATGTCTGTATCAGTCTGTCTGCTGTTGGTTAAGCTGCTCCATGGGTTGGTTAGTAGCTACATGAATGTCTATATGGGTTATTGATTGGTTGCTAGAGTATTTAAATGGGTGCCTGAGTATGTATGTGACCCACCCATACAGCTGTTTCCACATGCACTATTGAACCCATACAGCCAGTGAATCAATAGTGCATGTGGAAACAGCTGTATGGGTGGGTCAGTGTGTGTATGGGTGTGTTACTGAGTGAATGAATGTCTCAGTGGTACATGTCCAAGTAACCACATATGTAAAAGGCAGTGTATGTGAGAGTTAGAGTATAGAAATGACTATCTGTGAGAGTCAGTTATTGTGAGAGTGGCTGTATAGATGAGTGTTTACTTTGAATAAGTGATCTGTTGTGTGTATAACTCTATATGTCAGTACATTTAAGTGTGATTGATTCTTTGCATGACTGACTAGGTGTGTGAGTAACTCCATGAATGATTGGTGCTGTCAAAGTGTCTGTATAGGTGTATGAGTGCATATGAAAGTATTGTATTCATGAGTGACTGCATGTATGAGGGACTGTATAGGTGAATGAGTGGATGTGTGTCTAGACCTAGGAATCAGTGAGTGCATATGTAGTTACTGGTATTGGTGCGTGTGAGAAGGTGGGCACCCTGTATCAGTCCAAACAACCCCTTATGGTGAATGGTTAAAGACAACCTTATGTGAAAGCTATCCTAGTGGTAGCTATGGAGAGCGTGCTTCAGGCTAAGTCTTGAAGGAGTGTAAAGCAGCTTGTTTTACCAGTCTATAATCTCTTGAATGATCAAATGGAAAGACAACCACACCAGGTATATATTTAAAATATATGTATTTAAGATAACACACACCCCTCTAGTCTCTTTATGAGACTGGAGTTCGAAATACTTCAATTACAAGTGTTTAAGCATCAGTAAAAGCACAAATACACGTTTGGGCCCTGGGGCGTACCAAACCATATTCTAAAATAGTGGTATAAGAACCACGACTGAAATAGGCAAGATGCCTATTACCTCTAGAATCGCTGGGACCCCAAGGAACCACCCAAGGTAGTGACACAGAGGACCCACGGGAGCCGTATGCAGTGTGGAAACACAACTGCTGGTTCCTATTACTTTTTATGGGGAATGTCGCGGTTGGAATTTTAAAGATTAGGGACACTTCAAATCGAACTAGGACCAAACCCTCTTGGACTTAGGAAGTTCTAGGGCTAGCACCCTCGAGAGTACTGGAGTACTTGAGTTACCTCACCCAGGGAAGCCGGGTGCATAGGTGTCTTTTGGTGTCGGGTTGCGTCGTCGATTCCAATGGAAGCCTGCAAAGAACTGCTGCTGCCATGAAGAGGAGAAGTGTCCGGAGAGATCCAAGCCTGGATTTAGGATGTAAGGAACCTGAAAGCAGAGGGGACAGAGTCTGGGTCACTTGCAAGTGACCTAGGGCAGGATGGACCAATGCCCACAGATGTCGGGTGCTTCAGGTGAGTTGTCAAGTGTCTTGACTCTTCAGCCAAGAGGTGCAGGAGGTGTCGACGAAGTCCACAAGCCGGATTTGAGCTGTGCCATGAAGTCTGTCGAGTGCTGCGGTGTCGGCGACCAGGAAGGACCCAACAAGCCTTGGCAACGGCAAGTCTCAGGAAATCAGAGAAAGGACTGCGGTGCAGACCAGCAAAGGTCTGATGGACTCACCCAGCAAAGGTAAGTAAGAGCAAGTCTGGAGCAACCAGAAAAGTACAAGTAGAATTGGAGTTGCCTTCGTGGGGACCTGCTAGCCAACGGGCTAGTGATCACAAAGGAGCCTCAAGCGGTCACACTTGGAGCTGGCCCACGGGTCACTCGTAGAGTGGAGGCCAACAGTCTTCGGTTCAGGAATTGCTCAAGGCTGGGGCTACTAGGAGCCCAAAGCACAACTTCAAGGATGACCAGGAAGGTGTTGTTGCTACAAAAGTTCACGGTGTCCAGGGGACACGGTTCCACATTACCCACAATAGCCACGGGCCTCAGCTTTGCTGTGGAATCAGGGTAGTCCCAGGGAAGTCTGGAAATCCACATCTGGGGATGCAGAGACTTTGGCGTCTGGCGGGAGCTTCATTAATGCAGACCAGTCAGTTGCTTCTTTGGTGCCTGCCAAGCAGGGGAGTCACTCCTTGACCCCAAGGGAGATTTCTTCTATCTTCTAGTCGTGATAGAAAGTCGAAGGTCCAGGATATATGTTTCAGAGGTTCGTCCAGGGTAATCTAAAGTCCCAGGGACTGGATTCCTATACTTATACTAAGTTTAGGGGCAGGACTAACTCTAAGGCTCCACCTATGGGTGGGCCTGGGGTGGGGTGGTTACACCCCTTCCCCTTTGTCCAGTTTTGCGCCTGAGCAGGGGCTGAGTGCCCCTGCAACCAGTTTGAACAGGGCTATGCACAGGGACATCTTTTGTGCCCCAGGCAGTGTCTCAAAAGCATTCTCTGAATGCACCCACCCTGCCCCAATACACATCTGCCTCTCTGGGGTGGTGATTACACCTCCCTGTGACAGGAAACCTATTGTCCAGGCCTCCCCTGCCGGAGTTTCCCCCAGCAGCAGGAGGCCAGACCCGTGTCTGTGGCAGTGGCATCCATTTTGTGATAACAACAAAAGAACACTGTTCCTGTGGTCGGGTGCAAATAGTCACCCAAGCCTATCAAATGAAAGAAAGATACAGGAAAAGATAAGACCCCAGGTATTGTGCGTGAACCCACTAGTGAAGTGGGAAGAACATATCCTTTCACAGTATAGGAAACAGAAAGTGCCCCAACCAGTATCCGGAAGCAGACGTACTTCGCGGGACCACAAAGATGCAGTGCAACCGCTCCATTGTATCTCCATGGAGCAGCGAGAGACACTGACAAAAGTGGCATCCGGACCCTTGACGAAAGCATCACAAGTGAAGTAAAAATCATCATCCACAAAAGAACATAGTGACACAGCTTGAGGTTAACATCGGGAGTGCTTACAACCAATGGGTTGTAGCCATCATACAGTCCTTCTTGTCAGCCCTGACAGTTTGAGAGGGTACCTATATTTTAAATTTGGATATCACGTGCACTTCACTCTAATTGTTGTTTTGGTCCTGAAGAAGCGCCAATGACCTTTATGGCAATAAAGGCGTGAAACATGTCGACCTATTAGACCTTTTATATTAGGACATACTATGCCCTTTAGGACAATATTCCTTTGTATGCTGCCTAGGGCTCCATCATTTCTACACATGCTGTATGACACCCCCTAGCAAGCTTTTAATTATCTTGCACGTCACTATGCACCTTGTATAGAGCACCAACTTTCCCCGCACACCCACATGCACCATCCGGCAGTCCTTAAAAGATCTCCGATAAAGTGACCCTTTGGGGGACCCGTTGGGAATTGCAGCGCCGGCCCAATGTGGAGCACCTGCCCGATGATGAAGCATGACATCCTCCGGGGTGTGTGAGGGCAACAAGTAAAAGGACATGTTCTTCCCACTTCACTAGTGGGTTCATGCACAATACCTGGGGTCTTATCTTTTCCTGTATCTTTCTTTCATTTGATAGGCTTGGGTGACTATTTGCACCCGACCACAGGAACAGTGTTCTTTTGTTGTTATTGCTAGGCATGAGGAGCATGAACACTGGACCATAATCAGCTCCTAGGTCCCCACCTTTTGTTTGGATATCCATTTTGTGATGCCAGGGCTTTGAAAGGATTTAACCGGGTTTAGCCAGTGTGAACATGTTTCTCCCTCTAGACGGGTGGAATGCTACCCCCACCGGCAGGACTGGCGGGTGGGGGGGGTAGTATTCCAAAGCGTTTGACACCAAACACAACATGTTTTGATGCAGCCATTCCAAAGTTAGCATTTACCACGAGGTTATAATGCACGTAAGAGTATATGGTATGGCTGTATCACAGAACAGCCATAAGGAAGTATTTCCAAATGCTGCAGCGGGGCTCAGCTCATGCTTGGGCACCCTCTCACATAAAACCAAGCACTCTGCCTTCAGGATTGTCAAGGCCTGCCATAGTAATGGCTTATTGGTTTATATGTGTCTGTATAAGGTAGTGATATAGGTAGCCTATACCACAGTAAGGGGTGCAAGAACACCCTTACCCAGGTTGCAGTAGCAGACCTGTGGATTTTATTTTGGAGTGTTTCCCAGGGGTGGCATAATACATGCTGCAGCCCCTGGTAGGCCTTTGAGGTACCTATGCCCTAGGTACATAGTATACCAATTTCTAGGGGCTTATAAGGCACTCTAGAATCCAATTAGATATGTACCTAATGTACATGGAAACCATTTTAGAGAGGAAGCAGCTAGGCTGTGGGCCTGATTAGCAGGGCCACAGCCAGACTAAGGTCGAAAAACAGTGAAACACCAGCAAAAAGTGGGGAACCCATGTGAAGCAATGACATAGGCCGTCACACTCCGCCTTCCCCTGTCACAGCACCTTTCAGCGCCTCGGCATTCGAGAGCTTTAGAAATATATAAACATAAACAACTCTGTCTGATACTACCTCCTTAGGAAAGCCTACTCTTGATAACACACTCAAGATAGCTCTTGCCACTACAGGTGCTGTAGTGTTCCTTAGGGGAATTGCTTCTGGATACCTGGTGGCATGATCCACTACCACCAGTATAAACCTGTGCCCAGATGCAGTTTGAGGATCCATGGGACCAGCAATGTGAATCCCAACCCTCTCAAAGGGAACCCCTACCACAGGTAGTGGTATCAGGGGGGCCTTTGTAGTGCCACCTGCTTTGCCACTGGCTTGGCAGGTTATACAGGGGCGACAGAACTCCTTTGTGTCTTCAGACATGTGTGGCCAGTGAAAGTGAGGAACAATTCTGTCCTAAGTCTTGTTCTGGCCTTAGTGTCCTGCTAGGGGAATATCATCGGCTAGTGTCAATAGGAAACCCCTAAACTTCAGAGGTATAACCAACCTCCTCGATGCACCAGGCTTGGGGTCTCTACTCTCTGAGTAAAGGAGTCCATCATCCCAATAAACCTTGTGGGTTACACTAGCATTCCCAGCAGCCTCATCAGCAGCTTGCTATCTGAGGGTTTCAAGAGAGGGGAAGGTTTTCTGCTCCTGGCTCAGATCAGACCTGGAAGGGCCCCCTGTCCCCAAGAACTCAACCTGGTCAGGTTCAAGCTCCTCTGGGACAGTTCCTTCTTCAGGTTAAAGATCATCTCCCTGAGGAGACTGATAAGCATCCTGAGACAGGTGGGAAGGCTCTGCCTTAACCCTACTGCTCCTCCTCTTGTGAGGCACCTGGTCCATTATTCCAGAATCCAGGGCCTGTTCAGCTTTTGACATTTTAGCCTTTGACCTAGTCACAGCAAAGACATGTGCAGGGATCCCTAACATTTCTGCATGTGTCCTAAGTTCCACTTCAGCCCAAGCTGAAGTTTCCAGATCATTGCCAAGCAAGCATTGTACTGGTAGGTCTGCACTGACCACAACCTTCTTAAGGCCAGTTACCCCTCCCCAGGAGAAGTTAACAACTGCCAGATAATGGTCTGTTCTGACGTTGCTAGCATTGGTCACTTGGTACATCTCACCAAGTATAGTCTGCCCAGGATCCACAAGATCTTTTGTCACCATGGTGACACTTGCTCCTGTGTCCCTGAATGCCCAAGCTTCTACTCCATTAATTAAAGGCTGCTGTCTGTATTTGCCCAGGTTACTGGGGCTCACAAAGGGGGACATATCCATGCCCCCATCACTGACAAGCACAGCCTGAGTTGGTGCTCTGACTAGGCCATCTCAGAAACCAGGGTCAACCCTACTACACCCTTATTCTGTGTATTTCCACCACTAATTGTAACTGTTCTAGGGGGCACAGGTGCCTTAGGGGCATTGGTGGTGGTTGGAGTATGTTCTTTAGCCTTGGTGCAGTCACTAGTCCAGTGAGTTTTCTGCTTACAGATTTTGCACCAGGGCTTCTTTTGGCCTTTTCCCTTTCCTGATTGGGAATCCCCCCTGAAGAAGATTTTTGGGGCCCTTGTGAAGACTTCTGGTCTTTACCCTTGTCCCCACCCTTATCAGAGTTTTTAGAATCTTGCTTCTTAGGGTCACCACCTTGGTTCTGTACTTTCTGCCTCACCCTGGTTCTGACCCATTTGTCTGCCTTCTTTCCCAATTCTTGGGGAGAGGTCAGATCAGAGTCTACCAGGTACTGGTGCAACAGCTGATTTTGACATTTATTAAGAATCTGCTCCCTCATTACCAGATTATACAATCCTTTGAAGTCACACACTTTACTGCCCAATAACCAACCTTCCAGAGCCTTAGCAGCACAGTCAACAAAGTCAACCCAGTACTGATTCTGTGCCTTTGGGTATCTCTGAACTTTAACCTGTATTGTTCAGTGGTTAGGCCAAACCTATCTATCAGAGCACTTTTCAAGACTTTGTAAACATCAGCATCCTCTTCTCTTACAGTGAGGAGCTTGTCTCTACATTTGTCTGCAAAGGAGAGCCATAAGATTTCTGCCCACTGACCTTGAGGGACCTTCTGTACTTTACAGGCCCTCTCCAAGGCAGTTATCCATTTGTGGATGTCATCCCCACTCTGGTAGGAAGGGACACTCTTACTTAGGTTTCTATGGTCATAAGACATCTCCCTATCTCTAGGGAAATTGCTGCCACCAAGGGAATCTAGCCCCTCCTTTTCACTAGCTCTGTAGAGCTCCAGGGCTTCCCTATCTAAGGCCATCTGCTGCTTTCTGAGGTTGAACTTGTCTTGCTCCTACTTCAGCAGTCTCTCTCTCCTCTCCTGGGAGGTTTCCCTCCCTCTGTGAGAAGAAACAGAGGTTCCAATAGAGGAGTTAGACTGAATAGATCCCCTTGACAGAGATCTATCCCTTCTAGCTCTGTGTTCAGGCCTACCAGGAGGAATGAAGGAGGGGGCATTGTTGTCCTCATCTTCATCCTGATGGTGTGTCCACCAGAGTCTGGTCATTGTCACCAGTCTGGTCAGCATCAGAGGTAGGGTCAGGGGAGTTTCCACCCCTGGACCCATTCTCAGGTGCTGCCCCACCCACACTGTCTCCATCTATAGGCCCACTAGGACTTGTAATATCATCCAGTTTCAGTATCTGTATAAGATGCTGTGTGGATGGACTTTTGCCTGTCTTCAGCTTCCTAATGGTGCATAGGCCCTAAGTCTAGCAAAGGAGAGATGATCGTACTTGTAGGGAAGGAGCTCACTGGTTCCAGGTAGGGACTCATTGGTTCCTGGATGGTTAGACATTACTAAGGTGGTGTGGTGTATTGCACTACCTACACTAGTGTGGCCTACTAAACACTCTTGAGTTGTAGAAAGGATGTGCTATCCCTTAACACACAACTCTAAGTTCAGTAGAACTTACTTTAGCTAAACGTGATATTATATATACCTCAGGTACCTTTAGTGGGTTTCAGTTGATCAATTCAATTGAGATTATCTGGTAAAACAATAGCAAGCTGGAATCCCACACGTTGCACACCAATGTGAGAAGGTGGATTGATATATGATGTCCAGTAGTTCTACTGGGCACCCTGTATCAGTCCAAACAACCCCTTATGGTGAATAGTTAAAGACAACCTTATGTGAAAGCTATCCTATGGAGAGCAGCCTTCAGGCTAAGTCTTGAAGGAATGCAAAGCAGCTTGTTTTACCAGTCTATAATCTCTTGAATGATCAAATGAAAAGACAACCACACCAGGTATATATTAAAAATATATGTATTTAAGATAACACACACCCCTCTAGTCTCTTTATGAGACTGGATTTCGAAGTACTTCAGTTACAAGTGTTTAAGCATCAGTAAAAGCACAAATACACATTTGGGCCCTGGGGCGTACTAAACCATGTACTAAAATAGTGGTAATAGAACCACGACTGAAATAGGCAAGGTGCCTATTACCTCTGGAATCGCTGGGACCCCAAGGAACCACCCAAGGTAGGGACACAGGAGACCCACGGGAGCCATATGCAGTGTGGAAACACAACCGCGGGTTCCTATTACTTTCTATGGGGAATGTCGCAGTTGGAATTTTAAAGATTAGGGACACTTCAAATCGAACTAGGACCAAACCCTGTTGGACTTAGGAAGTTCTAGGGCTAGCACCCTCGAGAGTACCGGAGTACTTGAGTTACCTCACCCAGGGAAGCCGGGTGCATAGGTGTCTTTTGGTGTCGGGTCATGTCGTCGATTCCAATGGAAGCCTGCAAAGAACTGCTGCTGCCGTGAAGAGAAGTGTCCAGAGAGATCCAAGCCTGGATCTAGGATGTAAGGAACCTGAAAGCAGAGGGGACAGAGTCTGGGTCACTTGCCAGTGACCAAGGGCAGCATGGGCCAATGCCCAGAGATGTAGGGTGCTTCAGGAGAGTTGTCGAGTGTCTTGACTCTTCAGCCACGAGGTCCAGGAGGTGTCGATGAAGTCCACGAGCCGGATTCGAGCTGTCCCATATAGTCTGTCGAGTACTGCAGTGTCAGCGACCAGGAAAAACCCAACAAGCCTTGGCAATGGCAAGTCTAAGGAAATCAGAGAAAGGACTGCGGTGCAGACCAGCAAGGTCTGATGGACTCACCCAGCAAGGGTAAGTAAGGGTAAGTCTGAAACAACCAGAAAAGCACAAGTAGAAGGGGAGTTGCCTTCGTGGGGACCTGCTAGCCAACAGGCTAGTGATCGCGAAGGAGCTTCGAGTGGTCACACTTGGAGCTGGCCCACGGGTCACTCGTGGAGTGGAGGCCAACAGTCTTCGGTGCAGGAGGTGCACAAGGCTGGGGCTACTCGGAGCCCAAACCACAACTTCGAGGATGACCAGGAAGGTGTTGTTGCTGCAAACGTTCACGGTGTCCAGGGGTCACGGTTCCACGTTACCACAATAGCCACGGGCCTCAGCTTTGCTGTGGACTCAGGGTAGTCTCGGGGAAGTCTGGAAATCCACATCTGGGGATGCAGAGACTTCAGCGTCCGGCAGGAGCTTCAGTAATGCAGACCAGTCAGTTGCTTCTTTGGTGCCTGCCAAGCAGGGGAGTCACTCCTTGACCCCAAGGGAGATTTCTTCTATCTTCTAGTCATGATAGAAAGTCGAAGGTGCAGGATATATGTTTCAGAGGTTCATCCAGGGTAATCTAAAGTCCTAGGGACTGGATTCCTATACTTATACTAAGTTTAGGGGCTGGACTAACTCTAAGGCTCCACCTATGGGTGGGGCTGGGGTGAGGGTGGTTGCACCCCTTTCCCTTTGTCCAGTTTCGCGCCAGAGTAGGGGCTGAGTGACCCTGCAACCAGTTTGAACCGGGCTATGCACAGGGACACCTTGTGTGCCCCAGGCAGTGTCTCAAAACCATTCTCTGAATGCACCCACCCTGTCCCAATACACATCTGCCTGTCTGGGGAGGTGGTTACACCTCCCTGTGACAGGAAACCTATTGTCCAGGCTTCCCCTGCCGGAGTTTCCCCCAGCAGCAGGAGGCCAGACTCGTGTCTGTGGCAGTGGCATCCATTTTGTGATGCCAGGGCTTTGAAAGGATTTATCCGGGTTTAGCCAGTGTGAACATGTTTCTTCCTCTAGAAGGGTGGAATGCTACCCCCACCGGCAGGACTGGCGGGTGGGGGGGGTAGTATTCCAAAGCGTTTGACACCAAACACAACATGTTTTGATGCAGCCATTCCAAAGTTAGCATTTACCGCGAGGTTATAATGCACGTAAGAGTATATGGTATGGCTGTATCACAGAACAGCCATAAGGAAGTATTTCCGAATGCTGCAGAGGGGCTCAGCACATGCTTGGGCATCCTCTCAAATAAAACTAAGCACTCTGCCTTCAGGATTGTCAAGGCCTGCCATAGGAGTGGCTTATAGGTTTATATGTGTCTGTATAAGGTGGTGATATAGGTAGCCTAAACCACAGAAAGGGGTGCAAGCACACCCTTACCCACGTTGCAGTAGCAGACCTGTGGTGTCATTTTGGAGTGCTTCCCAGGGTTGGCATAATACATGCTGCAGCCCCTGGTAGGCCTCTGAGGTACCTATGACCTAGGTACATAGTATACCATATACTAGGGGCTTATAAGGCACTCCAGAATCCAATTAGATATGTACCTAATGTACATGGAAACCATTTTAGAGAGGCAGCAGCTAGGCTGTGGGCCTGATTAGCAGGGCCACAGCCAGACTAAGGTCGAAAAACAGTGAAACACCAGCAAAAACTAGGGGTACCCATGTGAAGCAGATCCTACTCTCCTACAGTGTATCGATGGTTTTGAAAATGATTCTCTATATTTTAGAGTGGATGTATCAAAGGTTATATTAGAGTGTGAGTAGGTGCGTCCTATTTTCACATGGATGATGTCCTCAGTGATATCATCAGTGATGTGATTTGAAATGTCATCAGTGATGTAATCAGTGATGTCACTGACCATGTCATGAATGATGTAATATGTGACGTCATCAGCAGTGCATTGCGGGGGCGCGAGTTATAGGCAGCTGAACTAACTATAACAGGGAAATTTCTATGGTTTTTTTACGAGTGAAATGTCCAACTAACTATAACATGTCTGAAACCTATGTTTTTTTCAGTGAATTTCTAAGGTTTTTTAAATGCTAATTTCTAACTATAACATGCCTGAAACCTATGGTTTTTTCAGTGAATTTCTAAGGTTTTTTACATGCTAATTTCTAACTATAATGTGCCTGAAACCTATGGTTTTTTCAGTGAATTTCAAAGGTTTTTTAAATGCTAATTTCTAACTATAACATGCCTGAAACCTATGTTTTTTTCAGTGAATTTCAAAGGTTTTTTAAATGATAATTTCTATCTATAACGTGCCTGAAATCTATGTTTTTTTCAGTGAATTTCAATTGGTTGTTTTATGCTAACTTCTAATTATAATGTTCATTTAACCTATAGTTTTTTCCGACACCCAAGAAGGACACAACACCCACTGCCACATCCCTCAGGACCTCCACCCCATACCCCCCTCTCCCTACTACCACCAAGTCAGTGCAGAACAGGACAGCGAACCCTCATCAGCAGTGCATTGCGGGGGCGCGAGTTATAGGCAGCTGAACTAACTATAACAGGGAAATTTCTATGGTTTTTTTATGAGTGAAATGTCCAACTAACTATAACATGTCTGAAACCTATGTTTTTTTCAGTGAATTTCTAAGGTTTTTTAAATGCTAATTTCTAACTATAACATGCCTGAAACCTATGGTTTTTTCAGTGAATTTCTAAGGTTTTTTACATGCTAATTTCTAACTATAATGTGCCTGAAACCTATGGTTTTTTCAGTGAATTTCTAAGGTTTTTTACATGCTAATTTCTAACTATAATGTGCCTGAAACCTATGGTTTTTTCAGTGAATTTCAAAGGTTTTTTAAATGCTAATTTCTAACTATAACATGCCTGAAACCTATGTTTTTTGCAGTGAATTTCAAAGGTTTTTTAAATGATAATTTCTATCTATAACGTGCCTGAAATCTATGTTTTTTTCAGTGAATTTCAATTGGTTGTTTTATGCTAACTTCTAATTATAATGTTCATTTAACCTATAGTTTTTTCCGACACCCAAGAAGGACACAACACCCACTGCCACATCCCTCAGGACCTCCACTCCATACCCCCCTCTCCCTACTACCACCAAGTCAGTGCAGAACAGGACAGCGAACCCTCCAAAAATGGCATGGTCCCTCAGCCATATAATAGCTCAATGTTCGGAAATGTGGCAATCGTTTTTTCAGTAAATTTGAATGTTTTTTTTTAAATACTAATTTCTTAACTTTAATGTTCCTGAGACCTATGTTTTTTGTGAATTTCAAAGTTTATTTAAGTACTAATTTCTAATTATAATGTTCATAAGACCTATGTTTTTCTGTGATGTGATATTTTGTAACTTTAATATTATAAAAATAGTTTTTGTAATTTTTTTTATTTGTTATTTAAACTATATAATGTTTTCTTGTTTTTTAAATATTAAACAACTACATACTGTATAAAAGGGAGCCCAGCCCAGAGCCACATCTGAAGACCAACATATGTCATAGACCTACTGATCAAGCAGCTCCAACACCCAAGAACGCCAAACACCCACCACGACCCACAGGACCCCCATCCCTCTACCACCGAGGCAGCGCAGAACAAGACAGCAAACTTTCCGAAAACGGCATGGCCCCTTAGCCACACAATAGCTGAATATAGGGACAGGTGTGAACAAACTATATGTGAAGGAAGCAATTCACCCATGAATAACAATGCACACAATGCAAAGTGTAGCGGTGATGTGCTGGACACATCTCAGCATGCAGAACACACACCTCTCCATGTGCACAAATACTACTGGTGCTTGTAGTGTTGTGGACAGTGGACCCAACCATGTTATGTCAAACACTAGGGAAGATCTCAGTCATGTAGCTGTATCGTCCCCCCCCCTGTAAGTATAAGCGTAACCGGAGTGGGCTGGTCCAACTTACACCACTTCAGCCTAGGTGTGTGAATAAATAGGCCAGGGCTCTGGGCGTGGTTCACTAGGGAACTGTGAAGACCAACGACTGTGCCAGAGCAGCGGGCCTCACCCTGCCACGAGGCTGCCGCCATGACCGCGGGTCTCCTCGACACAGGCCCCCTGCGAACCCAGCGGCACAGCACCGCAGACTTATGTCTGTACAGACTACTGCCTTCGATCTACACTGCAGACAGCAGGCATCACAATTCACATTGAGTAGCAATTGAAGATGACGCAGTCCAGTACGCAAGATACATTGCTCCCAGTGCGGCCCTCCCGGACCACGCATCATTGCAGGGTGCACACACGCTGAGTGCTTCAGTTGCCACTAACTCAGTGCACCATGAGTCATCGCATGGAAGAGTGAACAGTTTTATGTCAGCAGTGAGGCATACTATCACTCGAAAATCGAATTGAGGCAGAATTCAATAGACAAAAGACATTTGGTCCAAGTGCGGCCCCCCGGACCACGCATCATCACAGGGTACGTACACGCTCAGCACCAAAGGTACTTCTAACTCACTGCACCACAAGTCATCGCCACGTGGCCTTATTGAGGCAGAATTCAATGCAAGCTGCAACACATGGTGCCACTAACCCTGTTCAACACAAGCTGGCGACACGTGGTGCCACTAACCCTGTTCAACACAAGCCGTGACACATAGTGCCACTAACCCTGTTCAACAGAAGCCGGTGACACGTGGTGCCACTAACCCTGTTCAACACAAGCAGATCCCACATGTGGAACTGTGTCCTGAGTCCTGAATGGCAGTGACCCCAAGTCCGTGGCAGCGACCACAGCACCAGACTCCCTTTGATCAGTTAGGCATATTTCCATATGCAAGGCCGGCGACACGTGGTGCCACTAACCCTGTACAACACATGGCGGCGACACGTGGTGCCACTAACCCTGAACAACACAAGGCGCGACACGTGGTGCCACTAAAACTGTTCAACACAAGCCGATCCCACATGTGGAACTGTGTCCTGAATCCTGAATGGCACTGACCCCAACTTCGTGGCAGCGACCACAGCACCAGACTCCCTTAGATTAGTGAGGCATATTTGCCAATGAAAGGCCGGCAACACGTGGTGCCACTGAACCTGAACTACACAGGCCGATGGGACCACCAACTTATGCACGTGGCTGTGGGCCCTTGCTCACCACTACCCCTGGCCTACACTGGGGTCAGCAGGGCTCACAATTCAGATACAGTCGCGATTGAAGATGACACAGTCCAGTAGGCAAGGGACATTGCTCCCAGTGCGGCCCGTCCGCACCAAGCAGCATCACAGGCTCATACACTCTGAATGCTTCTGGTGCCACTAACTGTGCACCTCAACTCAACGCCACGTGGCTATGGGCCCTTGCTGACTGCTACCTCTGGCCTACACTGCGGTCATCAGGGCTCACAATTAAAATTAAGTCTTGATTCATTAATTACAGAGTCCAGTAGGCAAGTAACTATCACAGGCCTAAAACCTACAGAATATCCTTTTAGTATCCTTGCTTCAAGAACTTTTTTTATATCATTTATAGCTTTAGTACAATCACCAAATTCATCTTCAAGTGCAAACAAACACTCATTAGCAGTCTACACTGCGGGCAGCAGAGCTCACAATTCGAATTTTGGACACGTGATGCCACTAACCCTGTACAACACAAGGCGCGACACGTGGCGCCACTAACCCTGTTCAATACAAGCCAATCCCACATGTGGAACTGTGTCCTGAATCCTGATAGGCAGTGACCCCAACTTTGTGGCAGCGACCACAGCACCAGACTCCCTTCAGTTTTATTTGTTGTTGTTTTGTTTGAATAAAATGTTTTATATGTAAATCTATACATGACTAAGATTCTTGTTTGTCCAACCACACAGGGACAATTCCAGGCCCAAGAAGGTTGTTGGGGGTATGTTGGTAATGTGGGAAGAGGGTGAGTTACCTGCTGATGTGTGGAGAGGCAGCGTGAAAGGGGTATCTCTCACAGAAAGAACTCCGGTATGTTTTCAGAAATGCCTCGGACAGATGCCAGCTGTGGAATGAATCACAAAATGGCTTCTCAATGCTTATGTAGTGTGGCTTATAAACAGTTCGCACCCAGGCTCGCAGAGGGACAACTGCGGCCCGTCCGCTCGACTCACAGATGCAGTACTATGAGCCATCCGCTCCCAAAGGAATAGCAGCGTAGTAGCTCGCAGAGGTAAAGGCACAGCAGCGTACTAGCTCGCAAAGATAGAGAGCTGCGAGCCGACGGACTAGCTTCTAACGGCATAGCTGCGAAGTGGTGATGTTGGGCAGAGGGAGTGTGAAAGGGTTATCTCGCACAGACAGAGCTCCGGTATATTAAATTGCCCCCGGGACCTTTCTTTTATATTTTCACTCGATGCGAGAAAGCGCGCTTTCTGGAGCAAGACCTTTCTCCCTACCAAATTTGGCGTAATTCCGTTCAGCAGTTTGACCTGTAGCCTTGTCTAAAGTTTCCTATGGAAAGTCTATTGAGAAAACATGTTTTCACACCCCCCACATAGCTACCTGTCGCAGGCGTACTCGCTGTTGGTGTGCAGGTCAGTGGTCTAGTTGTCAACATGTCACGGCCACTCCCTGAGGGTAAGTTTGCACACACACCACACCCATCCGGCCCATGCATCACAGGCCATGTGACCACGCAAATATAATGGGTCGACAATGTCACATCCTTTATTGCCGGTGGTGACTGGATGGCGGACGCTCCACGGGTCTCAAACATAAAGAGTCCATGAAAAGTTGCGCAGAGGGTTAGTCGCACCCTGAGCTGTATGGCCGTCCGGGGCCTACTACCACGTAACATGGACTTGAGTTTCACAGGGTTAGTGCCACCCAAAGCTGATGTGGCTGTCAGGGGCCTACCATAATGTGGTGTGGACTTAAGTTGCACAGGGTTAGTGCCACCCGAAGATGATGTGGCCGTCAGGGGCCTACTACCACATGGCGCGGTCTTGTGGTGTTGCACAGGGTTAGTGCCACCCAAAGCTGATGTGGCCGTCAGGGGCCTACTACCACATGGCGTGGACTTGAGTTGCACAAAGTTAGTGCCACCCGAAGCTGATGTGGCTGTCAGGGGCCTACCACCACGTGGTGTGGACTTGTGTTGCACAGGGTTAGTCGCACCCTAAGTTGTATGGTCGTCAGCGGCTTACCACCACATGACGCTGACTTGCATTGCACAGGGTTAGCGGCACCAAAAGCTGATGTGGTCTCCACCATTGATGACTCAGTACTCAGCGACATGTGTGGGATCTGCTGGGCCACGGAACGGGTCCACATAATGTGAACCAAGCAATGGTGGCGGGATCGGGGCCTGAAGCTTTCATGGGCACGTGGAGCACCCACTGGTAGACACTCCGATGGCAGCAGGTAATTATTTGGTCATGGATGCGCAGGGGCGGCAGTGTCTATCTCTCTTTCTCTCTCACTTCCTTCTCTTCACTCTCTCTCTCAATCTCTTCCTTCCTTTCCTTCTATCTCTCTCACTCTCTCTCCTGTCTCCCTTTCTTTCCTTCCCTCTCTTTTTCTCTCTGGCTTTTTTTACTTTCTCTCTTTCTCTGTGTCTCACTCCTTTGATATGCGCATTACACATGTCCTTATTTTGACCTTTATTTCCCAGGCTGTGTCGTCGACATTGATGAACTTGACAGGAGTCTTCCGCCTTGTTGTTTTGTGTTGAGTTTGTTAAATTTAGTTTATCCTCTATATGTACGTAAACGGAAAAATAAAGTTTAAAAAAAAAATGTAAATAAAGTTTTTGGTTGTTACTTAAGTGCTGTGTGATTCTTTCTCATTCTTATTACTGTTATTTGGTGGTGTCCACCATGGTGTTAAATTTTGGGGCAGTTATCGCGGGAATACTGGTGATGTCTGCAGTTTGCACCAGCTTCTGAATAGTGTGTTAGATTTATCTCAACTTTGGTTGCATTAAAGTGCTGATAATGAGATGCAGAGTAGGCTTCCCGTGCAAAAACACATGAGGTGCACCTTTGCGATTTATTCTAAATCGAAAATCCTGTATTGAATTGCATTGTGGTAGTCATTGCATTTACAGTGTACACTCAAAATCAATGAAGAAATCTCATTCTGTTTATATTGATTGGGAATTGTGGGTCAGGTGCTGGATCTTGACAGGATACACTGCCCAATTAGTTTATTTTTCTGTACACGAAAAAACCACATCACAACTTTCACAACAAATGGCAAAAACTGCGATGCGAAACAAATTCCGGCGATAAGCCACGTTAGCACCAGGGATTTTACACCTGCTTTCTGCTGGTGTTAAGCAGGACAAATACCTGCAGCAGGAAAGGGAACACAGCCAAGAGCCACACCGGAACACCCACAGGTGCCATAGAGTCAATGAGCATGATACAAGGATACCCATGAGGGCCACAACACTCATCGCAACAACCCCAGGACTGCCAACACCCCCCGAACCCGCATCTGAGCAAGTGTGTCCGTGTGGTCATTGTGTTAGCATGATGGGCATGGGCCCTGCTACATCACAGTGTGCTGTCTTCAGACGCCGTTACCATGTCACCCCAGCGTTGGCAGTGAGCCTAGACATGTAGCTACGCACGCATCCTCCTGCATGCACAAGCGGCGTGTGCTGGTCCGGCATACACAGGTCAGAGCAGGGGTGTGCCTATCCGGCAAGGAGAACGGGGTGTCTTGGACATGTCCATGTGCAAGAAGTGCGGTAAGTGTGTCTCTGTGTTCAAGTGTGGCCGCCACAAGGGCCGCAGCAGTCGATGTTGTAAAGTGGCATGCACCACCTCCAAACGGCAGTGTCATGGTGTGATTGAAATGCCACAGAACATGCGCGAATAGGCATTACAATGGTGTGCCATAGGAGTGCACGGGATACAACAGCGCAGGGCACACAAGTGTGGGGGCTCGTGGGAGGGAGGAGCAGCTGTTTGGCAATGTAACACATAGTGAACCCCCCATGTGCCACGCGCTGGGCATCGCACCCATGATGACCAGGGTCACAGACATCCCACAACACCACCGACCGGCCTTTGTACACACCCTGTATGAATGCAGCTGGAGAAGTTACTGTAGGGATGAAAGGTTCTTTGTCTGAGCTATCTTGCACTAACACATCTGCTGCTCCGAGAAGGAACTTGCAAGTGGCCAGCCCTCCCTGACAGATACGTTAATATTTGCATCCATCTCCCACACTATGCACTGCCCGATTTGAGAACAATGAGTACACATCCCACACTCAAAAGTCCTTCGGCGTAGTTAGCGTGCGTGAAATGGCCTTCACACGTACTCCCACCACATCCCTGCCATGCACCCATTGCACACAGACCCGGCTCATTGCACCAACCTGTGCCATGTCATCCACAAGACTGGCACACGGCAAGCCAGTGCAGCTACAAGCAGAGCCACTGATGCAATGGCAGGGCTTCTCAAACACATGGTCGACTCCATTCATGTCCACCTATACCTATGAGCTACAGACATCTATCCATACTTCCCAGCCATAACTTCAAAATGCTAGTGTGGATTGTAGGACATAGCTATGTTTTCTAGTGCAATAGGTATGCATAACAGAGATGTATTGACTTAGACCTAGGTTTACAAAATGTGGACATTAAATGGTTTGGACAGAGAGGATTGAAGTGGCACCAGTTGTTGCCTTTGGTTAAAACCTATCTGCATCTCCAATACCCTGACCTCATGATTGTGCACTGTGGTGGAAACGACCTAGGCACATTGACTGGTGTAGATTTGGAAATGCTAATGAAAGACACCTTTCGACAATTGATGTTGCTTTTTGTCTTTGTATATTCCAATATATGCCAAAGACAGAAGTGGAAATGTTTAAACCAATTTTGTCCTCAGATTGAAAAATCTGGGAACAATGTCAATAAAGCTGTGTCTGCATACCTCAGAGACCATAGAATGGGGTACAACAACAACATACGTTTTGATTTGGCTAATATCTACAGAAGTGACGGAGTACTCTTCACAGATCAGGGAAATTGAGTTTTTCTGAATAACCTGATGCTGTGCATCTGCACTTCTCTGTAGCTCCAACTAATAAACACAAGGGCTCTTTTTAGAGCTGCCTTATATTCCCAATATCAGTTCGCAGAGTGACAGCTGCGATCCAGCTAGCACAGGGAGACCTGCAGGCCGTCGGGTAGGCTCACAGAGGAAGAGCTGTGGCCCGTCGGCTCGGCTCACACAGGGAGAGGTACGGGCCGTTGGCTCGCAAACGCACACCGGTGTGCTGGCTCGCAGAGGGAGAGCTTGGGTCTAACTCGCAAGGGGACACCAACGGGCCAACGGCCCTGTTAGCAGAGACACACCTATCACCTAACGGACTGGCTCGCACATGTACAGCTAGGGACACGACGGCTCGCAGACCTGCGAACCGACGGACTGGTACTCTTTTATGCTTTAGGGTAGTATAGTGGTGTTTGTGTACTGTAGGGGGTTTGTGCTGGAGGTAACGTTTTAGGGTTTAAGGTAGTGCAGTGGTGTTTGGGAAGTGTAAGAATCGTGCTGGAGGTAGTGTTTTAGAGTTTACGATAATGCAATAATGTTTGGGTAGTGTAAGGGGTCATGCTGGGAGTAGTGTTTTAGGGTTTAGGGTAGTGCAGTGGTGTTTGTGTAGTGTAGGGGGTCGTCCTCGGAGTACTGTTTTAGTGTTTACGGTACTGCAGTGGTGTTTGTGT
Source organism: Triturus cristatus (assembly GCF_964204655.1). Lineage (NCBI taxonomy): Eukaryota > Metazoa > Chordata > Amphibia > Caudata > Salamandridae > Triturus > Triturus cristatus. Next base: position 377,126,657 of record NC_140587.1, read on the forward strand.
ACTGTAGGGTGTCGTGCTGGGGTAGTCTTTTAGGGTTTAGGGTAGAACAGTGGTGTTTGGGTAGTGTAGGGGGTCGTGCTGGGGGTAGTGTTTTAGGGTTTAGGTTAGTGCAGTGGTGTTTGTGTAGTGTAGGGGGTCATGTTGGTAGTAGTGTTTTAGGGTTTAGGGTAGTCTAGTGGTGGTTGGGTAGTGTAGGGGGTTGTGCTGGGGATAGTGTTTTAGGATTTAGGGTACTGCAGTGGTGTTTGCGTAGTGTAGGGCGTCCTGCTAGGGATAGGGTTTTAGGGTTTACGACAATGCACTAGTGTTTTGCTAGTGTAGGGTGTTGTGCTGGGGGTAGTATTTTAGGGTTTAGGGTAGTGCAGTGGTGTTTGGGTAGTGTAGGGGGTCATGCTGGGGATAGTGTTTTAGGATTTAGGGTACTGCAGTGGTGTTTGCATAGTGTAGGGGGTCATGCTAGGGGTAGTTTTCTAGGGTTTACGACAATGCACTGGTGTTTGGCTAGTTTAGGGGGTTGTGCTGGGGGTAGGATTTTAGGGTTTAGGGTAGTGCAGTGGTGTTTGGGTAGGGGGCCGTGCTGGGGTAGATTTAGGGTTTAGGATAGTGCAGTGGTGTTTGGGTAGTGTAGGGGGTCGTGCTGGGGGTAGTGTTTTAGAGTTTACTACAGTGCAGTGGTGTTTGGGAAGTCTGTGGGAAGTGTAGGGGATTGTACCGACAGACTCACTCACAGAGCTCCGAGCCGACGGACGGGCTTCTAAAGGTATAGCCATGACCTGGTGATATGAAGAGAGGCAGTGTGAAAGGCATATCTCACACAGACACAGATGCCAGTGTTGCCTCGCAGAGGTAAAACTACGAACCCAATGGCTTCTACATGGAGAGATGCAAGATGAAGGAGTGAATCACAAAATGGCTGCCAACACTTCCTGGTTTCAACCATTCACAGCCAATAAGCCGCAGGCTGATGCTTGTAACCCCTCAGCCAATCACATGTCAGAATTCTCAAATATCGATATCTGTAAAATTTGATATTTCTCAAAAACAACTGAATGGATTTACACCATTTAAGCAAAAGCATGCTTTCTGGACCATCACCTTTCTCCCTGCCAAATTTGGCGTAATTCTTTTCAGCAGTTTCACCTGTAGTCTTCTGTAAAGTTTTGTATGGAAATTGCATGGAAAAAACACGTTTTAGGACCCTCTTTTTTCTTAACCCCTCCTACACCATTCACCCCCAAACTTTCAATATAAGAGCTAATCGAAAAAAGTGAAACTTTTTGGATAATTTCATAAAGATTCGTCAAACAACGCCAAAGTTACAAGCACATAGAAGGCTCCAGAAGGGGGGCCACACAACCCCCCTCCCAACATGAGAAGCCCCGGGGCTGCACGGACCCCAGCACACCCCTGCAACCCCTGCGAGCCCCTGCTATTATTTTTTAAGTAATACCCCCGGAACCTAGCCCACCCAAGGGCCTCATTAAAATAAAACGCGAGAACCCGCGACCCCAGCGCAAATTTTTGCCGATTTTTTTATTTATTTTTAATGATTTTTTGGGCCCTGGGGGTCATTTTGGGACCCCCTGAGCAGGCCTAGGGGGCCAGGGTTTTTCTACCCTGCCCCTTTCTCTTGTTTTAAACCTTTGTTTCTCCGTTTTCGGGTGACTCGCTTCTACCGAGTCACAAGATGGCTGTCAACACTTCCGGGTTTGGACTACTACAGCCAATCACAGTGAAGCTCGCGCACGCGACTTAGGCTCCGCCCAGATATTGAAACTTTTATTTTTCTAATTTCTCAGCAACTACTGGCTGTAGCTCGTCGCAAAATTTCCTAAGGAAATTAGCATGGAGAAAATGAGTTTTGGGACCCCCCTTTTTTCTCAGCCCCCGCTTGACGAATCACCTCCAAACCCTCAGGATAGGAGCTGACCTGGATAGACTTTTTTGGGGGAGACTTTCAGGAAGATTCGTCAAACGTCACCAAAGTTATTAGCAAATCAAAAATGCTTTTCCTATGGAAACTAGGTTCTAACTATAACTACCTACTGGCGACCATGAGTAGGTAATATATATATATATATATATTACAGAGTGGCAGTAGCCACTCTGTAGTTATAGTTAGGATTCCTGGGTATAGGAATTCCTCAGATTTTTGCTTCAAATAACTTTGCCCCATTTGACAAATCTCTACAAAACTTTACAGACCTATAGCCTTTTCTACATTGGCTGATGACAGAAAGGTTTGTGGTGATTTATCAAGGGGGCACTTAGTAAACAAGCATTTGTAATGCAATCGGTCTCGCTTTTGGGACCTTATATGTATTTAGCTATGCAGCACAATAGCCTGGGTGATGCAACATCTACTGTTCTTTAACATGGAGGGAAAGTAAGCACCAAACTCTGTGACACGCCAGGTGTGGGAACACATGGAGACAAATATTGCCTGTCAGCGGGAAATTATATAGTCCAAAGCTCTGTTTTTAATATAAAATCAGGGCCTTCGATGGTTATATCACTTAAAATACAAGATTTGAAAAACATATTATTGTCTAGGGGTGCTCGTGGAAGATAATTTCTATGGACTGGAATCTAGAGAATGCTAAAGTGAATCTGGTATTTTACTGACCTCTGCTGGTCGTTTTCTTTCAAGAAAGTTAAATAGAGGCATTTGCCAGACAAATAAAAAAAATAAAGTCCCTCAGCAGAAAGCAATTCTGCTATTTTACTGACCTGGCCTATGCTGGTCGTTTTCTATCAAGACAGTTAAATAGAGGCAGTTGAACAGAAAAAAGGGCCTAAGCGTAAGCAGACAAGTACTAGGGCTAATCTCCAGAGCCCACAAAGTACATACACATATAAGTATATAATAAAGTATATACAAGAGGTGCTGAATTCTCAACCTAAAAGGAGTTGAACATATCTCACCTACCTTAGAGGAACTGCACTGTCCCCTGTCCCTGCCAGACTCAACTTCAAAGAGTACTGTGTGGTTTACAAGCAAAGCTGAATACCTTGATTCTAAGCTCAATATGTCCGGTTGTGCTTGTGCTACTAGAAACACGCATCTTTACAGGATAGAGATTGAAAAAAGAATTATAAGGAACATGCACGTGTGAACAGGCTTTCTTTGCATATGGACTGCGCATCTCTGGAACAACTCCAAACTTGCTCTTTCATTAGGGCAATTCAGAAAATGTCTCAACACCCAATGATAAACATCTTAACATCCAGGATTGGATTCCTTCCCTACTGCTGTACTTTTGCTCTCTTCTCCATATCTGGATTATCGCCAATTTGCATTGCAAAACCATTTTAATAAACTTATCAAACAGGTTGCAACTGTGATTTCCCAGTGCCTGTCAGGGAAGGCACCAGGCCCGATGTAAAGCCAACATGGATTTCTGGGTACCAGGTATCACCAACACATTGAACATGGCCTGTAGCAGCAAGATATCACCTTGCTGGACTCAATTGATAAAGTTGTCAGGTGCATAGTCTTGTATAGAATAATGGCATGAACAATTAACTATTAATTCAAACATTATGGCGTTAGAGAAGGACTTCGTACTTTGGAGCAATGTTTAAATCCCCACTTGCTTGTGTGTAAATACAGTGTAGGGAGGGAGGGTCTCTTACACTTAGCCTTTATGGACCTACAGTACTGGTAACGAAGCTAATCTGTCAATGATGTGCTGCCTTCTCATGAATATCGGCATGGACCAGACTGGTATTAGGAAAGATAATGCTTTTGTTTACCTTGATGCGACTTTCGACTCGGCTAGTTCTTGGTATTTTTGTCTGTCAACCAGGCCCCCAAGACTCTGCCAATCACCTGGCCTCTTGATTAACTTTGCCCAGAGTGTGGGGTGTAAACCAATCTTACCTTCGTTAGAAACATATAAATGTAAATGCCTGGTATTATTTAACCTATGGGGCTGGAGGCTACATCAGAGCTAATAACCTTCAGGTGGAAGAAAACCGCTTCAGCAGCGGTCTTCCTTGACTTACCACCAATTCCCCGCATTATTTCACGTATAAAGAATTGGGTTTAGACTATGTTGAGGACAATATGAAATTAGTTCAGATGCTTTTATGGTTGTTTGTTTGATCTAACGATGTATGTAGTCTAAATAGGTGGATTATTGAGGACAGCAGAGGCTGTGATTTGGATATAAAAGTCCACGGCTTCACTTTATCAAACAGGTAGCACTTGCTCTGCACAGGAATCAACTTTTTTTTTTAAATTAAGATATATTCTATTTATTCTAGCACTTTTTGGGAATATATTATGTATTTTTACGCTGCTCTATGATTACTTTTGTAATACTCGAATAAAGATTGACTTAACTGATTAAATTGGCAACCAGGAACAAACAATTGTTAATATAAAGCTGGTGTAACATTCTACTCTAGTCTTTCTTTTCTCTCTCTTCTTCTTCTTTGTGTTCTGGAACTCTTTGTGTGTATTCTTTCTGACTCATCTCCTCTGAGCAACAGCTGTCTCTGTGGGTCCGTTGACTTCTACAAATAAAGAAGATTTACTCTTTTAACAAGTGTCAGCAGTATTTATGTGATACGGCGATATCACATAATTTGGTACCAGGAGTGGGGTAAGGAAAGGTCTCGTCCTCCCACTGCCCCGCGTTACAAGATTGCCTTCGAGAGAACGTTCCTTCGATTGAAACTTTGTTGCCTCTACGGAGCTACCACACAGACCCGCAGGAAGCGTCTACCAGGTTGGATTTACAATTATTTTCGCTGGCCTGCCTGTAATCTGAACTTTAACAGTAGCGCGTAGCGTGAGACAATCTTGGCAGTAGCGCGAGGCAAGAAGAAATGTGCTATGTTTAAAATACGCGTGTCCTAGCAACGAACCACGTTTTCAAGCAAGCTTCGTTCGATCCATCTCGCGCTGCATGTGCGTGCCTTTCACAATGATAGATTCTTCGTCTCTGAGCCAGCGCGAGCGATGTTGATTTATGACGCGTTGTGTATACGCGTATCTTAGCAACTCATTATTCCGGCATTACAATCAGCACAAACCTCGCGCCTTGGATTTTTTTTCCTTTCATTGTTTCAAGTGAATGCTCGCCTTGAAAACCTTCCAGCCTCTTAAAAGCTTTTCAACAAAGGGTGATTAACAACTCATGTTCCATTATTGAAGGAATTATTCATTGGAACATCTTCCAGCACTCTGACCATTCTATTTTGAAGTTTTTATTGTTCTGCCTTAACAAGTTGATTTTTCAACTCCATTATTTAAGAATAATTTTATGAAAAATAACTGAGTGAGACTCTTGGAAGAGTGGAATAAATAATAACTTTATTTAAAAAAAAAAAAAAATTACTTTCACATTTTTATTTATTTTACAAACAACACAAATCTTTTCAAACGATGTCTTCTTCGGATAATGCATTGCATCCGCCACCATTTCTACAAAGGCCGGGAAAACTAGAGATTGAATGGAAACAATGGATTCATATTTTCGAGAACTATTTAGTTGCCATTGACGGAAACGAATATTCTGCAGAAAGAAAACATGCGCTTCTTTATAATCATCTGGGAGTTGCCGCACAAAAGATTTTCGACAATCTACCTCCTTTTCCAAGACCCTCCAGTGATGGAACCTGGAACATTTACATTGAAGCAATTGGAAAGCTTAAGAAACAATTTTCAGATGATCCAAACGTTCTTTTGGAAAGACACAGCTTCTTCAAAAGGAAACAAGCTAGTGATGAATCAGTCGAAGAATACGTAGCTGCTCTTCGAGTTCTCGCCTCTACTTGTGAATTCGACAACTTATACAGACATTTCTATCAGAGATCAATTTGTTTTTAATTGTTTTTCAAAAAAAATGCAAGAACGTCTTTTAACTTGTCGCAATCCATCTTTATCCGAAGTCATTGACATTGGTAAAAGTATTGAGCGTTCTATTGTATCTTCACAAGCGCTATCAGGTCATGAAGGTCACTCTCCTATTTCATATGTCTCCGACAATACAGAATTCTCTACTGTCTCTGCCATCAAAGTTAACAAAGAGTATAAAAGATCTTTTTGTTTTCGTTGTGGTAACAAAAATCACATTGCAAATTGTCCATCTTGTCCAGCTTTAGGAAAACAATGTGGCAAATGTAAGAAAACTGGTCATTTCCAAGAATTTTGCAGATCTCGACGTTCATTTCCTGTAGTCAAAATTCATAATATTGAATTACGCAATAATTCTTCGTCATCAACTGCATCTTCTGTCTCTGACTGTACTAATACCTTTTCCAATCTCATGCTCTCTATCGATGAACCACTTAATTCCACAGGTTTTGAACGTCCCCTCTGCCAAGCCTTAATAAATAACAAATCTTTACAAGTTATGGCTGTTTCTGGAGCCCCTATCCGGTTTTGGCGGATACTACTTTCTTTAATACCTGGGGACATTCCATTACACTTAAAGCTCCTGACATTTCTCCAAAAGCTTTTGGTGAAAAGGATATTGATTTACTTGGATTTTTTATTGGTTCCCTAGAAATTCTTGGGAGATCTACCGATACCAAGGTATATGTTGCAGTCAGAGGCAGAGATCTTGTAGGTTGGAAAGACTTAGCCAAGCTAGGTATTATTCTTAAACCTGGTCACAAGAATCCTATTGTATTAGGAGATCTTCCTTTATTGTCTATCGACAACTGTGTTGAAAATTCTTATTCAATCAACACTTTAAAAAAAGAATTTCCTTCTGTTTTCAATGATAAAATTGGTAACATCAAAGGTTTTGAACATATTATCAGACTTAAGAGAGATGCCATACCTGTAACGCACAAAGTCAGGCCAGTTCCTATTAGCGTCAGAAATGATCTAAAATTACAATTGGAGAAACTCTCTGCTGAGGGTATCATCACACCTATGGATTCGTCTGAGTGGGTGTCTCCCATTGTTCTTGCTAAGAAGAAAAATGGGAATCTTCGTCTTTGTGTGGACCTCAGGTCCTTAAATCGCAACATTATAGTTGATTGTAATCCCCTTCCTCATATCCAACAGATGCTTGCTAATATTGGTCATGCTAAGTATTTTTCAACAATTGACCTACACTCGGCATATCATCAAATTCCGTTACATGTTGATTCCCAAGAACTTACTACCTTCGTCACCCCTTTTGGAGCATATAAATACTTGAGGCTTTCCTTTGGCTTAGCCTCAGCAGCCTCAGTGTTTCAAAAGGTTATGGATGTTTTATTTAAAGATGTTGGAAATGTTCAGGCCTTTCAGGATGATATTCTTGTTTATACTGATAGAAGAGAATCACATATAGATACTTTACATAAAGTGTTTTCTATTTTACGTGCAAGAGGTATTACTGTCCAATCGGAGAAGTGCCAAATTTTAGCCGAACAAATTGATTATTTAGGCCATACAATCACTCCGGAAGGTATTAAACCAAAATGTTGCAATGTTGAGGCCATTCTTAAAGCCCCACCTCCAACTGATAAAGATACTCTAAGATATTTTCTAGGTCTTTGTGAGTACTATGTTCGTTTTGTGCCAGACTATTCTTCTTATGTCCAACCATTAAGATCTCTTCTTAAAAAAGGATCTACGTTTGTCTGGTCTAATGAAGTTAACACGGCTTTTAGCAACATAAAAAAATTGGTTGTGAATGCCCCTGCTCTTAGTCCTTTTGTTCATGGTCTTCGTTATACTGTCACTGTTGATGCCAGTCTTAATAGTCTGGGAGCAGTTTTTGGTCAACAAAGTTCAGGAAAAGATCATACAGTTACCTTTGCATCTAGATCTTTATCAACTGCTGAATCTAAATATAGCACAATAGAGAGGGAGGCGTTAGCTTGTGTTTGGGCTGTTTCCAAGTTTAAGACCTACCTATGGGGCTGTCCTTTTACAATATTTACAGATCATAAACCTCTTGTCTACCTTTTGCAAGGTGACGGTTTGGGTAAAGCTTCTGCTCGTCTTGTACGTATTCTTTCCAGATTACAAGAAGACAATTTCACTATTGAATACATTCAAGGCGGAAAAAAATTCAGAGCAGACTGCCTTTCTCGTCTTCCTTTACCATTAGTTGATGATACCATTGATGAATTTGACTGTGTTGTTGCATCCATTGATGCTTCTTCTGTTTCCAATGGTACCATTTCAGAAAAAGATTGGATTGAAGCCTCTTCCAGTGATCCGACTCTTAAAAAGGTTGCTAATTTCATCACTAAAGGTTGGCCTCCTATTCACCATGTTCCTCATGATTTACGTTCTTATGCTCAAGTGGCATCAGAATTGTCTTTGGAAAATGACATTTGCCCTAGGAATGGTTGTTTCATTCCTCCTTGTTCTATTAGGAATAGAATTATTTCTATTGCACATGCAGGACACCTTGGAGTTACAGCCACTTGTAAAAAAATCAGAGAGAGTTATTGGTGGCCTTTGTTGAATGCTCAAGTCTCCTCTTTCATAGATGTTTGTCCTCAATGTGTCATCTCAGACAAGCATTGGAAAACTACTCAGAATCCCCTTCGTCCAATTTCCCTTCCAGACTGTCCCTGGTCAAAAATTGCTTTAGATTTTGCAGGTCCTTTTTGTCTATTGCCAAACTCTTCAAGATTTTTATTGGTTTTAATTGACTATTTTTCAAAATGGATTTATTTTTCCTTTGCAGAATCAGCTTCAACTCACTTTGTACTGCAATTTCTCAAATCCGTTTTTTCACTTGAAGGTCCTCCAAAAGAGTTGGTGACCGATAATAGGACCCATTTTGTTTCCCACGCTATGAAGGATTTTTTGAAATCTATGGATGTTAAACATATATAAGTGGCTTTATACAGTCCTGCAGCTAATGGTCTTGTGGAAAGGGCAAATCGTTTTCTCAAAGAGGGAGTTCAAACTGCTCTTTCGTCTGGTTTAGACGTGAATCTTTTTCTTAAAGAAAAAGTTAACTCTTACCACATTTCGTGTCACTCTACAACTGCTTTCACACCTTATGAGTTGTTAAGAGGCAGGAAATGTCGCACGTTACTCTTACCCTCCTGGTTAGAGAAGTAGTCTTCTTCTCATGACAGTAGTAATAATTCACATAAAAATGAAGATATACGCCAAAATGTCACTTTGGCACAAAGTAAACAAAAATTTCATTTTGATGTTCGGAAACATTCTCAATTTAATGATTTCATTCCGAATTCATGGGTTTTAATTAAAAAACCTTTTAATGTCAAGAAAGGTGAATCCACTTTTACTTCTCCTTACAAGATTTTGAAGGTTGGTATTAGTTCTTGTCTTCTCCAAGATGGGAAATGGAGGAACATGAATAGACTTGTCTCCATCTCAGAAGAACAAGCCAACATTCATTTCAAAACTGCTGTTACTCCTTATTCAGAGGATAACATTTTGTTTGAAACTCCTGTGTCTTCTTCTAACAGTTCCACTTTAGTTTCTCAAAGTGATTTCTCTATTTCTGTTCCACAGGACAACATTGTCGATCTCAGTTCCTCAACAAGTCCTTCTTGTTGTCATTCCAATTTGGCTTCTAGAAGGATTTGTAAATTACCTGCTCATTTTAAGGATTTTATTATGTCATAGAGAAAAAAAATTGTATTTACATTTGTTACAATATTTGAATTGTTAGTACATTGATAATTATTTTGTGAATTGTCAAAAAAGTGAATTGTGTATTATTTTGTAGGTTTTGTTTTATTTTGTAAGATTTGTTTCTCCTATAAAGGGGAAGATATGTAACATTCTACTCTAGTCTTTCTTTTCTCTCTCTTCTTCTTCTTTGTGTTCTGGAACTCTTTGTGTGTATTCTTTCTGACTCATCTCCTCTGAGCAACATCTGTCTCTGTGGGTCAGTTGACTTCTACAAATAAAGAAGATTTACTCTTTTAACAAGTGTCAGCAGTATTTATGTGATACGGCGATATCACAGCTGGTCACACACATGGCTGCAAAAAGGTATCTGCAGTTAAGCGAGCCTCTAGCTCTGCGTGAGACTTCAAGTGAACCCCCAAGAGCATCGAGAGTGCCAGCGCTGTCACCTCACATCAACTATCGATTAAGGGGGTGGCAGCCAAGGTCAGGCACGTCTACTAGCTGGGATAGCGTGAACAAAGGACAGGTGCTTTGGAACCTTCTCCTTTGCTTGCGGCCAAGTAAACAACTTGCATCCTGAGTCCAGGTGTGTGACAAGCAGCTGAGGGAGTTCAAGTGACTGAAGTAATCAGCAGTGAAAACAAAAGCAACGGCCCGTGCGTCGGCTGCAGTGATGTGGAAAACAACTGTTTGATTTACAATTCAGGGCATCAAAATAAAACATGTCAGGTGGTTCTCTCTACCACTTCAGCTCGTTCTGATTGCTGCATTCTGGGGCTGGCCAGCTCAGAGTATACCGTTGGCTGCACACAACGTATAGTCATGCACCTTAAGTAGGTTGCCCATGAATAAAAAGAAAAAACAAATGCTAACTAAACTGTGTCTCTTCGTGAAATTTGGTTTTACAAATGGTTAGTGTTCAGTAACTTGATCTCACAGTGGGGGGGGGGAACACACAGCATTCGTGTTTTCGCACTTTTCCAACTTCTGCTCCTGGCAGCCAGCAGACGCTAGAGGGAATTAGTTCAAAGTAACACAAAGGGACCAGTGAACCACACGAAGCCCCTGGCTGCTACCACGTGCCATAATTTAAATCCTACAAAAACACAAAAAACTCACCACTCCCTTTATTCTGAACGCCGGATGGAACAGACCGACACATACCAGCAAGCATCGCGACATGACCGACTGAAGATCCGACTTCTACAGCGGAGTAGTGAAACCGTAACACCACTCAAGGAATGTGAGATAAGAGAAATAAATCAACCTTTCAACTGTCACATTAACCAGTGACAGCAAACACTTCATTGATTACACACGAGAGGGACTGGGGCTTAAAATGAAAGCACTCGACAAATCTTGTAAACGAAAGCTGCAAGCGTACCCGGAGGGGAAGGGGGATATCCGGCTATGCAATGCTCAGGTAGCCCTGTCAAGGGGCAGAACGCTGCTGGAGGGTGATTGTCAGTCTACATCCCTCTGCTGCGGTCTGGAGGTGCGGTTTGCCACACACACCTCTGCTGGCAGCAGCACCAAGTGATGTCACGAGAACTGGCAGAGAGCAGGGACAGGCAGGAAGCCCTCAGACGAGAGAGCAGTGGCTGCGGTGTATCAACATGAAGCCACGGGGCCCGAAGTAGGACAACACTTCCTGTTTTTCAAGACTTTTGGCGCGCATGCATACTATGTACTGCATCGCGCGCATATAAAATGTTAATAACTGTGGCAGCTGCTTGAAAATTTATATTTAAAGGAAGGGTGTGGGCTCCAAGGAGGCTCGAGCGAGGCGGAAGTGACGCGCGCTGCTGCCCACAACCGGGCAACTTCTGGCTGACTTTTGGGGCACTACTTTATAAACAAGCATTTGCAATGCAATAGAACTCGCATTTACGCGAGTCCTATTGTATTTAAAACGAGAGTGCAGGCGGGCAAAAGGCACGAACGGGAGTGCGGGGGTGAGTGGGGGTGCTCCCAGAAATCACGGACTGCAAAAGGGAAAAGGGTGAGCTATGGCAACAAATTTGTTTTTAAAGTAAAGGGGCTGATAGCCATGGAAGGATACAAAACACAACATGGCCGTCAGGAGGAGGGACTAATAAAATAAAAACCAATCAGAAGGCAGCATTTACGATCTAAGCCTATCCAAAAGATGGGCAGAGAGTGGGCGGAGCTTCCCCCACTATAGTGTAAACTGCATGCCACGCAAAGCTATGAGAGACCTAAAAAGGAGGTACCAAAATGCATTTTTCCCCCAATGCATTTTCCATAGTCTTTTTTGTCACACGAAGTGCGAAAACAGCTGAACAGATTTCCATGAGATTTGTCAGGAAATTAGATCATGGTGTGTAGATGATCCTTTTGGGTAGTACAGGTAAGTAGGGTAAGTATCTTTTAAGTTATAAGGCATTTTAACTTAGTGATATCTGTGATGAGTGTAGTTTTGCGAAATATCATTAAAGTACTCCAGTCCATAGCAAGGAGAAGGCATTATGTGATTGGCTAAAGGAAGCCATGTTGGTTTGAGTATACTTTGACTGTATTCTGGGCTAGGGCCTTAAATATAGGTAAGTATTATGTTTTATATTTTTCAGTACCTAGCACCACTTTATCAAATGGTAATAGGTAAGGAAAATTATTAATACGTTTCTATATATTTAAAAAAAAAGATGTATCAGCACAGCACCACTCCATAATATATTCTTGCAATATTACATCTACATCTGTTCGCACACGGCAAGTCTGTTTAAACTACCACACTACACTCTGTCCACTCTACTCTATGCCACTGCGCTCTATGGCACTCTACTCTACTCCACTGTACGCCGTTCCACTTATGTCCCACCTGAATTCTTCCCAATCCGGCTTTAGACCCCTGAATAGCACAAAAACTGCTCTCCTAGTGGTAATGGAATATATTAGTAGCTCCCAGAATGCAAATCAGCCTGCTCTGTTAGTGCTGCTTCATTCAACGGCAGCCTTCGAACACAGCGTTCTATCATAAGAGGATCGCTCCAGAGATCAGAAGAGATAGGTATTTGGGGTGTAACCTACAACGGTTCATGAGTTTTCAAACTTATCGAACCCAGACCATAAATCTAGGCCCTTTCAGATCCTGAACAATAGAGCTCAACAAGGGGGTGCCTCAGGGCTCTTGTCAAAGCCCCACATTGGTTAACATTTATGTGCCCCCCTTGCTAAAACCATCAGAGCTTATGGACTTACCCCTCTTTCTTATGTGAACGACACCCGACTTCTTATCTCCTGTAATAATGAACCACATTCTACCAAAGCATGCTCTTCTGTGGGTATGAAAGCCATCTCGGCTTGGACGATTGAGCACTTTCTCCAGCAGAATATGAGCAAAATGGAGATTATGTCTTTGCTAAAGCCCATCTGCTCTGGTCCCTGGATTCGTGGCCAATTGACTTGAGTGTAGCACCTACCCCCAAGTTGTCAGTTAAAAATCTGGGTGTTCGCCTCGACCAGACTCTCACTATGAAAGATCAGGTAGTGGCTACAAGTGGCACCTGCTTTCATATGATGAGTCTGTTGTGCAGAGCCTTTCCTCTACTCCACCTTTTGGTGCGGAAAACCCTAGTACAGGCACTAGTGATCAGCCGCTTGGACTACTGTAATGCTTTTTTGGCCGCTTCTAGTGAGTCTCTACTCAACAAACTCCAAGTTGTCAAAAACACAGCGGCCCACCTCATTCACCATTCGAATATGCCAGCTAACATAGCTGCTCTCCCCCTCAATCCACTGGCTTCCCATGCGCAAGAGAATTACATTGAAGATCTGTTGCAGTGCACAAATCACTGTACAGCAGAGGACCCAGATATCTGACAGAGTAACTTATTCCGTATCAGCTGAGCAGCCCTTTGTAGTCCAGGGGGAAATCTGTTCACACTATGCCCCACATAAGAATAAAGTTCTCCAAGAGGACAGCTTTCTCTTATCTGTTCCCCTTTTAATGGAATCAGCTACCCTCCCATCTACAGAAGAGCACGGACCACCTTAATTTTAGAAAGCTTCTCAAAACTGAGCTTTTCAGATACTAATGCTGCTTGCCTATGGTGCACTGCGGCACTGAGATACCCCTTACGGGGTGATTCATGCACATTATAAACTATATTAACATGACATAATATAACTCCATTATATACCCCTCCACAATACGCTAAGCCACTGTACGCCACTCCATTCTACCCCACTGTACTCTATGTCATTCCACTTTACGCCACTTCACTGTACACCATCATACTTTACCCCACTCCATTCTACGACACTCCAGTATATGCCACTCCACTGTAAGCTACTCCACTTCACACTATTGTACGGTACGCAACACCACTCTACGCTATGCTACTCTGTGTCACTCCATTCTACGCCACTCCAGTCTATGCCACTCCACTGCACGATATTCCGCGCTACACCTCTCCACTCAATGCAACTCCACTGAACGTCACTCTACTGTGTGCCACTTCACTGTACGATATTCCTCTCTACACAACTCCACTCTACGACACTTCACTGTACACTATTAGACTCTACAGCACTTCGTTCTCAGACACTCTACTCTACACCACTCCACTCAACACTATGCACTATATACCACTTCACTACTTGCTATTCCACTCTACACCACTCCACTCTACCCCACTCCACTCTGCGCCACTCCACTCTTTGCTACTCTACTCTGTGTCACTCTACTGTACTTCACTCCAGCTTATGCCCTCCACTGTACCCCACTACACTCAAAGCTACTCCACTATACACAAGAACATTGTACGCCACCTCACTCTGAGTTATTCCACTCTACGCCACTCCACTCTACCCCACTCCACTCTATGCCACTCAACTGTATGCTATTCCACTGTACCCAATAACACTCTACGCCAGTACACTCTGTTCCACTGTATGCCACTCCACTGTAAGCCATTCCACTATACGCCACTCCACTGTATGCTATTGCACTGTACGCCACTCCACTCTATGCTACTCCAGTCTATGCCACTTCAATGTAGCACACTCCACTCTATGCTACTACACTCTGCTGTTTCACTGTGTGCCACTCTACTGTGTGATATTCCACCTTATGCCACACCACTTTACTCCACCCATGTACACCATTCCACTGAATGCTACTCCACCCTACATCACTCCACTCTACCCCAATCCACTAAACTCCACTATATGCCACTCCACCATGCTAACCCATTGTTTGCCACTCCATTGTACCCCAATCTGCAATAAGCCACACCACTATAGTATACCTATCCACTATAAGCCACTCCACTATTTACTATTCCACTGTACGCCACTCCACTTTAGGACACTCCAGTCTACCCTACTCCACTGTACCATACTCCACTCTATGTCACTCCATTGTACGCTATTCCACTGTACACAACCACACTCTATGCCACTCCCCTCTATGCTATTCCACTGTACACCCCTCCACTCCCCTCTACACTACTTAACTATATGCAATTGTACAGTATGCCACTACACTGTTCACCACTCCAGTCCATGAGACTCCACTCTACCCCACTTCACTATAAACTATTCCACTGTATGCAACTACACTTTACCTCATGTCACTTTACACTATTCCACTCTATCCCACTCCACTCCACTCTACCCCACTCAACTCCACTATACGCCATTCCCACTGTGCACAACGATATTCCACTCTATGCCACTCTATTGTACACCACTTCACTGTACACTACTCAACTTCACCCTATGTAACTCCACTATATGCTCTTCTACTGTCCGCAATTTCATTCTATGGCACTCCACTCTATGCTACTAAACTGTATGCCACTCCACTCTATGCCACTCCACTATGCACCACTCCAGTGTATGCCACTCCAGGCCACTCCACTGTATGCCACTCCACTCCATGTTACTTCACTCTACGTTATTTCACTGTACGCCACTTTACTGTATGATATTCCGCTTCTCAACATTCCACTCAATGATACTGGACTCAACAATGTCAAACATATTTTTCTTTGAAAAAAGCTTTACAAATCAATTTTAAAAAAAGGTTAAACTATAGTTATAGTTAGGAAAAATGTATTTATTATTTCTATGCAGACCATACATACACTACACAAACATTAGAAAGTCTCAAATTATAGTTATACCTTAAATTTATAATTTATCCACCACTTTTCAACTACTATAGCTATAACTGGTCTTTCTATACAAACTCAACTTAAACTTCACAATAATTAGAAATTCTGAAGTTAGACATATGCCATTAGTTAATAATTTACTCAACACCTCAAATTATCTCACACACCTCCATATACAGTGTATTGAACTCTTTAGCTACAGTACATTGACTACAACTCGCCACTCTACCACGTTCCACAAAAGATGTGATTTGCAAGTGTTGTTGTAAATGCTATAATTTTAGATGGAATAAGTGATATAAAAGAAAATGGTATTAGAAGTGCATGGAGGCGCAAACATCCTCCAAATAAATGTACCCCTGTTATAACCTCACTATAGATGCATCTCCAAAAAGCAGGTGGAAATTAAAAACTATCCAAAGAAAAAAAATATCGGACATACTGAATAACAATATTAGGAAAGTATTTTCGCAAAACCAACATAAACAGTAGGTTTTACATCAACACTAATATTAAAAAAATTAAAAATATGGTTTTTTTATTAACCAATAGCTATTTTAATTAATATTCCTTACTACATCAAAACAAGCAAATGCACAAGCTATGACTAAAACCAGTGCTATGGAAGAGCACCTACACCTGATGACTCTCTTGAAAATGCCAAGGAGTGCAATCATCCACCTTCAATGGCAAAAACTGAATAGAGAAATTTAGAATCTATAGCAACTACCTTTATAACATACACTGGCATTATATCAAAAGACTATCCTTCACAAATATCTCTGCACTTTTCTGGGCTGATGTCCCCTATTGTTAATTTGAACATTCTCCCCCTTAACAGTAACCCACAACAAAGAACCATTTATAGGGCAGGACAATAACACCAATGACAAAATAGTTATTGTGTTCAGTACTCAGAATAAATTAAAATCCTCCCACAATCAAGAACATGGTTCATAACCAGCACATTGATGTAAATTCCACTCCCATGTATTTAAATGTACACCATATGTAGCCAATAGATAGATAAAAACATCCCATTAATATATACACTTCCCATAGATATCAGCATCTACTGAATGTTTGTCAGTCATAGATCAAACTTGCATTTAAATTCCATGTTACATAGTGCAAATTCAGTAATTAAACATTGACATCAAATTAATTGCTGGCCTCATCCTTGTGCAACAACTTGTCCTGCTGTTTTTAAAGGAAACCTGACTCACCGTTGATACCACTTCTTCCTTGGGTGAGCTAGTTCCATCTAATTTTAAAATCCATAGAAAAGACAGGTCGAACAGAATCAGAGGGAATGTAGCAATTATCATGCATTATTTCAACAAATAAAGCTGGTACTAGAACACCTTAAAATTAGCAGTTAATTGAAATCAGCTACCCTGAGTGTATATTGATTTGAAGGCCAATGACTCCCCCCCCCCGATCCACTCTCGTATCCTTACACAAATAACTGTCAGTCTAAACTATTGATAGACACAATCTGGTGCTCTGTGGGGATTTAGACAATGGTTCAACTCCTCCTTAAAAATCCCATAAATTTCAGAAATAACATGGCCACCTAATCTCGAATTACTAACCAGGATCCCACTCACATTGCAGGCGGAATGTTGGATACCATTTTTACCTTAGCCTATTCAATTACAGTGTACAACCCCCACCCCCAATCTAGTCTGACCACTTTAGAATTGCGTGTCACTCAACATTACTAAAACCAGTCAATACCTGTAAACTCTTGGTGAAAATGAGCAACTGCAACTGGAATCTTTTCATTCCAAACAAATGTGCTACAGACTTAATGGATCTGTGGGCCGTCAAGGTGTACCACAGACAGATTCCAATCCTAACATTCTGCTTCATCCTTTCAGCTGCTAATTCCTAGCTACTCTGGATGAAAGATTACCAATCCAGGATAAGAAACCTCCACACGTGCAAAGGAGAAATAATCTTTGGATTTCAGGCAAGCTAAAAAAACCTTGACACAGTTACATAGGAGGAAATTTTGCAGACCTTACCTAACAGTCACCGTGCATCTTCTAAAAATGATCCTGTCCTGCATGGCATCTAAAGACAATCCTTTTAATTGCAAGTGACATCCTCTTCATTCTGTTAAACATCTCCTTAAAGCAAGGACATTTTTCACACCTTTGGAAGACAGCCATAGTGAGACATCTTCTATAAAAGCCCACCTTGGTAGTCAACAACATGAACAATCTTATATGCATCGTATTGTTCCCTTACATGGAAAAACTTCTTGAATAAGTAGCCCAGTGACACCTTCAGTACTTTGTAGACTCTAAACAATTAGTGAGCTGGCAACAAACAAGTTTTTGTACCAGTGACAGAACTCAGCTGGTGGTCCTAACAACCCTCAGTGATCTTCACCAGCTTATTGATACCGGCATGGTTAACCTTTTAAGGAGATCACAAGACGTCACTCTTCCCCTGTCCCTGGTCCTCAGGGACAGCACTTAGGGGTCAAGACTCATTCCAACAGAAGCCCCTAGCAGGTTCTACTGCATGTCCAGTTGCAAATCGTCAACTGTTCTTTTCAGAAAAAAAGCTTCATGCAGCTTGTGATATACCTGTAGATGCACAAGACAGCAGCCATCTGCCACTTGGAGTGCACTTCAGGTGGGTGCAGGTCCAGCCCTTCATAGTCTCCACACTGATTTCAAACAACAGCTGCATTCCTTCTTCTGTTTTTCCACAGGCACAGAAAGTGTTCTGAGGAGCTGGCATGAGGTCCGTTTTTATACAGTTTAGTAGCCAATGGGTGGAGGTGACTCCTGGATACTCCCTAATCAATTGGGAAATGGTTCCTGGAGGCCCTGTCCACTTTTTCAGCACATCCTGTTTTCCTTGCTGAAAAATATCCCAGAGTGCGCTATTTTGAGACAAACCCAAGATGTCAGACCGCTTCCTGTAGGGCATGGGAGTAAGATTCCACCCAGGGATGTGTCTATGCAAATGAGCAGTGTCCCCTTCTACTAAACATTTCTGGGACCAGATCTCCCTCCCACTGCGATGGTGCTAGGCTGACTAGCGTTTCTGGGGATCAAAGGACTTCAAC
Source organism: Triturus cristatus (assembly GCF_964204655.1). Classification (NCBI taxonomy): domain Eukaryota; kingdom Metazoa; phylum Chordata; class Amphibia; order Caudata; family Salamandridae; genus Triturus; species Triturus cristatus. Next base: position 377,145,465 of record NC_140587.1, read on the forward strand.
CTCATAGGCTTCTTCTTATACTAAACTAAAGTCCTGAACCCCCCCACAATGCTCTTCCTGGACTAGCAGGTATGACATATCTCACAACCAGCCCACCCTCCCCAAAGTCCTAAGCCATTATACTTCTCCGGGAGTGAGCTGCTAGCAAGGTAATGCAAATTAGCCTCCAGGAGCTACAGCAGGGTGAAGGAAACTTACTAAAAGTTATGTTTCCCAAATATGTATTATAAATCGAACTTCACAATTGAATTGCATTTTAAATCAATATTAAAAATAGTGGTTGAACCATTTATCTAGATTGTCCCAAACCAGAGATAGCAAAATAAATAGATTAATCTGCACTGTAGTTCTCTTTATAAGACAGCCAGAGCCTGCCACTGCGAAATTAAGTTTTAGGAGATTCTCACTGTTGGAACATGCCAACATGACCAACATTACATTTTTATATGTCCCAATTTAAAATACCAGTCAACCTACATTGTGAGCTACAAGGCCTACTTAGGGATCATTTACTAATATTTAAAAGGATGTTTTCCCCTGCCAAAAGTGTTCATTTGACAGGTCAGACTGCAGGATTAAATGCAGCATCCAGCCTACATTAGTACGGCCAAAGCCATATTTTCTTTGTCACACTATTGGATTGTGTCATACGTACCTGGGGTGTAGTTGATACACGTTATACTATGGACTTACAGGAAAGTTAAATATGTCAATCAGTGATTAGAAAATGTTTACATGTTTCCCGAGTCAGAAGACATACACTGTGCGCTTGATGGCAGGTGTCTTTACGTGAAGAGTCTAAAATGAGCAATACAATTCTGCAAAAGTGATGGTGACCACACAAAAACAACATTTTCTCACAATGTGTACATGTAAAATTGGAAAAAGTACAACCGTAACACCCCATGAAAAAAATCAATAGAAACACTAACTAATTTGGTGACATAGTGCTACAGTGCATCCCCACAACATTTCAAATCCCAGGATGCCCATTAAATCCTAATAAAACACAATTGCTATCATACCCAAAACTGTGTAGTGTAAAAAATGCTCACATAGTGCACTGTTACCTAACAAGGTGTTCTGGCCCTGGGAAAAACATGACTTAAGCACTGCAAAGTAGGACCCAGATTTACTATGGTTTTGCATATACCCATATATTTTGACGCAAACCGAGATTTACAAAGACATGTAAACCTGGGTTTGCAACAAAATAGTGACCTACCCGACAGAGCTGTAAGAAGGAGAAATATATAGGTTTTTCCTCATTACTTCCTCTTATTTATATTGGGCTCCAGATGTTCGGCCACCCCCCTTTGGTAAGTAGGCATGGGCAGTCCCAACCCTGGTTCAGTGTGACAGCTAATTAACAGATACAGATTTTCTTCCCCACCCCTTACTCCTCAGGAGCTGGGAGAAGCACTGTTAATAACTCCTTTTATATAGAAAGGCCTTTTCTCACTCTGCTGGGGAGCAGAGTTACTAACTTGGCCCAGCAGTGTGACAAAAGGCCTAGAATATGATCCTGAGATGAGTCAGAGAAATATGACAATTCTGGATGACCCATAAGGTGTATAAGTAGGTTCTTGGGACCTGCATATTCAAACTTGCCTCACTTGTTTCACCCCTGTTTGATACCTTACTGGAATTTATAGGCCAAACATAAGCAAAATTACACTTTAGGGTAGGTTTCCCCCTATTTATATACTACAGTGACACTGGAGATAAACCAGTAAACCCTACTGACCTTACCTATGAGCGCCCACTAATATTATAAGGCCTATCCCAAGTCAACATCTATCTGTGCAGAGTCCCCTCTGTGCCAGGCTATCTGTACGCAGTTACCAGACTCCACGGCAATAGGCTCACAGGTGCAGCATGTATAAAAGTATTCACATGTATCCAGCCAAGTGCCCCTTACTCTAGCTGCATCACTTTAACTTTCCTGGCCGCACGGCCGCTTTGCATAGCCAATAGGTCTCACTTTTGGGACCTTATAAGTATTTAGTTATGCAACTGTTGCATGGCTAAACACTTATAAGGTCCCAAAGGCGAGACCTATTGGCTATGCCAATGCTTGTGCATTGTTGAAATGCTTTGCTGTTGATGAGGCCTAAGGGGTGGCCTAACGCCATAAAAAGTTATACAAATTTGGAGTTTAGAAACTGAGCCGTTGACGGCATACAGTGCCCAGATGTCCACCTTTATTTCCCAGCGCCACAGCTCCAGATTTCACGATATGTCGGGCACAAGACAAAACTAATCTTGCGGTTTTCTGGTTTTGAACATGAAACATGTTTCATAATCTGCTATCCTAAAATGTTTCCCCTGAGAGTTATAATTTTTGTTTCAAACTATCAGCCTCTCCTGCTTTTAGTTTAGAATAAATTGGAGGTTTGGTTTGAAAAAGAAAGGCACCTTTAATAACACACGCATTTGTAATGCAATAGGTTTCGCATTTGTGAGTTTAAGATATTAGTATTGTAAATGACAATGCATTTTATTCATGTTTTAAAAACCAAAACATAAATACAAGGCATTCATTTACAATGCCAATTGCTCAACCTTGCGTAAATGTGCGATCTATTGCATTGCAAATGCTTGTTTTTAGGTCTCGCTGCGCTGGCTCGGAGAGACATTTTGTAAGGGACTTTTCAAAGTGCTACCGCTGGCATAGAGCTACAGTGCACGAGGCGTGCATGCGCGCAAAGCAGCCATATGGCTTTACATCGCCGCCATGCGCTAGGCCAGCCAGCAGCACTAGTGTGTCATCACGATGAATTTCGCTTTCACAGCGATCGTGATCGCAATGACTTTTGTGGCCAATGCTTGTTTTCCTTTACTTTGGGTATAATCGCGGCACCCGCACTTTACTTTTAACGTTATAAGTAAAGCGCGGGTGCCGCGATTATACCAAAAGTAAAGAAATAGAAAAAAACATCTATTTCTTTACCTTTGGTATAATCGCGGCACCCACGCTTTACTTTTAACGTTATAAGTAAAGCGTGGGTGCCGCGATTATGCCAAAAGTAAAGAAATAGAAAAAACATCTATTTCTTTACTTTTGGTATAATCGCGACACCCGCGCTTTACTCTTAACGTTATAAGTAAAGCGCGGGTGCCGCGGCTGCCTGGCGAGCGCTTGTTGTGATAGGCCAGTAAGATTCTCACGCAGCACACTACCTCGTGCCAAGTTTCTTGATGCTAGACTGTAGAGACCTCCTAGTCTTTTTTTTACCGTAGTCGTAACCATAGAACAACAATTTGTTTTTAAACTGTCTACAAAACTTTGTGCCCTGTTTCTTAAACCTGCTGTCTCCTTTCATTTTTCTCACTGGTTCTTTTTATTTTAGTGAACATCATTCTTTATATTTACTGCTTCCTATGTTTTGCTCGAGTGCTCATGTCCTAGCTTTGTCTCCTTGTTCTGTCCTCTTCCTAATTTTTCCATCTACATTCCTCTTGGTCCTGTTGTCTTTCTGCCTCCCAAGAGCATGGATGAGTGCTGGAAAGGGCCACGCAGAATAGAATCCTCTTGACAGAACCGCTGATTCTGAACTGGAGATCATAAACAGGTCAGCAGAAAGACTCTTCCCAACTTCGCCTACACCGTTGCATGCCCACCTTGTGTAGACATAAAACCTCATGAAAAGCAACATTGACAGCAAACACATCTTCCAAAGAATTACGCACACATGCAGGCACGCTTACCCACTCTGCACAGACACACACATTCAGCAGAGACAATCACCCTGAACTAACACTGCAGATACCAAAACACAAGGATGTACTTTACAGACCACGCTCCCTTCAGACACTCTCTAGGGAGACGCACACACCTGGTTTTTCATGACTGGTTGCCTGTGCAGTCAACAAATGGCAGATATAGAAGGGCTTCCAACTCTGTCCCAGCAGCGTCTCTATGAAGCTGCTGTCCCTGTTGAGTGTAGAATGGATTGGCTGCAGACAAGTTGCATCACCCTTTCATCCTAATAGGGACCGCTCTAATGCATACAGAGAACGGTTCTGTTTCATATCACTGGGGATACCATTTTGGTGTGTTGTCCACCTAATTTAAAGGATTGAAGACTACAATTCCCAGAATATTCTAGGTTTTTAAACAAAAATACAAGAATGAAAATGATATCCACAAAGAACATTTGGCAACGCTACAGAGAAGAAAATGTGCATACTAAACTGAGAGGAAACACTCTTGTAAACCTATGACCCTTGCCTGCTAGTATGCTACCAATGCACAAGAGCCTGTGTACCCCATCAACTGTTAAGGACTTACAGGTTGCAATTCAACAAGAAGCATCTTATAAAAAATAAAACAGCATTTAAATATCAGTCCATAAGGGAAGCCTTGCACAAATCATAGCAGATTTTGCAAGATACAACCCTGCCTGCCAGGAATGCCTTGTACTAAAAGAAAATAGACATAAGCGGCCCTGACCTGGACTCCGAGATCATTGAAAGGGCAATGTAATGTGTGAACGTAACCGGTAACCTGCCACTGGATTGCTTTTCTTAAGCCTCGGGTGTTGCCACCAATTCTGTCAGGGTAATTCATACTTTAAAAACTAAAATATCACTGTAGAATGTGTAGCCTATTTTCATTGGGTACAAGGAATGTAGCCAGAGTAGCAGGAGTCACCTGCTAAATGTCTGTGTTGTAAAAAATCTTGCTTGTTTCTATTTAAATAAACTTTGATGTAGGGGTGGGCGGAATTTGCGAAATCCACTTTCGGAAATTATCGCGAAAATGTTAAAAATTATCGCAAACACGCGGAAATATCGCGAAGATGCGGAAGTTTTTTTCCCGCATGTTCGCGAGATTTTCTGCATGGTTGCGGCTCGCCAACTTACCCATGTGGTTGCTCGCGGGTGCGGCCTTCTTGTTTTCAGTTGTCTCGCGGTGGATGATCGCGAGAAGAATGACGTGAGCGCGCGACGCATGACGTCACTGCAGGCGCGAACTGTCGCGAGACAGCACAAATGGCTAAAAACAATACAACATCTCATGGAGAACGCGACCGGATCAAGAAAACTTGTCGGCGAACGCAGGAATTCAGGTAAGGCGATCGCGAGAGAATGTATTATTTTACAGCGCAAGCAAGAAACAAATTATCGCCAAGCTGCGGAATGCGGAAATTGTGACATTTTCGTGCTCTCCGCGGAACGCGAAAATGTCAAATTATCGCAATTTCCGCGAACGGAACGAAATTTTCGCCCAGGCCTACTTTGATGTCAATAATGTGCTTCTTGATTTGCTCTAAACCAGAATGAAGCATGACCTCTAAGCATGCTGGCTAAAGGGGTGGAGAGGTGGGGTGCAATGGGCATCAATCAGCAGTGTTTCGGCGGTTCCAAATAATTATTGACAAGGGAAAGTTAACTTATGGCTTTGAAAGTGCAGTTGAGCACCATAGATTGAATTTTACAAACCCAGGAGCCCTTCCATATATCGTGACTGGCTGCAAGAGTTAACATGAAAGGTGTACAGCTGGGCTCCTGCTCATTTCAGGTCTAGTAGTCCATCGGACAAAATAGACAAAAACACTTCTTGTCCGGGCTGGAAATCTACAGGTCTCGGGCGATATAAATCCCAGTCCCCTGACTCAAGCCTGTTTCCATACCACTGGTGCAGAGGCAGAAGACAGAGTAATTTTACAGAGAGGTAAGAGTAGGCCCCAAGACATTCATGCCCAGTGTCAAGATATGGGGATAGGGGTTCGAGAGGTGTCCCAGACACGATAGTGGGAATGGTATTCGTAACAAATTCCAGGTGTAACGGTCTGAAATTTACCAGCAAGGAGCTGCAGAGGACCCTTGATTTAAGGTTAACCAAGGGTTAGAAGTCTAGTGGAAGTTAAGGATCAGCGTAAGTCCTGATCTTACTTTTGCAAGCAAAGGGAGTTGAACAGAGTTTGTGAGAGGATTGCAGAATCGAACTACAGGACTTGGGTTGCGTGAAACTCTTTACATTAGAAAAGATTTCACAAGAAGAATCTGCTCACACCTTTGGAGACTTGGACTCTGAGTCCCTTCTGCATTTGATCACTTGCACATTTGTGCCCCCGTGATTGGTTTCATCTACCATCACTGCCTCCTTCTCTCAAATGGCATCTTTCCAACGGATGCTGCTTTTACTTTCTATATGTTTTATCCTTTCTCTCACTACTTTACATCACGGTACTGGGCTCCAGTTTTCAAAATTATTTTATCCAACCTTTTCAAAAACTGGGACGTGCAGTCAGTCAGTGCGCCACATACCATGATGGCCACCCCCCTACCGCCCAAATACCTTGACAGACTACATAAGCAATACTGCTGCATTTCCACACAGAGGATGTGCGCACCAGACATGCCAAGTACAAGTCATTTCAACTGACCAACTCTTCTAATTCTGTAGACAGGCTCAATACGAATGGTAACCTTCCCGCCTGCCATATTGCTACACTAGCAACATGTCATGGCCCATTCAGCCGACATATTTGCAGTTTCTCTTGTCTCTATTCTCATGTACATCCTTCTTGTGATTCTCTCCCACCTCCACTCTTCTTTTTCTAGTATTATCTTTCCAGCACCTCTCATTATCTCCTATCGCTACCTCTTCCCACAACATTACATTAGCTTCCAGCCCACGCTGCTTTCATTAACAAGCATTTGCAATGCAACAGGTCTCGCATTATAAAAGTGTGAGCAGTTGGCATTGCTAATAATAATGCAACACTAACTATTGGCATTGTAAATGATAATGGCATTTATTTATGTGTTTGTTTTATAAAATAGATAAAAAAAAGGCATTGTCATGACAATGCCAATAGCGTAAACTTTTGCAAATGCGAGACCTATTGCATTGCAAATGCTTGTTTCTTCTTGTTACAGGTCTTGTGGAAGTACCACAAGACCTGTAAAAACATTAGAAAAAATTGTGTTGATTATGAAGCGGAGATTTTCTTTTACCTTTAAGTATAGAGGTTTCCTCATATGCACAACCAAGCAATATGTCTTGAGGAATGTTGTCAAGTTTCTGCTTTTTGAGTCATAAGGTACCGCAGAACCAGAAAATGGTACTGTAGTACTTGTAACAGACAGGTAAGACATCTGATTGGCTGTAATATGTGTCTTCAAACATTTACAGGAAGTGTCCGTCCTTTCAACCTATTTAGGGATTAACGCTGGACAGCTTTCTTTTTTGAGGATTTAGCCTTACAAAAAATATGGAATATGGCGAGGAGATCTGAGAACCAAGAAGAGGAGCAGGAGGAGACAACCAGGATGACATCAGAAACCATGTTTGGCAGTTTTTCTCAATTGCTCTAGGAGAAAAGAAGGCGTCTGTCAAGATCGTGAAGTGCAACCCCTACCAAAAGGAGTTTAGGAGGGGTACTACCAAGAAGTACTCGTTTGGAATTTCTGGAATGAATAAGTACTTAAAAGACTGGCATATCAGTTATCTTGCTGGTGCATAACGAAGATGTGATGAATAGAAGGTTCCACATCAACCTCACTTCCCTCTGTGAATCTGGAGACAGTGTGCCACCACAAGTCTTAGACAGAGGCATGTTAATCATCTGTACGCAAACCCTACAATGTACTGCACAAAGTGTCCCAGAATTATAGCATTTGGTGACCAAAAGGCCTCTGGTCGAGACAAGTTGATCTTTGATCATCAGACAGTGCAAAAAAATACATTTGTTTTTGTTCAGATGCTCTGTTTATGTTTTATGTTGGATCCCCCAAAAATAAAAAAAAGTCCCAAAAATTTAGAAAAGTTTAAAAATAAGAAAAAAAGTTATTTTTAGAACCAGATTATGTTATTTGTATTGTCTGGCTGTTAATGCTAGTATACTTTTAGAGAACACTGTAGCATCCTATAATGGTCATTGAAAAGCTAGTCCAGTCTTATGATTCCAATATAAAGGCAACAACGTATGGAAGGGATTAGGTGTTTAATAACTTCAATCATCTATAAAGGTATGAGAATCTCCAGTAGGGCAGAATATTATAATACAGACTTGCTGCCACAGTACAAGGCTATACCAACTATTAAAGACTTCCTACAGAATTACGGGTGTTCCCCAAAGGTACATGCCTTTAACGACTCAGCTTGCCTTTAATAGTCAGTATATGTGGTATGGTGGACAGTTAGGCCCAGATTTATTAATGTTTTGCTTAGTTTTACATTACTTTTCAAATGCAGACCTAAATAAGTGGTGCATGGCAAAGGGTTTGACACAGGACATTGACTGTGCATACTGGGAGTTTTCCCACCTAAGGAGGCTTGAGTGTGAGGTGTGAGTGGGCTGGGGGGTCTACACAGGTTGAAGACCATGCACAACAGGGGATTGCAGACCCATGTGTAGTTGGTTTGTCCACAACGGATTGACTGTCATAGTAGGGGTTTGGTGGCCAAAGTATGCTTGGATATTTTCCAAGAGGAAGGAGTAGACTGTCCAAGAGGGTGTACACCATGTGTATCGATGGCTTGCCAAGCAAATAATGGTTGATTGCCCACAGGGGGTTGGCTGTCTACAAAGGGTTTGGCACAGGGCATAGCCGTGTGTACTAGGGGCTTGCCCACCTAAGAGGGCATGAGTGTGCAGAGGCAGTGGGCTGTCCATCAGCTATCTTGCACAGGGTGAACACAGTGTGCAGCAGGGACCTGCCCACACATGTACAGCTGGTTGATCGCAAATGGTTATCTGTCTACAAAGTGTTTGGTATAGGGCATAGGCCATGCATATTGGGGGTTTGCCCACATAAAGGGGAACTGCATGAGTGAGGAGACTAGGCTGTCCTTTAAGAGTTTTGCACAGGGTGAACATTGTGTGCAGCAGGGGTTTGCTTACCTGAGTACGATTGGTCGCTCACAAGGGGTAGGGCATTTTCAAAGGTTCGGCGCATGGCATAAAATGTGCTTACTGGGGGTTTGCCCACCTAAGGGGGCTTCAGTGTGCATGGTGGTGGGCTGCCCATGAAAGATTAACATCCTTTCGAGATTATCATGATGCATAGTTGCTGTAGCTGTGAATTATTATGTAGAACTTGTAGTCCTAGTAACCAGATATTCAGAAAAGTCCTCAAACACATCTAGCATTCAGGGACCATTGCCCCTCATGATTAGTCTACTAGAACTAAAAACTTGTGTTTTGCTCTTTGCTAGTTATCACAAGGATTATACCATCAGGATTTGAACCCACATTATTGCATTTTGCTAGTTTCCGAGAGGTCATCCATTAGGCTCATGATCTTCTTTGCACATGTTATTCCTACAAAGAGACATCATAATTGTACACTCAATCATCATTTACGGTGTTTCGACAATAGAAGCCATCAGAATCACAACTTACATACACGATTTCATGTATACAATTAGGTTTTGATTACAGTCGCATAGCTAGGCTTTAGGCCCCTGCGTTTGCCGGCCGGGCAGCCAAATCTAAGAGGGGGGTGCTGGCGATTCCTGTGACAGCTCCATGTAAGGGGGGGTTTGGGAGCTGCTGCCCGCCGCCCCCAAAACTCGTACCACATGGGGCGGATGCTACACCACTGATTGATTAGAAATAGCATAAGATTGCTGAAGTGTTTAGGCCAACAGCATTATATTAATTAATGCGTTCTGTATTACAGTTATCAGTCATTCCACTGAATTTAATCCTTTCTACAGAAGACTATTGTCCAACACTGAAGGTAGCTTTCTCTGCAAATTATATATCGTAGATCAGAAAGTGGTTTGCAGTTCCCATATTAGGTTTAATTCAATTACAGCTCAGGAGAAGTGTCAAGTTTAATCCTAGAGAGTTGTAATTACAGAGAGCACCAGGTTTATCACAACTTATATCACCACAGTCATATTATAATCTTCTTTTGTCTTCAGATATCAAAGCTACTGCAGTGTAGATAAGCCCAGATGTGCAACTAGGAAATGTAGCAATAGTCAGTGTCTCTCCAAGTCTACTTCCAACATACATGTTGTTAATGGAAGGTTGGCTTTAGATTTGGATAAGTGTAAATGCTCTCATCCCTCCTGGTGGATCTGAATTGCAACGCTTGTGTATCTTGACACCCTGCTCTTATGTGTCATGAAGACAGAGCCAGGAACTGTTCTAATGTAGCGATCGTATCTCCAACCTTCTCTCAGCATTTCCTATCTAACATAGATTTCTTATTTTTGTTGGAGTGAGGCTACAATTGGCAAGGGACAAACTCAAGAACCGCTAGGACTTATCCAGGTCAAACTGCTCAGTTTTGCGTGATGTCGAGGGGCTCTTGCTCAAATACTGCCTGATTTCATTCTGTCCCAGTAAGCATGGGAAACATCGGTTTCCCCTTTTTGTTGGGGTGTGGCTACAAGTGCCAAGAAACTAACTCAAGAACCACTAGGACAATACCGGGTCAAACTTCTTTGTTTTGTGGGATATCTAGGGGCACTTGCTCAAATACTGCCTGCTTCATTTTGTCCAAGTAACCAGGTGGCTTTGCTATGCCTTCCTAAGCTACTACTGCTAGCAATCTATTGTATATGTAAAAGTAACAATAAATCTTTTGGATTCGCTAGAGCCATGTTTCCCTCTAGATGTACGGAACAATTGTACCGAGTAGGATTCAAAATTAAGTAAACGTTCCACATACCTAATAAATGCATAAACATGTAGTGGGACACAAGCAGCATTTTGATCATAAATATTATATTTATATGCATTGTATACAAGGTTACAAAAGGTACTACATGTGTAAGACTGTGGGATTGAGCATTTGTAGCGACACAAATAAAGCACAAAATATACTGTGTAAATGGCTGTCTATGATTGGTTTCTAAACAACAAGGCAAAGTCAAAATATTGTGTCTGAAGTATGCCCTTACAGTGGCAAGAGATAGTCCGAAAGATAGTTAAGGTTTACGTTTGTTGGACTACTAGAATTACTTAAAGGGAGCCTTCATCAGGACAAGGTTTAAAAGATTTAGATGTTAGCAACCCTACACATGGAAAAAACAGAACAACACTTGGGGCTCAAAGGAGAGTCTGTGGACCCACAATGTAGGGTTGTTTACCTTAATTGTAAATACTACGGAAGCAAAATTTTGGAATCTACAAATTTACAAAACAAAGAGCACATCAAAAATGAAATAATTACTTTTCCAAAGTGAGGCATGGGTAACCTCTGAGTGCAAACAAAGGTTTGCTCTATGAGTTGACCCTATGGGTGAAACATAGGCTTGTAACAAAGAAGTTCTTCATTTCATTGAAGAGATATTTGTCCAGAATAACATTCCACTGTAAATGAAAAAATGCGAGAAACATTGGTATATGGGCTAGACTATAAGTTATTCAAATGAGCGAGAATACGACCCAAAGAGCCGGGTTAAGACTCACTTGAATTGAAATAAAAGACTTTAGTGTATTGTAAGGGTCATACTGGGAGGGCTGAGGACAGGATCCAAGCATCCTGTAAGTGTGCTTGCAAAGAATGAAGATGATGATGCACATGGAAAAGCTTGAAAAAATACAGTTGTTGAACTAAACACACAAAAATAAAATGAGCAAAGACGTCCTTCGAAGTGCCAAAAAAAGAAATTAATTAGCATTGCTTTTAAATTTAGAAATGATCAAATTAGAGCACGAGTCACTGAAATGACTTCAATGTGTGCTAAGTGAAATACAATGTAACAGTTTTTAAAGTGAACCACAAGTAAGACATTGCAAGGGAAAAGCAACAACCAGCATACAATCAGAGGTAATGTATGCATCTCCCGATAAAAGCTAATCCACCAAATTCAGAAATGATACTGGACAACAAACAGATGTGCAATGTCCAAAACATTCCAAGGAGATTGCATTAATAGCAGAAAACAGTTATGTTAACACCATTATGCACTCTACTCTTGAGATGAATTAAATCCAAGTGACAGTCTCTGAAGTCTATCCCTCAGCATTCTCTCCGAGGAACTTCTTACTCGACGCCTGTGGGTGCAGTACTGATGTGACATTGTGTTCAATGACGGATTACGGAGGTTTACAGGTAAATTAACATATAAATTAATAAAACGAATTTCGTTGCGTGCACTGCATCTCCAAATGCGATGCAGTGCAAGCAACGAAATTCGTTTTATTAATTTATATGTTAACTTACCTGTAAACCTTCGTAATCCGTAGTTTACTACCCCCCACCCTGCCCCTCCCCCTCCCCACGTCACCGCCCTGCAGGTACTCCTACTACCGACCTCCGCATGAGGGATGCTGCGGAAGAGGGCGCGTGCAGTGCTAGCAACAGAGATCTGCGGCCCCTGCACTTTTACACACATTAAGGAGAACTTGGTGCACGTGGAGTGTGCAAGGTGCACGTGGAGAAGAACAGTGATAATCTTTTTAAGGTATACACTTCCACGCGGGCAGACCACACGGAGGCCACACCCCTTTGTAACTCACTCAAGTCAGCACATTTATAACAGACAATGGCAAAGTCAACGGGGCTGCTCTTAACAAGCTGGGTGATGGTTATTCTTTTTATTTTTAATTGGATTATGCCACAAAAAGAAAAAAGAAAAACATATATTCCATCGCCAAAAACATGGCCGCCAAATGCTTACAATAAAAATTCTAATGTTAAAAACCATTCGCTGTTTTATCAGTGACTTTTTAAAGTTGCGCATTATCTATTGGCGAAGGAGACCAGAATATTTACGACCGAAGCAAACAACCAAACCGCAGGCTGCTACAATGCTGCAATGTCACTAAAACACTTTGTAGCATAAAGTTTATAAAGGAGATCAGGCAAAATAAATAGTCATACTTGAATGTAATATAAACAAGAAATTAAAATTAAAAGGCACACTTTGAACCAGCTTTAGTTTGCAGCTAAGGAGAAAGCAGCTATTTTAGGCACGCGTGTCCGATGTGCACAGTCTTTGTGACATCACTCAAAGAGAAGGGAGCCAGGGAGCTGACGCATCTCCCTCATGCTGTATGCTAAGGGACTTAATGGAACAATGAATGAAGCCCACCGATTAAAGGCCCGCTGACCAGAAGCCCCTCTATGTATGTATATTGTCTGTCTTTGTTGTTGAGAAAAACAATAGTCTGGCAAAACAGCTGAAGGTCGGACCTATAAACGAACATTTAGTGGTACATAGATTCTCAAGGAAATGTATTTTCCATTCCAAATGGAACGTTTTTTAGATTCTGGAAATGTATTTCCTTGATGAATAGCTATTTCTATTTCATCCTGACTTTTTTTGCTTAGCCTTATTATCAACATTAAATGCCCTTTCGTTACAATAGTCATTATATTCGCACGGTTTCCATTGTTATTTAAATCTTTGATATGAATTGAATCATATCACATAGGCTCTGCTTGTCCATTTTGTTACATTAAAATACAAAGGCAATTTGTATTTGCAGATATTCTCTTTTTTGAAGGGGGGTGAGTAAAACCTTTGTTTTTTTAGCTGTTAGAGACTTCAGCTTCAACAATAGAAGCAAATGAAAAATCAGTGAAGCCTGTTCTACTATCAGCAGCACATAATAAAATGTATCTTAAAAATGTAAAGCTCTCTCTGCGTTTTATTGCAAAGTCTACTACAGATTGCAAACCCATTATTGTTACTTTTGTGATCACAATTAACATTTGCCTCTTAAAGAAAGATTAAGTAAATCAGAATTAGCTCTAGCTGTTCTTCTGTCGCTCTCTTTCTGGTGGAAGCTCACAGTGTGTTCCTCGTTCGGTTGCAATACTGGAGCAGAGGTTTCACTTCGTCCTTCAGACCATTTTTTCCTTATTCTTGTACTTTTTTAAGTAGAAAGTTTTTCTAACCGAAACAATATGCACATGTAAGAAAGGTGATACATAGGTGAATATGTACGTGGTGACAACAAAGGATCATGATTGTGTGTATGTGAGAGGAACACCAAATACAAGTGTATATCAAAGGGGTCCACTATAGGGACTGAAGGGCGAGCTCCATGACAGGTTTTAAGAATAACCGTATAAGCTAATTTTATATCGAATGAACCTAGTGAACATTATTTATATGGCCATTGGATATCCTGAAGCATTTGCATGGACCCGCGCTTCCTGGTATTTTGTTGGACACACAAGATCTATGCATTTTGGTCCGTGGAACTCAAGTCAAGGGTGGCACCAGTTCAGGTAAGCATACTAGGTTCTCTGTTTATTTTTATATTGGGAAAATGTCATCAAGGCATATATGTAAGTAGGTGAATATTTGTATAGCACGAACCAAGCTAAAATGCAGTGGAGCACAGAACAGGGTCAAAAGCAAATATCCAGTCAAAGAGTGAGTGGAGCGGTGTTTGACCTGTTAGCCTTAGGGTGGTCTATCCCCAATCCTTTTGACTTACTCCTCCCTTTTTGTGGGTCTCATTTTTGTTGGCCCTAGGACTCTGTGTAATTTACCACTGCTAACCTGAGCTAAATTGTATGTGCTCTCTCCTTTAAACATGGGGAAATTGTCTTACACCCCGTTGGCACATTTAATTTATTTGTAAGACTCTAGTAAAGTGGTACTACATGTACCCGGGCCTGTAAATTAAATGCTACTAGTGGGCCTGCAGCCTGTGCATGAAGGATAACCTAGCATTTCAACCTGGCAAAATAAACCTTTTGGTAGGCTTAAAACTTCTGTCCTAATTTGCTAGGCTTAAAACTTCCTTCTTAATACATATAAGTCCCCCTTAGGGTCGGCCCTAAACTGTCAATAGGGTATGGTCCAGTGTATTTAAAAAGTTGGTCATGTCCTTTTAACTTTTACCTGTCCTGGTAGAGAAAACTCTCAAATTCGTTTTTCACTACTGCAATGCCTACCTCTCTCATAGGATAACATGGAGTTAACTTGTTACATTTAATAAGTGATCACTTTCAATTGGGAGCAGGTAGGAAGATTGAGTTTGGTGTATAAAGAATTGCAATCTAAAACCCTCTTTAATGGCAAGGTCGGATATTGCCAAAGTTCTGAAAATGCCAATTTTAGAGAGTTGAAATTTTTGGCCCCAACGATTTGGTGCCTGCTGTCTCTTTCCTGGGTCACAGGAATAGTTGTAGTTGGCAGTTATTCTTTGTATTTTGCTCATAGATACTGAGACAAAGGAGCATATTTTGGCAGGCTGGGCCATCTCTGACTTCATGAGAGGAAGGAGCTGTCACTTACCACGCATGCACATCTCAAAGGCTTTGACTGAAGACACTCACAATGGGTTTGACACTAGTCTATTGTGACCCCAGACAATCTGGAGCCAGTGCAGGGATGCCAAAAATTAAAAACACTTCTGGGGATGGAAACATTCCGAACCTTCTTCTACTTCAGAGTGGGCACCAAGCAGTGGCGGCTGGTGCATAGGGGTGACTGGGGCGTTACCCCACCAGCCTCTGGACGAGGATCGGGGAGGAAGACAAGACCCCACACGCAATGCAGTAGCACAACAATAGACAATAGTCACAAACTACAATACAAATTAAATTGTCTGTCTGACTGACTTTTTTTTTCCATGGCACGGACGACGACGAGGTCGCTGCTTGCATGTGCAGGCCGGGGCGAGGAATATTGCTCGCCTTGGAAGCACATGTGGAAAGAGTGATGTCAACATGAAGGGAGTGGCCAAAGAAAGCGGAAAATGCCTGGTTTCAAATGGGGCGCCTGTGCTGCGCCCCAGGCGTCTTCAGCATAGCGCCACTGAAATCAATGGCAAGGGGAAGGGCAGTGGGTGGCCTCACCGGAGCACGCCCCTTTCCTTCGCGCCAGTCCCAGGCCTCCTGATCGGACAATGGATGGGAGGCGGGAGCTTGTGCATTGCTCAGGACGGACACCGGCACCGTTGGCCACAGTCACAGCCCCGCACTGCACCACACTCTCCCTCCAGCCTCTCACACACCACAGACTCGGATCGGATGGATCATTCGGATGTGTTTCTTGAGCAGAGATCGATCGATGTCACTTGGTAAGTGGAATCGGATCTTGCAAAATAAACAGTGCAGTGGGTGGCGCAGAACATTCACGAACGTGCGGAATAAGTAGGGTGTCTACCAGCGCAGCAGATATCCCCGCCACGGCCGCCGTGCCCCCGACTCAAAAGCCACTGAATCCAAAAGTCCGGCTGGACACATAGGGCGGCACATCGACCCGAGTAGCTGTTCACAGGCCTCGCAGTGAGCCCAGCCAGGGCCGTGATAAGTTCACAGGCACACATGTAAGTGAGCACTTACGTGTGTTCTTTCTAGCAATGGTTTTCAAGGGCGCATAGAGGGAAATTTTAAACAGACTAAAAGTTATCAGACTGCATATACTGCTCTCCTGTGACGGGGTGAGCTAACCTGTCTGGAGCCCGGCGACGGCGCTGCTGCTGCACCGCGAGGACACCTTCTGGGTCCATATTTCAGAAGGCGCGCAGAGTGAGGCAATATGTTTTCATTGAATGCCTCTTCCTGGTTTTGCAATCAGCTGCAGAGCGGAGCAGGCAGATGGGAGATGCGATGAGTAAAGCCGGGCGATTGTGTGATATATGGATCATGGATGGCACTTACAGACTAACATACATCTCAGCAGCAAGCAGCCCCTCAGAGTTGCTGTCGACCAAGATACAGGGCTGTTTAGGATTTCCAGGGCAAACCGCACAGAGGCACACTCCTGGCAAGCCCCGATGCCACAGACTAAACTGGATTAATGTAGGATAAAAAGCTCCGGCATGCGGAGCCTCAATCAGTGGCAGCGCGATCTCAGCTCTCTAGCACCCCCAATGCACTTATATTTGAGCCCAATTTTGGTGACCCCACGAAACACAAATTCAAAGGGCTCTCTTATCTTGAAACAAATGTTTCAGACTTGGGTAGATCCCATGAATTTTGAGTCTGCCTTTAACAAACTAACACTCACAGGAACGTTATCTGCATCCGAAAGGTTTCACAAGGGAGACGAGGACGACGAGATTGGCAGCGTAGGGCAGCAGCACCCCGCCCCAGGAGCCAGCGCCTCCTGGGCATCCTCCGCACACCAGAAGCAGGTGAGCTTTTTACCAGCCTCGGGAGTCTGCCAGTCACAGTCTGCAGCTGCAAGCAACTCCTGTAAGTAAGGCGCTACCTGCTGGGGGCGCGTAGATAATGGTGAAAAGTGACTTATGTGGTGTCTGACGAGGCTGGCCTTGTGTTCCTGAGGAAGGTAGACCCCCTGTAATAACAGACTAGCTGCGACTTCATTTGCAGAATGTCTTCCACTGCCGAGCATCTGAGCGTAGGTAACTTAAATTCCAGTTTCCCTTACTCTTCTTTGCCTGTCTCCCTTTACCATTCTCGGTGTTTCTAAACCCCCTCTCGTTGTCACCGCTTCTGTCAAAGTGTCCTGTTACCTGATACTTGCCTTGAGTGCTAACTCGTGACCAACCTGTTGTCAGGATGCACTGCTTAACTCGTGGCCTGGCAGAGGTGACAAGGATTATCTGTCACGATATATTACACCTCTTGCAGCAGGGAGCCGGGTCGTATACAACATTGCACGTCCCACAGACCTGGGTAGTGCGTAGCTGTGGTGCTGGATTCGGTGCCATTTGTTTATGAACGGGAATCAAATGCATGTCTGGCAGATGCTGTTAAATTGGTAATCAGTGGGAGGCGGTGACTGAACAGCAGTTTGATGCTCCTTTTCTGTTTGTTCCTTTGGCCCCCCTGTCCTGCATCCCTCAATCAAGAACGGGACAAACTGTGTTTTTGTTAAAGGGAAATGTTCGCAGAAAGAAATCGGTAAAGCAGCCACTTGTAGGGAGGGATGCGACTTTATTGCATGGAATTCACTTGGTATTTGTTATTTTTAGGTCTGTGATGGGCTGTCTATGGTTCTAAGGTGAAATGGTGGGCTAAGCGGTGTTTATTCCCAATTATTATGAGACGAATTGGTTTACTGAATCAGTATCGTATATCAAAATTCATATTTTTGTTTTAGGGCATGGTGCCGGCAGAAGTTCTTGAGGTTGGTTGTTTGGCTGCCTACACACAAAATGAAAGCAGCAGCTAAAAATGTGTAATCCCAGTGTTTGAAGAAGCCAGGTGTATGAGGGTAGTACATCGTCACTAATGGAAACTACTACTCTGCTGGCTGCGGCTGCATCCAACTTCATCTTGCTAGGAGATCTCAATTGCCATTTCGATGAAGAAATTGACCCTAGGGCTACCAATTTGTCGAGCGAGCTGAGCGCCCTGCAGATGAAACTGATAAATACTGGAGCCACCCATGTCAAAGGCCATCTTCTTGACCCCATCTTTTCGAACATGACGGGTATATCCGCCATGCCTCCCCTCGCTCTTCCTTGGTCTGACCACTCACTGATCATGGCTAACTGGGAGATTAAGTGTGATGACACGCTCCCACTCAGGGAATTTAGAATAGATAGGGCATGGTCAAGGCTCCCGGTAGACACTTGGAATGCCCGTCTGGAGGACACTCAGCCTGAGAAGGGCTGTGACCCGGTGTCTGCAGATGTTATAGTGAGGAACTGGTTGACCAATGCACTGGACCATGTGCTTCCCCTCAAGAAGATGCTCATTAGGGACAAGAGAATGGGGTCTGCCCCTTGGTATACCCCAGAGCTCAGAACCTTGAGACAGAACTGCAAACGCGCGGAGAGATTATGGAGAAGGTGCCCGGAGATAGATAGCAGGGAAAAATATCGCATCGAACTTAGAATATACAAACGTGCTATACGTACTGCTAAGGCCTCCTTCTATGGGGAGAGAGTAAACCATGCTGCGTCCTCATCCAGGGAAGCTTTCTTAGTGATGAAGGAGCTTCTTAAACCACCTGAGCCTACTCCTGTCTATGATAGACCACAGGAAAAATGTCTGGAATTAGCCACCTACTTCAAAAACAAAATCGACATTATTATTAGTTCTCTCCCCTCGGTCTTGGGAACATCGCCCCCTTCTGAGGACTTCAGCATGTCGGAAAATCGACTGACGTCATTTGGCCCTGTATCTACAGGTGAAGTACTGAAGGTCCTCGGGAGCATGAAAAGTGGCTCACCTCGGGACCCTGTCCCGATGCGGTACCTTAAGCAGGCCGCCCTGACGATAGGAGAGCCCCTGACCAATCTGATCAATCTCTCGTTCATTCAGGGGACAGTGCCGCCTGACTGGAAAAGTGCGGTTGTCAAAGCGCTTCTGAAGAAGCCGGGCTTGGACCCGCAGAACTTGGCCAATTTCAGGCCCATCTCCTTACTACCAGGAGTGAGTAAGATTGCCGAGAGGCTGGCGAACCATCGGTTATCAAACTTTCTTGAGGAGAATGGCCGGTTGAGGGACTCCCAGACGGGATTTCGACCAGGCCATGGTACGGACACGGCTCTGCTAGCAGTGGTAGAGGAGGCCAGAAACACTTTGGATGCAGGGGGATCAGTGGCAGTGATCCTCCTGGACCTCAGTGCGGCCTTCGATACCGTCAGCCATGGGGTGCTGATACAACGTCTAGCTGAGTCGGGTGTCACAGGAGTGGCCCTGGAATGGCTGGCCTCCTTTTTGGAGGGGCGTACCTTCGAGGTTTGGGAAGGAAATGCAAAATCCCCTCCCCTCCCACTCCACTGCGGGGTGCCACAGGGCTCATCCCTTAGCCCCACGTTATTTAACGTGTATATGGCACCCTTGGAGGGTGTGGTGTCTCCGTTTGGCTTTAAGACCATAAGCTATGCGGATGACACCCAGCTAGTGGTGAGTCTTACACAGCTGGAGAAACAGCCAGAGACACTCCATGCTTGCTTGAGAGATGTGTTTGATTGGATGTCCAGGTCATCGCTCAAATTGAATGGCTCAAAAACTGAGCTGATGATCTTGGGTCATTCAAGTTTTGCCCTCTCGCCAAACAGCTGGCCCAACTGCATGGGCACCCCGCCTGACCCAAAAAAAGAGATCAAGAGCCTGGGGGTCTGGCTGGAGCCGGACTTGTCCTTTAGGACACACGCCAAGAAGATCGCGGGCGTTTGTTATGGAATGCTCCGGTCGGCCCGTAAGGTTCTCCCCCTGTTACCAGAACTCTCCCGGAAGCTGTTAGTCCAAGGATTAATCATCTCACGCCTGGACTACAGTAACGCGCTCTTTCTTGGAGCACCAGAGTCAACGTTTAAGATCCTGCAACAAGTGCAGAACGCAGCTGCAAGGCTGCTGCGGAATGTTCCGGCCAGGCAGTCAGCCAGGCCTGCTTTAAAAGCACTCCATTGGCTCCCTGTTAAAGAGAGAGTTACCTTTAAGGCCCTGTGCATCGCTCACAAGAGCATACAGGGGAAAGGACCAGCTATTCTGAAGGACATGATTCGCCCTTATAAGTCTACAAGAGCCTTACGCTCTGACAATAAACATTTCCTTCAGACTAAGAGAATCAGGAGAGCCCGCTCAGGGGGCAGGAGTTTTTCTATCCATACAGCGCTCGCCTGGAACTCCCTCCCATTCTCGCTGCGGTCCGAACCAAACCTTCTCAGATTCCGGAAACATCTGAAAACGTATCTGTTCCCAGAATAACTGTAGCTTCTCTGTTTTATATTAGTAGCCTGCTCTTGGTCTCTATAAGCGCTGGGATGCCTCATGGTAACCGTGCGCGGTATAAAATTCAATAATAATAATAATAGTGAAACAGGCTTTCCAAACATGAGGGTTGCTAAGAAACCTGCAACAGGTGTGGCTGGCGACTGCACACCAAGCTTTGTCACCCAAGTATCGTTGTTTCAGTTTCCTTTATTTAAATTCAGAATATATTTTTCACAGAACTGTACTACATTTGCAGTTTGCAATTCTGTTTTGGGCATTCACTAATTATGATAACCATATTTGGCCCTTTGACTTTTGAGGTTGAATGCTTTTCAGTCGAGCATCTACAGACAATTTGAATTCTAGTGTGTGCTACGTAGTCACTAGTAATTTGCTTTAAAATGCACCATTTGTCCACTCTTTTTTCAAAATGTTCTCGCCCCCGTAGGTTGTTCGAGCTCGCTAGCTACGCTCGGGCGCTGCAGTGCAGTACAATTATTATTTTACGCCCTACCACTTTCAAATCTCACCAGCCGCCCCTGGCACCAAGTGTAAGTAATGGACCCTCAGACCTAACTCTTCAGTACACCTCTGGACCTGTGGAAGACTCAGAAGAACTGCTGTGCTGCTCTGCCAGAAGAACTTCTAATCTGCTGCCCTGCTGCATGAGTAAAAAGGACTAGACCTGCATCTTGATCGTAGGCCCACCAAAGTGACTCCAAGGGCAAACTGGCTGGCCTCCTGAATAGGGCCTCAGGGGCAGAAAAGGCTCCAACCATCTTGAATCTAGCACTGGACTCTATTTGCTGTGAGTCTTGCCCTCCAAGTGGTGTCATCCCAGTCCTGGACCTATTGAAGTGGCCTGAAGGTGCTCTGCCATCCCAGCTGTGGTCCTGTGGTCAGAACCCATGCAGCGCGATGCATTGCCTTGCAGCTCTACTTCGGAACCGCTGCTGCGTGACGCATCCCTGATGCAGGACTTGGCATTACAGTCCACAGTCTCCTCGGAACCGACACTGAGCGACACCTCCTCAATGCAGGCCTTCACATCACAAGCCCTTGTCTACGGCATCCTCAGCGATGATGCAGGACTCTGCATCACAGCCTTACAGCTTCTTCGGAACTGCCGGTGCGCAATACATCTTCGACACAGGACTTTGCATCACAAGCCCCTTGTTGACGGCATCCTTAGCGATGATGCAGGGCCTCACATCACAGCTTTGCAGCTCATCAGAACTGCCACTGTGCAAACCACCCTCAACATGAAATCTCGCAACGCTCTTCAAAAAGGATTTTGGGTACTTTGCTCAGCGGGCTTAACCTGGTCCCTGTATTCAGCCTGACTTTATCGTGGCCAGCCTGAACTAGTTGGCACTTTGTCCTTTTAGGCACTATTTTCATTGAAAATATTTAAATTGCATGAGTCCAGTTCTACTGACTGGAATTTTGTCATTTTTGTGTCAAATAATTGATTACATTTTACTCTATTTTTCTAAATTGGTTTGGGACTTTTCTTGTGTTGTGTTTTCACTTTATTACTGTTTCTAGTGCTGCATAAATACGTTACACATTGTCTCTAAGTTATACCTGACTGTTCTGTGCCAAGGTCGAAGATGGTTAAGCATAGAATAGTTTAGGGTTTGCTTGTTTTTCACTCTGACAGAGATTGTGGTTGCTGCTTGAGCAGGGTTTCAACCGTGGTAAACCAGTAACCCAAATTCCAAAAAGGGGAATCTTGGTTCTGAGAGTGGAGGTGGAGTGTTACTTTACTGTGAAGTGGTGTTCTTTAGAGAGGTGTGTCTTCAGGTATTTCCTAAATTGGAGCAGGGTTGAGGTTTATTGTTGGCATATCAGTGTACATAAATTTACTATCATTGAAGAGTTATTTGTAAAGTCATCTAGTCAGTATCTAACTTGATATTTGTAAGGAGTAGTTTTTCTACGAAGATCCTAGGAAGATTCTTCTTTAATTTTGCATTTAGGCACTTCGCAATAGGTTTATCAAAAATGTTTATTACATTATTATACATATTAGCTATTTTCTGTTAATATCAATAACACTATATAATTTACCATACATCCCCTATTGAGAGGCCTAATAAAACTTGATAATCCAGACCTAAACCAATGTGGCAAAGGAAACAACATGCCAGCAATGGGCAATTGCATAACATGGCATCCAGTTATTTTATAACAACAATGCGTCCTGATGGGCAGTCATTCTTAAACCCTGCACCCTGAAAGTTTTACTATTTCTAATGAATTACGTTGAAAACCCATAGTTAACATTCATACAGTTCATTGATAAAACCAGGGAATTCTTTTTAAAGAGAACCTTTTAATACCCCATTGCCAAGGATAAACTCATATAAAGTCAATCAAGCACATTTTCACGGAAAACCCTAAAGCTAACTGCTACTCGGCTTTATACAAATGTTATTTGACGGCCAGGCATACATTCAACATTAGAAAGAAAGAAAAACGTTGCAGGAACCCTTCACTTAACTATGGCAACAGTTTCCAAAATATTCTATGTGCATATGCTATATAAACACTGGCTACACTGTGCGCCCCTTTTCACAGCCGTGGAGTATTTGTGTATTCTAGTTTAATATCAACAAGTGAGCCAGGGTATCTTGGTGTGGCTCCAAGGGCTTCTCACTCAGGCTGCGGCGCGTCCTTCGTACGTGGTCCAGGCTCAATGTTTTCTCTGTCTCTTTCGTGACCAATCCGGGCTCTTCCCATTCTACTCTCCAAGAATGAACTGAAACCAGCCTCTCGCTGAAACCAGAAAAGTAACTGGTAATGACTGACACGAGACCTCAAAATCTAAACTTTTTGTTAAGCCCGCAAAATCCCCCCGGCGCCTTTGAAGCGCGCGCTCCTCGTCGGGAGTCAGGGACATCTTAAGGATTTGGGGGGCCCTGGGCCAAACATATTTTGGGGGCCCCTGTTCAGGACACCTTTGAATTTATGATCTAATTTGGGCCCCTGTTTCCCACGCAGTTTCCGCTTCCTCAGCTGCGCTAGCGATCCAGTTTGCATCATAGGCATTAGCCTATATATTCCCGATGTAAATGGACATGTGCAGCTTACAGGTGTAGGATTCAGGGTTTCCTGCCCTGCTACTACGTTTTTAATACTTTTTAAATTGTATATGTGTGGCTGAATTACTCTCTGCTTTTTAACAATTTCTCCTATCTATGCGCCCTTGCACTTTACTTGATTCTGCTTGCCAACACCTCCTTAGCTGCTCCGATTCACATTTCGGTTTTCTTCCAGTCCTGGTCCGCTGCTGCTGATACGCCGATTGTGTGGAGGGCTGGGGTTACTATCGGGCTACTCACTTCCGCCCACGTAGTTTCCACTTCCTCAGCTGTGCTAGCAATCCAGTTTGTATCATAGGCATCAGCCTATTTATTCCCGATGCAAACGGATGCGCGCAGCTGATAGCTGTAGTATTTAGTGTTTCCTGCCCTCCTACTAGGTTTTTATTACTTTTTAAATTGTATATGTCTGGCTGAATTACTCTGTGCTTTTTAACAATTTCTCCTCCCTATGCGCACTTGCACTTTACTTGATTCTGCTTGCCTACACCTCCTTAGCTGCTTCGATTCGCATCTCGCTTTTCCTCCAGTCCTGGTCCGCCGCGGCTGATACGCCGAATGTGCGGAGGGCTGGGGCTACTATCGGGCTCCTCACTTATGCCTATGCAGTTTCCGCTTTCTCTGCTGCGTTGGCGATCAAGTTTGCATCATAGGCATTAGCCTATATATTCCAGATGCAAACGGACGCGCTAAGTAGACGTGCACAGCGGGCGCGCCGCTGGCGCCGAAGGTAAGCCTGTCTGCGCCCGGAGGCGTTCGGCGCCGGCCAAGCTGCCCAGTTCCCCTCTGGTGAGTTTCTTCCACTATATTGCAATAGGGAAAAACTGTTTAGCCTTAGGCGGCTACCATTATGTCACTGTACAGCCGCTGATCTGAGGTTGGAGGTAGACTTTCGATGCAATAAGTGCAACTGGACTCTCCTCCAGCCCAGGAAACTCTCACCCAATATCCTCCCACACAACAATAAGTGTAAAAATAATAAGAAAACAGAGGACTTAAAGGCCACCCTTTTAAATTGTCGCTCTATACAAAAGCATGAACCATACATTTATGGCCTACTTTTAGACTAACAGTCTGATCTTTTATTTCTCACTGAGACCTGGCTGTCTGAAGCCTCCAACCCTACTATGACCTCGGCCATCCCTACGGGTTATAACATTCTTAGGAGGGACCGATCGAATGGGAAGGAGGGAGGTGTTGCCATAATTTACAATAAAAAACTAGACTGCTTAGGCTTCTGCTGTAACTTATCCCCCATCATAGCATAGCTGGATTTCTGATTTACAGACCTCCCAGTGCTATTGGAAACGTTATTACTACGCTTAATACAGCCACCCCCTCCCTGGCCTTAAAATACAACAACTGCCTCATTCTGGGATATTTCAATATACATATGGACAATGGAAAAGACCCTCAAACAATTTCCTTGTTGGAGGCGCTGCAGGCCTGCAACATGTATCCATCTGTTTCTTTGGCCACCCATGAGAAGGGCCATACCCTAGACCAAATCGTTCACAACTTTGACATATCAGTAAGCCTACCTCTTCCCATTACCTGGTCTGACCACCTCCTATTAAAATTCGTCATTCCCAACTCTGCCACAGCCCCTTGGGCTAACACAGGGCAGAGGGTCTCTAATTACAGGACGTTCCATAAAATATCCATCCCGATGTTAGCAGACGCCCTCGGTCGTTCCTCACCAGAGCTGTCTGGCTGCCCCGACTCGGACGCCCTCAATAGATTCATGCCTCCGAACCAACATTGATGCAGTGGTACTGGTTGTTTGCTGCTCCTCAAAGAGGTCAGCCCCACCAGCTCCAAGGTTTAACGATTCCCCTAGATCTCGCAACAGAAATTGTGGAACAATTGAACGGAAATGGCGTAAATCCTATCTACCTGAGGACAGGAAGGTGTATAAAGACACCTTAACAGCTCATTACATTCTCGTGAAGGCAGCCAAGAAAAACCTCTTTCAAACCAAGATGGAAAATGCCCAAAATAAGAGTAAGGAAATCTTTAGCATAGTTAAATCCTTTACTGCCCTGAGAGCCAGCACAAAGGAAGGGCCATGCACTGAAGAATGGTCTAAGTAAATAGTTGAATTCTTCCACAAAAAGATCTCTATGATCCAACAAGCCTTCACTAACATCTCAGAGGAAGAACTGACCTTCTACCTTAGTTCTAATAGCAAATTTCACCTCTTGGATCCTCCATCTTTACTAGCTTTCCCTGAGTTTCAGCTTGAAGAGTCACTGACCCCTCTCCAAAGCATTAAGTCTGGCTCTCCTACTGACCCATGTCCAGGGAATATCTTGAACCTATTAGCTCCCACCATAACCACACAGTAAACCAGCTCTTTAATGCTTCTCTCTCCTCAGGCAACATGCAGAAATTATGGAAGAATGCTAAGATTCTTCAACTGATAAAAAAGGCTAACGCCAAACCGACGGACCCTGCCAACTACAGGCCAATCTCCCTTCTTCCGACCCTCTCCAGAGTACTAGAGAAGCATGTAAACAAGGCCCTCAAAAAACACATTGAAGATGGGAAGCTCCTTCATGAGTCCCAATCCGGTTTTTGGGCTAACTACAGTATGGAGTCCGCTCTGCTGGAAGTGACTGAATTTCTCAAGGGTAAGCTGGACTAGGGAGGCAAGACGGTTCTGATACTGCTCGATACGTCCGCGGCCTTCGATATGGTCCCACATGAGAGGCTCCTGGAGAGACTTGCTAACATCGGTCTGGGGGGGGGACCGCCTTAACATGGATGTCATCCTTCTTGGCAAATAGATCTCAGGACATCTGGCTCCCCCCTTTCTCATCCCCAGTTCCGGCCATGAATGTAGGTGTCCCTCAGGGCTCCATTCTCAGTCCTACCCATCACCACCCCCTTTTGTACCGCTTTGTTCGCCATAAGTTGGCAGGGTATGCTCGGACGTGAGTCCCTTGCTGACTTTGCCACTGGATTCAAGCAAGCCTGGCTGAAGACGGCTGATATGCCAGAAACCGGCCCTAGGAATCTTGTTTCCGGTCCAGGGAAGGCATGGCTTGGCAGTTCGGGCTGGACTGTTCCCATGAGGCACAGGGTCAGACTGATTTGCATATGGCCATGTCTGAACTGGGGTGGCAGAGTGGGCTAAAGAACGGTGATGGATCAAACCCGGATCTGTTGACTGGGTGTGAGTGCGTGATTGGTTCTGATGCTCGGTCCATCACCACCCCCTTTTGTACCTATTTACAAAGTGACGCATCTAGGCAGATGCTTCACTTTGTAAACCCCTGCACCGCATTATACCTGCGCCAGGCATAATGTATGCAGGGTGGGTGTTGCCCCGCAAAATGCCTCGTAGAAGTGGCGCATTGAAATCTATGAGAACTCAGTGCGCCACTTCTAGGACGCCATTGCGTCAATATCTTACACCTGCCACACAGCAGGCATAAGACTGATGCAGGCCCTTTCACATGGGGCTTGCCCCATGTGAAAGGACACATTGCTGGAGTTGCGTCTATTTTCAGACACACCCCAGCAATGCATCACTTTTGCGCATACAGATTCGTCAGAAATACTGACATATCTGTAACTCCTTGCGACATGATGCGTCATACAGTAAATATAACACATCCATCATGTCGCAACGAGGGCGCAATAAGAAGTGACGCAGCCATCCCCGTTTTCACACAGCGATGCATCACTTCTCATAAATAAGGCCCTGAATGTGTTTACATCTAATATTCAGGTATAGTTATGTGTGTTTTCAATATTGTAACACAGCAGCAGCTCACCAATATTACTGCAAATAATCTCTGTGACGCCCTCCCATTTCTTATATGTTAGGCCTTGTTTTGATCTAAAATAAACGTTTTTTATGTATATTGCATGAAACATAAACACAACATTTCTCTGCAAAATGGCTGTACTAGACTCTCACACATCAGGTACATAAGAAATAAATGAAAGGAAAACAGAATTTAAAACAAACTGTTTAGGAAATATTCAAGGTCATTAGGGCAAAACTCTGGAGAATGGAGCTGACTGTCAGGGGGCCCCCTGAAAGGCTGGGGCCCTGGGCCAGAGCCCACTTTGCCCATGCATTAAAACGTCTCTGTCGGGAGTCAGCTACTGTCTGCCATCCTCCATTACTGACACAGGAGGCGAGAGCAGCAGTCAACATCTGAAAAGCATCGCTGTGCAGTTGGAAGGGAAAGATGCATTAATGAGGCTTTTCTGCTCCGGTCCAAGGTACACAGGAGAGCTCTGTCCGCTCCGAGTCAGAAGCGCTGCCGTTTGCAAGATTCTCTGCAGACTGTGGCTGAAGATACTGGCTGGGACTTCTACGGGATGTCTGTGCTCACACAGATTCAGTTGCTGAGGTTGGAAGGACGCCATTGTCGTGGTGTCCAGGTACAGATGTATTTATTTTAGAAAACCAGTTCCAAGATGTATAAAAAGTCTGGCATTAGGTCAGGCCAGCTTAGAGCAATGTGGCCAACATTGTACCATTTCTGATACTATTCCTCCATGTTAAAAGTGTATTCTCAAATTGAAAAGTGCGTTTGAGTCCCTTTCATGCCCATTATACCTCATTAATAAATGTAAGGTGCGCCCTATGGAAAGGGAGCGCGGTGGAATGTAGACAACATTTTAAGAGTTTATTATTTGTAGGCTTGTTAATGGGTTTACAACTAATTTCATATTGGAAATTCGCAGTAACAACGTTCCCGTACTGATTTTGAAGTAGGACTACCCTCCTTTAGGTTCTCTACATGATTTTGTGAATTGACCCCACAACGCACAGCTCGCTAGTAGTAAAACTATAAAGAGAGCACTGAACTTTCTTTATTCCTATTTTGTTCCCATTTCAGATGTTTTGAAGCCAATCACAGCAGCATGTGAGTCTTCACAAATCTACTAGAGAAGCACTAATGTACGTCCTGCAAACTTCCTTTGTGACTAGGCCCACTGTGGGGGATTGAGGCCAGCCTTCTTCGGCCATTGCTGTCTTTTGCTCTACATCCTGCACCCAATAGCTGGAGACATTGTTCATCTCATCTTGTCTCAGCCCACAGAAGAATTTTAGTATCAGTTTAATTGCCTGTTTTGTGTGTGTTTTTGCCTCCAGGGAGCTCTGAGAAGTGAGCGCTAACAAAAGTGTCTGAGAAATGGATGCAACAGAAATCAAGCATTGGCAGAGTCAATAGGTTGGGTCTTGGCAGGCTAGTGTGTTGACACATGAAGGACATTAGAAAAATGTGTGCAGTGGATGTGTGGAAAATGTGAGAAAAGTCTATCATGCCTCAATATATATACAGGAAAAATGTAATTAGAACATTATATGCAGGAGTAGTATTTAGTTACCTTAGTAATTTGTACTCGTAAGGAAAATCAAAAACACTTCAACTAATTGTGATATGTAAATTTATGATATTAGTCATACACTTTCCATATCTATTTGAATCATACAGTTAACGGATTGCATTCAAAAATGACTAAACCCTACCGCATCATCGAGTATCAATGCAAAGGAGAATCAGCAGGTGCCTACAGATTCTAAGCAGAACAACTCATTCTGATTGTGCAGAAATTCAACCTGACTCCTGTTCCATAAGCAACAACCTTCACGTGGTTAAAACCATGTCAGCCACAGAATGAGACAGATGACAAGCTGTGAAGATACTGACATCATCAATGGCTAAATATGCATCATTAAAAAAGCACTTATGGCCAATGTGAAGATGCCTTGCTATTCATGTCAAAAGCAATGAGTCCCCCAGAAACCGACACTGAACACTAGGAAGACGTCATTGCATCCACACTCTCAAGTGAACATATCGAAGGTATAGAATTTAGTAGCAAAGAGTATCAATGTGACTTTTTATAGCCACGCCTGGCTTATTTTGTGGCTGAGGTAAGAGGGCAAAGGAAAGGAAAGGATGCATATATTTTTAAACATGTACCTGGTAAAGAAGACTCCATCATCTCAGCAGCATGTTGCAATTATATTATATTGTATTGTATTGCTTTGTGTTTTATTGTATTGTATTGGTGTTAATATGGCACTTACCTGTCCCTTGTGAGACCCAACGTGGATTTAGAGAGTGTTACATTAACTCCTATTTAAAGCCTTATGGATGGAATAAATATTTCCCATTTATATGGACAAATCGAGGGAACAGGTTTCTAGCAGACCGTTTTTGCATATTGCTATGCAATACGCACATTCAAAATGCACTGCATTATGTTCATAGCAATATGTTCCTGTACATGCTAATGTAAATTAAATGTCAGGGGTAAAATAATGCAGCACTGATGATATTCCACATGAATATTGTTTCCAAAACTTTGTCCTACCATAATACCATGGGGAAAAGTATGCATATGATTTAAGTATATCACCAGATTCCGTAGAACTGCCTCGAAGCATACACGGACACGGACCAGGTAATTCGTGTAAAGATTTAGTTGGTGCGGTATGTCGCCATAACGTTTCGGCTCGTCCGAGCCTTGTTCACATGACTTAAGTATATATATATATATATTATCTACTGGCGGTCGCCAGTAGATAGTTATAGTTATAGTTAGGACCTATTTTCCATAGGAAATCCGCAACATTCTATTCCCAATAAGTCTGGCGGCGATTGACGAATCTTCGCGAAAGTTTCCAAACTTCTGGCCAGCTCCGCTCCGCTCCTACCCTGAAAGTTTCGTGGTGATTCGTCAAGCGGGGGCCGAGAAAAAAAGGGGGGTCCCAAAACGCGTTTTCCCATGCAATTTCCCATAGGATCTGTTGTCGCAGCTACAGCCCGAACTGCTGAACAGAATTACACCAAATTTGGCAAAGAGGTAGTCCTCAGTTCAGACTCGTGCCTTTTGCTTAAATGATGTAAATCTGTTCAGTAGCTCCTGAGAAAATTAGGTAAAAAAGTTAGTGATATCTATGGCCGGGGAGGATCCGCACACCCTCCCCGCACCCTCCCCAAACCCTCCCGAGCACGAGCTGAATGCTAATTGGCTGCCAACACTCTGAATCAGGAAGTGTTGGCAGTCATCTTGTGCCTCGGTAGAACCGAGGCACAAGAAAACCGAAAAAAAAGGTGCAAAACGCGACAAAGGGGCAGGGTAGAAACACCCTGAACCCCAAAGGCCTGCTCAGGGGGTTCCACAAGGACCCCCAAGGCCCAAAAAATTATTATTCTTTTTTAAATCGCGGGATGCGTGTAGGGTCCGCGCATCCCGCTAATGAAAAAAAAACCAAAGCGCGGATTTCCGCGCTTCGTTTTGATTTAGCCCCCGCGGGGCAAAGTTCCGGGGGCAATATGGTATTATAATGGGGGGCCCGGAGGGGCCCCCCACCCCCGGGGACCACCACCCCCGGGGCTTTTGTAAAATACGTGGGGGGCTCTCAGCCCCCCCAGCCCCGGGGACCGCTACCCCTGGGGCTTCAATTTCTTTGTTGGGGGGGCTCTCAGGCCCCCCCAGCCCCGGGGACTGCCACCCCCCGGGGCTTAAAAAATGAATGGGGGGGCTCACAGCACCCTGCGGCCCCGGGGACCACCACCCCCGTGGCTTTTAAAAAAAATATATACCCTTTGTGGGGGGGCTCGGGGACCGCCACCTCCCCGGGGCTCTGAATATGTAAAATGGGGGGTCCGTGAGGGACCCCCCAGCCCCGGGAACCACCACCCCCCGGGGCTTTGAAAGAGCTGGGAGGGGGGCCGGGCGCGCGGCCCCCCTCCTGGAGCCCTCGATGGCCATGGGGACCGCCACCCCCCAGGGCCAGTTCCTGCAGTGTCCCGGGGTGCCCACCCTCGGGACACTGCCGTTTGCAATGACATGGCGGGAACCTCGCGGCTCCCACCCTGTCATTGCAAACTGCTTTGCTATTTGGAAGAGAGAGCAGGAAACCTGCTCTCTCTTCCAAATAGCAAAGCTGATTGCTTTTCCACATTGGGAGCAGCATGTTAGCTGCTCCCCATGTGGAAAAGAAATGCCGGCTCCCGCAGGAAGCGGGGAGCCGGCTGGGACCGTGGGGGAATTGGGACCCCCCCACGGTCCCCAATGAGATGGCCAGGCCCCGGGGGATGGGGTCCCCGGGGCCATAAGTGGGCCGGGAGGGGGCCACCCGGCCCCCCTCCTAAAAATTTTTTTACAAATAAAAAAATGGCCCGGGGGATGGGGTTCCCGGGGCCTTAAGTGGACACAGGAGGGGGGCTACGCAGCCCCCCTCCCTAAAAATATGTTTCTTTTTTTAAAAAAAAAAGGCCCATGCCCCGGGGGATGGGGTCCCCGGGGCAGATTAAGGCCTCCTGGCACGTTTGCAGAGGAGGAACAAATTCCCCTTCAATATTGGGGGTCCCTGGGGGCCAACTAGCCCACCAGGAACCTCCAGTATGCACCAGGGGGCTGCGTTGCAGAGAGGTGTTCTGAGGCCACGCCACTTTTTACTCCTCTCTGCAACTCAGCTCTGTGGAGCTTAATGGAGGTACCTGGTGGGCTAGTTGGACCCCAGGGGAACTCAGGATTCAAGGGGAGTTAATCTTCCAACTTAAAACGCGCCACAGGGCGCGTTAGCACAGTGGTGAAGGTAGGGGGCGGGGCCTGAGGTGATACTGTGCAAACACGCCCTGTGGCGCGTTTTTAGTTGGGGAATTCATTCCTCTTCAATCCAGAGGTCCCCTAGGGGGGAACTAGCCCACCAGGTACCTCCACTAAGCGCCACGGAGCTGCGTTGCAGAGTGTTGTAAAAAGGGGTGTGGCCTCTTAACACCTCTCTGCAACGCAGCTCCCTGGTGCATACTGGAGGTACCTGGTGGGCTAGTTGGCCGCCAGGGAAGCTCAGGATTCAAGGAGACTTAATCCCCCAACTTAAAACACCACACGAGTAAATTGGACTGTGATTAATTATTTGCATGACTGACTAGGTGTGTCAGTACCTCAATGGATGATTGGCGGTGTGTGAGTGTCTATATAGGTGTATAAATGCATATGAGAGTCCTGTACGGAGTGACTGTAAGTATGAGTGACTGTACAGGTGAGTGAGTGGAGATGTATGTAGACCTAAGAGTCAATGAGTGGGTATGTAGTTATTGGTATTGGAGTATCTATTGTTTTCAAAATGGCCGTCTGAAATTTTGAGTCGGTGTATCAAAGGTTATATTAGGGTGTGAGAAGATGCACTAATTTATCACATGGATGACGTCATCAGTGATGTCATCAGTGATGTCATTTGAGATGTCATCAGTGATGTCACTGACCATGTCATGAGTGATGCAATATGTGACATCATCAGCAGTGCATTGCGGGGGCGTGAGTTATAGTTAGCTGAACTAACTATAACAGGGGAATTTCTAGGGTTTTGTACGAGGGAAATGTCCAGCTAACTATAACGCCCCTGAAACCTATGGTTTTTTCAGTGAATATATATATATATATATATATATATATATATATATATATGAATGAATTACCACTCAATGGTGCAATCTGGCACTAAGACGAGAAACGGACAACTCCAATGTGCTGATTCTGCTTGTCAACAATTTCGTTTTATTTTCCAAGTTTTAAAGTTGCAATGCGGTCATGACGCGTTTTGGCCAACGCAGTGGCCTTGATCACATGAGCGCATGATGGGCTAGTGACACAAATATAGAACACCCACATACCACGTGTCAGCTGACACAATAGACATGGAAGAAATACATTGTATGGACAAAACCATAGATAAAGTGCTGCACTAGTATATATCATCGCCTTAATATTTTGAAAAAGCAAAATATCTGTATGAATACAGGGAAATAATAGGAAATACATTCTAGAGGCATAATTGATATTAACATGACAAAAATTCAGATAAAACATAGTCATGAATGTTAAATATAAACATAACCTGCCTGAATGACAAAGTATAAAATGCACAAATGCAATGATAAATTATGTAAACATCAAGAACATATTAAGAATATATAGGAAACTAAAAACAATATGTGTTAAAAAATTCTAAAATGTCCCAGTAATGATGTTAAATACAAAAGTGCAAAAATGTATATATATTACCTACTGGCGGTCGCCAGTAGGTAGTTATAGTTAGGACATATTATCCATAGGAAAATCGTAACATTCTTTTCCCAATAACTTTGGCGTCGGTTGACGAATCTTCGCGAAATTTTCAAAACTTGTGGGGCGCTCCGGTCAACTCCTATCTTAAAAGTTTCGGGGTGATTCGGCAAGCGAGGGCCGAGAAAAAGGAGGTCCCAAAACGTGTTTTCTCCATGTTAATTCCCATAGGAAACTTTAGACACGGCTACACACCGAACTGCTGAACGGAATTACACCAATTTGGTGAAAAGATAGCCCTTGGTTCAGAAAGATCCCTTTTTGTTAAATGGTGTAAATCCGTTCAGGAGTTCATGAAAAATTAGAAAAAGAAAAAGTTTCAATATCTGGGTGGAGCCTAATGATACATGTCATCGAAAGATCTGATTGCCTGTCAGCACTTCATCCTGGAATTGCTGGCAGCCATCTTGGAACCAATATACATGATAGTACCCCATTGAAATGCATTGTAGTGAATCAAAGATTTTGAGGGTTACCAAAAGGAGAACTATAAAGGGTGATAACAGACTTTAGTTACATTAGAATTCATTTGTTGATGGTACCATACTAATTTCGGGAACTGTGGTGTGTTCTAATGTGATTTTACCCTGTGAAAAACCTTCTGTTGGGATATCATGAATCATGTTTGAGAGAAAACTGAAGCTAAAATGAGAGCATATTATCTGTATATTCACATTATCTTTCTCAGTCATGTGAGAATGAAGTCTGTCATTCTCAGTAAATCATGTACATCCAACAAGGGCAGAGACTGTCAGTTGATTCCTTTCTGTTCTACTGCAGCTTCCCAGAGTGTTCTAAAGAACAACTAGAGCGCTAACAGTCATACTTATGACAAAATTATGGCACAACTGAAGCCATCTTGATTGGAATAAACTGGTAACTCTTAAAACATTTAATTTAAAAAGGAACAAAATGAGGGGGTTCATTTTGTCATAGAAATTATGGTTAGTGCTGTAGAAAGAAAAATTAGGACATGTTTCAACTGAGATCTCAAATATCTTCCTGTTATATTTCAACAGGAGCTGCCTGTCAGGTGATGCCTTTGTGTTCTACTGCAGCTTCCCAGAGTGTTCTAAAGTACAAATAGAGCGCTAACAGTCTTACTTATGACAAAATGATGGCACACCTGAAGCCATCTTGATTGGAATAAACTGGTAACTCTTAAAACATTTATTTAAAAAGGAACAAAATGAGGGGGTTCATTTTGTCATAGAAATTATGGTTAGTGCTGTAGAAAAAAAATTAGGACAAGTTTTAAGTGAGATCTCAAATATCTTCCTGTTATATTTCAACAGGAGCAGCCTGTCATCTGATGCCTTTGTGTTCTACTGCAGCTTTCCAGAGTGTTCTAAAGAAGAACTAGAGTGCTAACAGCCCTACTTATGACAACAGTATGGCACACCTGAAGCCATCATGATTGGAATAAACTGGTAACACTTAAAACATTTAATATACAAGCATTTTCAATGCAAAAGGTCTCGCATTTACGTGAGTTTGAGCCTTTGGCATTGTAAATGACAATGCCTTTTATTTATATTTTGGTTTATAAAACATAAATAAAAGGCATTGTCATTTACAATGCCAATAGCTTAAACTCGCGTAAATGCGAGACCTATTGCATTGCAAATGCTTGTTAACAAATGAGTTTTATCTGACATTCTTTTAGTTTTATATAAAACGAAGAAATGCAACTTCCATGCTCGCATTTGCTGCATGCAGTGAAAGATTAGTGGAAATTTATGACTGGAATACCAAACGGCAGATAGGCAAACACACACACCAATCATTCAGGAATCACATCAGCGGCACCATTATATTACCACAGCCCTTTTGTAGCACTCATATATTTTCAGAGGAATTAAATATATTTGTAGAATCCCAATAAATCACAGCTAGTGCGATTGTGATCTATGGGAAAGAAATGCCGGCTTTAAACCTTGCACTCGTGTGCCTGAAGAGAGCTAGCTGCGCGGCGATGGAAAGAAGTTTAATTGTATGATTAAGGTGGGCTGAGAGCCCCCGACTACCCACAGCTGCGAGCATTAACCCTCTGTCTGCATGGTACTCACCCACTCCCCAACCTGCTGACAAGCAAAACGAAACCTAAGAGCAATTGCTTAATGTGTAACCCACACTTTTATAAATATAAAAAAGCGGGTGCCGTGCTCCAACAAAGCATGGCGCCCGTGCATTAAAATAGTTATGTGCAGGCATTTAAAAAGCAAATACAGGAACGCGGGTGCCATGATCAAAAATAAAGCGTGTTGCCCGTGTTTTAAATATGAAAGCGGGTGCAAATTATGCTTATATACAACACATAGAGTGCCAACAAAGCTGACGACTATGGAACTGGCGAGCAAGGTCGGTTTAACATTATGATCCTGGGCAAATCACTTATTCTCCTCTTTAAAGAAGAAAACAACGAATGTGAACTTGTGTAATGTAACTGGTGCTCATGTAAAGCACTGATACTTTCGGGTCGGCTTGAATTAGCGCTATTAAAAAAATGCCAA
This sequence comes from Triturus cristatus, assembly GCF_964204655.1. NCBI lineage: Eukaryota > Metazoa > Chordata > Amphibia > Caudata > Salamandridae > Triturus > Triturus cristatus. The sequence continues at coordinate 377,181,715 of NC_140587.1, forward strand.
AAAAGGAAAAATAGTACCTCAATCCCAGATCGAGAGGCGGGGTGACTGGTTAAGATGAATTAATCCGTACTTGGGGTGTTCACCGCACAAAGAAAAGTAAGTGAGGCCTAGCGTATTGGGGATTCCACTAAAATATACGTAACAGTGACGCCTATTGTGATCCTAAAACAGTGCGGACTACTTCAAGCACTTTTAGCGCGCAGAAGAGGCTGGTAGCGCTATGTACATGCTGCGTGCAGAAGAGGCTGGTATCATTCAGGAATCACATCAGCGGCACCATTATATTACCACAGCCCTTTTGTAGCACTCATATATTTTCATAGGAATTAAATATATTTGTAGAATCCCAATAAATCACAGCTAGTGCGATTGTTATCTATGGGAAAGAAATGCCGGCTTTAAACCTTGGACTCGTGTCCCTGAAGAGAGCTAGCTGCGCGGCGATGGAAGGAAGTTTAATTGTATGATTAAGGTGGGCTGAGAGCCCCCGACTACCCACAGCTGCGAGCATTAACCCTCTGTCTGCATGGTACTCACCCACTCCCCAACCTGCTGACAAGCAAAACGAAACCTAAGAGCAATTGCTTAATGTGTAACCCACACTTTTATAAATATAAAAAAGCGGGTGCCGTGCTCCAACAAAGCATGGCGCCCGTGCATTAAAATAGTTATGTGCAGGCATTTAAAAAGCAAATACAGGAACGCGGGTGCCATGATCAAAAATAAAGCGTGTTGCCCGTGTTTTAAATATGAAAGCGGGTGCAAATTATGCTTATATACAACACATAGAGTGCCAACAAAGCTGACGACTATGGAACTGGCATGCAAGGTCGGTTTCACATTATGATCCTGGGCAAATCACTTATTCTCCTCTTTAAAGAAGAAAAACAACGAATGTGAACTTGTGTAATGTAACTGGTGCTCATGTAAAGCACTGATACTTTCGGGTCGGCTTGAATTAGCGCTATTAAAAAAATGCCAAAAAAGGAAAAATAGTACCTCAATCCCAGATCGAGAGGCGGGGTGACTGGTTAAGATGAATTAATCCGTACTTGGGGTGTTCACCGCACAAAGAAAAGTAAGTGAGGCCTAGCGTATTGGGGATTCCGCTAAAATGCACGTAACAGTGACGCCTATTGTGATCCTAAAACAGTGCGGACTTCTTCAAGCACTTTTAGCGCGCAGAAGAGGCTGGTAGCGCTATGCACATGCTGCGTGCAGAAGAGGCTGGTAGCGCTATGTACATGCTGCGTGCAGAAGAGGCTGATATCATTCAGGAATCACATCAGCGTCACCATTATATTACCACAGCCCTTTTGTAGCACTCATATATTTTCATAGGAATTAAATATATTTGTAGAATCCCAATAAATCACAGCTAGTGCGATTGTTATCTATGGGAAAGAAATGCCGGCTTTAAACCTTGGACTCGTGTCCCTGAAGAGAGCTAGCTGCGCGGCGATGGAAGGAAGTTTAATTGTATGATTAAGGTGGGCTGAGAGCCCCCGACTACCCACAGCTGCGAGCATTAACCCTCTGTCTGCATGGTACTCACCCACTCCCCAACCTGCTGACAAGCAAAACGAAACCTAAGAGCAATTGCTTAATGTGTAACCCACACTTTTATAAATATAAAAAAGCGGGTGCCGTGCTCCAACAAAGCATGGCGCCCGTGCATTAAAATAGTTATGTGCAGGCATTTAAAAAGCAAATACAGGAACGCGGGTGCCATGATAAAAAATAAAGCGTGTTGCCCATGTTTTAAATATGAAAGCGGGTGCAAATTATGCTTATATACAACACATAGAGTGCCAACAAAGCTGACGTCTATGGAACTGGCGAGCAAGGTCGGTTTCACATTATGATCCTGGGCAAATCACTTATTCTCCTCTTTAAAGAAGAAAAACAACGAATGTGAACTTGTGTAATGTAACTGGTGCTCATGTAAAGCACTGATACTTTCGGGTCGGCTTGAATTAGCGCTATTAGAAAAATGCCAAAAAAGGAAAAATAGTACCTCAATCCCAGATCGAGAGGCGGGGTGACTGTAGAAACATAAGACATAAAAGCGCCGAGACACGGCAAAAGTGAAAGCAGGGGTGCGCGCTGCATTTGAAGTAGTTAAAGTGATCGGAGACGCGATCAAGGGAGCAGAAAGGAAACTGATTAGAAGGGAGGGGGTAGTGTGAAAACAGCGGGGAGAGAAGGGAGGGTGTAATAAAAAACAAAGGAGCCAAAGCTATAGAGAAGGGAGGGAGGAGTGGGAGCAGCTGTGCACGTGCATGTGATTGTGCACTCAAGGTTTAGGCCAGCCAAAACTGTGGGTAGCACTTTGAAAATCCCACATATAAAATGTCTCTTCGAGCCTTTGGCTCAGCGAGACCTAAAAAAGGAACACAATGATGGGGTTCATTTTGTCATAGAAATTATGGTTAGTGGTTTAGAAAGAAAAATTAGGACATGTTTCAAGTGTGATCTCAAATATCTTCCTGTTATATTTCAACAGGAGCAGCCTGTCAGTTGATGCCTTTGTGTTCTACTGCAGCTTCCAAGAGTGTTCTAAAGAACAACTAGAGCGCTAACAGTCTTACTTATGACAACATTTTTGCGGCACACATGAAGCCATCTTGATTGGAATAAACTGGTAACTCTTAAAACATTTAATTTAAAAATGAACAAAATGAGGGGGTTCATTTTGTCATAGAAATTATGGTTAGTGCTGTAGAAAGAAAAATTAGGACATGTTTTCAGTAAGATCTCAAATATCTTCCGGTTATATTTCAAAAGGAGCAGACTGTCAGTTAATGCCTTTGTGTTCTACTGCAGCTTCCGAGAGTGTTCTAAAGAACAACTAGAGAGCTAACAGTCCTACTTATGACAAAATTATGGCACACCTGAAGCCATCTTGATTGGAATAAACTGGTAACACTTAAAACATTTAATTTAAAATGGAACAAAATGAGGGGGTTCATTTTGCCATTGAAATTATGGCAAATGTGTCACACATCTGAATGCCTTCTTGATGGAATCAAAGTAAAAAACTGAAAGCATTTCCCACTGAGGCGACTGCAGTAAATGAGGAAATTAGGAAACTTCATAACAAATAAGTCTCCCAAGATGGCTACCAGAGAAAAAAGAGCCCAAATGTAGCACAAATGTCACCCAGATGTAGCCCACATATAGCCCAATGACAGAAGTGCGCAAAACAATTTTTAGTTTTAGTTTTTCTGCAGTTTTATATAGTGCAGACTGGTCAGGTATTGGAGCGTTACATCTTACTTGGACCCCTTATTACGTATTTTGCACGAAGTACATGAGATTGATCTTGCGAAACATTGAACTTTACGATTCTGTTAACCTGAAGTTGCTCTGAACCGGGCTTTGTAACACCCGTTTTTACCTACTGGTTTTAATTAATTCTCACTGTATTGTATTAGGAAAGATGATTTACTGTTTTTATGTACACTTTTATGATCTATGTTTCTAAATCAGATCGAATAAAGTTTAATGAATTCTATGGCAGGACGGAGGCAAGGATTGTGCATATCTTTCCTCACTTTATTTGCATAGCAGTTCAAAGAAAGCATAACACAACAATCATTAAACAAAAGACTACACAACCCATGAACCATTAGGGGGGTAGTCTCCAAGGCAACTATAGTCCAATCATATCACAGTCCATCGTATATAATATCGTGATGTCCCTTCCGCTTCCTCTTTCTTCACTGCTCGTCAGTTGAGTGTATTCCTTACATTCTTGGCTTAATCTGACGTTGTTGCTGTTTGTATAGCAGTTTCTTGTGCACGTTATTAGCATTATTGCCTTGGTATTGTTTCATATTCCCTGCGCAGCAGGCTCTTGCCCGAGAGCGTTCTCCCCCTCGCATTTTCTCCTGAAACGAGACGAGAAACGGACAACTCCAATGCGCTGATTCTGCTTGTCAACAATTTCGTTTTATTTTCCGAGTTTTAAAGTTGCAATGCGGTCATGACGCGTTTCGGCCAACGCAGTGGCCTTGATCACATGAGCGCATGATGGGCTAGTGACACAAATATAGAACACCCACCTACCACGTGTCAGCTGACACAATAGACATGGAAGAAATACTTTGTATGGACAAAACCATAGATAAAGTGCTGCACTGGTATACATCATCGCCTTAATATTTTGAAAAAGCAAAAATATCTGTATAAATACAGGGAAATAATAGGAAATACATTCTAGAGGCATAATTGATATTAACATGACATAAATTCAGATAAAACATAGTCACGAATGTTAAATATAAACAAACCTGCCTGAATGACAAAGTATAAAATGCACAAATGCAATGATAAATTATGTAAACATCAAGAACATATTAAGAATATATGGGAAACTAAAAACGATATGTGTTAAAAAATTCTAAAATGTCCCAGTAATGATGTTAAATACAAAAGTGCAAAAATATATATATATTACCTACTTGCGGTCGCCAGTAGGTAGTTATAGTTAGGACCTATTATCCATAGGAAAATCGTAACATTCTTTTCCCAATAACTTTGGCGTCAGTTGACGAATCTTCGCGAAATTTTCAAAACTCGTGGGGCGCTCCGGTCAACTCCTATCTTAAAAGTTTCGGGGTGATTCGGCAAGTGAGGGCCGAGGAAAAAGGAGGTCCCAAAACGTGTTTTCTCCATGTTAATTCCCATAGGAAACTTTAGACACGGCTACAGCCCGAACTGCTGAACGGAATTACACCAATTTGGTGAAAAGATAGCCCTTGGTTCAGAAAGATCCCTTTTTGTTAAATGGTGTAAATCCGTTCAGTAGTTCATGAGAAATTAGAAAAAGAATACGTTTCAATATCTGGGTGGAGCCTAATGATACATGTCATTGAAAGATCTGATTGGCTGTCAGCACTTCATCCTGGAATTGCTGGCAGCCATCTTGGAACCAATATACATGATAGTACCCCATTGAAATGCATTGTAGTGAATCGAAGATTTTGAGGGTTACCAAAAGGAGAACTATAAACGGTGATAACAGACTTTAGTTACATTAGAATTCATTTATTGATGGTACCATACTAATTTCGGGAACTGTGGTGTGTTCTAAGGTGATTTTACCCTGTAAAAAACCTTCTGTTGGGATATCATGAATCATGTTTGAGAGAACACTGAAGCTAAAATGAGAGCATATTATCTGTAAATTCACATTATCTTTCTCAGTCATGTGAGAATGAAGTCTGTCATTCTCAGTAAATCATGCACATCCAACAAGGGCAGAGACTGTCAGTTGATTCCTTTGTGTTCTACTGCAGCTTCCCAGAGTGTTCTAAGGAACAACTAGAGCACTAACAGTCTTACTTATGACAAAATTATGGCACACCAGAAGCCATCTTGATTGGAATAAACTGGTAACTCTTAAAACATTTAATTTAAAAAGGAACAAAATGAGGGGGTTCATTTTGTCATAGAAATTATGGTTAGTGCAGTAGAAAGAAAAATTAGGACATGTTTTAAGTGAGATCTCAAATATCTTCCTGTTATATTTCAACAGGAGCAGCCTGTCAGTTGATGTCTTTGTGTTCTACTGCAGCTTCCCAAAGTGTTCTAAAGAACAACTAGAGCGCTAACAGCCTTACTTATGACAGAAGTATGGCACACCTGAAGCCAACTTGTTTGGAATAAACTGGTAACACTTAAAACATTTAGTATAAAAAGGAACAAAATGATGGGGTTCATTTTGTCAAAGAAACTATGGTTAGTGCTGTAGAAAGAAAAATGAGGACATGTTTCAAGTGAGATCTCAAATATCTTCCTGTTATATTTCAACAGGAGCAGCCTGTCAGTTAATGCCTTTGTGTTCTACTGCAGCTTCCCAGAGTGTTCTAAAGAACAACTAGAGAGCTAACAGTCTTACTTATGACAAAATTATGGCACACCTGAAGCCATCTTGATTGGAATAAACTGGTAACATTTAAAACATTTAATTTAAAAAGGAACAAAATGAGGGGGTTCATTTTGCCATAGAAATTATGGCAAATGTGTCACCCATCTGAATGCCTTCTTGATGGAATCAAAGTAAAAAACTGAAAGCATTTCCTACTGAGGCGACTGCAGTAAATGAGGAAATTAGGAAACTTCATAACAAATATGTCTCCCAAGATGGCCACCAGAGAAAAAAGAACCCAAATGTAGCACAAATATCACCCAGATGTAGCCCACATATAGCCCAATAACAGAAGTGTGCAAAACAATTTTTATTTTTAGTTTTTCTGCAGTTTTATATAGTGCAGACTGGTCAGGTATTGGAGCGTTACATCTTACTTGGACCCCTTATTGAGTATTTTGCACGAAGTACATGAGATTGATCTTGCGAAACATTGAACTTTACGATTCTGTTAACCTGAAGTTGCTCTGAACCGGGCTTTGTAACACCCGTTTTTACCTACTGGTTTTAATTAATTCTCACTGTATTGTATTAGGAAAGATGATTTACTGTTTTTATGTACACTTTTATGATCTATGTTTCTAAATCAGATCGAATAAAGTTTAATGAATTCTATGGCAGGACGGAGGCAAGGATTGTGCATATCTTTCCTCACTTTATTTGCATAGCAGTTCAAAGAAAACATAACCCAACAATCATTAAACAAAAGACTACACAACCCATGAACCATTAGGGGGGTAGTCTCCAAGGCAACTTTAGTCCAATCATATCACAGTCCATCGTATATAATATCGTGACGTCCCTTCCGCTTCCTCTTTCTTCACTGCTCGTCAGTTAAGTGTATTCCTTACATTCTTGGCTTAATCTGACGTTGTTGCTGTTTGTATAGTGGTTTCTTGTGCACGTTATTAGCATTATTGCCTTGGTATTGTTTCATATTCCCTGCGCAGCAGGCTCTTGCCCGAGAGCGCTCTCCCCCTCGCATTTTCTCCTGCTGTGCGCTCTGCGCGCGGTGATATCCCTTCAGGCGTGACTGGTCAGAGCGAGACAGCTCCGTTGAATGCTGGTCTTTACGCACGTTTGGGAATCCGGTCACTCCTTTAGTGTCCGCTTATTTCCCGACCAACCCTCGCCTAATTTTGACACCGCTAAGCGGTGATTTCCCTACACAGCCACATTAGTGACCAGCGCCACCAGGTTGTGGTAATTGGTATTGCGCCTCAGTCTATTCTTATAACAGCTTCGTGGAAAGCCCAGCTGTTGGAGCACCGACGAGGGGGCTGCCTTAAGGATTTTAAGGGCATTTGATCTGTGCTCACTCCCTCTGCTATCATGTCTTTTCCAGAAGACCATTTTTACTCCTCCTACCAGGAAGTGGAGGAGGAATGGCCCCCCAACTTCTCCCTCCAGCAGTGGACCAATCCCTCTCTCCGGCCATTTCTAGGGCGCTGGCTCCTCTTAGGGATCAGGTTGATAAGCTGGCAAAAAGCATCCCTGGGGTGTTCAGTGACCCAGATCTGGTGGTGGTGGCGGGTCCCAGTAGCTCCCAGATGGGGAATAAAAGGGCCGTTAAGCATGACGCGGGGCACTTGGAAGGATTTGATAAACTTATGGAGACCTTCCTCAAGAGTGCGCAAATGCTAAAACATGCACCCTGCCGGGAGGAGGAGGGGTCCGGAGAAAATTGCGATGCTGTCACCACGTATGTAGACCCCGACGGCGGGTTTCCCTTAGAGGGAGAGGGTGTATCGGAGGATGATTTCTCCTCCGATGAGGATAAGGACTTGGGGCGTCCCTGGCACCCAGAGTCCCAATCCTCCCAGTCCCAGATTGGGGACGGGGTCCACTCGGACATGTTCGAGCCTACCCATATTTACCATCCTAGATCGGCGGAGTGGACTCCTGACACCAAAGTATGTGGTGGGGAAAATCCATCAACCCCTTGAAAGGGAGGTCAGGAATAGGATGAGGGGAGAATGCCCCAGGCCCTCACTGAAGGGGAAGGTGGCACACACGCTTGAAACTGATGAGAAACTATGTACCTTTTTCTCCAAGTATATGAGGGATCCCAAGAAAGGAATTGCTAAGTCTTGGACGTGGTAGGGCCCTTGACCCAAATTATTCAATTGCCGCAGCGTTCAAAAGAGTCAGGATCCCCTCTGTCCATGGATATTGTGGCTGGTTGGGCGCACTACCCTAAACCCTAAAACACTACCTCCTCCACTACCCAAACACAACTGCACTACCCTAAACCCTACATCTACACCCGGCACAACCCCCTATACGACACAAACACCACTGCACTACCCTAAACCCTAAAACACTACCCCCAGCACGACCCCCTTCACTACACAAACACCACTGCACTGCCTTAAACCCTAATACACTACCCCAGCACGACCCCCTAAACTACACAAACACCACAGCACTACCCTAAACACTAAATCTAACCCCAGCATGACCTACACTACACAAACACCACTGCACTACCCTAAACCCTAAAACACTACCCCCAGCACGACCCCCTTTCATTACCTAAACACAACTGCACTATCCTAAACCCTAAAACACTACCCCCAGCACGACCCCCTTCACTACCCAAACACCACTGCACAACCCTACACCCTAAAACACGACCCCCTACACTACACAAACACCACTGCACTACCCTAATACCCTAAAACACTAGAACCCAGCACGACCCCCTACAGTACACAAACACCACTGCACTACCCTAAACCCTAAAACACTACCCCTGCACAACACAAACACCACTGCACTACCCTAAACCCTAAAACACTACCCCCAGCACTACCCCCTACACTACACAAACACCACTGCACTACCCGTAGCACTAAAACACTACCCCAGCACTTCCCCCTACACTACCCAAACACCACTGCACTACCATAAACCCTAAAACACTACCCCCAGCACAACCCCCTACAATACACAAACACCACTACACTACCCTAACCCTAAAACACTACCCCCAGCACGACTCCCTACACTACCCAAACACCACTGTACTAACCTAATCCCTAAATCTGCCCCCAGCACGACCCCCTACACTACCCAAACACCACTGCACTACTCTAAACCATAAAACACTACCCCCAGCACGACCCCCTACACTACACAAACACCACTGCACTACCCTAAACCCTAAAACACTACCACCAGCATGACCCCCTACACAACTCAAACACCACTGCACTACCCGAATCCCTAAAACACTACCCCAGCACGATCCCCTACACGACTGTACTACCCTAAACCCTAAAACACTACCCAGCACGACCCCCTACACTACCCAAATACCACTGCACTACCCTAAACCCTAAAACACTACCCCCAGCATGACCCCTACACTACCCAAAGACCACTGCACTACCCTAAACCCTAGAAAAAAAAACACCCCATGCCCAATCCCCCTTACCTCTCACTCCTCGTGGAACCTCTCTCCTCATGGTTCCTGCTTCACATCGTCTCTGAGGGGCGGTGCACATCGTTGTGAGGAAACGGAACAGCCTCTGTTTCCTTACAACAACGTGGATTGTCTACATGTTTTTTAGAATGCATGGTCATTTACCATACATACATTTACAACAAAATTTGTTGTAAAGGCATGTGTGGTAAATGACCATGCATTCTAAAAAAATGTGTAGTAATGACTTTGCGATGTACAACGCATGCGTGGTAATGCATGCATTATAATGGTATCACGAAGTAAAACAGTCATTGTAACAGCTGTTTACCGATCAAAGCTGGCCCCTGTTCTTCAGTGAGATGTTTATTTGATTAATTAGGAGGAAGGAATGTGTTTTTTTTTTAACCGAAAAGTGCATTCCCAGCTGTTGTATTGTGAAAGTGTCTGCGTGGCCTGGTTTCACTTCCGCTGAGAAAGTGAAAGAGTCGGTTTGGATCTAGAGGAGTTGTGCTGTTGGACGGACCCGGCACGACACGTCATCAGAAAACATAGCTAATGGAAAGCGTCCTCCCTGAAGTGTGGAGCAGTGCCATGAGAGGTCAACGAGTGTGCGTTCCACCGCAGTATGACCGTACCGCGTGATCCATGTGCCGCTTCCAGGGTACGGGAGGCAGAAGCGGCATTGCAGTTCCGCTTGAAGACCATTGCAGCACTAATTATACATTTTGGTACTAGTGTATTTTAACTTTGTTGTTCCTGCCAGATACAAAGAGAAGATCCTGTGTTATTCAGTGCCCTCGTTACCTTTTTTGTGGGTTGTGGTGTTTGTCACTTCGCTGCCCCGCAGGTGCACATGACTGGGCACCCCACCTCGTGTGCCATCTGCAGGGCCTCTGCCCTCGGATCACAGGTTTTGGTTTCTGGAGTGGCAACATAAACAGTTGCTCCCAAAGGACTTGCCTGAACACTTAGGTGAATATCCCCTGCACCAGCATTCCATCATAATTCTTTCCTAGCTCTCCCATGTCGACGAGGACATCATAATAGCACGGCTCCGCTCGCGACAAGGTATGATGCCATTGGAGACATAAGAGGACCTCGTCGGCGTGCTGACGTCAGTTCCACCCATTTTTTCTGTGCCACCGAGGCAAACAGGCCGACCGAGACATTTTCACATGTATACATAGTATAATAAATATATATATATATATATTCACTGAAAAAACATAGGTTTCAGGCACGTTATAGTTAGAAATTAGCATTTAAAAAACCTTAGAAATTCACTGAAAAAACCATAGGTTTCAGGGGCGTTATAGTTAGTTGGACATTTCACCCATACAAAACCATAGAAATTCCCCCGTTATAGTTAGTTCAGCTAACTATAACTCGCGCGCCCGCAATGCACTGCTGATGATGTCACATATTATATCACTCATGACTTGGTTAGTGACATCACTCATGACATCACTGATGACATCTCAAATGACATCACTGATAACATCACCCAGTGAATGTGTGTTTTTCTGAAAATTAAATATGTTTTATATATGTATATCTCAAGGTCGATGGAAGAATAAATGGGTATATAAGTGTCTAAATGGATGAATTTGTTGTAAAATTGATTGTGTAACTGACTGATTAAGTGTATCTTAGTGAATACATGGGTTAGTGAGTAATGTTTAAATATGTAAATATCTGTATCAGTCTCTCACTTTGTGTATAAGTGGCTGCATGGGTTGGTGAGTAGCTACATGAGTGTCTATAAGGGATTATTAGTTGGTGTTTTGAGTATCAGTATGAGTGTCTGAGTGCCTGTATGGTTTGGTGGGGGCTATTACTTAGTGCATAGATGCATGAATGAGTGACTCACTGTTTGTATGTGTTGAAGACAGCATGTGTGCAGGACTGTATAGGTGGATGAGTGTGTGTATGGGTGTGTTAGTGAGTGGATGACTGTCTCAATAGTGTCTTTATGAGTAACTACATATGTTTTAAACTAGTATATGTGAGTATTGGTGTATATAAGTGAGTATATGTGAGAGTGAGAGATTGGAAGAGTTCCTGTGCAAATAAGTAGGTGTTTCTATAAGTGATTGTTTAAGAGATTAAGTATGTGTAAGGTTCTGTAGAAGTAAGTGTGGTAGTGTATGTATAACTGTATATGAAAGTAAATGGATGTTTGATACTTTGTTTGCATGTGTGACTATGTGTGTGAGTAACTCTATGGATGAGTGGCGGTGTGTAACAGGTTGTATGAGTACATATGATGAGTTAGTACATGTATGAGTGACTGTATAGGGCCTGTTGGTGAATGAGTGGATGTGTGTGTAGATCTTGGAATTACTGAATAGGTGCGTTGTAACTGGTATTGGTATGTCCATTGTTTTGAAAATGTTAATTTGTATTTTTGAGTGTGTGTATCAAAGGTTTTATTAGGGTGAGAGGAGGTCTGCCACTCTATCACAAGGATGATGTAATCAGTGATGTCATCAGTGATGTCATTTGAGATGTCATGAGTGATATCACTGACCATGTCATGAGTGATATAATATGTGACATCATCAGCAGTGCATTGCGGACGCACGAGTTATAGTTAGCTGAACTAACTATAAAGGGCAATTTCTATGGTTTTGTACGAGTGAAATGTCCAACTAACTATAACGCCCCTGAAACCTGTGTTTTTTCAGTGAATATATATATACACACACACACATGTAAATATATATATCTATCTATCTATATATATATATATATATATATATATATATATAATAATTCTGTTCAGCCGTTCGGGCTGTAGCTGTGTCTAAAGGTCCTATGGAAAAATGCATGGGGAAAACGCGTTTTGGGACCCCCCTTTTTTCTCGGCCCCCGCTTGCCGAATCACCCCGAGACTTTCAGGGTAGGAGCGGAGCGTAGCGCCCCACCTATTTTGAAAATGTTGCGAGGATTCGTTGGCCGGCGCCAAAGTTATTCAAAATAGAATGTTGCGGATTTCCTATGGAAACGTGGTCCTAACTATAACTACCTACTGGCGACCGCCAGTAGGTAATATATATGTATATATATATATATATATATTATCTACTGGCGGTCTCCAGTAGATAGTTATAGTTAGGACCGTGTTTCCATAGGAAATCCGCAACATTCTATTTGGAATAACTTTGGCGCCGGTTGACGAATCCTCGCAAAATTTTCAAAATAGCTGGGGCGCTCCGCTCCGCTCCTACCCTGAAAGTCTCGGGGTGACTCGTCAAGTGGGAGCCGAGAAAAAAGGGGGTCCCAAAACACGTTTTCCCCATGCATTTTTCCATAGGGACCTTTAGTCCAAGGTACAGCCCGAACGGCTGAACAGAATTACTTGAAATTTGGCAGGTAGTCCTCAGGTCAGGGAAGTGCCTTTTGCAGGTCTGGTGTCAATCTGTTTAGTAGTTCCTGAGAAAATCAAAAGTAAAATCATATATATATGTGGGCGGAGCCTAACCACACATCTCATCCTGAGATCTGATTGGCTGTCAGCACTTCATCCAAGAAGTGTTGGCAGCCATCTTGGGACCAATATACACGATAGCACCTCATTAAAAAGCATTGCAGTTAATAGAAGGTTTTAAGACTTTAGTTACATTATAAATCATTTGTTGATGGTACCATACTCATTTTAGTAATTGTGGTATGTTCTAAGGTGATTTCACCATGTGAAAAAGCCTTCTGCTGGGATATCATGATTGAGAGAAAAATATTTTCTCATGCTTTTCCACACAGAGGTTTGGAAGGTGATCTATAAGCTAAACTGAGAGCATATTTTCTCTAAATTTACATTATCTTTCTCAGTCATGTGAGAATGAAGTCTGACATTCTCAGTAAAACATGAACATCCAACAAGGGCAGAGACTGTCAGTTGATTCCTTTGTGTTCTACTGCAGCTTCCAAGAGTGTTCCAAAGAACAACTAGAGCGCTAACAGTCCTACTTATGATAAACGTATGGCACACCTGAAGCCATCTTGCTTGGATTAAAGTGTTAACTCTTAAAACATTTAATTTAAAAAGGAACAAAATGAGGGGGTTCATTTTTCCATAAAAAGTATGATTAGTGCTGCAGAAAGAAAAATTAGGGCACATTTTGAGTGACTTCTCAAATCCTCTTCTATTTCATTAAAAAATTCTGACATGCAGACTGAAACATGCACTTTCAATACCAGCAGCAGTTTTCCCTGGTGAGCAGTAGCTTTACTACGGTGATCTAATGAGCAAAAAGAGTGCTAACATTCTGAATTTATGGCAAATGTGTGACACATCTGAATGCCTTCTTGATGGAATCAAAGTAAAAAACTGAAAGTATTTCCTACTGAGGAGACTGCAGTAAATGAGGAAATTAGGAAACTTCATAACAAATAAGTCTCCCAAGATGGCCACCGGAGACAAAAGAGCCCAAATGTAGCCCAAAATCACCCAGATGTAGCCCAAATATAGCCCAATGACAGAATTTTGCAAAACACTTATTATTTTGTGTTTTTGCAGTGTTATATAGTGCAGACTTGTTAGGTATTGGAGTGCTTTACATGAGCATTGGTTACATCACACAAGAACAAATTCATTTTGGTTGTAGACATGGGGAGACTAAGTGATTTGACCAGAATCACAGAATGTCGAGCTGAAGCAGAAACTCCAACCTGGTCCCCAGTTGCAAAGTCTACAGATCTGGAAGTAACACCACATCCTCTCCCCTAAGTGCAACATTTAATCAAGTGGTCAACTGGATAAAAAAACATAAAGATAACAAATAATTTAAAAGTGCTTTGTCGCTATTTGAAAACTCAGAAAATATGTCCTTATTTTAGTCTTTTAGAGCACTAACCATAAGTTTGATGCCAATAAGACCCTCTCATATATGTAATTTCTAAAGGAAATGCTCTAGGTATTACAGTTTTGATTACATCAAGATGACGTCAGGCGTTCCACACTTTTGTAATAAATATAGAATGTTAGCAATCTAGTTGTTCATTAGGATACTGTTGAGAGGCAGAGGCCAGGGGCACGGACTCTGAAAATTGAAGGCAGGTAGGAGGGTGCAAAGGCAACAATTTAACCACACTGAGCAGGCAGGAAGGGCCGTGGCAGCACAACAGACTATGGAGGGCAGTGGAAAGGGGGGTAGGGGCAACAAACCAACAATACAGGACTTGCAAGAGAGGCTGTGGTAATGTAATAGACCATTGTGGGCAGAAGGAAGAGGCAATGGTAGTACAACCATACATGCCAACAGACCCGATTCAGGCAGGAAACGTCAATGTTTTTAAGCTCAAATGGGCTTTATTTGATCTGTCTCCTGTCTACAATCTCCTCTTTTTCAATGTAACTCAAAGGGGAAAATCAATACCCCAGTTTTTTTTCAAAATCTCCCTCTTACCAAGTTCAAAATGTTCGCAAGTATGGTACATTGGATCATGGAAGGAAATGGGGTAGGGACATGGACTTGGATAACAGAGGACAGGAGGGACATGGAGAGGTGCACCAAACTGACCCTGCAGGGCAGGCATCAGGGTTTTCAGCAGCACAATACACCACACAGGGCATGCGGGACGGCAGTGCAGCACAACAATCCATAGAAAGCAAGAGGGAGGGGACAGGACCATGCACATGGACAACAGAGAATATAGGGGCAAGAGGCAATGGTAGCTAGCTGACCATAATGGACAGACAGGAGAGAAAGCTGCAGCATAACAGACCATAAAGGGCAGGAGGGACGGATCAGGGGCATTACAATGGAACAGACAAGCCAGGAGGGAGGGAGTAGGGGTCTGCACATGTAAACAGAGGGCTGGGGGCAAGGGGGCAGGGCAGGAGCAGCAAGATAGCCATGGAGGTCAGGCAGGATGGGCACTAGAAGCAAGACACACCATGAAGAGCAACAGTGAGACTGTGATGGCATACACACAGACCATGGAGGGAAGGTGGGAGGGGGTCAGGGGCAGCTAACTGACCACACAGGGAAGGTGGGAGGGGCCATGGCAGCACAGAAGACCATGCATGGCAAGTGGGAGGGTTAGTGGCAGCAAAATGGCTATGATGGGCAAGAAGGAGGGTGCAGGGGCATGCACAAAGGACGATGGAGGATAGAAGGGAGGGTCAGGACCTGTGCACAGACTAGAAAGTTCAGGGGAAGGGGCCTCACAACAGACCGCACGGGGCAGGCAGGAGGAGCAGTTGCAGCACAACAGACCAGGGAGGGCAGAAGGGTGTGGCAGTACAATGGACCATATGGACAAGAGGAAGAGGATAGGGGCATGGCATGTGGACAGGCAGGGTGGAGGTGGCAGGGACAGGTTACAGTCATCTGACAATGCTAGGCAGGTGGGAGGGGAGTGGCAGCTCAACAGAACACTCAGAGTAGATAGGAGTGGCAGGTCCATGGAACATGGTGGGCAAAAAGGATGGAGCAGGGGCATGCACAAAGACATCGGAGGGCAGGGGGAAGGAGAATAGGGGCAGCAAGCTAAGCACAGAGTTTAAGCGGGAGGTCAATGATGGGACATAGAATTGGGCAATGGAGGGCAGGAAGAGTGGACTGGTACATCATACTAAATTGAGGGCAGTGGCAGCACATTAGACCATGCATGGCAGGAGGGAGGAAGCTAGTCCATGGATTCACAGAACAGAGGATAGGGAGGAGGGGGATGGGGCAGCAAGCTAACTGTTCAGAGAAGGCGAGTATTAGGAACTTTATTGTTTTTAAAACGTGTGTCTGTGCGAACTACTTAAAATATGAACAAGTATGCAGCATAATCTCACTTTTATTCAGGAAGAAGAGGGCGTTTGTGACTGTGACTCCGGGCTCACTTGGCAGAAACACCCCCTGACCCTCCACCCCCTATCGCAAAATGTAATGCCCGTGAAAAGGGTAGGTGAACACAGTGTTATATAGAACATAGTCCTGAGAGCACGATTGAACTGAAAACTAGATATAGTGTATGGTATAAACTATGCACCAAAAAGTGTGATATAAGATGAACCGGGCGTGAAATATAATATGCAATACATTGTGCGCAATGACAGATTCATTGGAGAGCGCGAGATAGCACAGGCACTAGCGCGTACTATGCGATATGCGCCTTGGAGTGTAATATGCACAGGGCAGTGTTGTGTAACCTAACTAGTCTCTAAAGTTGTAATATAAAATATGTGCTGGGGAGTGTAACGTTGCATATGCACTGTGACAAAGATATGGATCCCAGATTGTAATATGTATGGCATAGCACTGTGCGTTATAACATAGGCATCGAGGAAGGCACGTTAGATGGGGAAATATAACCTGTGCGAAGACAAGTGTGGCATGACATATTCACGGGGTGGTGTTACAGTGCACATGGGCTAGAGAGTGTCATAGCATATGCACTAGCTAGTGGAATACAACACAGAGGTGTGTGGCACTCAGCAGGCAATGGTGGGTGCCAGGAGCGGGCTGTGACTCTCAAGTGATGTTCGTCCCCTTTCCAGAGAGTAAAATAAAAAGTATTACACATCCGGCAGTGGATGTGTGTTTTATTAATCGTGAGGGGGGTTTCTTGCATAGTTTTGGTCGAATTTTTGTCGAATCCCCTTTGAATGGCTTGGTGTGCATGTGTATTAAATGTGCCCGTCAATAGCTACCCATGTTTGTATAAATAAACGACAAGGGTGTCTACCGGGATTAGGCACGGTAGGGTATTAGACATGTCAGAGCTTCACTAGTGGTGTAAATACATTCCACGTGGATTCATTTTATGCATAGTCGCCTTTTAATGAATATCATGCAAATCGTCATGGTGATAGGTACGTACGGTTTGTCCAGCATGTCCTAGGTGTGTCTATAAATATATATTTTTTAAAAATAATAAAAAACAGTGGCCGGGCCTGGGGATTGGGGTCAAAAAAATATAATTAGGAGACAGGCCCTGGGGGATGGGGTCATCAGGGCCAATTAATTAGAATAAGAAGGGGAACCACACAGCCCCCCTTCTTAAAAAATTAAAATAAATAAAAGACTGGCATCGTGCCGGAGGCGACGCCCCCTCCTTGCAGCACTCTGCAAACGTGCCCCCTGGTGAGTTGTAAGTTGGGGAATTAATTCCTCTTCAATACTGAGGGTCCCTGAGGGCCAACTAGCCCAACAGGCATCTCCAGTATGCGCCAGGGAGCTGCGCTGCAGACAGGTGTTCTGAGGCCAAGCCCCTTTTTACACCTCTCTGCAACGCAGCTCTGTGGCGCTTACTGGAGGTACCTAGTGGTCTAGTTTGACCCTAGGGACCCTTAGGATTCAAGGGGACTTAATCTCTCAACTTAGAACAGCCACAGGGCGCGTTTACACAGTGGTGAAGGGAGGGGACGGGGCCTGAGTTAACATGTGCAAAAACGCCCTGTGGCCTGTTTTAAGAGGTAGTTTTAATCCCCCTGCCCTATTATATACTAGGGGCTTCCAGAGGAGGTCATGCTAATAACAGGGGGACCCCAACGCATAATGTTCCCTAGTGTATGTAGGTGTTTTCACTGTATTCTAAGTGTCTTTTAACATAGCACTGGCTCTAGGACTGGTTAGTCAGACTCAGTTACCACCAGTATCCGTCTGAAAAAGTTGAGGGTACAGGATGATTTTGCAACAAGGCCTCTTTCTGCTCTTCTTTTTGTTCTTTCTGCACGTTATCCTTCTTCCTGCACTTTTCTTCGTCTTTGAGGACTTCTGTTGCTTCTTTCTGCACTTCTTTTTTTTCTTTCTGTGCATTTTTTCTTCTTTCTTCACATGTCCTATCTCTGTAGGCATAGTTAGAAATTAGCATTTAAAAAACCTTTGAAATTCACAGAAAAAACCGTAGGTTTCAGGCACGTTATAGTTAGGAATTAGCATTTAAAAAGTCTCAGAAATTCACTGAAAAAACCATAGGTTTCAGGGGTGTTATAGTTAGCTGGACTTTTCACTTGTACAAAACCATTGAAATTCCCCCGTTATAGTTAGTTCAGATAACTATAACTCGCGCGCCCGCAATGCACTGCTGATGACGTCACATATTACATCACTCATGACATGGTCAGTGACATCACTCATGACATCACTGATGACAGCTCAAATGACATCACTGATGACATCACTGATGACATCATCCTTGTGATAGAGTGGCAGACCTCCTCTCACCCTAATATAACCTTTGATACACACATTCAAAAATAGAGACTACGATTTTCAAAACAATGGACATACCAATACCAGTTACAACAACCTCTTCAGTAATTCTAAGATCCACATACACATCCACTCATTCACCAACAGTCCTATACAGTCACTCATACATGTACTCACTCATCATATGTACTCATACACCTATACATCCTGTTACACAATGCCACTCATCCATAGAGTTACTCACACACATAGTCACTCATGCTAATAAAGAATCAAACATACATTTACTTGCATATACAGTTATACACACACCACCACACTTACTTCTACGGAAACGTACACATACTTAGTCTTTTAAACAATCACTTATAGAAACACATACTTATTCATACAGGAACTCTTTCAATCTCTCACTCTCACATATACTCACTTATATACACCAATAGTCACATATACTAGTATAAAACATATGTAGTTACTCATAAAGACACTATTGAGACAGTCATTCACTCACTAACACACCCATACACACACTCATCCACCCATACAGTCCTGCACACATGCTATCTTCAACACATACAAACAGTGCGTCACTCATTCATGCAACTATGCACTCCATAATACCCCCCACCGAACCATGCAGACACTCAGACTGATACTCAAAAAACCAACTAATAACCTATATAGACACCCATGTAGCTACTCACCAACCCATGCAGCCACTTATACACAAAGTGAGAGACTGATACAGATATTTACATATTTAAACATTACTCACTAAGCCATGTATTCACTATGATACACTTAATCAGTCAGTTACACAATCAATTTTTCAAAAACAAATCATCCATTTAGACACTTATATACCCATTTATTCTTCCATCGACCTTGAGATATACATATATAAAACATATTTAATTTTCAGAAAAACACACATTCACTGGATGATGTCATCAGTGATGTCATCAGTGATGTCATTTGAGATGTCATCAGTGATGTCATGAGTGATGTCACTGACCATGTCATGAGTGATGTAATATGTGACGTCATCAGCAGTGCATTGCGGGCGCGCGAGTTATAGTTAGCTGAACTAACTATAACGGGGGAATTTCAATGGTTTTGTACAAGTGAAAAGTCCAGCTAACTATAACACCCTTGAAACCTATGGTTTTTTCAGTGAATATATATATAGATATGTTCACTAAAAAAACTTGGCGTGGGCGGAGGTTGCGGAGTTCTGCTATGCAGAATTTCGTGGAGCACCCCAAAAATCTGCAAGACTCCACAGAATTAATCGCACCCGTTCGTGCTACTTTTTGATGTACAGCAGCACAACGCATATTTTTGTTCTCAAAAACCGTGTGGAATTGCACCACGAGGAGAAAATGTGCTTGAGGATGCAGCCGTGGTCACTGGTGCTCTCTCATGCTTGCTGTCTTCAGAAAAAAAGCGCTGGATATCACAAGCATGGCCTAAAATAGCACTAGCAGTTGGCAAGTCTCGCTGGCATTCACGGGCGGTTGGCACATTTCTTTCGTGAGTGCTCAGCAAGACTTATCGCGCTTGCCAGCGCACGCAAAAATCCGGATTGAGTGCGCCAACCAAAAATAAATACTGCTATGAGGCAAAATGCTGAATTTATTGGGAACGCCGCATTCTCCATAGAATGCAGAGTTCCCGAATTCCGCAAATTCCATGCCCAAAGTGGAATTTTATACCCAGGCTTGGAAAAACCAAAAGTTTACAGGGACATTATAGTTAGGATCAGGTTTCACCATCAGGGATGCCATCAGTGATGTCACTGACCATGTCATGAGTGATGTAATATATGAGGTCACAAGCAGTGCATTGCGGGGCTGTAAGTTATATTTAGCTCACGTAACTATAACTGCTGAATTTTACTGTTTTTGTATGAGGGAAATCTGAGCTTAACTATAACGTCCCTGTAACATTTGGATTTTTCAGTGAATTTCTAAGTTTTTTTAAAATTCTATTTTGTAAATATAACGTTCCTGTAACCTCTGTTTTTTCAGTGAATTTCAAAGGTTTAAAAGAAAAGAATTCCTATCTATACCATCCCTGTGACTTTTAGTTCCTCCATGGAATGTTTAACCTTGTTTTAAAAGTCTATTACCGAACTGTAACATCCCTGTAATCTTTAGGTTTTCTTTAACCCCTTGTGTGCCACGCCCTTTCCCCGCCCTGTGCCGGCCGTTACATTAGCGGGCAGGGTTCATGACGAGCTGGACTCGTCATGGGCACAGCGCAACCGCGGCCCATGACGAGTCCAGCTCGTCATGGGCACACAAGGGGTTAAAGTGGTTTTCTACTTTAAAAAAATCTGTTTGGTAGCTTTAATGTTTCAGTAATAATTGTTTTTTTTTCAATACATTTCTGAAGATTTTTTAATTTTATCTCCTAACTATAATATTTGTGTAAGCTTTGCTTTTTCAGTGAATTTCTAAGCTAAGTTAAGTCCCTCTTACATCTTTTAGAGTATGTCAAAGGATTTTTTAAATGAAAACTTGTAATTCTGCTTACATTTTCACTATCAGACTTTGTAGAAAAACCAACAGCTTATATTTTTTTCCTATGTATATTTTTTCAAAGAATTTGTAATGTTAATTGTTTAATTTTAAGACTATATAATAGTTCCTATTTTATTTTTTAATATGCTTCCCATTATTTGCAGTTGTCTTTTAACAAGCTTTTTATTTTATAATTAAAAAGAAAATGTTAACTGCTAAATTTAGGATTTTTTCAATTATACTTTTTATATAAATATGTAGGTATGATTGCAGGATTCATTTTTGGGGTCAATTTTTGAGGACAGCGGTACCAAAACACATGCTAGCTAAGAAGAACTCTATGACTTTCTAGTCCGATCACCTGATCGGGATATATCCATGGTTTGTCTGCATGAGTGTGTCAGTGGATGTATGAGTGAGTGTTAGGGTATCTGAATGTATGTGTGAGTGAGTTTCTTAATGAGTAAGTGAATGCATCAGTGTGTGCTGGCATGTGTCATTATAATTATGAGTGAGTGACTGAGGTGTCTCCGTGTATGTACGAGTGAGTGTCTTAGTGACTGGGGGTGGCAATATGTTTTAAGTGTGTCCTGGGGTGTGTGAGTGTTTGTATGAGTGAGTGGCTCAGTATGTCAGTGAATGCACCGGTGTATGCATGGGTGTGTCAGTGTATGTATCAGTGAGTCTTAGGGCGTGTCAGAGTGTATAGGAATGGGTATGTCCCAGAGTGTTTGAGTTTATGTATCAGTGATTGTCAGTGATTGTCTGAGTGTGTCACTGAACATGTGAGTTTGTGCACAGATGTGTGTGAGTGTATATATGAGTGAGTGTCTGGCAGGCTCAGTGAATGCATCAGTGTACTTGCTTGGTTGTGTTAGTATGTGTATGAGTGTGTCCAGGGGTGTTTGGGTATATGTATGAGTGAGTGTCTGAGTTAGTAAGTGAATCTATATGTGTGGGTCTGTCTTTATATGTATGACTGTGTCCCAGGGTGTGTGAATGTATGTATGAATCCGTGTCTGAGTGAGTCAGTGAATACATCACTGCACTTGATTAATTTTGCTCGTATATGTATAAGTGTTTCCTGGGGTGTTTGAAAGTATGCAGGAGTGAGTGTACTTGGTGTATCAATAGATATATGAGTGAGTCTCAGTGTGTGTGAGTATATGTATCAGTGAGTGTGTGAGTGTATCAGTGAATGCATTAGTGTGTTCATGGGAGTGTCAGTGTATGTAATTATTCAAAGAGTGGGGACAATGGGCTTTTGGGAAGGTCCAATGTACATGCCCTAGACAGTCAAGAGAAGAAAATTATAGGCTGTCCTGTCGTACAAGTGATAGGAGGAGAGGAATTCCTCCTTTCGGAACTAGTGCCCTCACACACCCAGGAAGCTAGGTGTCATGCTTCATCATATGGGAGTGCTCCTCATCGAGTCGGCGCTGCAATACCCGACGGGCACCCATAAAGGAGCTCTTTTTTGGAGATCTTTTGTTCCTTGCCATTAGGTGCCCTGGGTGTGAGGGACCTAGTGTGTGTAGATGTCGTAGTGAATGTGATAATTAAAACAGGTCAGGAGTCCTATACAACAAACTTTATTCTAGAAGGGCTCTTGCCTGATTAAAAGCAAAAGGAGAGGTGACTATCTGAGTATAATGGGTCGGGACATGGGCACTCTACTCCTGGTTGGTCGACATGTTTCTCACCTATACGTCTGGAGGATCAGTGGCGATTCATCAGGACCTTAAAGTGAAACTATCTACACCCAGTGGTACGGCGAATATCTACCTACCACTCTGTGGATAAGCGGGATAGGTGCCCGCGGTTTCAGTGGGCAGCCTGTAAGGGAGATAAAAGATACTCAATAACATGGTATGTCTTAGAAAACAATTGTGATCTCATGCAGGTACTCTAATTCAATTATTGATTATGAAGGAATCAGTGGTGATTGCTACTGTGAGCAAAGTGCCTGTTAACAATACACATAGTTTGTGCTTTTCGAGTGGTGTGTTTCGTTTACAGGTGCGTGACTCAAGCTAAAAACATTGGTGAAAAATTGGCTGTGTTAAGACATTAGCAGTAAATGTGAGTTGAATTTCGTGGAACTCACCTAATTTCTAATCAGATCCTTCCTCATCAGTTTTCAGCGGGCTCTGGACACATTGAAGATGTGTGTCTTATGGACGTATGTAAAAAACATATTGGTATTAATGAGAATCACAGTATTCTACAGGTTTGTCTATAAACTGCTTTCTAAGGCATCAGAAAATGCCCCATAATACAGGGCTCAGACAGTGGTACTGGGCAGTGGAAAGTGTTGCGTCTAATAGAGCACCCGTCCTGCCTTTTTTAGAGCTTCAATGCCCTTGTGAGCCCGGTTCTCGATAAAAGATGGGCACAACACCCCGCAGACTACAACGGCAACCCAAACAGATCTGGGTTTATGCCCTGGAGTAATGGAGTTGCGGCCATAATAACGGAACCACGGTCGAGTAGATAAACATTGAGCTCTCAAGAGGAAGTGACCTAGCAACTATTAGCCAGAACAGAGCAATCTAGACCCCAGCCGCTTACCTCTGCTGTCGCTGCTGGGCGGGAAAGTTTCTTGAAAGCATTCCATATACTCACCTGGTTCACATAGAAGCCGAGTGGTGGACCTACCCCGCACCGCTGGATCCGGGATGGTGGCTGGCTACAGTGTGGGGTCACTCTTATACCTGCCTGGTATCCAGCAGGGGCGGGGTGGGGGGGCAATCAGTTTCAATTACCGGCTTGGTGTGTCACATGACGCTCTGGGAAGGCTGAATGTGGAGGAATAATGGATCGGCCATCTTGGAATGTTATGAGCACTCATGTGTGGAATGGTATAGACAGAGGAAACACAGTGATAACAGCAATTACTCTAACTGAGATTTTAGATCCACTAAGGAACTTCGTACTTTTCTTCTCTTGAGTGTCAGTGTATGTGTCAGTATGTCCTACGACGTCTGAGTTTATGTATATGTGATTGTGTGAGTGTGTCAGTGAATGCATCGGTGTAAAAATGGGTGTCTTAATGTATGTTTCCATGTGTCTCAGGCTGTTTGAGTGTACGTACGAGTGAGTGTCTAACTGACTTAGTGAATGCATGAGTGTATTTTATTGACTGTGCCAGTATATGTATTAATGTGTCATGGAGTGACTGAGTGTATATATGAGTGAGTGTCTAAGTGAATGTATGTGTGTGTGTGTGTGTGTCTGTATATGAAAGACTGTGTCCCAGGGTGTGTGAGTGTATGTATGAATCAATCTCTGAGTGAGTCAGAGAATGCATCACTGTACTTGCTTTGTTGTGTCGGTATATATATATCAATGTCAGAGTCAGTCAGTGAATGCATCAGTGGTTACTTGAGTGTATCAGTATATGTATGAGTGATTCCAAAGGTTTGTGAGTGTATGTATGAGTGAGTATGTCAGTGAATGCATCAGTGTGTTCATAGGAGTTTCAGAGTATGCAATAGAAATGTTCATGTTAATAATAAAACATCAGATAGCAAAAACCTTGTTAGGCAATTTTACATTGAATTTAAAAAACAAAGGTTCCCTTTTTTGCTGTTCTCAGCTTTCATACTGTAAGCAATGCTCTGCATGAAGCTTCCTCCTTGAAAAGTGAGATAAAAAAACTCTCATTTAGAATGTAAAAAAAAGAACTGCACAGTATGACACTATCATAAAGTGATAGATCCTGAACTAATTTGCAGTAACATATCAGAAAAAAATAAAATGTCATGATATTGCAAGTAGTCCATTACTCGAAATAGATGTAAAGCACATTGAAATTTTGAAGCCCGTTTTGAAGACATCACCCCTAGTAGGCCACATGATGCCTTAGGTACTGATGATTCGTGAACAATAAAAATTTCATTTCACTTTAAAAAAAGTAACCCTTCTTAGAACTTTGATTGAAGAAAGAAAAAGAAGGGCTATAATTTTGGAAGTTTGAAAGACAGTTTTCGTTTCAATGTGAGCTTGCTGTCATTGCATTTGTTGATCCGCTTGTACTTCTTAAATAAACATCTGTTATTCAGCGCCAATATACCCGTAGTGGTGAACGTGCGCTTTACAAATACATATGTTATGTTATGTTATGAATCAATCTCTGAGTGAGTCAGAGAATGCATCACTGTACTTGCTTTGTTGTGTCGGTATATATATATCAATGTCGGAGTCAGTCAGTGAATACTGCAGTGGTTACTTGAGTGTATCAGTATATGTATGAGTGATTCCAGAGGTTTGTGAGTGTATGTATGAGTGAGTATGTCAGTGAATGCATCAGTGTGTTCATAGGAGTTTCAGAGTATGCAATAGAAATGTTCATGTTAATAATAAAACATCAGATATCAAAAACCTTGTTAGGCAATTTTACATTGAATTTAAAAAACAAAGGTTCCCTTTTTTGCTGTTCTCAGCTTTCATACTGTAAGCAATGCTCTGCATGAAGCTTCCTCCTTGAAAAGTGAGAAAAAAACTCTCATTTAGAATGTAAAAAAAAGAACTGCACAGTATGACACTATCATAAAGTGATAGATCCTGAACTAATTTGCAGTAAAATATCAGAAAAAAATAAAATGTCATGATATTGCAAGTAGTCCATTACTCGAAATAGATGTAAAGCACATTGAAATTTTGAAGCCCGTTTTGAAGACATCACCCCTGGTAGGCCACATGATGCCTTAGGTACTGATGATTCGTGAACAATAAAAATTTCATTTCACTTTAAAAAAAGTAACCCTCCTTAGAACTTTGATTGAAGAAAGAAAAAGAAGGGCTATAATTTTGGAAGTTTGAAAGACAGTTTTCGTTTCAATGTGAGCTTGCTGTCATTGCATTTGTTGATCCGCTTGTACTTCTTAACCCCTTCAGTGCCCGCCCCTTTCCCCGCCCTGTGCCGGCCATTGCATTAGCGGGCGGGGTTTGTGACGAGCTGGTCTCGTCATGGGCACAGCGCAACCGCGGCCCATGACGAGACCAGCTCGTCACGGGCATTGAAGAGGTTAAATAAACACTGTAGTGTCCTAAACTTATATGAAGTCCTTCATGAAAGATGATAGCCATTGTAATGGATGCCCTTCCACAAATTGAAATTTGTCCTGATCTGCATTGTTCCAGCATTATTAAAATGGACTTCCCAGTTCTCTGTATCTGCAATGTAGACATACAATCTGACCTACAATTTGGGCAGGTCATATTTTTGCTAGACTTTTTTCCAAAAGGCACAGTGTTAGAATCCAGAAATATTAAGTAGAGAAATCATTCTGAATTGATTTGAGTGTTAGATGTGAAACAGAAATCTTCACAGTCATGGTTCCACTTGTAGCTCAGTCTAAATAAGTCATCAATATTTGTTTCTTCTTCTTCTAAAACTCCAAGCATGACCATTATAAATGCTTGTGCATTTTGTTGAGAGTTCAGAGTAAATATTAGTAATCCACAACATATAACTAAAAGGGTTCATTGACAAAATATCCCTTCTCAAAATATCACCCTACCAAAATATTGTGACCAAATATATAGTTGTCAAAAATATCATCATCCTACACTTATAATGGTAAGTACAAAAATATTGAAAAACAATATGATTGTCATTAAAATTGGTGTATTAAATTTAATTCTTTAAAATATATATAAATTATATATTAAATAATAAATACATTAAGGGGTTGATTCCGATCTTATAAGGAAGGCCTCCACACGGGATTCGTAAAGAGCAAATCCGAATCGGAGCCTATCTTTCCGTCCGAATCGTCCCCGGTTACAAACGACCAAGTACGATGAGAAGATGGTGTCCGCGTCGACCGAATCGTTACGAACCCGAATCTATCTGTCAGATACGGAGCCAAATTGTACCGAGCAATGGAGCCGGATTCCAAACAGGGGAGTACGATACACGATTCAGACAGCTGTATCGAGTCTGTCTCTGCGAGTGTAAGCAGCTGTCGGAATCGAACTTTCACCCAGAGCACTCTGAATCGGTCACGGGGGGGTGTGTGTGGGTCCCCCAAATCCAAGCATGCACAGTGTGGCGGGCAAAATAAGGTGCCTGCCATGGTGTGTACGCTTTTCCCCACCCATCCCTTTATGCTATGGGAGCCTGTGTACACGTCCTTACACAAGCTCCCTTAGAGGGCTATGGGAGTCCGGCCGAACCAAGTCCATAACTATGCGATTGCATCGTTCTTGCTCGGTTGGAATCGCACAGCATGTCTCGCTTGGAAATCCCTTCAGGTACAATTTGTACGGAGGGCTTACCAAGCCAGATCTGAATTGGCCCCTAAATAGTACATTAATTTTTAATGTATATTTAAACAAATATAACAATTACATTTATTTAAAAATGTTAAACAGATATATATTAATATATATATTTACATATATCTAGTTAAAAACTATTACTAAACTTATAATTTATATCATCATTTCATAATGTTTAAAATAATGTAATAATATAACAAATTATATATATATTTATATATGTATATATATGTATATACATTATCTACTGGTGGTCGCCAGTAGATAGTTATAGTTAGGACCTATTTCCATAGGAAATCCACAACATTCTATTCCCAATAAGTCTGGCGCCGGTTGATGAATCCTCGCAAAATTTTCCAAACTTTTGGCCAGGTCCGCTCCGCTCCTACCCTGAAAGTTTTGTGGTGATTCGTCAAGCGGGAGGCGAGAAAAAAGGGGGGTCCCAAAACGCATTTTCCCCATGCAATTTCCCATAGGATCTGTTGTCGCAGCTACAGCCCGAACCGCTGAACGGAATAACACCAAATTTGGCAAAGAGGTAGTCCTCAGTTCAGACTCGTAAATGGTGTGAATCCGTTCAGTAGTTCCTGAGAAAATTAGAGTTAAAAGTACATAAATATCTATGGCCGGGGAGGATCCGCGGACCCTACCCGCACCGTAAGCGCACCCTCCCGGAACCAAGCGCGTACCCTCCCGATCGCTCGCTGAATGCTAATTGGCTGTCGAGTGTCTGTCTACATTCGAAACCAGGAACTGTTGGCGGCCATTTTCTGCCTCGGTAGAAGCGAGGCTGAAGAATCAAGGGGAATAAGTGTGTAAAACATATAAAGGGGGCAGAGTGAAAATACTCTGACCCTCTAGAGGTGCTTAGGGGCCCCCAGAAGGACCCCCTGGGGCCCCCTTTCTTTGTTTTTTTTTAAACAGCGAAATGCGCGCACGGTGTGCGCATCCTATCGCGTTGGATGCACGGATTCTCACGCGTTGGGTTCGCGGATTCAAGGGAAACAAAATGAAATTGTTGGGAGATAAAGATCAAGCTTAAGTGTTTTGTTCTTGAGTGGCTCTAAAAAGAGCCGTTGTGTTCATTGAGAGTTTTTGGTACTTATAAGTAAGTACCTATACAGAGTCTAAAGTTGTTGAGGAAGACTCTGTTTCCTTCATCAGTAAAGTGTACTCCATCTCTCCTATACATCTCTTGCATATGAAAGCGCAGATTGTTATTGTAAATGGACCCCATTCTGTAGTCTCTGCGAAAAGCACAAACAGATTTATTCACATGTTTCCTATCTTTCTCAACCTGTGGACAAAAATGATCAGACCAGTTCCATTTCTGCCTTTGTTAGAATACACAAAGGTAGTTTTAGGGAAAAGTGAAAACAGTTCTGCAAAGGTGTCCTTCATAAGCATTTCCAGACCTACCCCAGTCAAAGTGCCTGTTCATTGCCAACACAGTGCACTATTATGAGGTCAGGGTGTTGGATTTGCATGAAGGATTTCACCAATGGCATCAATTGATGCCACTTTAACCCTCTCTGTCCAATCCATTTAATGTCTACATTTGGCAAACCTAGGTCTTTTTGAATGCTTTTGTTTTCTGCATACCTTTGGCTCCAGAAAATGTAGCTGTGTCCCACAATCCACACTCTAAGCATCTTGAATGAGGTCTGGATGCACTCAGATGGTCTCTGTAAATGAAATGGCAGTTTGGAAAGTAAGATGTTTCTAAAATGGTGGCTAAGATGCAATTTTGAAACAAGACAAGAAATCATTGGTTGTTTGACAACCTTCTACACTGAAAGGTAGGGTGTATATTTCAGTTTTTTAAATGCATGATTCTTATTGGTTAACAAAAACTGATTGTAAGGAACATTATATATGATAAGCTGATATGTTGAAAAGTCAAGAACACTTGCTGTTTTGATTAGCAACATTGTGTGCTGAACTTGTGACCTGTGTGCTCAGTACAGTGTTCCATGACCTGTTTCTATGGTAACAGGTAGAAGGCAGATTGGGGGAAGGGTTCAAATTTATGTCATTTGGAAAGGGTTGAAATGTTTAACCAATAGAAATGTGTGTTTGCTTTTGAATTTATGTGGGAAGGAATGTGATTTGATGTTTACGTGTATATGTGTGGAAAATGAGAGGGAAACTTTGCCATTCTTTGGTTCTGCCGACAGGTGCACAGTGCAGAGATTCTGTATAAGAAAATCTGGTTGGTGTCTGACTGATATCTGGTGTGTGACTGATATACTTCTTAATCTACAAAACAACTTGAAAGGTGAGTTATTTAATTGTGAGGGGATGTATGTAGACTATTTTGATTTTAATCAGACTAATGTATTTCTCCTGCTAAAGTGTAGGGAGTACTTTTTTCTCTGCAATCTTATTGACAGTGTGTGTGCATGTAGAAACCATTCTGTGATAAGTATTTGTGTTTTTCATGTGTTTGTAGACAGATAACTGTGCAGTTTTTATATTTTGGTAGAATTAGAAACCAGTCATTGTTTATGAATTTGTGAAATGAGTTATGTTTCTGCACTAAAATGTAGTACTCCTTCTAGATTAAGAAATGTGTTTTGGTATAGTGCAAGGGATAGTGTTGTTTGTCTAGAATCACACAGTGAGTCTGTGTGCATTTGGGTAAGGAT
The DNA here is from genome assembly GCF_964204655.1 of Triturus cristatus. Classification (NCBI taxonomy): domain Eukaryota; kingdom Metazoa; phylum Chordata; class Amphibia; order Caudata; family Salamandridae; genus Triturus; species Triturus cristatus. Next base: position 377,211,696 of record NC_140587.1, read on the forward strand.
TGTGAGAGAACCATTTGGTAACATCGTGTATTTGCTGACAGATTACTGTTTTACAACCTGTCATGTTGTCAAGTTTTAGTAGCATTAGAAGCCTGTCTTTGCTTATGCGTTGATTAAATGAGTCAGGCTTTGACACAAAAGTGCAGTCTTGAAATATGTACATTGTGTGCAGTTCCCTTACAACTTCCATAGTAGTGAATGAGTTTTGGTAAACTCCTAGTAATAGTGGTTGTTGTCTAGAATCACACTGTGAGTCTGTGTGCATTTGGGAACCACTGTGAGAGAAGCATTTGGTAACATCGTGTATTTGCTGACAGATCACTGTTTTAAAACCTGTCACGTTGTCAAGTTTTAGTAGCATTAGAAGCCAGTCTTTGCTTATGCGTTGATTAAATGAGTCAGGCTTTGACACAAAAGTGCAGTATTGAAATATGTACATTTTATGCAGTTCCCTTACCACTTCCATAGTAGTGAATGAGTTTTGGTAAACTCCTAGGGATAGTGGTTGTTGTCTAGAATCACACAGTGAGTCTGTGTGCATTTGGGAACCACTGTGAGAGAAGCATTTGGTAACATTATGTATTTGGTGACAGATAACTGTTTTAAAACCTGTCATGTTGTTAAGTTTTAGTAGCATTAGAAGCCAGTGTTTGCTTATGCATTGATAAAATGAGTCATGCTTTGACACTAAAGTGCAGTACTTAAATATGTAGATTGTGTGTAGTCTCCTTATCTCTTGCACAGTAGTGAATGATTTTTCGTAAGCTACTAGGGATAGTGTTGTTTGTCTAGAATCACACTGTGAGTCTGTGTGCATTTGGGAACCACTGTGAGAGAAGCGTTTGGTAACATTGTGTATTTGCTGAGAGATAACAGTTTTAAAACATGTCATGTTGTCAAGTTTTAGTAGCATTAGAAGACAGTTATGGCTTATGCTTTGATTAAATGAGTCAGGCATTGACACTAAAGTGTAGTCCTGAAATATGTAGATTGTGTGCAGTTCCCTTACCACTTCCACTGTAGTGAATGAGTTTTGATAAACTCCTAGGGATAGCGGTGCTTGTCTAGAATCACACTGTGAGTGTGTGTGCATTTGGGAACCACTGTGAGAGAAGGATTGGGTAACATCGTGTATTTTCTGACAGATAACTCTTTTAAAACTGGTCATGTAGTCAAGTTTTAGTAGCATTAGAAGCCAGTCTTTGCTTATGCGTTGATTAAATGAGTCAGGCTTTGACACAAAAGTGCAGTCTTGAAATATGTACATTGTGTGCAGTTCCCTTACCACTTCCATAGTAGTGAATGAGTTTTGGTAAACTCCTAGTGATAGTGGTTGTTGTCTAGAATCACACTGTGAGTCTGTGTGCATTTGGGAACCACTGTGAGAGAAGCATTTGGTAACATCGTGTATTTCCTGACAGATAACTGTTTTAAAACCTGTCATGTTGTCAAGTTTTAGTAGCATTAGAAGCCAGTCTTTGCTTATGCGTTGATTAAATGAGTTAGGCTTTGACACAAAAGTGCAGTCCTGAAATATGTACATTTTGTGCAGTTCCCTTACCACTTCCACAGTAGTGAATGAGTTTTGTTAAACTTCTAGGGATAGTGGTTGTTGTCTAGAATCACACAGTGAGTCTGTGTGCATTTGGGAACCACTGTGAGAGAAACATTTGGTAACATCATGTATTTGGTGACAGATAACTGTTTTAAAACCTGTCATGTTGTTAAGTTTTAGTAGCATTAGAAGCCAGTGTTTGCTTATGCATTGATAAAATTAGTCATGCTTTGACACTAAAGTGCAGTACTTAAATATGTAGATTGTGTGTAGTCTCCTTATCCCTTGCACAGTAGTGAATGAGTTTTGGTAAGCTGCTAGGGATAGTGTTGTTTGTCTAGAATCACACTGTGAGACTGTGTGCATTTGGGAACCACTGTGAGAGAAGCGTTTGGTAACATCGTGTATTTGCTGACAGATAACTGTTTTAAACCTTTCATGTTGTCAAGTTTTAGTAGCATTAGAAGGCAGTTATGGCTTATGGTTTGATTAAATGAGTCAGGCATTGACACTAAAGTGCAGTCCTGAAATATGTAGATTGTGTGCAGTTCCCTTACCACTTCCACGGTAGTGAATGAGTTTTGGTAAACTCCTAGGGATAGTGGTACTTGTCTAGAATCACACTGTGAGTGTGTGTGTATTTGGGAACCACTGTGAGAGATGGATTGGGTAACATCGTGTATTTTCTGACAGATAACTCTTATAAAACTGGTCATGTTGTCAAGTTTTAGTAGCATTAGAAGCCAGTCTTTGCTTATGCGTTGATTAAATGAGTCAGGCTTTGACACAAAAGTGCAGTCTTGAAATATGTACATTGTGTGCAGTTCCCTTACCACTTCCATAGTAGTGAATGAGTTTTGGTAATCTCCTAGTGATAGTGGTTGTTGTCTAGAATCACACTGTGAGTCTGTGTGCATTTGGGAACCACTGTGAGAGAAGCATTCGGTAACATCGTGTATTTGCTGACTGATCACTGTTTTAAAACCTGTCACGTTGTCAAGTTTTAGTAGCATTAGAAGCCAGTCTTTGCTTATGCGTTGATTAAATGAGTCAGGCTTTGACACAAAAGTGCAGCATTGAAATATGTACATTGTATGCAGTTCCCTTACCACTTCCATAGTAGTGAATGAGTTTTGGTAAACTCCTAGGGATAGTGGTTGTTGTCTAGACTCACACAGTGAGTCTGTGTGCATTTGGGAACCACTGTGAGAGAAGCATTTGGTAACATTATGTATTTGGTGACAGATAACTGTTTTAAAACCTGTCATGTTGTTAAGTTTTAGTAGCATTAGAAGCCAGTGTTTGCTTATGCACTGATAAAATGAGTCATGCTTTGACACTAAAGTGAAGTACTTAAATATGTAGATTGTGTGTAGTCTCCTTATCTCTTGCACAGTAGTGAATGGTTTTTCGTAAGCTACTAGGGATAGTGTTGTTTGTCTAGAATCACACTGTGAGTCTGTGTGCATTTGGGAACCACTGTGAGAGAAGCGTTTGGTAACATTGTGTATTTGCTGAGAGATAACAGTTTTAAAACATGTCATGTTGTCAAGTTTTAGTAACATTAGAAGACAGTTATGGCTTATGCGTTGATTAAATGAGTCAGGCATTGGCACTAAAGTGCAGTCCTGAAATATGTAGATTGTGTGCAGTTCCCTTACCACTTCCACTGTAGTGAATGAGTTTTGGTAAACTCCTAGGGATAGTGGTGCTTGTCTAGAATCACACTGTGAGTGTGTGTGCATTTGGGAACCACTGTGAGAGAAGGATTGGGTAACATCGGTTTTTTTCTGACAGATAACTCTTTTAAAACCGGTCATGTTGTCAAGTTTTAGTAGCATTAGAAGCCAGTATTTGCTTATGCGTTGATTAAATGAGTCAGGCTTTGACACAAAAGTGCAGTCTTGAAATATGTACATTGTGTGCAGTTCCCTTACCACTTCCATAGTAGTGAATTAGTTTTGGTAAACTCCTATGGATAGTGGTTGTTGTCTAGAATCACACTGTGAGTCTGTGTGCATTTGGGAACCACTGTGAGAGAAGCATTTGGTAACATCGTGTATTTCCTGACAGATAACTGTTTTAAAACCTGTCATGTTGTCAAGTTTTAGTAGCATTAGAAGCCAGTCTTTGCTTATGCGTTGATTAAATGAGTTAGGCTTTGACACAAAAGTGCAGTCCTGAAATATGTACATTTTGTGCAGTTCCCTTACCACTTCCACAGTAGTGAATGAGTTTTGTTAAACTTCTAGGGATAGTGGTTGTTGTCTAGAATCACACAGTGAGTCTGTGTGCATTTGGGAACTACTGTGAGAGAAGCATTTGGTAACATCATGTATTTGGTGACAGATAACTGTTTTAAAACCTGTCATCTTGTTAAGTTTTAGTAGCATTAGAAGCCAGTGTTTGCTTATGCATTGATAAAATGAGTCATGCTTTGACACTAAAATGCAGTACTTAAATATGTAGATTGTGTGTAGTCTCCTTATCCCTTGCACAGTAGTGAATGAGTTTTGGTAAGCTGCTAGGGATAGTGTTGTTTGTCTAGAATCACACTGTGAGACTGTGTGCATTTGGGAACCACTGTGAGAGAAGCGTTTGGTAACATCGTGTATTTGCTGACAGATAACTGTTTTAAAACATGTCATGTTGTCAAGTTTTAGTAGCATTAGAAGGCAGTTATGGCTTATGCTTTGATTAAATGAGTCAGGCATTGACACTAAAGTGCAGTCCTGAAATATGTAGATTGTGTGCAGTTCCCTTACCACTTCCACTGTAGTGAATGAGTTTTGGTAAACTCCTAGGGATAGTGGTACTTGTCTAGAATCACACTGTGAGTGTGTGTGTATTTGGGAACCACTGTGAGAGAAGGATTGGGTAACATCATGTATTTTCTGACAGATAACTCTTATAAAACTGGTCATGTTGTCAAGTTTTAGTAGCATTAGAAGCTAGTCTTTGCTTATGCATTTTTTAAAATGAGTCAGGTTTTGACACTATGGTGCAGTACTATGTACTATTCTCTTCACTGTGCCAGAACTGAAAATTTAAAAGTTTTACCCAGGCACTGTCCTAGTAGTAGCCTGATGATTTAGTCAGTTTCTAAGTACTTATGTTGTGAACCATACATTACCAAATAGACTGCTTCAAATGTCTATTCAGTATGCATGTAGTCTTCTAACATACTATACACTTGTCTTTCACACCTTCAATTCCCTAGTCAGTATCCATACACTTCCAGGAAACACCCTGTTACTCCCTTTGCAGTCCTCTAGTGACCCATTCAGCACCATGTACTAATCCATTCACTGTGCCAAAACCCAAACACTTATAAATTCCCCAAGACACTCTCTTTGCAGTACTCTAATCATTCAGTCAGTGCCTAAGTATTCATGCACTGAGCCAGGCCTTAGCACATGGACTTCTTCAAACCCCTATCCACTATGCATGCAGTCTTCTAACCACCTAGACACTTGTCTTTCACACTTTCAATTCCCTAGTCAGTATCCATACAGTCCAGCAAACATCCTGTCACTCCCTTTGCACTCTTCTAGTGACCCATTCAGTACCAAGTACTAATCCATTCCCTGCGCCAAAAGCCTTCCTCTTATAAATTCACCGAGGCACTCTCCTTGTTGTACTCTAATCATTCAGTCAGTACCCAAGTACTCATGCAGTGAGCCAGGCCTTATCACATAGACTGCTTCAAACGCCTATTCACTATGCATGTAGTCCTCTAACCACCTACACAGTTGTTTTTCACACCTTCAATTCCCTAGTCAGTATCCATACACTTCCAGGAAACACCCTGTCACTCCCTTTGTAGTCCTCTAGTGACCCATTCAGCACCATGTACTATTCCATTCACTGTGCCAAAACCCAAACACTTATAAATTCACCAAGACACTCTCTTTGCAGTACTCTAATCATTCAGTCAGTGCCTAAGTATTCATGCACTGAGCCAGGCCTTAGCACATGGACTGCTTCAAACCCCTATCCACTATGCATGCAGTCTTCTAACCACATAGACACTTGTCTTTCACACCTTCAATTCCCTAGTCAGTATCCATATAGTCCAGCAAACATCCTGTCACTTCCTTTGCACTCCTCTAGTGACCCATTCAGTACCAAGTACTAATCCATTCCCTGCGCCAAAAACCTACCACTTATAAATTCACCCAGGCACTCTCCTTGCTGTACTCTAATAATTCAGTCAGTACCCAAGTACTCATGCAGTGAGCCAGGCCTTAGCACATGGACTGCTTTAAATGCCTATCCAGTATGCATGCAGTCCTCTAATCACCTACACAGTTGTCTTTCACACCCTCAATTCCCCAGTTAGTATTCATACACTTCTAGAAAACACCCTGTTACTCACCCAGTGTGTCTCCTTATAGTACTGTAATCATTCAGTCAGTTAGCATGCAGTCTTTTAGTGAGGTAGGGTTTAGGGCATGAACTGCTTCAAAGTAGTATGCACTATGCATGTAGTGTTTTAACCATCGTCACACTTGTGGTTCAGGGTTATAGTTTCTTAGTCAGTTTTTATATAAAATGTGTTTGTACAGTAATGGAATAGTATAAATTTGAAAGTTATTAATATACTTTTATTTGTGATTCTTTTTTACAGATACTGTTTTTCAACGTTAAAATAGAGAAATCATGCAAGAAAAAGAAAAGAACAGAGACAGGAGGATTATTTGAAGAAACATCAACCACAAGTATTGAATGTACAAGATAATGTGGCTAAAAGGAAAAAATCTTCTGGTAAGATCACAAAGCAATTTATTAAAAATGTTTTTAGGAGCAAACAGAATGTAGATAATGCTGGATTTACTGAGAATTTTTCAACTAAGATAAAAATTCAAAATAAGAGGAAAAGTAAAAAAGCAAATGGTCAGTCAAAGGAGAAAGTATTTTAAAAGAAGGCAAAATCAGTATAAGGAATTACGCAAAAAAATGTTTTACAAGCGAGTAGTACATAACTTGTTGAAAGATGTGAAGAAATATAAAAAGAGAGCTCTATTTTATAAAAAGAAGAAGCATATTGAAAACATTGTGGAAAAGGCTTTTGAAGTAAAAAGGAAACTGTTTATTTTAGTGTTAAACAGAATTCGATCACTAGATAAACCAATATATGTAATGAAGGCCAAACGTAGGAGGAAAAGAGTTATTAATAAAAAAAAAATTGTGATTTTTTTTGGGAGATTGGAAACACAGTTCTGGTTCAGAGCCTTTTTTTAATGAAGAGAGTTATTCACTCAGCGAAAAATTATTGTATGCAGTTGACACCAGTGGTAGACGTTATGAGGTTAGTGACGGTGGTCCAATTGAGAAAGAGAAAATGGTTGAAAGAAATGCAGAAGAAGTGATAGCTGATGAAGTTTTAGGGAGCCGTGCTAAAAACCCTGTGTACACTTGGGATTGCAGTAGTGTTTGCAGTGTACGACAGGAATCTATTGAAAAATTATGTCGTTTTTTACGAGCCTATACTAAAAAAGTGTAAAACAAAAGATTAAGCTGTTGCAAGGACTAGACCCTTGCAGAGTGAGAAAACATACTGGTTTGAAAGGTCATTCTCTGGCTTGTCTTTCTAGGAAAGTTTGTCAACGTGTTTTTCACCATTTCAGAATGCTGGCAGTAAATCATACTCAAATGCGGAAGTTAGTGAGAAGGTTGTATTATGCAAAAAGTCCAGCACTAAGGTTAAGGGAGTTGAACAGTGCTCTTTTGCGTGGGTCAGTATCAGATGTGAAGCAGGTCTGTGATGATATTGAGTTTTGTTACTTTGGGCCTCAGCAAGAGAGTGAAGAAACTGACACATTAGTAGAACAAAATGTTGAAGACAATGTACAACCCGTAATTACAGAAAAATTTGAGGATGAAATCACAAACTTTAAGGTAATTTCCGGTGAAAGACCAAATGTTTCTTGTATTTGTTGTCAGCGAAGTCACTATAAAAATCAGACTAGGGGTGTCAATCTGTATTTAAAAAGTGAAATAGAAGATAATGATAAGTGGATGGAATATGCAACTTATTTGCTGGTAGAGGATTATTTTGATTTAGGATGTGAGCAGCGTATTTGCAAATATTGTTATAACAAATTAGATGAGAATAAAATGCCTGCTAGAGCTGTTCATAATAATCTAGAGTTGGTTGCTATTCCTCCAGAGCTGATAGATTTAAAATACGTATGAGTCTATTCTCATACAATGTGTTCACCCGTTTCAGGCTATTGTTCGTATGGAGCCCAAAACAAGTAAATTACCTCCATCAGAGTTGCAAAGAGTATTGAAAGGAAGAGTTGTGTATTTACCATTTGATTTAAGGAAAAATATTGAAACTATTGGTGTAGACCATGTAGAAAATGAGCCACTAGTCATTCTAGTTAATGGTGTTCCTACTAAGAATAATAAAATCTGGCAAGAGTTAGTGGATGTTAGAAAAGTGCAAAAGGCATCATTGTATCTGTTAAAAAAGAATGAGTACTACAGAAATGTGTTTGTTGGAGAAGAAGAAATAGATTTAGCAGAAGATACTGAAACATTAAGTGGACAAATTGAAAAAGTGGACATGTCCAGATGTGAAGAGATCTATGAACATTACAGTGTACATCCACTTCATTCCAAAGAGGTGATGGGGAATACGATTGAGTTGTTTAAAATGAAAAAAGCAACAGGAAGTCCCATGAGTGTATGGGAAGAGAGCTTGGAAGCTCGTTGTTTCCCGCAGTTGTTTCCAACAGGAAAAGGTGGACGATATGATGAACGTCCTGTGCAGATTCCTGCATCTGAATATCGGACAACAAGATTATATGCAGAAGATCCAAGATTTCGTCAATGTATCCCTTATATGTTTCATCTTCTGTTTGAAAGTGACTTGTCTGGACTTTCTTATGCAGTAAATCACATTTTAAAAACTGGAATGCATCTTCAAATGTAACTGCAAAGGATTTTATGGATAAAGTGCATCAGAGAGATGATCATTTAGAATCTCAGTTGATTAATCTGATGGAATGTCAGCGTGGGACTAATGAATATTGGTACCGTCGACATGGAGAACTGAAATGTATGCTACGGAACTTGGGAACTCCTACATGGTTCGTTACACTAAGCTGCGCTGGGTATGCTTGGGATGATTTACTTGACTTTCTTCGAGAGGCAAATTCCAATATAAAAAATATTGAATACAAGACACCTAGAGAATTGTGCTCTTTGGATCCTGTCAATGTATGCAGATATTTCAATCATAGATTTGAAGCTATGATGTCTTTCATCTGCAATAAAAAGAATCCTCCTCTTGGAGAAGTTGTGGATTTATTTTGGAGAAAGGAGTATCAAGCAAGAGGTGCTCCTCACATACATATGTTGTTATGGGTCAAGGACGCCCCCAAATTTGGACCAGATTCAGATGAAACTGTTTTGTCTTTCATTGAAGATTATGCTACATGTGCTCTTCCAAATAGCAGAGAAGACAAAAACTTAAAAAAAACAACTCTTACGATTTCAAAGCCACAGGTGTGGAAAATCCTGTCGACGAAAGTACAAGTCAAATGATAAGTTCTATACCAAATGTCGTTTTGGATTTCCACGTCCTGTATTATCCAAAGGTAGAGTGAACAGTTTTATGTCAGCTATGCGACATACCATCACAAGAAAGTCTCTGAAAAACACCTACAACTTAAGAAGAAGCGAAGAATCAAAATACATAAATGACTCCAATCCAGTTATTTTATTCATGTGGAATGCTAACATGGATATTCAGTATGTTGCGGACAATTCAATTGCTGTTGCTCGATATGTAACGTCTTACATTACTAAATCAGAAAAGACTGAATTGAAAGAAATGTGGGAAGAGATTTCTCACGAGAAGACTCTAAGTAAGAAATTATACAGTTTCAGTTTGAAGATGTTATCACATCGTGAAATTGGAGCATATGAATGTTCAGATCAGTTATCATCTGCAAGTCTATATTCCAAAAGTAGAAGAATCATTTGGGTGAGTCTAGGTCTTGCAGGAATGCGAAATCGGGTACTGAGATCTGTTCAAGAAATTGAATATTGGGGGAGGAGCCAAGATGGCGACCGGAGCAGTCGCTTGAGCGCCCGGCTCCGTCGGCCCTTGGCCTCGGACTATCATCCTGATTCCTATCCTTGCCGATTTTCGAGGTGCAACGCGTGCGACGACGCGCTGACTGCGCCGTCGCTTTCCCGAAGTCTTAGCCCGCCCGGATGCCGGAGTTCTTTGTGCCTTTGTTCTCCGCCCTGGACCCTTGCTCTACTGTGGCCTCGGCCGGCCCTCTGGAAGCGTTGCAGTCACCGGACCCGCTGGTGCAAATCTGAGCCCGAGGTCCCGATCCCGCCTCACGCCACGTACGGTCGCCAGAAGAGCCGGGAGAGAGACGCCCGGACACCTCCTGTACCCTGCACCTGACGGGCTGGAGCTAGAGGGTAAGCCCCGGTGTGGCGGGTCTCCTACCCCGCTCTGTGGACCACGCTGTGGAAGGCTGCAGACCCCCTTCTTCTATGGTCTAGTCGGCTGCAAAGAGAGCCCGAGGGAGGGGAAGCGCCTGCTGGCTTTCACCTGTTGCGGCGCAGACCTGTTGGGAATTGCCTCCTTGTCACGATCCCCCCCCTGGCCACGGTACCGTTCAACGGTAAAACATGGCGCTGATTGCCTGCTCGCTGCTGGGGGGTGATGCTCCGGTCTCGCCCGCTGCCCGCTTCGCCCTCCCTCTACCAGACTCCAGTTCCCCAGTGCCGTCCCGGATTGCTGCCGTTGTGGGGACGCAGCTTCCGCTGACATACGGCTCCGTTCTGGCTGCCCTGCGGGACTTTCGTCTGCAATTGTGTGTCGGCTTGCGAACGCTGAGTGAGCGGTTCGACTCTACACTGTCTGCTGCGGGCCGTGAGCGCCCCGTTTGTGATCAACAAGACGTGAGTCTGCCAGTGCTGTGGTCCTCCTGCGGGGAAGCAACGACTGGGTATAACGGTGCTACACTGGTGTCTTCATTTGGCTTTCCCGGCGCTCAGGATCAATCGCTCTCCTGCTCAATGGCAGACACTTTGTTTCCCCGGTCATTGCTGCCTGCTTTGTTGTTGCCTGCCTCACCGTGCCCGCAGGAGTTTCCAGCTGAACTACACCTGGCGACCTCGAGGAACCGTTCACGGTGGCCTACGGCTCCTTTTATGTGGAACTCATGTACTTTACAAGCCAGGTCTGGATTTTATATGGTGTGCAAGGGGACCTCCATAGATGATCGGCGGCCATTTTGTGACTCTACTTCTCCATCTTCTCCCAAGTGGCCATATTGTCTTTGTCTGTTCGGGATGCGGGGCATTCACGAGGGGGCGGGTCTAATCGTACGCCCGCGATCGGGCCAGGGCTAGATTACTCTCTATCATCATGGCTTCACGGCCGGGCTGGACTGGGACTGGAATTGTCTACATATGTTGTGCGCACTCGTCGCGATCTGTCTGCCTTCTTTGCCTTGGTGTTACATGCTATCTTCACACGACCGCCTTTGGGTGTAGTGGGATTTCAGTGTGTGGAGGATTGGTTGGCCGGTGGTGTCGGGCGCTCCGAGGATACGTGGGCTCCTCCCCACCTCCTTTCTTCTTTCTTCTCTTAGTTTCTTTACTCTATTCCTACTTTCTCTCTTGTCTATATTTCGGGTTCATTGGGCGACAGGCACTATGCTGGGGGGGGGGTAGGCCATAGCCTCCGCATTGGTGTAGGGTGGGGGGGTAATTTACTGTTTTTTTTAGTTCTATGGGCCTCTTTCTTTCATGTCTCTGCGCTATACTTGTTTCGATTCGGGGTCCGGGTGTGGGGTGGATTGAGTGGGGGCGGCTTTTAGGGGGTGCGTATTTACTACTGTGATGATCCTGTTATCTAACTGCATCGCCTTACTGTATGAGATTTTCTATGGCTGTTTTAATGATGCTGCTGCCCTCCAGTGTATGAAGCCGACTTGCGGACTCGAATCTCCTTGTTTCTATCCTTTACTGCCTTTTTTTCTCGATAAATTTTTTTTTTTTTTTTGAAAACCTTAAAATTAACCTTCACTTCTCCTTCCCCCGGTGTCAAGGATCCCTCCAGTGTATGAATCCTGAATCGTTGCTAATCTTGACCTTGACGCACAGGGGATGTATTGTTTGTCTCTGTGCTCAACCGTATTGTGGCCGGCCTGATGGTTGTAGGCCCGTATTTGTTCTTTTACTATGCACAAATAAAGGTTTTTAAAAAAAAAAAAAAAAAAAAAAAAAAAAGAAATTGAATATTTAGCAGAAAATGACCCAGAAAGTACAGATATTTTGAAAACGAATATGTTGGACACATACTATCCAAATAGAAGTTATCATCTTGAGAAAATGTGTCTCTATGAAGTGCTGCAAAACTACACTTTTAAACGGAATACTACAGAGAACATCAACGATGGAAAATATGGAGTGATTGGTTCCGAAGGATGTCTGGTGAAACAAAGGAAATGAAATTTAATTAATCACAGAAAACTGAGTAGCGACACTGCTGACAAAAGGGAATTTTACTATTTAGCCCTTTTGCAAATGTTCAAACCATGGTGTTCAGAACTGGAATTACTTGGAGATTTTCCCAGCTATAAAGTTTCATTTAATGCTTGTAAAGATAGCATACAATGCAGTGCTTTCGCAAATTATGTCAAAATGTTGAATGATGAAATTGATCAAGAAGCTATAATTGCAGCGGAGATTGCTAGAGACAGTTCTCAAGACAGTCAAAGTTCTGCTGCACTGAGTCAAGATCCACTAGGACAACCAATTGTTGAAAATGAAGCAGCGATTGCAATGAATGAGGTGGAAACAGCAATGTATCAAGCACAAGAAGATGCTATACAGTTAGGAAACTTGGAAGAGCAACTAAATGTTGAACAGAAACAAATATATCAGCAAGTGAAAGAGCAGATTGACCATGGATTACTTCATGAAAAGAGAGGTTGCTCATGTACATCATTTCAACCTATCCGAATGTATATGAGTGGTCAAGCTGGAACAGGAAAAAGTTTCTTAATTAAAGTAATTACAAGTTATCTGCAAAAAACAACTGAGTCGCATTTGTCTTGTGTTGTCACTGCTCCAACTGGGTTGGCAGCACATAACATTAAGGAATTACTTTACATTGTTTACTAATGCTAACAGTAGAGCATGAGAACAATTTGGAATACCACAAGCTATCTGGAGAAGCTTGTTGTGAAGTTTCAAGAGTCCTGAAGAAAATGAAACTTCTCATTATTGATGAGGTGAGCATGGTTTCAAACTTGATGCTTGCCTTTGTGCATTTAAGAATGCAGCAAATTCTTAAAACAGAGTATGACGTGTTATTTGGAGGAAAACACGTCATATTTTTTGGAGATCTACTGCAACTGACTCCGGTAAAAGGACAACCGATATTTAAAACACTTGCCCATGAAGATACCAGAAAGTCTCTTGGCAGTGTTGGTAATGTGAACATTTGGAGTAATTTTGAATACAAAGAACTCACAACAAATATGCGACATGCAAATGATGCTGAATATGGAAGTATTCTACAAGATATATGAATTGGAATTCTTTCAAAACAAGGGAAAGAAGCTTTGGAGAGTCGATTACTTTGCAATGGCTTTCCAAATGAAAATGCAGTTCCTGCAAAAGTGTACGTGGAAATTGCTAAAAATAAGTCAGTGATTTGCTTAATGCCAACACTGCGTGAGTGTTCAATATTCAACGAAGATTTATTAAAACTTGAAAATGAAGAAATTCTAAAAATGGAAGCCATCGATAAAATACTGCATGAAGGAATCACTATTATTTTGACGGGAAAGTTGAGATCAAAACTGGATTGTTTAGAAAAAAAAATATCTAAAACTGGTTTAGAAAAGACACTATGGTGCCGATTCCGATCCGTTAAAAAAATTTACCGTCCGACTCGTATCCGTATTTTTTTACGTACGAATCGTACAAGTACCGTACAAACTGCGAAGTACAATTCGTACGTGAAAAATACATACGAATTGCGTTGGGAAAATGGTCCGAGAGGGAGCCGTAAATTTTTACGTCCGAATAGCATCGGGAAAAGTGTCCGACAGGGAGCCGGACATTTTTATGTGCAAATTGTAAAACAGAAGTCCGAGTGCGCAAGTACGATCCGTACCGCCCGTCCGAATAAACAACCGCATGTAAAAGGCCCTGAACGGAGCGAACGCTGTAGCCTACATGTACATGGGTAAACTTGTGCCCGAATACGAGTCGTACAGCCCCCCTCACCCCGCACATGTCAGCACCGTACCCCCCCTCCGCACCGTACCCCAACACTGTAGCACAGCCCCGCACCTGTATGGGCCGCACCCCAGGCCCATCTCCCAGCCCCGCACCTGTATGCCCCATACCCCAGGACCGTACTCCAGCCCCCCACCTGTATGCGCCGCACCCCAGGCCCATCTCCCAGCCCCGCACCTGTACACCCCGTACCCGAGGACCATACCCCAGCCCCCCACCTGTACGCGCCGCATCCCAGGCCCGTCTCCCAGCCCCGTACCCGTACGCACTGTACCCCAACACCGTAGCCCAGCCCCGTACCTGTACGCACCGTACCCCAACACCGTAGCACAGCCCTGCACCTGTACGGGCTGCACCCCAGGCCCGTCTCCCAGCCCCGCACCTGTACGCCTCGTACCCCAACACCATAGCACAGCCCCCCACCTGTACGGGCAACACCCCAGGCCCGTCTCTCAGCCCCGCACCTGTACGCCCCGTACCCCAGGACCGTACCCCAGCCCCCCACCTGTACGCCCCGTACCCCAGGACCGTACCCCAGCCCCCCACCTGTACGTGCCGCACCCCAGGGCCGTCTCCCAGCCCCGTACCCATACGCACCGTACCCCAACACAGTAGCCCATCCCCGTACCTGTACGCACCATACCCCAACACAGTAGCCCAGCCCCGTACCTGTACACACCATACCCCAACACCGTAGCCCAGCCCCGTACCTGTACGCACACCTGTACACACCGTACCCCAACACCGTAGCACAGCCCGCACCTGTACGCGCCGCACCCCAACACTGTAGCACAGCCCACACCTGTACGCGCCGCACCCCAACACCGTAGCCCAGCCCGCACCTGTATGCGCTGCACCCCAACACCGTAGCACAGCCCGCACCTGTACGCGCCGCACCCCAACACCGTAGCACAGCCCCGCACCTGTAAGCACCGTACCCCAACACCGTACCCCAGCACCCTCACCCAGCATCGCGTATGTACGGCCCGTAGCACTATGGCGTATGCCTACGGCAACACTACCATAGTGCTACGGGCCCTACACACGCGGGTACGGCCCGTAGCACATGGGTAGTGTTGGCGTAGGTGTACGCCATAGAGATGGGCTCGTACCCACATATGTACGGCCCGTATCTCTATGGCGTACGCCTACGGCAATACTCCCATAGTGCTACGGGCCGTACCCGCGCGGGTACGACCCGTAGCACTAGGGTAGTGTTGGCGTAGGCGTACACAATAGAGATAGGGCTCGTACCCGCATATGTACGGGCCGTATCTCTATGGCGTATGCCTACGGCAACACTACCATAGTGCTACGGGCCGTACCCGCGCGGGTACGGCCCGTAGCACTAGGGTAGTGTTGGCGTAGGCGTACGCCCTAGAGATACGGCTCGTACCCACGTATGTACCGCCTGTATCACTATGGCGTACGCCTACGGCAACACTACCATAGTGCTATGGGTCGTACCCGCACGGGTACGGGCCGTAGCACTAGGGTAGTGTTGGCGTAGGCGTACGCCATAGAGATACGGGCCCTACACACGCGTGTACGGCCTGTATCACAATGGCGTACGCCTACGGCAACACTACCAAAGTGATACGGGCCCTACACACGCGTGTACGGACCGTATCACTGGAGTAGTGGTGCCCTAGGGGTACGTGTGGAATGCACCGTACCTGTGTGTGGATAGTGAAATTACATAGGGGACACATGAGGGACAAGTATAAGGGCCTAAATGCATGCTTGTTGTCATGGAGACCGAGTTTCCAGTTCAAAATTTTCATCAGGTGGCCAGCAAAAGTCGGTTGGAGACAATATACTATGTTGCAAAGTGGTTGTTGACTTGACATCATGCTCAAATTTTGAACCATGCAAAGTCCCTCACTGGGGTAGGTTTAAAGGGATTGCAGGAAACGTAGGATGCAAATGACATTGACCAATCACTCTGTACTCCTGTAAATGAAACAGCCCAGCAAGGGAGATATAAGGCAGCCAGCACCCATTAGAGAGCACTTGCCTGCACAACCTTTCATTCCACACCACTGCTGCTGCTTGTGATTCCTCTGACACCATGTCCGGGTCTGTGGAGAGGGCCCAGCCGTTCACCCAAGAGGAGAATGAGGCGTTGCTGGACGTCATCCTCCCACAGTACCCCTGCCTGTATGGGAGACCAGGGGAGCAGGTGAGTGCTGACTCCACTAGCTGTGACTGTGCCCCTTATTTGTGTCTGTCACTTCTGGCATTGTGTCCAGGTGTGACAGACATGCAATGTTGTTCATGGTGGGTCCCAGGGGGGGAATGCCTTATGTCTCCCATGCAGAGCCTGATGTGGTTCATATCTGCACTCCTCACTTGCATTGTGCTTTCTGTGACAATCACTGCATGGTGCATGCCACATTCAGCCTGGCTAATCCTTTTGGGAATGTTGTTTCTATAGTCCTGATGTGATTCTGTGATCCCCCCAGTGTGACAGATGACTGTACCCACAGATGTGTGTGAGTTGAGTGTACCTGTGGTGATAGTGTCCAAATGATGTGTACGGCCCCTGGACATTGGTGTGTGTGTAAGTCCCCTGTCATGTGGGTGAGTGTCTATGTGGAGTGTTGCACCCCAGCTGCATGGAGGATGCATATGCCCTACCCATCTGATGTGAGCAGGGAGCCGTGCTGTGTGTCTGACGTGCTGAGCTAGCCCCACACCTGTGACTCCCCCCAGTCAAGTGGCACATGTGCAGAGTGATGTTTGTACCCGCAGTTGCCAATGGCAGGTGATTGTCCTGTGCCTGTGTGTGTCTGTGTACTCCGCTGAGGTTGCGCCAGTGGCCTGGGGCATGTGACTGCTTTGAGGTGCTATCCATAATCCTGGTGTTGCTTGTGATGCATGGTGTGAGCCATGATCATTGATTCTGTCGCACCCCTCATGCCACCTGTGTACTTTAAATGCCACGTAGTGCATTTGGCCTTCCCCAGAGGATAATGTCCCTAAGACAAAGGTGCAATGAGTTGGTTGCATACTATGCCCTGTTCAAACAAGCCCAATTGTTCTAATGTGTGTCTTTGTGACATGGAGCAGGTGTATTGATGTTGTCTCACTTTGTCATCCTCACAGGTAGCCGCCTACGCCAAGGGGGAGATTTGGAAGCGGGCTGTCAGGGCCGTGAGGTCGGTGGAGGGTCGCAGTCGGCACCTGGCCCAGGTGAGGAAACGCTGGCAGGATATCCGGTGCTGGACCAGGAGGATCACCCTGGTCCTGCTGGGGGACTCACCCGAAGGCAAGAACCGCGGGCGCCGGCACCTGACCCACCAAATGAAGCGTGTCCTGGCGGTGGTCTTCCCTAACATGGATAGGCGGTTACAGGAGAAGCAGCAGCAGGAAGGGGGTAAGTACATGTGTGTTTGTTGTGTGTCACCAGCTTTTGGAAGTGCTCAGTCGCCTGGATACACTGCCAGGGTTTATATGTGCAGTGAATATCCTGTTCCCCAAAGTCAACCGGTCCTGTTCTTTCTCCCTTCCCCTCCTTGACATGTGTTCCTTGGTCTGTGTGTAGTCACTCTTGCACAAGATAATCTAGGCTGGCAGTTAATCCAAGTGCCCAATGCTTGCAGCATCATGTGTGGGGGTGGTCTGTGACATGTGTTGGGACCTTGCCTGTGCCCTGTCCAGTTCAGTCATTTGGGGGTCCATGATTGTTGGCACTGATGCAGAGACTCAACATAGGAGTGTGAGGCTTAAAATGAACTGCCTTGCAGCATGCATGACCGATGTTGGGGCCTCAGACATGATGTGCATGAGGGGGAGATATGCATAGTGCGGGGACGGTTGCTCCTGTTGCAGTCAGATCTATCCAGGACCATGGAGCAGTGTGGCCACTACAGTCCCCTGAGACACCTTTTCCTAGGAATCATGTGTGTCATCCAACACTGTGGATATTCTCAGTGTCTTCAGCATAGGTTGGCCTCTGTGGCATTGTACCCTGGCCTCATTTGTATTTACGTAAAGTGTGCTACATGTGTACACTGTACAGGGTGACCCAATGTGGCTTGTGCATCCTCACACTGGCCAGTGCCTGTGTGTCTGTGTACAACTATCTGATGATGGTTGTTTGTCAATAATATGTGTGGTCAGCCCCACGAGGGGTAGTTAGAGTGCAATTAGGATTTAATGGAGCCCATTTTTGTGATCCCTCATTAAGAGGTGTAAGTCCTTCCTCTGTCTCAATCACATTGTCTCAGGTAGGGGGGGTTTGTGCGGGCAAGGCCTACATGTCCAAAGCTTATGTCTCCTTGCCAGGTCTGGCCTGTGTGTGATGATAGTCGGAACAGACACTCAACAAGTATTGAGCCAGTCATGTTGTGCAGGGTTTAATGTTTGTGCTTTGCAGGATGTGTCAAAAGTTAAAAGACATGGTTCCTGCTCATCCATTTTTGGCAACGGTGTGTGGTCCAGATGCTGTGCTCGACTGTCCACAGACACTAGCTTCTCTGTATAATTCGATATCAAGTTCTTTGCTATTGTGTCATGCCCTCCATTGTTTCAAAGTGGCATGGTGGGTCAACCAACTGTGTAGTGCAGGGCCTACATATGTGCGTAGTATTTTAGATGTTACTCATGATGCTTTTCATGCTATGCACTGTGACCTATGTAGTTTGGACTCATGTGTCATATGTATACAGGTGTCTGATTATTTCCTGTCTCTTCACCTTGCCCACAGCATCGTTGGGGGACATCGAGGGAGACACCGGCAAGGACGTGGAGGAGGGATCCAGCACCGGTGCCACCAGTGCTGGGGAGTCTGGCGCAGCAAGTGGCACGGAGGGCGAGGGGAGTCAGGCGGAGGACCTGTCTAGTCCCAACACCGACTATGACGCTGACGGGTCCGAGGCTGAGCTCCCAGAGGGGGCGGAGGCTGCTCCCACAGCTGAAAGCAGCAGTACATCTCTCGCCGCCCCCTCCATTCCCATTACCGCCCTTCCACTTGCTCGAGTCCCTTCTGTCCGTGCTAGGCGACCACATGTCTCCTTCGTGCCAGGCACCGCACCCCCTGCCCCTGTCTCCCCTGCTGCCGTCAATGCCGAGTCTGTGGACATCCTGCGGCAGTTGCAGGTTGGTCAGACATCGCTGCTTAATGTCCTTCATGGCCACACCAGACTGCTGACACTGATGGTGTCGTACATGGAGGGCATGTCAGCAGCGATGTCTGACCAACGGATGTTGCTGAGGTCCATGGACTCGTCACTGACGGCAGCAGTGGGTCTCCTGCAGCGCTCTGTCCCCCCTACCCCTGCACCATCCACATTTCCCACTCCCATGCCTGTCCCAAGCACACCCAGACATCCCCATGCATGCACCCCACCAGACACAGGCAGCACACCAACAGGGAAGACCAAGCGCACACCTCCAGTCACGCACACACAGGGGGAAGTAGGCACACCCACTGGGTCGGAGGGCAAACGGCAGTCATGCAGCCACAGTGGGAGTCCACAGTCCTCACGACCCACTTCCTCCAAAACCACTCCCCTTAGCTCCCCTGCCCAACAGTCGGACAAAGAGTCCTTCATGGCCAGTCTGTCCCTCAGCCCCAGTGTGACACCACCCCGCAAGCGGTCGAGGAAGTTTCCAGGCAGGGGAGTTGAGTCCCCCCTGTCCACACCCTCCCCCAGTAGCGCTGCAACCCATCCCTCCGACCCCCCCTCCTTGGGGCCTGTGGCTCCTTCGGGTGCAGGGGAGACGCTGGGAGACCTTGCAACCATGTGCAGCGCCATCCTAACCACCACCTTTGGCGCTGCCCCACCCCCTGTGGTGGAGTCGTCCGTCCCTGCACCCACAACACCTACCCCTGTCCCTGCGGTGCCTGGTCCTTCCCCCCCACATGATGCCCCCCCCGTGGATGGAAAGGAACTCTGAACTGTGCAGGCAAGCTAGGGGAGACACGTCCCAATGTGTCCCCCCCCCCCGAATTCACATATGGACTGGCCTATGGGCCTTGTATATAGTGTACATTTCAAATCCAATCTTTTTTTATGCTGAATAAAGCATTTTGTTTTTCATTTAGACACAAATGCTTTTCTGGTATTGCTGTTGGTGCTGCTGCTCCGTGAGTTGGGGTGGTGATAATGTGTTAGGTGTCTGGGAAATGTTGTAGTGTGCTGCTCATGAGGAGGACCCTGATATCTGCGTGCCATCACAAGGTCTCTGCAAATAATCTTTGGTCATGTAAGCTCTTACTGTATGGTGACATTGTCCCATGGAGTGTTCCTTTCTCTGTGGCACCTGACTTCTTCCCTGCAGGGTGTTTCCCAATTGTTGTGCTGACCTGTGTCTACATTTCCTTGCTGTGTGAGGGATCCCTTCAACTTTGCCCATGCCTGCTCAGCAATGTCTCCGCCTGCATCGTCTGTGCCATCCTTGGTAGTCACTGTACTTGCGTATGGAGTATGTTGCCATGGCTTAATGTGGACATGGTCCCTTTTCCGTACTATGCATGTGTGTACTCCCAGCCTAGCACACATGTGTTACTTGTTCTGCAGGGTATTTGGGCACCTGACTGACAATTGTGGGCATTGTATCTGTGGGTACTCCACCCTTTTCCCTCCATGGGAGGCAACAACTTGTTGGCAGCCCCAGCACCTGTACATTCCTATCAGTGTTGGAATGTGGGTGACCGTGTGTGTTCCCTAAGGCTCTCTTAGTTGAGTGGGGTTTAACATGAGGATACAGTCTTGTTGCATGATCTCAGTGTGTGTACTGTGCTGCCACCGCCACGGGTGGGTATGCATGTGTAATTTGTCCTCACACCCACATGTGGTGTGTCATGCAGTGGGGGAAGGACATCCATCCTCATGGGAGTGGGACACTGCTGTCAGTGATGTGTTGTCATGGCACTATCAACATAGTCGCACATTGTGGATGCCTTCATGCACCCATGGAGTTTTGCTAATGGGAGGATGATGTACACACCCCCATGTCTCTGTCCACTGCTGGGAGGCCTCTGCACCAACCCCCATTTGTCTGGGCACTGCTGGGAGTCCTCTGCACCCACCCCTCATATGTCTGGGCACTGCTGGGAGTGATAGGCACCCACCCCTCATATGTCTGGTCACTGCTGGGAGTGATAGGCACCCACCCCTCATATGTCTGGGCACTGCTGGGGGTCCTCTGCACCCACCCCTCATATGTCTGGGCACTGCTGGGAGTGATAGGCACCCACCCCTCATATGTCTGGGCACTGCTGGGAGGCCTCTGCACCCACCCCTCATATGTCTGGGCACTGCTGGGAGTCCTCTGCACCCACCCCTCATATGTCTGGGCACTGCTGGGAGTGATAGGCACACACCCCTCATATGTCTGGGCACTGCTGGGAGTGATAGGCATCCACCCCTCATATGTCTGGGCACTGCTGGGAGTGATAGGCACCCACCCCTATGTCTCTGTCCACTGATGTGGATCGTAGCACGACACCCACCCACCCGCCCACACACTCTTCAGGCCTGGGTACGGGCCGTACCCCAAATGTTGGGGTGCCGTAGGGGTACGGCGCGTACCCAGGTCTTCAGAGCGTGGGTACGGGTCGTACCACGCCTACCCCTACGTCACCCCAACAATGGTGGTACGGCCCGTACCCACGCTCTTCAGGCCTGGGTACGGGCCGTACCACCATTCTTGGGGTGACGTAGGGGTAGGCGTGGTGCGACCCATTCCCACGCTCTTCAGGCCTGGGTACGGGCCGTACCACCATTGTTGGGATGACGTAGGGGTACGGCCCATACCCAGGCCTTCAGAGCGTGGGTACGGGTCGTACCACGCCTACCCCTACGTCAACCCAATAATGGTGGTACGGCCCGTACCCAGGCCTGAAGAGCGTGGGTACGGGTCGCACCACGCGTACCCCTACGTCACCCCAAGAATGGTGGTACGGCCCGTACCCAGGCCTTCAGAGCATGGGTACGGGTCGTACCACGCCTACCCCTACGTCACCCCAACATTGGGGGTACGGCCCGTACCCAGGCCCACAGAACGTGGGTACAGGCCGTACCACCATTGTTGGGGTGATGTAGGGGTAGGCGTGGTACGACCCGTACCCACGCTCTTCAGGCCTGGGTACGGGCTGTACCCCCAATGTTGGGGTGACGTTGGGGTAGGCGTGGTACGACCCGTACCCACGCTCTTAAGGCGTGGGTACGGTGCGTACCACAATTGTTGTGGTGACGGGACGCGTCCACGTCCACTTCCGTTGTGGCGGGATGCAGGCCTTGGTGGACACGCCCCCCCCCCGGGGTGACCAGTCCCTGGAGGTACGTTATGTACAGGGCATGTATACATTTTGCCTTGGGTGGGGGTTATGTTTCCTGCCCCTGCCCACCACCTTTGCCCCTGGGTGTTGTTCTGACCTTCTGCGGCGTCTGCGTCGTTTCCTGTGCACCAGGTCGTAGGCTATGAGGGCCGGGATGACACGTAGGATGGGGTCCATGGCTGTCCATCACGTACAGGTGCTCCTTCCTCGCGTCCTCCTCAATTTCACGGCAGTTTTTGGCTCCCGTAAAAAATGCTACGTGCGGAGTGACGTAGGCACGAATCGTACTTGCTGGTTCGTAAAACGCTGCCTAACTCCGTCACGTACGCGGTGTCCCGAATCGGAATTGTGGGTATATTATAGCCGGTCGGTGTTTTGTACGAATCGTACGGTAATGGTATTTCTGTACGAATCGTACTTGCGGGTTTGTAAGGTGGTTTTCCCGGGTACGAGTCGGACGGAGAAAACGGTCCGTACGACGGTTCGTGCCCGGGTTTTACAGGATCGGAATCGGCACCTATATGCGTGTGTAAACTGTCGGGTAATTTTAAGGCGTAATTTGGATGTAGAGAAAGGTTTAGTTAATGGTGCAATGGGCAAAGGGGTGGATTTTGTGAATTATCAGAAAAAAGAAGGAATTGAATTTTTAAAAATTAAATTTGATCAGATTGATGAAGTTAAAGAAATTGGTCATTGTTCAGTTCGTTTTTTGCTTGTTAAAGATTTATATGCCCGTAGGAAACAATTTCCATTTTCTCTGGCATATGCAGTGACTATTCATAAATCTCAAGGATTAAGTGTAGACAGTGCATTGGTGAACATTGGATCTACCGTATTTAAAGAGGGTATGGCATATGTTGCTTTGTAGCGAGTCAGAACATTATCTGGTTTGTTTTTGATTGATTTTGATGAGACAAAGGTTACTGCAGATGCAAACTGTGTAAAAGAGTATAATGGGTTAAGAAGGGTGTATGCTCCACAGTTAGGTCAATATCCTGTATTTGAAAAGCGTGTGGTTGGTCGAAAAAGAAGGTTAGAGAATATCTGTTCTGAAGGTGTCAAGAAAAGAAAAGAACCAGATAATGTTGTGATTGCAGGTAAAAAGAAATTGGACACTGTTGGAGAGATTGTTGATTATCAGTTTGAAAATAGTTCTGGTGTCAACTGCTATGCTAATGCAGTGGTCAATGTTGTTTTTTATCTTGAAGGTTTGCAAGAGCAAATTATGGAGAATAGGCAAAAAAGATTTTGTTCTCTGTTGCATTCTGTTTATGAAAAAATGACAACAGATAGAAGTAAAATACAATCTGTTTCTGATGTTCGTAGTCTTTTGGATGTGTGTTCTGGTTCTACACAATTTACACAAAATATCTATCAAGATGCTCAGGAATTTTTAATGTATATGCTCACCATTTTTGAAAATGAAGGTGTAGAAATAGAAAATATTTTTGGCCTTTCATACAAATGGGAACATTATTGTGAAAATTGCATGTATACATGTAGCACCAATGTAGACACTGAGAGATTTCTGTGTTTAACATTACCAGACTGTAAATCAGTGTCTTTCAATAAATTAGTTAAAGGTGCAATTCAAAACATGGAGTGTAGCCAATGTAAATCAGAAATGTTATCCACATTATTCTTAACAAAATATGGAAAATACATAATTTTAATGATGCAACGTTGTACAGCTGACGGAAGAAAATTGGATACTTTAATAAAGCAATTTGTAGCAGCACAACTATCAATATCAGGAAGGACTTTTGCAGCAATTGCAATCATTTTCCATGATGGTCCTTCCACCACATCTGGACATTACACTGCCTATCTAAAATGTGACAAAAGCTGGACACTTTGTAATGATGCCCAGTTGGTTTTCAAACAACGTTTGCCTAGTAAATTACCAAATTCCTACCTAATATTTTTAAAGCCAAAGTTTTAGGAAGATAATTCACTCTCTGAGTATTTTATTATTATAATTTAATAGGACTACCATGGGACAGTTTACATAAAGAAGAAGTGCAAAAATACCATTTGGCCTCAAGGAAAGGTATATTTTTGAATTATGGACTTTTTGGTGGTCATTCATTCGGTGATTATTTTAATGCGGCAACATTTACAGTTTTTATAAGTTAAAGTTATACAATTTTGTAATCTGTAAGCATTTCATATATGTGTGATTTGTATTTTCTGGTATTTTACTGAGAATAGTATGTTGTTGTTTTTTTAACAATCTTTCTGATTGTTTTTTTTTTGCCTGCTGTTAAGTGATGAGTACGATTGAAATCACTATTTCTAGTGAAATTCAATATATTCTGTGAACAGCAAAAAAGGCAAACAAATTACTTTGTGGAAATTATGCTGTGTTGTAAAAAATGTATTATTACATGTTATAATTTTTTTTTTCTTTCACAGATCCAAATTTTAAAACAAGCAATTTATATGAATTTAGATTGCAATGAAAATATGAAAAAAATGTATACCATTTTTTATTCCTATTACTGTGAAGGTAAGTTTAACTAAGTCTCAATATGCAGAATGACGAGGTCTGCAAGAAGCTGCAAAGTTGAAACACGTTTCTAAAAACACTCTGTTTATACCTATGTAGTTTTGAAATCTGACCATAATCAGATATCATGTGACCTGCAAAAAAAGAGATTTGAGGGGTTCATAATATTTCCCATTGTACCTATTGAAGGACCGCAATCATTTCAATCATTCTTCTTTGAGTATCTTTGCAGACAAAACTCTGTGCTTACCTTCTATCATTCGCAAGGAATTTTAAAACCGGAAATATGTCTGTTTTTTTAACATAGTTATTGCGCAAGACAGTCTTTTATATTTACAAAGAGAGGAAAAGACACTCTGTGTACCTTTTCTACTCCATGTAAATACAACCTCATTATGCACAACACTTTGCGTTGAAAGGGTGTTCTATAAGTGTTGTTGTGCATGATTGCACTGAATACTCATAGAACAGGACACATGTCTAGATTTATCAGAAATCATAAATCTCGATATGTATGTGAATGCTGCACCATTCTAAAATCGGTGTAGGAAAATACAATAAGGAAAATTATTTTTATTTCTCCACATTTTTATATCTTCAATGCATTCTAAAATGTTCAGCATACATTGAAGGAGAAAAATGCATTTTCTCATTGTTTTTGTGCAGGAAGGTGTGTCTTCCTGCAGAAAAACAAACAGCACATGACACAGATATCCTTGCACTATGGTGCAAAGGTGCCTAATGTCACCACATGGCTGCAGTTTAAGCAGCCGTGCAGAAAGAAGCATAGATTTGCAACATATTTATGTACATATGTTGCATCCCTGTGCTTCGGAAGTACTACAGCACACTGTAGTGAAAGAGGTTACTGTGTGATGCTGCAGCACTTCCTCATAGTTCTGCACTTATACATTCACCATATGCTACTAATGCATTCATTCACTCAATTACGTACTACACATACATTCATCTAAACTTTCAAACACTGCAAAGAAATTTAGCTCTTTTTTTAAACCAGGAAAGTTCGTTTTTACAAGAACTTTTTTTTTCTTCTTTCTTCTTTTATATTTTTTGGGGGGGGTTTCTAACAATTTTGTGATTTTTTTTGGTTTTTCAGGAAAAAAAACAAACAAAAAAACAAAACAGGAGGAACCAAACAATGAACTTCAGGGAACAAAAAAAACCTAAAAAAAACCAACTACAAATGTGACTTTCTTGCCGGCGGCAGATCAGATCGATCGACTGCTCACCGTAGCACGAAGTCGCATTGCACTTAGTACAGAGCACTTTTAAATATTGAAATTGAGGACGGATGTCCAAGTTTTGGGCTGATGGATGCACTCTTGAAGTGCTCGGCTGCGATGAGGTGGAAGGCGCAGGAGCAGGAGTGTTTCTCATCCGTCGGCACTCTTCTCGTGCAAGATTGTTCGGATGAAGGGTCCTCAGGTGCTTCATCATAATTGCTGTGCCGCACGAGTATTTCTTGTTAGGATCCCCTTGCGACAGCACTCTTTTGAAAATCTTGCACGTGACCAAGGTGGCATTGGTCTTATTCTGCCCCTCGGGAAAAGTAAAAAATTTCCACACCACTGAAGAAAAACGTTTTTTGGGTGGTGCCTCCTCCAAAAATTCATCCTCAGATGTATGAGGAGATGCAGGTGATGCCTGCTGCCCTGAAGCCATTTTTAGTTGAAAAAAGTTAGAGCTAAGTGTAAACTTAGTCTAAAAAATCTTCTTCTCTGCAAAGAGATGCTGCTCCAAAGAAGGTCAAAGAAGAATGATTGAATTGGGTGGGGTCTTTCAATAGTTAGAACAGGAAGTGTAATGAACCAATCAAATCTCTTTTTTGGCAGGTCACATGGGATCCGCGCACCCTGCGCTTACGCAGCGCGCACCGAGCACGTATCCACGAAATTGAATTTAAAAAAAATTATAGGATTAGATGTAAAAATATATTAGTTTTAACACTAGTTTAGAGTTTGTCTTCAATTAATATTCACATGAAATACATATATATGTTTTTTTAAATGTTAAATATTTTGCGGGATCCGCGCACCTACCGCGTCATAGACGCAGATGACGCATCGCGGAAGCGCGTAAACATCGCGTTACGTACATCGAACGTAGGCTGGGAGTCACGTACCGGTCGCATTGCGATCGCGCACTAAACACGTACCCGACGCAAACCATGCGTGGATGCTAGCGCGTAGGGATCGAGAACAGTGCGCTTAGGGTGCGCGGATCCAAAAACATGGGAAAAAAATATAAAATAAAGTTTTGAACATATAGTTAAAAAAATATTTTGAAAAATATAAAAAAATATGTTTGAAAAACCCATTAAATTCAAATAATATATTTTAATTTTCAAAAGAATTAATTGAAAAAATAAGTTTAAAAAATGGTGATAAAAAAGTATTTAAAAAAAAACATAATTAATGAAACTGACACACTGAATTTGAAAAATATAGAAATTCAATCAAAATCATTAAACATGATATCTTCAGAGATAAGTTAAAGATAGGAATTAGCATTTAAAAAACCTTTGAAATTCACTGAGAAAACCATAGGTTTCATGCACGTTATAGTTAGGAATTGGCATTTAAAAAACCTTTGAAATTCACTGAAAAAAACAAAAGTTTCAGGGGCGTTATAGTTAGGAATTGGCATTTAAAAAACCTAAGAAATTCACTGAAAAAACCATAGGTCATTTGAGATGTCATCAGTGATGTCATCAGTGATGTCACTGACCATGTCATGAGTGATGTAATATGTGACGTCATCAGCAGTGCATTGCGGGCGCGCAAGTTATAGTTAGCTGAACTAACTATAACAGGGGAATTTCTAGGGTTTTGTACGAGGGAAATGTCCAGCTAACTATAACACCCCTGAAACCTATGGTTTTTTCAGTGAATATGTATATATATGTATATACACATATATAAAGAACATAAAATATTTGAAAAACAAGCCATTTTAATTTAAATAAAAATCCAAACAACATAAATATCTTACCCATAAAAAATATTAATGATGATAAATATTATAATTGTAAATAAACAAAAACATATTAATATAAATTATACACCTTTACATTTAATACATGTATTATTCCCACATTTATACAGAAGTAGACAAAGTGTAGGACTAAGTATGTATACAATTCACTCCTCCCACTTCACACAAGGAACACTAGGGAAACTATTATATCACATGGGATACAATTTACTATTCCAACTACAGTCAGTATAACAATAGAAAAAGTGCTAGATAGCGGACAGGTAAAATTAACTATTCCCACACCATTCACTGCAGCAGCCAAGAAACTGTTAGATTGTTGAGGGATAAAACTTGCTATTCCCTCTCCAGTCAATTGAAGAGTAGAGAAATTGTTGAATTGCGAATGGGTATAATTTATTATTCCCACTTCAGACAGTGCAACAATAGGGAAAGCGTTGGGTTGTGGAGGGGCAAAATTGACCATTTCCACTCCAGTCAGTGCAACACTAGGGAAAATGTTGGATTGCAGAGGGGTAAAATTTACTATTCCCACTCCAGTCAGTGCAACAGTAGCAAAAGTGCTACAGTGTGTGTGTATAGGTCAAATGTACTATTCCCACACCAGTCAGTGTAACAGTAGAGAAAGCGCTGGATTGCGATGGGGTAAAATGTATAATTTCCACATAAGTGAGTGTAAAATTAGAAAAGTGTTGGATTGCGAAGGGGTGAAATGTACTATTCCCACTCCAATGAGTGCAACAACAGGCAAATTGTTAGATTGTGGAGGGGTAACATTTTCTATATTCACACTCCAGTCAGTGCAACAGTAGGGGAAATATTGGATTGTGGAGGGGTAAAATGTACTATTCCTACTCCTGTCAGTGCAAGGTTAGAAACAAACAAATTCTCTTCAACATAATAAAATAATTTCAAAAACATAATAAACAATTAAAAATACAAATATGTTAAAAAAAAGAAATACAAATATCTTTCATATTAAAAATAAAATAAAAAAATATTACAATGTTAAATACATATCATAAATAACTACAAATATTATTCTGATTAAAATAAAAACAAATTCTCCACAACTAACAAGTAAAATATTATTTACATTTAAAAACACAACACAATAAATAACATCATTTTTATAAACAAAATACTTACATTTAAATTTGTTATGACTTAAGTCATGCTCTACCCTAAACTTCAATAAAAAATATAATACATATATAAAAATGTTATTTGAAATATTATTATTTACTAGATGAGGTGACAGTGGTCAAATTTCTTGACGACCTTCCGCCCAGGGCGGTATCGGACGAGACGCGCCGGCGGCTGGAGCTCCCCCTGTCAGAGAAGGAACTGGGGGCGGCATTGGGGGAACTCAATTCTGGGAAGGCGCCGGGACACAATGGGTTCCCGTGCGAGTTCCATCGTCGCTACAGCCTGCAATTGGCATCACACTACCGGGCAGCGGTAGAGGAGGCTAGAGAGGCCGGTCGACTCCCGCAAGATTGGTGCCATGCTGAGGTGGTGGTGTTCCAAAAGCCTGGTCGGCCTCCGGAGCGCCATGCGTCTTATCGCCCCATCTCTCTCCTGAACGTCGAGGCCAAGGTCCTGGCCAAAACCCTGGCTAATCGCCTACTGCCCCACATCTCGACTCTGGTGCATCCGGACCAGGCTGGCTTTATGCCGCATAGGGCTACGCGGCATAACATAAGGAGGGCTCATGCGGCCCTGGCGGCGTTGCGGGGGATGGGGGTGCAGGTGGCGCTCTTGCTGGCGGACATGGACAGGGCGTTTGATTCCTTAAGTTGGATGTACTTGTTCGCCTTGCTCCACCGCCTTAACCTAGGTACACTGCCCTGTCAGCTTCGGTCCGTGTGGTGGGGGCGCTATCTCCTAGTTTCCCTATTGGACGGGGTACGAGACAGGGGTACCCCCTGTCGCCCTACCTGTTCGCCATTGCCATGGAGCCCTTGGCGGCCTGGGTACGTATGGATGCGCAGCTGCAGGGGTTTGAATGGGCCCCTGGATTATCTGACAGGGTGGCCCTATATGCCGATGACGTCCTATTTTTCCTAATGGAGTTGGACAGGTCGGGACCACGGATACTGGAAATAATGCGAATCTTTTGGAAAACGTCTGGGCTCTTTATGAATCCCAATAAGTCCACCCTGTGGGTTCTGGGGGGCAGGGGGAGAGTGGGGGAGTGGGCGTCCGCGCTCCAACGGGCCGACGGAGGACTCAAATACTTGGGTGTATATTTGTCTGAGGTGCCGGAGATATCCTGGGACCGCAATGTAGCGCCGGTTTGGGAACGCATCCGTGAAGACATTACGACTTGGTCCCGTATGCCGCTGACAATTTACGGTAGATCGGCGATCTTTAAAATGGTGGTACTCCCTCGGCTGTCGTATCGACTTCAAAATCACCCCTACCCGATAGCGATCCGCTGGTTTCGAACGGTGAACTCGGTGCTGGGCCGGTTTCTGTGGATACAGGGGGCTGTGCGGGTAGCGCTGCGCACGTGCTTCCTGTTCACTTATTGTGGCGGGCTGGCGGCCGCTGACATACTCTCATATTATCAGGCATCGCACCTCCTGGTCCTCAATGAGTGGTGGTATGGCGATCGGGGGGACCCGGCATACGCGCTGGAGAGACACCTCATGGGACGACACACTCTCCACACTATTCTATATTCTCCGGCACTGCGGGGCTCGCTGCCGCAGGTTTCCAGGGTGGTCTTCCAGATATGGCGACAATCTCTGAAGAGAATGGGGTGGTGGAATAGGTTGACGGGGGAAACTCGCCTTTGGCACAATGGACGATTACCGGAGTTGGCGGCGTTACAGGGGTTCGGCGGCTGGGATAATATCGGTATATCTACTCTGGGGGATGTGATGAGGGGTGGCTCCCTGAAGTCGTTCCAGGACCTGTGGGAGGAGTTTGGTATGCCCTGGACACAGTTCTTTCGCTACCTCCAGTTCCGCCATGCACTGGCCCCTAGCCTGGAGGGCCTGGAGGATATGCCTGAGTTCAGTCCACTGGAGGCGAAAGTCTTTATGGGGGATATTACGGCTAAGAAAATCTCGCGGATCTACCAGTCCCTGGTTATCCATAGCGCGCCCACCTTGGATAGATTGCGGAAGGCATGGGAGGAGGATGTAGGCTCGCTGGAGGAGGAGGATTGGAGGGAGGCTCTTGCTGCCCCACGGGGCGCGGGCATAGCAATGCGCCTCCGCCTGGTCCAATTCAAATACCTGCACCGGGTGTACTATACTCGGGCGCGCTTGTATCGTGCGGGTCTGATAGCCTCCCCGGAATGCCTCCGATGTGGCGGGGCGGAGGGTACATTCCTTCATACGGTTTGGCACTGCTCGTCGCTGGATCACTTCTGGAGGGGGTTTTTCTCTTGTTTGTCCGAGGTTCTGGGGTGGCTGCTCCAGCGCACGCCACAGCTTGCGTTGTTGCGTGTCATGGATGGCATCGGGGGTAATATCTATAAGCGGCACCTCATGCTACTAGGTTTTACGTTGGCGCAACGGGACATCGCCAGGATGTGGAAAGCTGAGCGGGCCCCCTCGGTGGCCGCCTGGAAAAATGGCCTTGACTTTTGTATGGGGCTGGAACTTCCCATTTTTGTGGCCCGGGGCTGTCCGCGAAAGCATTATAAGATCTGGAAGAGGTGGGCGGACTACCGGGGCCTGTGGTTGGAGCCCCCTGTGGCGGCAAATGATCTCCCTGTGGGTTTGGGGTAGCCATACTATGCTGGAATGTGTACCGTCCGAGGACGGCAGCGACGGGTGGGCTAGGTGGTTTCGGGTGCGGTAGGCCCCTGCTGGGGCAGATAGTTTGTCATCTTTGTTCTCTTTCTGTGGTAACTGGGTGTTGGTTGGTCGGTGGTTTGCTAGGGAATCGAGCGCAACTCGTGGGGGGGGAGTGGGTGGGGGGTGGGGATCCGAAATTACACTTTAGCTTAAAATCTATGTTGGCTTGGTTTTGTTTTTTCTGGGAGTTATGTTCCTTTGCAAAGTAAAATGTCCTTTGCGATGTGGTACTGTATATTTCTATGCGGCAGTAGTCTCTGGGTTACAGAGCCCTGCTTCTAATGTGCAAATGACAAATAAAATCTGTTGTTAAAATAAAAATATTATTATTTACACGTTACATATTTAATTATTAATTAAAATAATTTAAATGTATCTCTGAAATAAATATAGTTAATTACCACCCCACCATGAATTCTTACAAAAAACAATGCACACTAACATATACATAAAAACAATATTATTTTCAACATTTTCATAATTAAATCTTAATTAAAAATGTATTAACAAATAAGCAATAATAAATTAATAGCATGTAATCAGTGTCCCACCATTTACTCCTACAATTCTACAACTCACACCTAATATATAAAAAAGAAAACAAAAAATCTGTACATATTTTACATAAATATTTTGCATTTCCATAATATTATACATTCACTTCATTTATTATTTAGTATACAAAAACTACAACACATATCCCAAACAAAAAACTGTTAATATATTACACAATTTCATATTTTACATTTAAATAAATAATATTATTTAAAAATGACATTCTAATGCTCTAGGAAACCCACCTCCTGGGCAACCTTTGTCCCTTCCTGACAAGATACAGATTTAATAGTTCCTGGCACTCGAGCTTCACACGGGGCTCACGAGGGGTCGCAATCCTCTTAAAGCACAACCTGCCGTTTGTACCTACCCAAATTACCAGAGAGCCCAAAGGTCATTTTGTAGCCCTTTCTGGAACACTGGGTGAAGACTTCATCAAGGTCCTTTCCAATTACATTCCTGGCGCCACCAACACACAGATCCTAAGTCGCATAAGCAAGATACTCTCCTCCTTCCCTCCCGGCACAACGATCTTGACTTTAACGCAGTCATGCACCCCAGACTTGACGCTACAGGGACACCCTTCATTTCCCGCACCACTCATGCTAAGCACTTAGAGACCTGGGCTGAAGCGACATATGGTGATCCTGAAATCCGCAGGAATCCCGATACACACAGACCTCAGCAGCACACCACAGTCATTCCCGCATTGACATGATGTTCATGCCGGCCCCAGAATGTCGTAGGGTCAGGGAGATACGAATCCTCCCCCCGAGGCATCTCAGACCACTCGCTGATGCTCTTGACCGTGGGCGACCCTCGCACTGAACTCCGCTCAATATGGAGGATGAATGCCTGGTTCCTCCAGGATCAGGACTTTAAAGAAATGATGCAGACTGACATTAAACAATACTTCCTTACTAACCAGGGCTCAGTCTCATCCCCGGGCATTCTATGGGAAGCAGATAAGGCCACTATCCTTGGACTCGCTAAAATCGCCTCAAAGCCCAAAGCTTAACACAAGACAATAGGCTCACCATCCTCGAATCTCAGGCGGCTCAGCTCGAGACTGACACAAATGGCACAACAGACGAAACCCAGCTGCGGAAACTGACGCTGATACGCGATGAAATAAGACAGCTTTCCCTCGATTTGGCGAAAATCCTATGGAGGTCTTCTATCCCGCGGGTATATGGGTGGGGTGATAAGAACGGGAAACTGTTACACAGATTGGTGTCCTATCCCTTAGTAAACCGAATAATTCCGGAAATCAGGGACCCGGAGGGGAACATCCATCGCTCTCCTAGAGCAATGGCTCAAACTTTTGTGAACTACTACTCAGGTCAGTACTCAGCACAGAAACCAGAGCTATCCCTTAATGAACTGATCACTATGGGAGACCTTTGTCTCCCCAAACTAGCCGCATTAGAGTTGGATGCCCTGGAACACCCAATTAAAAGCAAGGAGATACAAAAATACTGGCTACGGGCATGGGTCCTACATTTTGCAGTATGGTTCATATCCTATACTCTAAACCCGCTGCAAGAGTGCTGGTTAACCTAGTTCTCTCGGACACCTTCCCAATCAGAAGAGGGATGAGACAGGGCTGCCCCCTCTCACCCCTCCTCTTTGCCTTAGCTGCTGGCCAATCTCTTCCGCACGGATGGCTGGGTTCACAGCTGGAGATGGGCGGGATCGCATGAGTGCAAGATTGCTCTATATGCGGACGATGTCATCGGGCCGTAGATGCCTGTGTATATTGCGTGCCTTTGAGCAGACTTCAGGTCTGCGTCTGAATTTGGCCAAGTCAACTTTGGTCCCTCTACATCTCTCTAGAGAATGTTTTGAAATCCACCATCCCCATCAGACAGCAATCATTCAAATACCTGGGTATATGGGTCACCTGACCTAGCTTGGGCACTCAATATAACTCCTCTTGTCGCCAAAACCAAACTGGATCTGCAGAAATGGCAAAAATGATCACTCAACCCACTAGGGAGAAATAGCACTATTTGATGATCCTCCCCCGAGTCCTTTATGTCATTCGGAACACCCCATTCCATATTCCCCGAACATGGTTCCGAGGACTACACAGTCTAATTATGTGGGTTCTTTGGAATGGCCTACGGCTGTGCATGGGGCTCCCGCTCTGTCAAATCCCTCCCTGTAATGGAGGCATGGGGCTCACTAATCTATATTTATATTATCTTGTAACCCGCCTCCTGGTAATACACGATTGTTTTAATGGGGGTTGATACGATCCTGCTTACAGGACCAAACATAAAGACCTAAGCCTTTACCGGGTCCAAGCCATGATGTACGGGTTTCCCATTCCCAAGGACCTCCCCACAGTGACCCAAACGGTACTCCTGGCCAGGTGGGCCACTTTACGTCACACCCAATGGAATGGCAGACTTACCCAGCAGACTCCCCTTTGGCAGGGCACATGGTTGCAGGAGGTGGGAGGCTTGTAAGGTTTTGGGAGCTGGGATCTTATTGGCATTTCACAGGCTCTAGGTGCACACATACAACCTGGCACAGCCCTGCCCGAAAACAGACCCCTCAAAGCCCAAGTCATGATGGGTAATCTTGGTAAGGAAGGAGTCTCACATATTTACCGCTCCCTAACTAATAATAGTCTGACCTTCCTTAACCCACTGAGAACTAAATTGGAGGCATGGCTGGGCCCGCTAGAAGAGGAGGATTGGTGCGATGCGCTGATGTCACCCAAAGCTATCATGGTCTCAGCTAAACAACGCCAAGTTCAGCTTTACTATTTGCATGCCTCTTACCTTACCACTGCCCGCCGATATAAAGCAGGCCCAACTCAACACCCAACATGCACTAGGTGCGGCTCTGAGCCAGCTGATTTCTTTCACATAGTACGGTCCTGTCTTACTGGTCCACCCTGGAGACAGAACTCAGGGGAGTGCTGGGATGGGAGGTCCCACACAACCCCCTAAACATATTGCTGGGTGTTACCAATGGGTTGGATGGCTTGAGACCTAATAAAGTGTTCCTGGGGGCTGCCCTTGTAGTGGCCAAATGAGACATAGCAATGGGGTGGAAGAATCCAGCCCCGCCAATTATAACTAAATGGCGCAGGGGAGTAGACTGGTGTGCCGCACAAGAACTTCCGTTATACGAGGCAAGTGTTTGTCTGGCCAAACACAGGAAGATCTGGGGTAAATGGTTGAGATTGCAGGACTAATCAGCTTTCCTATTTTCACATATTGCCCTGTATGTAGGGGTGGGCGGAATTTGTGAAATTCACTTTTGCAAATTATCGCGAAAATGTTAAAAATCTCCGCAAACACGCGGAAATATCGCGAAGATGCGGACGTTTTTTCCCCGCCCGTTTGCGGTATTTTCTGCGTGGTCGCGGCTCGCCAACTTACCCATGCGGTTGCTCGCGGGCACGGCCATCTTGTTTTCACTTGTCTCGCGGTGCATGATTGCGAGAAGAAAGACATGATCGCGCGACGCATGACGTTACTGTGGGCGCGAACTGTCGCGAGACAGCGCAAATGGCTACCAACAATCCAACATCTCGTGGAGAACGCGACTGGATCGGGAAAACTTGTCGGCGAACGCGGGGATTCAGGTAAGGCGAACAAGAAACAAATTATCGCTAAGCTGCGGAATGCGGAAATTTTGACACTTTCGCGCTTTCCGCGGAATGCGAAAATGCCAAATTATCGCAATTTCCGCGAATGGAACAGAATTTTGGCCCAGGCCTACCTGTATGTCCTGCATAAGAGGGAGAAGCAACTGTGTATAATATCATAAATGGAGTTCTTAGTCAAATGTCACACGTGCTGGCGCTATTGATCATGCTGTGCTGTTTTCTTTTATCATCACCATTTTTGCAAAACCAAAAAAAATTATTATCAAAATAACACATTTTATACACTGCTAACATAAATATTTATAAATTTACTAATTAGTATTAATGAACCATATAATTATTACTTAATTTTCTTTCATAATATACATCTACAAAGCACACAAGATGCTCTTAAAATTTTAATTAACAAAAAACATCATTAATTAACAATTTAATAAATAATATCAATTACAAATGTATTATTACTCAATTAAAATTACTTTATATCCCACCCTATATGCCTACAAAACCCACAACCCACACCTAAAATGTAAGTAAAAAATAAGTTATTGCACAATTAACATAAATGATTGTCAAATAAATAATTATTAATTAAAACGAAATATGAATTACCCATAATTAATTTACTTCTCACCCTGTACCACATTAACCCCACAACCCACACCTAAAGTTGAACTAAAAATAATGGTAATCACACAATTAACATGATTAGTTATCAATTAAATAATTAATTGATAGTAACTACTAAATATTCGATTTTCATTTAATTCCCACCCTGTACCTCTATAAACTCCCCAACCTACACATAAAATTATTAATTATCAATTAAATAATTAATATTATTTAACAACTAATTTTTAATGAATTATAATTAAATTACTTTCCACCCTGTGCTCCTATAAACCCCACAACCTGCGCATACAATTTAAATAAAAAAATAATAATTGCACAATTCACATAGTTAAATTACTTCCCACCTTATACCCCTATAAATCAACAACACGCTACAGTATTACAATCAGACAATATAATTAAAATAAATGTAACAACTACTAATGATTTAACAACTGCATTAACAAACATAAACAAAAATTATACAAAACATTTACATGATATACATTTTAAATATATACTAAAATACATATTAATTTTAAAACAATATTATTAATTGCTATCTTTATGTAAAATATATTAATGACTTTGATATTTTCCAAATCGATATTACTTACCTCAAAATCTATATTCTTGACAAAGATATTCTTACAGATGATATTTCCATATCACAATATTGTGTTCATGATATTTTGGTAGGAAGATATTTTAGTTTCAATATTTTGTCCGAATACCATCTAAAAGGTCCCTAATGCTTGAAGCAGAATGTGTTACAGTTCTGTTAGTGAGTAAACGTTGGAGCAAATGAAACAGTGCAGAACACAATATCTTATCTTTTTTTGTTGAATTTAGTTTACAAGATGTGGTAAATGAAATAGTACATTGAGAACAACATTTGCATAGCAGTTGACACCTGAACTGTTTTTTAACTGGTATCTGACAAAATCTCACTTTTTTCCAGTTTTTTCTCCCCTAACGCCTTCTTCCTTGTCTTTCTTTTGCTTCTTTTGAGGCACATCCATTGATTGTTTTGTAAGCTTACGGTTTGAACACTTTAGGCGTTTCTCATAAATAGGATACTGACCTAAATGAGGAGCATGTAGACTTCTCAACCGATTGTATTGTGTTACATCAACACTAACATACGTTTCAACAATCAGTGAAGAACAAACCTGACAATGTTCTAACTCGAGATAATGTTACATACCAGTAGCGGTCCGTGGAGGGAGTTCGGTGGGGCAGTGAGGCGGGGCGGGGGAGGGGCAGAGTGGGGAAATGTAAACACCGGAATATGGATGAACGGAGGTAAGTACACATTTAAATAAATAAAACGAATTTTGTTGCGTGCACTGCATCGCATTCCTACTTTTCCGACCGAATCGGACACCTTTCCAACCAACCGATTACGATGCAAGGAAACCGTTCGGGCTATCCAATTCAGTTCTGATCAGCATTCAGACAGCCTGAGTCGCTTGGAGCTGAATCGTACAGCTCTTTGGACAAAGTTACCGATTGACCGATTACCATGGCCGATTCTGACAGCCGTTCCCAATCAGTCGGCCCGACATGAAACGGCTGTCGAAATCTGACATTGGGGGCCTGTATCAGGAACCCCTTCACCCGGGGCCCTCTGAATGGGGCCCAAGGGGGTACCCATGCGACCCCTCTTTCCAACCATGCACAGTGTGGCAGGCACCATGAGGTGCCCGCCACAGGGTGCAAGGTTTTCCCCAACCATCCTTGTTTAGGTCGAGCCTAGCATTGTAGCGCATTCGTTGCTCGCTTTGCGAGGCATGCAGTATACAGTATAGCGGGAAAGCTTTGTGAAAGCACTCTCCCCCATCTTTTTGATTGGCTTAGGTTCTAAATGCTGCCTTGCGATTGGTTTTAGGCTAGTTAGGCCCCCCTTATGATGAGCATGTCATCATGTGTATCCTTCCATGGCTACTGGCCCCTTTACTTTCGACACTATTTTCTTCCCGTGTTGCCCCCCTCCCCTGCCGCAGTCCGTGACTTCTGCCACCGCTCCCTCCCATTCGAGCCTTTTTGCCCGCCTGCAGTCCCGTTTCCAATGCAATATGTCTTGCCTAAATGCGAGTCCCATTTCATTGCAAATGCTTGCTTCTCTCAAGAAATCTCTGGATTTAAGAGGACTTGCATCCTTTCTGTATCGATGTGTTACTCTGGCCAGATAATGCCACACAATGTTACGTCTAATGTACATTTTATCCCATAAGGTACCTGTAATGCGAGTGTTACTAACCCACGCCCCATACACAAGATACACAAGCGCAGGTGTGCGCTATATAAACAACAGTGACATAATATGGGATGCCTATGTCACAATAAACCACGAGGCAAGAAACATGCGCCTTCGAGCCGTGCCAGAACACCAAAATGGCATTATAGACTCAAAATTCTTATCCCGAGATTAGGTATCTTTAACTATAAGACAGCACATTAAAACAATACATTTTGGTAATAGTATAAACACTTAGAGCATTTAGAATCGAAAATCTTTAAATTTTGTCTAGAAAAAATTGTCTTAATTAAGTAGGTTATTTTGCTTCAAAGCAGTCTAAAAATGTCTTGGCGCGACAGATTCGTAGTAGTGCATTGCTAGTAGGTAATTCCCATAAAATTACGGATTACTTGGCTGGCCTATGTCTTGAGAGAATCCGATAGCGTCGGGACAGAGTCAGTCACACGCACAGCTCCAACTTCATACTCTCGTCATTTCCTGTTTCTCCGGCGCAGGCTTTTTCCTTTTGCCTCCCTTGTAGGTTGAAAGGCATAAGTCTGCCCAGCCGCAATTCGAACCACAGATGACTGAAGCAGCGGCATTAACCTGCTAGACTATCTTGCCGGTGGCATCTTCCACATTGCTCTGAGTCTGAGGTCTTGTTTGTAGATGGTGATGGACGGTTCTTGGTGCTACACACCGCAGGAGCTGGTGACAGTGGCTCATGTTGTGGGCAGCCATCCAGGGTTGTAGGGTGGAGGGATAGCAGGTTAGTGGTGAGGGCAACAGGTCAAAGCTATCGCAGTGACCTGCATTTATATGACATTTAACAAGGATGGGGGTCCTCTGTGGTGTTGTTTTTCTTCTGATAGACATTTTTAGAGCTGTAAACGTGAGGGAGGGGTCATGGGACTCAGGGGTCAGTAGCCATGCAACAGCCCCTCCTCCACCTCTCGTTCTGCTTTTCTGTGACAGTCTGGAATCTGGACGAGATGGTGTAATTGGGTCCACAGTTACTACTGTACAATTGAATCCTACTTAAATTACCGACCTTGGAAGGATCTGAAGCTTAGTCGGCCATGTCAGAATTAGATGTAAATGAGAAAACTGTAGAGCCATTGCACCTTATCTAAACTTTTTAATTTTCACGAACAATGGTTCCTTTTTAATTGTATTGCAATGGTTTTAATTAACTTATGCAAATACATTTCAACTTTATATGCACAGCCTTAGTACTGGAGAACCATGTTCGAGTCTTGGCGTCGGCTCAACAACACCCTGTGATTCTGGCAAATCACCTAATTTTACCATACCTAAAATTAGATGCATGTCACCATGCATACTTTGATTGGAGCTCACATAAAGAACTCCACTACCTTTGGGTTGAATTTGCGCTATATTTTTTTTTAAAACGCGGGAATGGAGCGCTAAATAATGAAAAACCGAGTATAATAAATGGCAATATCTAATACAACAATATAAGGACGCCTGATATAAAATTGCTTACACAACACACATTCCCATACCATCACAACAGAAGAAAGACCATAACACGGTGGTAACATAACATTACTTAACTTTGCAATATATCTTCGCAATAGATACTCTATGAGAAGAGGGCCAAAGTAGTCCTTCACCTCCCAATGCTGGCTGGTCTCGTACAGGTATTGACCCACCCCTGCCCCTGGGGTACCTAATATCTGTGAAAGCGCCTCGTTGTGGGCTAACTGCTGCCATTAAGAGCCCTCTGTCTGCTTTTTAAGTGCCGCCAATACACAAGTGCAGCCTGGGGAGCAGGCACGGGTGGTGCTCAGACAGGGCCTTAACACCTCTTGTGCGCCCGCTCTCCTACCGAGAGACATATGGGCTGATGGAGAGCATTGTAAAGCTGTCTCGGCATGATGCAGCGCCCCCTGCATGGAGCACCGCGGTTGGATGAGGCTAGAGGGCAGATTTATCGGCAGTGCTTAAAAGGTGCTCTTAAAGTGGTTTATTATAATTTACAATGCCGGGCTTCAGAAGAATTAACCCAGGGGATGGGGGGGCAAAATGAAGAGAAGAAGAGAGAAAAGGGTGGGAAGGAAGAATGAATGTGAGAGAAAGCTAGATTGTTCTAGCTTGGTCCGCTCACTTTAGCGGCTGCGCTTGGTTATTTAATTAATTCATTAATTTGCTGTTTTCTTCTGCATGAGGGGCACAGGCGGGGCTAGAGCCAGGCACGTCACACGTTTTATTTGTAGCGTGGTCCGCTTCCACTTTAGTGGCCGCACTTGTTTATTTATCTAGATAATATGCAGCGCTGGCCGCTTCACTTTTGTGGCCACGCTTGTTTATTTAATTATTTTGCAGCGCGGTCCGCTCACTTTTGCGGCCACGCTTGATTATTCAATCAATTTGCTGTTTTCCTCTGCGTGAGGGGCACAGGCGGGGCTAGAGCCAGGCATGTCACGTGAGGCTTGGTTCTGTTGTGTTGAAAGGCAGGCAGTTTTACCTAAACAAGCATTTGCAATGCAATAGGTCTCTCTTTTACACGAGTTTGAGCTATTGGCATTGCAAATGACAATGCCTTTTATTTTTGTTTTTGTTTCTAAAACATAAATAAAAGGCATTGTCATATACAATGCCAATAGCTTAAACTCGCGTAAATGCGAGACCTATTGCATTGCAAATGCTTGTTTCAATGGGAGCCTGTGTTCTCGTTCGGAACACAGGCTCCCATTGAAGGCTATGCGAGTCCGACCGAACGATGTTGGGAAGCAGGACTTGCAGAACCCTATTCAGTCGGAAACAATTCCAAAACCGATTCAGTAAATCATAATCGGCCCCTAAATGTTTTCCTCCAAATAGCAAATCGTACTCAGTTCTTAAAATCTGCTGCATTCTTAAGTGTATGAAGGCAAGCATTACGCTTGAAACCATGCTCACCTCATCAATGATGAGAAGCTTTAGTTTCCTCAATACTCTGGACACCTCTAGGCACCTAGACACCTACAGACAAGCTTCACCAGATAACTTCTGATATTCCAGTTTATTCTCATGTTCAACAGGTAGCATAACTAGTCGATGTAAAGTAATCCCTTTATATTGTGCGCAGCTGAACCAGCTGGTGCTGTTACTAGATATCATACATTTGATTCTGTAGTGTCCTGTAGTCTTCTGTTGTCTTCTGTAGTCTTCTGTAGATAAGCGATGAGGACTTTAATTAGAAAACCTTTCCCAGTGCCAGCTTGACCACTGATGTATAGCAGCATTGGCTTAAATGAGGAACATTCACATTCTTTCTTCTCATGCAGAAATCCATGTTCTTTTTTATCTTTCAATATAAAGTTATTTCTGTTTGTCTTTCAGTTCTGCTACTAAGTGTTCGAAATCAACGGTTTCCTCTCTTGTTTATTGCATTGCAGTCTTCACCTCACACATGGCTATAGCTGCTTCATTTTGAATAACTAGTTGTCCAGCTACCTCAGAAACAATGGTTTCTTCTTGTTGCATCACATCTTTCAACATTTGCAAGTAGTTTGACAAGATTGTACACTGAATGCTATCTTTCACAGCATTGAAAGAGTCTTCATAGCAGCTGTACTCTCCAAGTAGTTCTGATTCAGCACACCAAGGTTTGAATAGTTGCAGAAGAGCCAAAGAGAAACTCTCTCTTCTGTCTGTTGTTTGGCAACTCAGTTTCCTGTGGCTAATTAGATTTTCTTTGCTATGTCTTACCAAGCAACTGTCTCATCCAACTACTACATATTTACCTTCCTCTATGTTTTCTGTTTCATTCCTTTAGAATCTGCAGTGTTGAAGTACTTGATATACAGAAATGCGTCCTGGTGTTGACTTCTTCTAGGACACTAAACATTGACTTCACAATATCTCTGCGTTCTGGATCAACTCTGCTAGATACTGAATTTATGGGAAATACTTCAACACCTTGTTTCACGTCATTGCAAGGCCTAGACTTACCAGAACAATTTCTTTTGACTTTGAGAACAAACTGGCTGACTTAACTGGACACAATGCTCATAGGAGCCCATCTCTCTATAGGAAAGCATTTTCAAGCTGAAGCTGTACAATTTTTTAGATAGACTTTTTTCTGCAGAAATCTCCTCCCACATCTTCTTCAGCTCTGTCTTTTCCGATTTTGTAATGTTTGAAGTAACATACTAAGCAATGGCGATTGAGTTAACTGCAACAAATTGTACATTGATATTTGCATTCCATATTTTCATAATCTCAGGGTTGTAGTCATTAATATACTTGGAGGCCTCTTTTCTTTTCAGGTTTTTTGTGTTTTTGGTGATTTTCTTGTCAATGTATGTCTTACTGCAGACAGAAATCTGTTCACCCTGCCTTCAGAAATGACAGGTCATGGGAATTCAAATTGACATCTCTTGTAAAATTCTCCTTTGCATCTGTACTTTCAACGACAGTACTTCCCACATCTATGCAATTAGAATTTGGAACTTGTCTCACATCCCTATCACCACTGTCTTTTGGAATCACACAAGTCGCATACTGTTGTATGGAAGACAAGAGAGATTCATCACTGTCTGTTCCAAACTTCGATGCATCTTTTATTCATAGCAGAATATGAAGATGAGGAGCACCTATTGCTTGCTACTCCTTTTGCCAAAAGAAATTAGTTACTTCACCAAGAGGAAAATTAGTATTGTTACAGATGAAAGACACCATGGCTTAATAATCTGTAGTTAAAATATCTACAAACATTGGCAGGATCCAAAGACCAAAGTTCTCCATCTGTCTTTACATTGATGTCTTTAATATTAGAGTTTGCTTCAGATGAAAATTCAAGCAGGTCATCTCAGGCCTACTCATCACAACTGAGTGTCAGAAAGCAAGTAGCCGTACCTAGATTCCTCAACATACGTTTCATGATGGTGATACCAATACTCGTTAGTGCCACCTTAGCATGCCATCAAATTAATCAAGTTCTACTCCAAGTTTTTATTCCTTCCCATGAAGTTTCTAAATGAATTGCCTTGAGACAGATTTTGAAGATTAACTCCTGTCATAAACATATGGTTAACAGCATATGAAAGTCCAGAAAAGTCACTCTCAAAGAGAAGATGAAAAATGTATGGAATGCACTGGTGAAATCTTCTGAATATAATTGTGTTGACCAATATTCAGCTGCTGATATCTGTAGAGGGTGCTCATCATAACGGTCACCTGCTCCAGTGGGAAACAGCTGGGGAAAACAGTGAGCCTCTAAGGATTTTCCCACATACGCATGGGAGTTTCTTTTGCTTCTTTCATTTGGAAGAGATCAATAGAAACTCTGACAATTTCTTTGGAATACAGTAATGCAGAAGATGGATGCTATAGTGTTCATCAATTTATTCTGATCTTAATTGATCTACCTTTTCAATCAGACCACTAGATGGTAATATTTCATCCTCCATTTGTGTTATATCTTGAACATCAGCATTTGTATAATAAATATAATTTTAAAACAGATATAATGTTGTCATTGTTGCTTTCTTAACGTCCACTAGCCATATTTGTTTGCTCTTTACTAGAATAATAAGTGGCATATCAAAATCTCTCTGTACCCATATAGTTTCAATATTCTTTTTGAAATCCAATGGCAAGTACACAACTCTCTATCACAAAAAGAGTCCACGGGTCCAAGGCAGGGGTCTGAGGCAGAAGTGGACTATGTCAACCATGTTCTGGAGGGAGATCCCTTTTAAGAATGGTTCCCCTCACACACCAGAGTTGTCATGCTTCATCATAGGGGTGCCTCCTGGCAGAAACCCACAGAGGTTAGAGAACTTCCTGTCTGATGAACATATCAGCCGCACTCCTATACTCACGTTGAGCGGTTAGGTTGGCGTATGCACCTTTGGCTAATTTACCCAGGACAGATGCCTCTGTGTGTGAGGGGAACCATCCTTAAAAGGAATCCCCCTCCAGAACATCGTTGACATAGTCCACTTGCGCTTCAGACCCCTGCCTTGGACCAGTAGGCTCTTTTTGTGATAGACATTACGAGTGGGGAGTTTGCCCACACAGGTCCATAAACCTCCTCCTAGCCCCCCTTGTGTGTATTCAAGTACACAACTCTA
The DNA here is from genome assembly GCF_964204655.1 of Triturus cristatus. Lineage (NCBI taxonomy): Eukaryota > Metazoa > Chordata > Amphibia > Caudata > Salamandridae > Triturus > Triturus cristatus. Next base: position 377,256,297 of record NC_140587.1, read on the forward strand.
CCTTTAAGACCTTTTAGAAACTCTGGTGGAGGTAATCTCCCAGTTTTAGGCTCCATACACACAATAACTTGGAAAGGATGTAAACATTGTAATAGAATTGATTAATCAACATTCAAATCTCAAAGTTATTGTGGACTTTAAACTAATTCTAACTTGTTATGTATTGCTTTAGCTGGCATTTTATTATTCTCTAACTTATCATAACAGAACTTACATGTAGGGGCTCATTATGATGTCAGGTGGAATCACTTCTACCCAACACCGACGCTGTCATGGGAACAACCGCCACCCGGTCGCATTCCTATATTTCTCTATGGGAGCATACATTACAGCCATAAACCAGCCATAATGCATGCGACCATAGTGAAATGGGAGGTGCAGTTAATCCCTGCATCCCTTGGCAGGCACCTCATGGTGCTTGCCACAAGGTGCATGAATCAATAGGGGGTGACCATAGGTGCACCCTCGGCCTCCAACCAGAGGCCGTGCACCTAAGGGGGCCCTTCTGGGGGCCCCCTAACATGCTTTCAAACATGGTTTCTTTAGGAAAGTAGGATCTGCTTCTATGGTTACCCCCATGTTTTGCTTGATGTAATGCTGTTTCTGACTAGCCTGACTAGGTTCCTGCTAATCAGGACGCCAGTCCTCTCTGCTTTCGCCCCTAAATGGTTATGGTAAGTACTTAGGTATATCCCAGATCGAATACTGGGGTACCCTTTTCAGTCCCTAGTATATGGTGCTAAGGTACCCAGGGCATAGGTACCCCAGGGGTCCCCCATAGTCTGAAACATGTATTATGACACCTATGGGGGACCATTAAAACTCTCACTACAGGCCTGCCATTGCAGCCTGTGTAAGCTGGTGCTAGCACCTCTTATGAAAGATATAGTTTTCCCTATGTCTGGGGTCACTGCACTTAAAACTTATAAGTCACCCCTACAGCAGGCCTTTTCAACCCTGAAGGCAGGGTGCTTGGTTATAAATGCGAGGGGGCCTCTGCATGAGCAGGACACCCCAACAGCCTTCAGGGTCCATTCTCCCAGGTCGTAATTGAGACAGCCATATAACATATAGAGGGGCATTGCTTCATTAGGGAATGACCATCTCGAAACTGGCTGTGACAAACCCTGTCGTGCTTGGCATCAAACATGTTGGAATCATACCCCCACACCATAAACGGTGTGGGAGGTATGATTCCAAGCACTGTAAAGGCCCTCCGTTAGGCCCTCAGTGCTTCCGGTACCAGTCTCCTAGACCCTGACACCCCAAGCTTGAGCAGGGGAAGGCAGAACAATAGGTATCTTGTCACAGGGAGATGTGCCCACCTCCCAGGCTGGGTTTAGTGTATTGCGGCCATGTGGGAGCCCTTGACAGCATCACTCAGTCCGCTTGAAGGGCACATTTGGTGCCCTCCTTGCATAGTCCAGTTCAAGCCAACTCAGGGAGCCGTTGGCTCCTGCTCTGGCACGAAACTGGACAAAGGACATGGTAGTATCCTCCCCACTGTCCAACCCCGCTCCTGGGAGGGAACCCTGAATCATCCCAACCGTTTCCTTAGGGTACTTACGGGCTGTCGTGGGACATGATTCAATTCAGGCAAGACTTCTACTTTGGCCACCTGGGAACTCAGGACTTCACTGGACTTCACTCTGGGCATCAAGTCTGCGACCGGGAAGACTCCTGCTGCTCCTGATCTCTTCCCCCTGCTCGTCTGCTGCAATGTCCATGCCTGTGCTCCATACAGGAAACCTTCCAAGGCCTGTGGTCATCCAATACATCTGAAGGAATCTCCCTTGAAGTGAAGGAGTCACTTTCCTGCATCTGCAGGCACGGAAACTAAGCTGACCGTACTGCTGATTTTGGGCTCCCACGGACTCCGAAAGGCTCAGCAACACAGGTGTGGTTCCCCACATACCTCAATGCCTGCCCTGTCCTTTCACCAAGTTTGAGGCCAGCATCCCTCATCAATCCGCAGGAACCGAACCCCTGTGCAACGCGTTGACTTGCCATTGCAAAGACTTGTTGGCTTCCTTCCATCAAGATCTTCGGGCTCCAAGTAGCCCGAACCTCAAGCATCTCGAGTGACCAGAATCTTTGACCACACCACATTGCTTGCACCATGGGCCTGCTTCTTTGGTAAGCTGCTCGAGGTCCTCTTGCAGCACCAGTGCCTCCAGCCTGTGGGTCCTGTCGAGGATCACCTTTGAATTCTTTGGGCTCTCCAGAGTGCTTGTGGCCCTCCCTGACTCCCCTGCTTGTGGTGAGTCTCCTGTTCCTTGCTGGTACCGACATTGCACCTTCTTCAACTTCCATGTTTGTTGCATTTGTCAAGCTTTGTTGGTGCTACCGCCGGACACCGACCCTTCAACTCTTGATAACCAACATGGGACAGCTAGTGTATGGCTCCTGGTCTGCCATAGCAGCACCTGGTCCACACAGCTGCAGTTCCAATGTCACCATCAGCTATCCTGCGACAGCCCAAAACAGTGGGCATTCGTCTTCCGTGCCTCCTGGTCACTCCTGAGTAGCATAGACTCTGTCCCCTCTGCTTGCAGGTTCTTCACACCTTGAATCCACCTTCGGGTTCCACGGGACACTTTGACCTTTCCCAGCAGGGGCATCTTCCTGAAGTCTCCCATTGAGTTTGACAACGGTTTCCATTGCCACTTCACACCTATGCACCCGGCTTCCCTGGTGCAGGTTATGTTATGTTATGTTAAAAATATTTAATATGGCGCTCAACTCACATGGAGGTATCTCGGCGCTGTGTGAACCAAGGATCAAAACAGAGGGGAAAGAGTTAGAATAGATAGGCTTTGAGAAGGTTCCTAAATTTGCAGTAGTTCGAGCAAGTGCGGACATAGAGTGGCAGATTGTTCCAGTAGTGGGGAGCAAGATACGAAAAAGCCTTACCCCACTACACGCCAGATGGAAGCGAGGGACGCATAATAAAGCTTGATCACAGGATCTCAAGCAGCGTCCTGGGGTATAAGTTTAGATTTTCTGTTGCAGATACAACAGGCCTTTCCCATTAAGGGCGTTATAGGTGAGACAGCAGATCTTAAAACAGGACCTTTTCTTCACTGGCAGCCAGTGCAGCTCTCAGCAACGGTGCTAAAGATGTGCCAGATGGGCGATTGAGAACCAGCCTGGCCACAGTGTTTTGGACTACCTGAAGTTTAGTTACAAGGGACACATTAACATCCGCCAGAAGGGTGTTGCCGTAATCCAGTCTACTTATAACCAAGGCTTGTACCAGAGTCTTACGGGCGGAGGCAGGAAGGTAGGGGAAAATTCTGCGCAAAAGGCTCATGTTATAATAGCACACTCCCGAGGTGGTCAAAATTTGCTCTTTCATTGAGAGGGCTTGATCAAATTTCATGCCCAGGTTTTCTATGACTTGTTTAGGCACAGGGGGGATGCTCAGTTGGTGAGGCCACCAATCGGCTGTCCAAATGGAGGCTGCTTTGCCAAACAGCATAATCTCCATTTTGTAAGTGTTTAATTGGAGATAATTTCTGTTCATCCACTCAGAAATGGCTAGCATGCCCAAGGAGAAATTATTTTTTGCTGCCAGCGAGTCCTGGTCGAAAGTGAACATCAGCTGGGTGTTGTCCTCATATGAAATCATTTCAAAGCTGAAACACTTGTCAATGCTGGCAAGGAGAGCCATATAGATATTGAACATGGTGGGCTCAGGCAGGAACCAGTGCGGGACACCCTTGTCCAGGATTGTCTTACGGGAGGAATAAGGACCCAAGATGGGAGTTTGATGTCTCTGTTCCAAGAAGTGCTGGAGCCATTTTAATGCGAGGCCTTGAATGCCGATCTACCGCAGCCTATCCACAAGCATCTTATGAGACACTGTGTCAAAGGCTGCTGAGAGATCTAGCAGCACAAGCATTACTGAGTTACCCGCGTCCAGCCCCCGGCGCAAGGAGTCGGTCACGGTCAGAAGCGCTGTTTCCGTACTATGGCCAGGTCGAAAGCCAGATTGGGAGGACGCAAGAATGTGGTTGGTTTCAAGGTAGGTAACTAGTTGCTTGTTAATTAGGTTATCAAGCAATTTACCCAGAAGAGGTAGCAAGGATATGGGCCAATGATTAGCCAGACATTAATGGTCCAAGGAGGGTTTCTTTAGGGTAGGATGAACATAAGCCAACTTCCACTCAGATGGAATGGAGCCGGAGAGCACCAATCAGGTAAAGATCTTTAGGACCGTTGGGGCGATATAGTTGGCTAATTGGGCCATTTTTTTAGGTGGGCAGGTACCCTGAGGGGAGCCAGATTTGGCTGTCCTCAAGGAGCTACAGATTGACTCCAGAGTGACGGGAGTGAAGCTTTCCAAAGTACAGGGAGGCTCCATATGCTAAGCCTCATTGGATCTAACAGCCTCTTCTCCAGGCCAAGAAGGGAAGTCGAGTTTTGCATAGATAAGAGAAATGTTCTCCTGGAAAAAATTGGCCAGTGAATCACAGAATTCCTGGGATACAGGGCCGACCTGGGCACAGGCCCGGGGGTGGGGGGGGGGAGATAAAATCCTGAACGATATTAAAAAGAACTTTTAGGGGAGTTACCAGCCTGTTCGATTTGCTCAATGATAGAGTCACGCCTTGCAACTTTAATATTGTGATGGTAGCAAGACAAAGCCTGTTTATAGAAATCTTTATCTTGAGGAAATTTGTTTCGGTGCCAGCGTCTTTCTAGGTTCTTACACCTTGATTTTTCTTGTTTTAGCTCAGCAGAGAACTAGGGGGACAAGGGACGATGTTTGGAGGAGCAGTTATATTTATAAGTGATTGTGGCGTCCAAGGCTTTGATAAGGGTGGCGTTAAAGGACTCCAATAGATTGAAGGCGAGAGGGGTGTTTTGCGGCAGATCAATGGAAAAGCCTGCTTAAAGGCCACTGGGATGAGTATATGCCATGGTCTGTAGACATGTGACGTTAGTCTAATATTGCACTTGGAGAAAGGCAGAGGGAGCGACTGGATATAGAAAGAAATTAGGAAATGATCCATCTAAGTGTGGGGGTTGGAGCCTTACATTCTAAACATTTTGTGTTAGAAAACAGTAGATCTAAGGAGTGGCCTGCAATGGTAGTGGGGCCCATAACTCGTTGGGAAAGCCCTAGGGTTTCCAGGTCAGCTAAAAGCATAACAACCTCGATGTTAGAGAGGTCTTCCCCATGATAATTAAAATCGCCTAACAGTAAGAATTTATTAGAGGCTAGAACGTAGATGGCTAATTCTTCCACTAACTTTCAGCTAAAATAGGATTTAGACCCTGGGGGATGGTAAATTAGTGCTCCGCTCCAAGAATCGGAAGCAGAAGGAGTTATATTAAGAATACCCATCTCTACAGCGTCAAAGATAGTGGTAGTAATCCAAGTTAGCTTAATTGAGTTCTTAAACACTATAGCAATGCCTCCGCCCAATTTAGGGCCTCTGTCTAGTTTAATCAGTTTGTAGTTGTCAGGGATGGCTAGAGAGATAGCTGGGGTGTTAGACAGATTCAGCCACGTTTCTGTGAGGAAACAGATATCGGGACAGAGATGTAATAAGATCATAAATATCGTTCGCATGTTTGGCAAGAGACCTTACATTACAGAGGATGCATTTAAGGCCCCTCCTAATGTAGGTAGAGGTGGGGCCAATCTCTGCCTGGGACCCGGATCGTATCTATTCTGGAAATGACATTTAAGACAGGCTACAGGGCCCTCCAAGTTTGGGGGGGAAATTATTAGAACACAAAAGTTGTGGTGGAGTTCTACCATAACTCAGCGCCCTTAGCTTGTGAAGGGAGGCCGCTGAATAAATATATGAATGAGGTCCAGAGTCATTGATCCTAGAGGGACCAGGGGTCCTGGCTCCTGGTGCCGAACAGGCACGGACAGGTGCAGATAGGCTTGCCTTTGGCGTGCCTTTGATGCACCCGCTGCACACCTGGCCAGGCATCAGCTTTTATGGCCGAGTGCGCTAGAGTGCTAACCACCGTCCCGCCCAACCGGAAGTGCTCCCAGAAGCTTTCTCCGCTCAATTAGCTCGAGCAGCGGCGGTGGACAGAAAGCGAAGGAGCCCAGGGTGAGCATGAGCACAAGAGATAAAGTGGCAAAGCAGGCTAAAATCAGTAAGTAAAACAGAAAAGCAAAACAGACACTTTACATTAAAATTGCCACCCAAGTGGGCTAACAATCGTGTGTAGACTTGCACTAGCAGCTGTCAAGAAATATGGCTAAAAGCGACCTCATTTAAAATAGCAGCAATGAATGGCAATGGATCTTGAGGTAACCCGGTTCAAAGGGTATCCACGGGTGGGGTGGCTCTCCAACCTCTTCTCTTGCATGAGGTTTCTTTAGGGTCTCCTGAGAAGGATACTTTCTTTAAAATTGCACCCGCGACTTACACGTTGATTTGTACGTAGAACGCGGCCGTGTTCCTACACTGCACACCACCTCCGTGTGGCTCCTAGATACTCACCTTGGGTCCCTAGCACTTCTACGTCCTCTGACTATGGTCTTGACTCAAGTCGTGGTTTCCATACACTATTTTAGTATATGGTTTGGTCTCCCACTGGAGACCACTGTGTATTCTATGCTACTCACCAGTTTCTATTGCAAAGTATTGTGTGCTTTGTGTATATCTCCAGCTAGGAGATAGCTGTAGGTGTTAGTGAGTATCTTATAATAAATACATATTTTTATAATTGACTGTGTGGTTCTTTTTCACTTATTCTATACCTATAAGATTATGTTCTGGTAAAACAAGCTGCTTTACACTCCTTCTGGACTAAGCCTGAAGGCTGCTCTCCACAGATACCACTTAGAGAGCTTTCTAAGGTTGTCTAAGACCACTAAAATCACCACAAGGGTTGTCTGGATCGGTGCAAGGTGTCCACTTACATAAGTGTACATCATATACTGAGCCAGCCTCTCACAGTTTCCATGACGGACAGACCGGCATGGAAACCATGTCGGAAACCGTGACCGTAATCTCAAGGGAGGAAAAAGCCACCTTGAGATTACAGGATGGATTCCAACTGGCGGATGGGCTTTCCGAGCCCGTCGGAAGCCAGACGGATTTCTGAACACCTCCATCATAATGAGGCAGTCGGAAAGGAAACCGACCGGCCGCCCATTACGATACGGCTCTAAATGCACCGACCTTAGGTCTGAGCCTTTACGAGCTGCATCATAATCAGCCCCATCATTTGCTGTTTGCTCAACTCAATCTGCTCTTCTACTAATAAAAATACAGCTAACTATTTCCACTTATCTCTAGTCTGCTGTTCAACTTTTGAATACACAGTTGCATAGCAAGTTGGGCTTTCGTATTAAGTGCAATAACAACAAATACACACACAGTTTTGTTTGTCAGAACAAACTGTATTAAACCTTGCAATCTCTAAAGCAAACTTTCCAGTACAAATTCCTGTATCCTGCTCTTGTACACTTCCAGTAATCAACTCTTCTTTTTCCCTAGACTGTTCCTCAGGTCCAAAGCAACAAAACTGTATATATTCACAAACATTTTCTCGCTCTGCTACTGTAACATGCAGTAGTCTTCTATTCATCTTTCCTAAACATAAAGCAGGTGTTTTAACATAGTAAAGTCTCCTAACCAAGATTTGTATTTTGGAATGGTGAACAGATAACATCCTGAAATGATGAAGGTGCTTAGGCACACTTTCCTTGAAACACATGCTTGTGAACATCCCTGTTAATTAGAATACTTCCTTACTTTGCAGGGATCTAATCCTTGCAAAGTTTTAATTTTCTGTTTCAGACTTCTTCTTCGAAACTCTTGTATGAAAGTTCTTAATAAACCCATTGATTTCTGACGAACACTGCAAATACTACTGCAGTCCATTTGTGTACTGGGGCCTGTCCATGCCTTCCTTGCACCTCTTCAGCTATCCCTTCCTCTGCATTCCTAGGAACCATCTCCTTTTTTACAACAGGAGCACTATCATTTACCTCATAACAACGATCAGTTAAATCAACTGCATGCACTAGTGTGTTCTCATGGAAATAGCATTCCTCATTAAAATAAAGTTCTGCACAAGAGGTATGCTTCCATTCACCTTTAAAAATCTTGCAACATTTTTTTCTGTTAATAAGCCTTTTCTAAGAATGAGTTTCTTTATACACACTACTGTTTTGTCTAGTGTCCTCATTCTATTCAATATTAAGATAACTAATTTCCTCTTCAAAGCAAATGCTTTTGCAACAATGTTCTCAATATGTTGTTTTTGCTTAAATGCAACACTACACCTCTTATATTTAACCTCTTTAGCAAATTCTGTATTACTCTAATCCGAAACATTTTAGCTCATAGCTCTTTAAACGTTTTCTGTCTCCCTGATGAACTCCCTGTTTTCTTAGAACATTTCCTACTGTCAGAAACATGTATTCCTTCCTGTTTCAAGGCTGAAGATAACATTCAATTCCTACATAAAACTTTACCCTCATTCTGCATTTTCCGGCATATTTCTTTCAGAAACTTCTTAGTCCATTTACCAGTTTTTCTTTTTTTGCTCTGGATATTCTCCTCTTTTTCTCTCTGAGTTTGAAGTTGGTAATAGTGTTTTCTCTGTTTCCTTCTTGTTCGAATTTTGTCAGGCATTGTAAATCTTCATTTTAAAATACAAGTTGATTTCTAGAAAGCAAATTAAGAATGAATTTACTTGTACAGAACATAGTATTAAATTAGATATTTTAAGCAAGCTAGTAAGTACATATGCAGTGATTGATTTTAGTTTCCAAAAGGTTGTATAAGTCTCTCAGTATAGATCTATACAAACATGTTCGTGTATGCATAACAGTGTGTTTCAGTGTGTTAGAGTATATTTTAGCATGTGTGGTTCTGTTAACATATGTGTGAATGTGTATCTAGCTATGTTACTGTATTTTTCGGTGTATTCCTGGGATTGGTCTATGCATCACTGTCTGCTTCATTGTGTCAGAGTATGCATGAGTGAATACCTCATTGTAACACTGCATGTGTGAGTATGCTACCGAGTGTGTCAGTATATGTACTAATCTCTGAGTAGATGTGTCAAAATATGCATAATTCTGTGCCTGGGTGTGTCACTGTATGTATAGACAGTCATAAGGTGTATTACTGTATAGATGATCGTGTGCCTTAGTGTGTCACTATATACATGAGTATCTGCGTAGATGTGTATAGGTATACATAGGTGTATGCCTCTGTGTCCCACAGTATGCATGTATGCATCAGAGTGTATTTGGGTGTGCCAGCTTAAGCATCACTGTCTCCCTCAGTATGACAGTGTATGGATACATGTGCTTTTGGGTGTGTTAGTGCATGCTTAACTGAATACCTGGGAGTCTCAGTGTCTGCCTACATAAGAGGTGAATGTGTGTGTGAGTGAATGTTTAAATGCCTTAGTCACTATGTAACTAGGTGTATTAGTGGCTCTATCCTTTCTTATATAGGTATGTGAGTTCCAGTATGGGTAGGAGACTGGATCTATAACTGGACATATGGGTGCGCAAGTGCTCATGTAACTCAGTCAAACTTGAAACAATATGAATCTTTTAAGTTCATAGGCCCCTGCCTTATAGACTACCTGCAGCCTCTCTTAGGGGTGACTTAATTGTAGTAGAAAAGGACTTGAAGTCTTAACAACATATTTTCATTGTCAACTCAGCCTACCAGGACAACTACATATACACGTTCCACTGTAGGAGGCCTGAAACAAGTTTAAAGGCCTACTTCCATGCATGAATGGCATGTTATTGCCAGTTTCCAAGTACACACCTAACTGAGTGCGTCAGTGCCTATGAGGGTGTCATTGCATATATAAGTAAATATGTTGATACATGTCTGCCTCTGTTAGCTACTCTATGGAACTGTAAATGTGTATGTACGGAGCTGCATGGATCTATTGGTGGTTGTGTTAGTTAATACTGGGGTGTTTAACTGTGTGTGCAACTGGCTTCCATACTGCTAAATACATAAAAGCTGTATGTGTGGATGAGTGAATGTTTAAGTGCCACTGTCAATGTGTGACTAGTTCTATTAGGGGCTCTAAAACTTTTATGTGTAGAAATGTGAGTTGCAGTATAGGTAGGAAACTGCATCTATAAGTGGAAATATGGTTATGGTAGTGTGCATATAACACAATCAAACATGGGAAGCATCTGTTATCTTTTAGGTGCATAGCTTCCTGTCTAATAGCCTACCTACAACCTATCAAGTCAAAGTCGGTGCAAGGTATATCACCATAAAAGCATTTTAAAAGAAAAAAACAACCATCACAATTAAAAAAGAAAAGGAGAATGTACAGACAATTTAAAACAGCAAAAGATCGTACTCAATGAATAGATCAAGTACAGTACAGGTTTGCATGATATATAGTGCAAATAAGCAAGATAGCATATAACTTTTATATACAAAAAGTGCTAATGCATATTCCAATATAGGGTACAGTACGAAATGATCAGAGTACCCTGCATCATATAGGTACAGAAAGTGCATTGTGCTATTATATGTCCCTGTGAACAATGCATAAAGTAACTACGTGGTCTATAGCAGAAAAATATGAATAATGCAAAATATTATTAGATGCCCCGGTATAATGTGCAGGACATAATGTGCAACAGAACCTACATCATGTAAAAACGTAAAGTGCATTGTGCTATCATGAATCCTAATGAGCAATACATAGAATAACCACATACACTCTTCTGACTAATGATTTAACAGTGCTTCTAAATGTCAGTAAATCATTCTTCTTATTATTGCCATTAATATAAGATTTTAAAATTAAAAAAATTAAAAATTGATTTGTTCATTAAATATAATTTCAAGAAAGGATCATTCTGCATCTTTAAACATGGGACACAGCAATTATATCAAAATAAAAATTAGATATAAATTTAAAATTATTAGTTAAGTTGCTCCATCTAGAATCATTATTTCGCAAAATAGTGAAACAGTGCATTCTAATAATTCCAGTTTAGCAATAAAACATATTCACTTCGCAAAACTTTTTATTTATTTTTTTAGTATTTTTTTACGCTTATTCCATGCACAGCCTAAGAACTTGGCCACCCCACAAACCAGTGATGGAGTGCCATCTGTTTTTAGAATTCAGAGGGCGGCTAGATGCTTTGTTGTTCCAAGGTTTCTGCAGACTGGTTTTAACCATCTAGCCCTTGCCGGTTTATATGCAGGGCAAGCAAAAAGAAAATGGGCAATGCTTTCCTCCGGGGCAGGGCAGCATGGGCATGATTGTAGAGAGGATTTTGATGGATTCCATTTAGCTGTAAACGAATTTAGGGGTAAATAACCTAATCTGAATTGAATGTACAAGGTTCTATCTCTTGGCACTTGAATAAATTCCATGTATGGTTCGTAACAGCTATATTGTTTGTGCAATAGCCTACCTACAACCTATCTCAGGAGTGACATATATGTAGTGGAAGAGGAGTTAAAAGCTTAGCAACATGTTTTGTTTTCGAACCCAGCCTACCATGAGGACTGCATATACACGTTCAACTGTAGCAGGCCTGAAACATGTTTAAAGGCCTAGTTATCTGGATAGATGAGTTGCTATTTCCAGTTCCACAGTACATACCTGAGTGTCTCGGGCTGGTAAGGGTGTATAAGATATGTAATACGCATGTTGGTACATTCCTGCCTCTCTTAGTTACTCTATGAATCTGTAAATGAGTATGTAGGGAGCTGCATGGATCCCTTGTTGGCTGTGTTAGCTAGTACAGGGGTATTCATAGGTGTGTGCAACTGCCTCCATTATTGCTGGATACATAAGAGCTGTATGTGTGTATTTGAGTCAATGTTTAAATGTCTCTTTCAGTGTGTGACTAGGTGTATTTGTCACTCTACCCTTTTATATGTAGGCATGTGAGTTGCAGTATAGGTAGAAGACTAAATCAATAACTGGACATATGGCTCTGGTAGTGTGCATATAACTAAACAACTTCTCTTATCTTTTAAGGTCACAGCTCCATGTCTTATAGCCTACGTACAGCCTATATCTGGAGTGACTTTTATGTAGTAACAGAGGACTTGATGGCTTAGCAACATGTTTTGATTGTGAACTTAGCCTACCACAACAGCATAAACATGCTCTACTGTAGCATGCCTAAAACATGTTTGATGACCTAGTTGTCTGGATGGATGAGTTGTTAGTGCCAGTTCTGCAGTACATACCTAACTGAGTATCTCAGTGCCGATAAGGGTGTATTAATGGATATATAAGCAAGCATCTTGGTATATGCCTGTCTTTCTTAGTTACTCTATGAATTTGTATATGTGTATGTAAGGAGCTGCATGGATACCTTGCTGGCTGTGTAAGTTTGTATTGTGGTATTTAACTGTGTTTGCAACTGCCTCCAATACTGATAGATACATAACAGCTGTATGTGTGTGTGAGTGAATGTTTAAGTGTTTCAGTCTGCGTGTGGTTAGGTGTATTAGTGGATCTATCCTTTTATAAGTGGGGATGCCATTTCTAGTATAGGTAGGTGATTGGATCTATAACTGGACATATAGGTCTGATAGTTTGCATATATCTCAATCAAACTTGGGATGCATCTCTTATCTTTTAAGCTCATAGCTCCCTATCTTATAGTGTCCCTACAACCTATCTCAGGAGTGACGTTTATGTAGTAGAACAGGACTTGATGTCTTAGGAACATGTTTAGATTGTGAACTCGGCTTACCAGGACAAATACACATATATATGCACTCAACTGTAGCAGGCCTGAAATATGTTTAAAAGCCTACTTCTCTGGATGTATGAGTTGTTAGTGCCAGTTCCCCAGTACATACCTAACTGAGTGTGTCAGTGCCTATGAGGGTGTGTTATTGGATATGTAAGTATATTGATACATGTCTGCCTCTCTTAGTTACTCTATGGATCTGTAACTGTGTATGTAAGGAGCTGCATGGATTCCTTGCTGGCTGTGTTAGTTGTTCTGGGGTATTTCACTGTGTGTTTATGACTGGGTATCTTGCATACTGTTTGGGTATGTAAATTATATATAGGAACCTATATAGATTGCCTACTGGCTGCATTAGTAACTCGTGTAGTGTGTAACTGTGTGTCACTCTGTTACTGCTGGATAAATGACTAATGTGGAAGAGTGACTGGGTATGCAAATGGGGGTATAAATTAATGTATTTCTATCTGGCTGTGTACATGATTGGTTGTAAAATGTCTGATCTCACTTTTCTTACTTTAGTCTTTCACAGCTTGTGCCATTGGGTACATTGCTGACTACCTGCATCCTATTAATCTTTACATAGTTATATTCTGTTGTTCTAATTGTTGTACTATACTTTATTTTCTTCATATACTCTCTTTTTACATACTCTTTTAGTTTTTTTAAACATCCATTCACTTCGAACCACTTTATATGCACTCATTCACTCTATTTCGGATATTTTGTTTTCTACAGGTTAATTCACATACCTGTTAAATGTGAATGGTACACCACTCTCATTCAAGAGAACCAATACTGGCAACCTTTTCAACTTTGCTTTCAAGGATACACACACCGTGAGCAAGTAACATCATGCCTCTCATATTTTTAAAATAATACAGGTCTTCTGAATGGTCAGGACTGTTAACCCTTTCTTACCCTCCTTTAAAGAAAGCCCAATTCAGTAGGAATTTAGGGCAGCTCTGCAGATCCGTTGCGGCTCTCAGTGTGTCCCCCAGGTAAAACCTTACAGTAGATCCACAGATTTACGTGGAATCCAAAATCTATTTTTAAAACTGCTCCGAAACCTTTTCACTTATACAAGACTTGGGATTCATGCCTAAATTTTGACCCAAATATACCTCATTCCCTATTTTTTCTACTACCACTCTCCCATCACATTTACATTGTTGGATTTTAGCGACACTTCCCCATGCTTTGTTGTTATGGTGACCAATATTGTAACATACTCTGCTAACAGTAAGTTACAAGTTCAGTACAATCTCTAGACCAGCTAATTCACTAATAAACCAACTGTAGCAGGTCTGGTTGAGTGTTTGAACTTACAGCCAAATCTTATACTCCATTACATTTTGATGATGTCAGAAATCCCAATGACACATCTCCTTACGTTTGTCTCAATAATACGAGTTTTAATCACTACCATATTTAGACCAGCCAATCTAATTACCTCTTTTAAATTTTAGTGACAAGCCATGTTTTTAGCTGATTTCTTTTTCAAATCTTTCTTATTCTGCTGCAGCCTTCTCCTGTATGCTACAGCTCATTCCTTTGAAAATGGTTAGAGTGTGGAATGTGGGCCATAGCTATGTGTTTTGAGTCAAAGAGTCTGCTAGAAAGAGTAATATTGACAGGTCCTGGGTTTGTCTAATGTGTATATTGCTTGGATTGGCCAAAGAGGCTTAACGTGGCATCAGTTTCTTCAATTGGTTGAAAGTATTATGGATTACTAATACCCAGACCTCAAGATTGTACACTGAGGTGGCAATGACCTGGGCACTCTTACTGGGGTAGGATTAGAAATCCAAATAAAGGATACCTTTGGAAAACTAAGGCCATTTTTACCTCACACTGCCTTGGTCTTTATCAACATATGCCGAAGGCAGAAATAGAAGTGGTCATCTGAATTCTGTCCACATATAAAACAGTTTCTGCATGCCTGAGGGACCATAACATGGGCTCCATCTACAATAATAACCTGCGCTTTGACATGGACGGCATTTACAGAGCATATTGGAGTGCATTTTACAGAGAAAGGCAACAGGGTGTTCCTAAACAATTCGAAAGACTGTATACTGTTTTAGGTGTAGTAATGAAATATACATAATGAACACAAAGGCTCTTCTTAGAGCCTCCCTATTCCCCAAACACTTGTTAATTGTCTTTGTAAATCCGGTTTTAAAAAATGTGTCTAAAATCTCCATATCCATCATGGCTCGTAAAACCAAAAGCACACATTCAATACAAAACAGCATATCTAAAATGTTGGTAAAGAAGTTCTGAGGGGATCATCAGCTGTGTGCATGAAAATGTGTGAAAATGTAACTGAAGGTGTAAATGCCTGAGTGGGTGAATGAATGGGTATGTAAATGAAATGTCAGTATGAATTTATGACTGGGTGTGAGATTCTGTGCATGATTATATGAGTGGTTGCAAAAGAGTTGATATGAGTGTAACTGTGGTTGTGACAGTATGTGTATAGGTATATAAGTTGGCATCGGAGTATGTTTAATAGTAAGTGTTGGCTTGACAGTGTCTGCACAGGTATGTGAGTGGGTGTAATAGTGTTTGTATGGATGTAACTGAGTGACTATGACTGTCTCTCTATGGGATGTAAGGATGCCTGTGAGAGTATCTTTATGGGTATGCCATTGGCTGTGAGAGTGCCTGAATGGGTCTGTAAGTAGATGCATCAGCATCTGAGTGGGTCTGTAATTGCATTCATAAATGTCTGAGTGGGTCAAAGAGAGGGTGCATGAGTGTTTGAGTGGGTCTGTGAGTGGGTGCATGTGTGTCTGAATGAGTCAGTGAGAAGGAGCATGAGTGTCTTCACCAACACAACAACTCCCAACGTTTCGGAGACAGGCATCGATTTGCTCATGAGTTCAAGGAGACGGCTGTCTCTGAAATGCATTGGGAGTTGGCGTGTTGGGGAATAAAACTTTCTAAAAAGCAACTAGAGTTTGTGGTATGTTGATCTGCGAAGTGACCCTCTTACCATAGGAAATCTGCAACATTCTATTTTGAATAACTTTGGCGCCGGTCGACGAATCCTCGCGAAATTTTCAAAATAGGTGGGGCGCTGAGCTCCGCTCCTACCCTGAAAGTCTCAGGGGGATTCGTCAAGCGGGGGCTGAGATAAAAGGGGGGTCCCAAAACGCGTTTTTCCCATGCATTTTTCCATAGGACCTTTAGACACAGCTACAGCCCGAACGGCTGAACAGAGTTAAATGAAATTTGGCAGAGAGGTAGTCCTCAGGTCAAGGAAGTGCCTTTTGTAGGTTTGGTGTAAATCTGTTCAGTAGATTCTGAGAAAATAGCCTTTAAATCAATATATATATCTGAGCCAGCTTACGGTGCGCTTACGGTGCGCTTACCGTACGCATACGGTGACGTGCGCGAGCGCGATTCTGATTGGCTGTTAGATCTTAGTAAACATTCGAATCGGTCGAAACCAGGAAGCGGCGGCCGCCATTTTGTGTGTTTCACTCAGGAAAAAAAGGGTGATAACTTGAAAAGGGGGCAAGGAAGAGAGTTACAGACCCCATAACATTTGAAAGGGGGTCAAAGAAGGACAGAAAAGTACAAAAAAAACATTTATTAATTTTAAAAAAAATCGCGGGGTACGCGTACGGTAAGCTCACCGTACGCGTACGGTAAAAAATTTTTTTTTTAAAAAATGAAATGCAGATTTAAGTGTTTAGATATTAGGGGGCTCTAAAAAGAGCCGTTGTGTTTAATAGGTGATTTTTTAGTGGTACCTACAAGTAAGTACCGATGCAGAGTCTAAGGTTCAAGAGGAAGACTCTGTTCCCTTCATCAGTGAAGTGTACACCATCTCCTCTATAAATGTCTTGCATGTCGTAACGCAAGTTGTTGTGGTAAATGGAACCCATACCATAGTCTCGGAGGAAAGCAGAAACAGATTTGTTGACGTGCTTTCTTGCTTTGTCAATCTGTGGACAGAAATGATTGGACCAGTTCCATTTTTGCCTTTGGCATATGTTAGAAAACACAAAGGCAGTTTTAGGGAAAAGTGAAAACAGTTGTGCAAAGGTCTCCTTCATAAGCATTTCCAGACCTACCCCAGTCAAAGTGCCTAGGTCATTGCCACCACAGTGCACTATTATGAGGTCAGGGTGTTGGATTTGCATGAAGGATTTCACCAATGGCATCAATTGGTGCCACTTTAACCCTCTCTGACCAATCCATTTAATGTCTACATTTGGCAAAGCAAGGTCTCTCACCATACCTGTTTTCTCTGCATACTTTTCACTCCAGAAGACATATCTGTGCCCTACAATCCACACTGTGAACATCTTCAAAGGAGAACTGGAAACACTCAGGAGGTGTAATTCAGTAGAATGGTAAAAAGAAATGAAAGACAGTTTGGAAATGGAGGCATACATATTTTTTTTTTTTTTAACTGATTGGCTGTTTCATACCATTCTACAATAAAAACTAGGCTGTATGTGTAAATTTATAGAAGCATGTTTTGTATTGGTACAGAAAAATGGGTTACCAAAGAACAGTACTATGGATTTGCTGTTAGGTTTGAAAAGTCAAGCACTCCTGCTCTTTGGAAATGAAACATTGTGTGGTGAACTTCTGACCTAACTCTAAACAGCAGTGTTTCAAGAGCTGTTGCTATGGTAGCAGGCAGAAGTCAAGTTGGGGGAAGGGTACTAGGCTGAAGTCAAGTTGGGGGAAGGGTACTTTTGGAAAAGGGTTGATTTTCAACCAATAGAAATGTGTGATTACATTTGAAAAAAAGGGGGAAGCACTGAGATTTGAAATTAACATGTATATGTGTGGAAAAAAAGAGGGAAACATTGCCATTATCTGGTTCTGCTGAGAGGAGAGAGGTGTACAGAACAGAGATCCTGGCTCTGATAATCTGCTGTTTGAGTGCCACATTTCTTTCACAGCTAACTAATTTTAAAGGTGAGTTTAGAGTTTGAGAGGGGATGTATATGGTAAATTAAGAAATGAATAATAGAATTGGAATTCCTTTTGTTGAAGTTGTGTTTATCATTTTCTGTTTTGGGAGAAATTTAAATGTGAGGAACATGTAAAATAATATGGACTATGTTTTCACGATAAATTAAGGTGTACTGGTATAAATTAGGAATACTTTAAGGGTTTGAGGTTGCACTCAGTAATGCAAATACATTCAGCATCAGTAAGGCTGGTTGCCCTTGCTGGAGTGTAGTCAGTCACCCAGGTTACACATGTTGCTGGTCTCAAAAAGCTGTTTGGACATGTGCTGTTTTCAGAATCTGAAAAGTGGATTCAAAATGTGTCAGACTGTAAAAGTACTTATCACTTGCCAAAAAAAGAGTAGTAAGTGTGCATTCAAATTGGCAAAGAAATTTCGTTTTCTGCCTAATTTCAAACCATGACTCTGTGTGCAAAGAGGAATTATAGACAGAGATTTATTGCGTATTACTCTGGTAATTTTACATTTGCATTAGTAGGAAAAAGGGGGAGCTATTTTTTCAGCAGAAGCAGACTCTTAGCACACACCCAGCTGCTTATCCTGTAGAATCATGCATAGTATTCACAACCGAGTGGGGTTTGAGGTTGCAGTCAGTAATGCAAATACATTCAGCATGACTAAGGCTGGTTGCCCTTGCTGGAGTGTAGTCAGTCACCCAGGTTACACATGTTGCTGGTCTCAAAAAGCGGTAAGCGTATTTTTTTTTTTTTAAACACTAAAAATCAATTACCACATCTCAAGATCCTTGAGGAATTAATAACTAAATGCTAAAAATCTTTTTGAGATAAAGTGGAAGAAAGGGACCTTCTAATTTCTCAGTTACCTGACCCACCCAACAATTTAATTTTAAATTAAAATGTAATTGAAATTACTTGAAAAAATGGTTGGTTTTTTTTGAAAATTTTCTTTCACAATCTGAAAAAAAAGAAAAAAGTATTAATATTTAATAAATCAATATATAACACAGTACACGTATTTACATATTTTTCCCCAAAAATGTTTTGCCTTTTTTTTTGCTGTTTTCAGAATATATTGCATTTCACTATAAATTGTGAAAGCAATTGCATTCATCATTTAACAGCGGGCAAAAAAAAAATAACAATCTCAAAGATTGTTTTAAAAAAGCCCAAAATGAGGAGCCTAGCGCGCATCCAAGATGGTCGCGTGAGCACAGGGCTCCCCGGACCCTCTCTGCTCCTCGGAATTTATCCTGAGAATATCCTGACGTGGCTTATGGAATCTGGGAGATAAAGACCAGCTGAGCGTATATCTCTTTTCAAAACTCAAATCGGACCTGGGAATCCTGAGTTGTCGTCGTCGGAACTTTTGGGACCCACCCGACGGAGGTGACCGGGGTGAAGGTGACCCGAGGGGCCGGGCTGCAATTGAACAACAGCGGCTTCAGCGCGGTGCCAGCTGCCGATCCACCACTTTCGGTTTCGGTTTTGCACTTCAGGAGACCGGCAGGGAGGTGCGCTCGGGGTGGAGAGGTGCTTTCTGGGCCTCTGCATGAGGTTTTCTTTCATCTGCCACTAGAGCGCCTATTGCCTCGGACCCCCTATACCGACATTTTGTGGTCTTCTTGCTGGTGCCTTACACCTCTTGATTGGAGGTTACCTCGGGTGACCGTGTTCACATGGGGGGCAAAGGGGGTCCCGAGGGCCGCAAGACCAAGGCTTCCCTCCGCGGGGGGGCAGTCCAGAGCAATAACATGGACCGCTACACCCAGGGCAGGGGGCCCTCTGGCGCTGCTGGCCTCCCCTCGGATACTGCGGAGGGAGGCGCGACCGCCACTACGGAACTATCCCTGCAGGACATTATGGGCGCCATTGATGGCATCAGGGAAACCATCGCGACGCAATATGAGGCCCTGGCCCGTAAGATTGACACTGTCGCGATCGATGTCACCCTGATCCGGGCCGACCTCTCCAAAACTAACGAGAAGGTCCAGGCTCTCGACGCACGGACCTCCACCCTCGGTGCCGATGTGTCGGATCTGCGGGCCGCGCTTGGAGACATCAGGGTGGTTAACGACCATATGGCCCGGCGGCTTGAGGACTTCGAGGGACGGGCCCGACGCAACAACATCCGCGTCATAGGTGTACCGGAGTCCTCTGACGGCCGCCCGGTTGACCTCGTGGTCGAGGAACTTATCCTGCAACAGTTGTCCTCGGCTGGCCTAAGTAAGTTCTTTGCCGTGGAGCGGGCCCATCGAGTTCCGGGCGGTCGGCCACGGCCGGGGGCCCCCCCGAGGCCTATCGTGGCCAAACTGTTCTATTATAGGGACCGCGACGCTATTCTGCAGGCCTCACGGACCCACGGCCCGGTTCGTCATGAGAACTCGACCATCAATTTTTACCCGGACTTCACGCAACTGGTCCAGAAACAACGGATGGGATTCCAAGGGGTGAAGCGTCGTCTCCGTGAGCTGGGCCTAAAGTATTCGATGCTCTACCCTGCAAAACTCCGAGTGGAACATGGGGATCGGACAGCCTTTTTTGACTCTCCTGTGGCTGCAAGTGACTGGCTGGACTCTCTGCCGGACGGAGGTGGCCGTCCCGGACCCTCTGCGGGCACCGCAGGTGATGGGTCCCCTTTAGAATGACTTTTGGTCCTTGATTTTGCCTTTTTGCACTGTACAGTCGGGTCTTATTTCATTTGCATATTGTGTTTTACCAGGACCAGTGAGGGGGGCGGGCGGGGACGGGTCCCTTACCTCCTCTGGGTTCTTTTCGTAGAATGGGGTTAGTGGGGCGACAGGCACACTGCAAGTTGGGGGGGTTCTTTGGCCCGCAGGGGTGCAGGGTGGGGGGAGTTGGTCCTGGGGTGGGGTTGGGGGGGAGGAGGGTTTGTTTTGCTGTGTGTTTTTTGTTTACAGGGCGAGGTACTGATTTTTGTCCACATTTGGGAACTGTGCTGCAGGCTGGGGGACCCTTGATCTATTGGGGGGGATGGGGGGGGACGGGTTGAGGCTTATGTCATGGAACGTCAATGGGTTGGGGGACCGTATCAAGCGGGGTGTAGTACTGCAATATTTGCGTCGTTTGACTCCTGATGTGGTGTTTCTCCAGGAGACGCATCTGGTTGGCAATGTTTGTCATGCAATGAACAGGGGGGGATACCGCCTCGTGGCCCATTCTGGTTTCACAACTGGTTCCAGGGGGGTGGGCATTCTGCTGCGAACCTCACTTCCGGTGGAGATCACTAAGATAGTCTCGGATGACAGAGGGCGCTATGTGTGTTTGATTGGGAGGTGGGAGGGGCAGCCCCTTGCCCTGGTTTCAGTTTACGTCCCCCCGGGCCTCCAGAACTCCACCTTCACTGACTTGGGTCGAATGCTGCTTGACCTTCCGGACAGCCTCCTGCTCATGGGCGGGGACTTTAATTCTGTGGTTTCGGGTGAACTGGATCGTCACCCACCAAGGACCCTCCCCGCTGCCCAGGCATGGCTGGGTGGGATGCTGGAGACCTTCGGCCTGGTGGATAGTTGGAGATTAATGCATCCGACCCAATGTCAATTCACCTTTCACTCGGGGGCGCATGGGAGTCTTTCTAGGTTAGACTACTTCCTTATGCCCGCGGCGCAGACTGGTCGGATTCGAGAGGTCAGGCACCTGGCGCGGGGTATCTCCGACCATTCTCCGCTGTGGCTTGTTTTTGACACCGGGCCGCGGTCTGCAGGGCGGATCGCTCCCATTAACCCATGGTACCTGCGAGACCCTACGACTCGTGACAGCCTGGTTAAGGCTATGGACCAATACTTCCTGGATAACGAGGGGTCGGTGTCTTCCGCAATGTCCCTGTGGGAAGCCTTTAAAACCGTGATCCGCGGACACGCCCTTTCCCAGATAGTGGTGGCTAAGAGGGTCAAGAGTGAGGCAGCGGTGAGGCTGGAGACTGACATCTTGGGGCTGGAGTCGGCCTTGGAGGCGAATGTTACTCCGGACGGGCTCCATGCCCTCAGCCTGAAACAGTTTGAATATAGGTCCCTGGTCACTGACGCGGCCAAAACTATGTATAGGGAGCAGCAGGGTCGACTGTACGATGCCGGGGACAAGGCGGGAAAGTTGATCGCGTGGCTGGACAGGAAGGAGAGAGTGAATCGTGTGGTCCCGGAGTTGCGTGCTGCGGATGGTGTGTGTGTGACGGAGCCTGACGAGATTGTGGAATGTTTTGCTGACCACCTCCGGGCTGTGTACTCCCCAGTGACTGACAGGGATGAGGACGACTCTCGCCTTCTACTGAGGGATATCGCCTTGCCCTGCCTGTCCGTTGAGGACCGTGAGCGGCTGGACGCCCCCTTGTCGGTGGATGAAATAGCGACCGCGATCCGCTCCCTTCGCTCGGGCAAGGCTATGGGTCCCAACGGTCTGCCCATTGAGCTATATAAATTGCGCCCTGACAAGCTTGCGCCCTTCCTCAGTCGCATGTTCCGTGAGTCTCTGGCGGCGGGTTCCCTCCCGGCCGATCAGCGTTTGGCCACGATAGTCGTTATCCCCAAGGAGGACAAGCCGCGAGATCGCTGTACTTCTTACCGGCCTATTTCACTGCTAAATGCGGAGCCTAAGATCCTGGCGAAAGTCCTTGCCAATCGTCTGTTGAGCGTCGTGTGCGATCTGATTCATCCGGACCAATGCGGATTCATCCCGCATCGTAACACCGCTCTTAACTTGCGGCGTCTTCATGGCGCCCTTGCCAGGGCGGAGCTCCTCTCCGAACCGGCCGTGCTGGTTTCATTGGATGCCACGATGGCTTTTGACACCATCGAGTGGCCATTCCTCTGGGCTGTCTTGGCTAAATTTGGCTTTGGGGAAGGATTTATTGGCTGGGTGAAGCTTCTGTACACGGGACCCATGGCTCAGGTGGTGGTGAACGGGCGGGTCTCTCGGCCCTTTGCCCTCGGCAGGGGCACGAGGCAGGGATGCCCGTTGTCCCCTTTGCTCTTCGCTCTCGCCCTGGAGCCACTCGCGGCTTGGCTCCGCTGGGAGCCCTCGCTTCGAGGGATCCGGTGGGCCCCGGGCTTTGAAGATCGGGTTTCGCTGTATGCGGACGATATTCTCCTATATCTCACCTCACCGCGGCAGTCGCTCAACGTCCTCTTTGACGTTCTGACTTCCTTTGGGAATAATTCGGGTCTCACGATCAATTGGTCTAAATCCTGCGTCTATCCGATCTCCGGTGGTCCTCCACTCCTACCGCCTCGGCTTCCGATCCAGGTATCACTGAGCGGCTTTAAGTACCTGGGGATATACGTTTCGCTGGACCCGGTGGCTCGCTATGAGCTGAATCTCCTGCGTCCGCTTCGGCGATTGCGAGAGGATACGGCCCGGTGGTGCAGGCTGCCCCTGTCCCCGCTGGGTCGGGCCGCGCTGTTCAAAATGATGTCCCTTCCCAGGTTCCTCTATGCACTCCAGAATTCCTTCGACGTCATCCCAGTGGCCTACTTTCGGGAGGTAGAGAGCCTGCAGAGGAGACTGGTGTGGGACGGGCGGGCGCGTATTGCTCTTGCTAAGCTTACTCTCCCCTGGTATGACGGGGGCATCGCGCTTCCCGACATTCGCAGGTATTATTGGGCCGCGCAGCTTTCGGCCATCAACCATGCCACGTATGCGCCTGGCCTGAACCCGGCGTATGAGATGGACAAGTTCCTGCTTCCCGGCGGGGACTATAACAGGGCGCTGTACTCCCGCTCGGCTGGCCGGACCCTTACGGGTCCTACTAAGATTGCTGTGCGGACCTGGAGGGCCGCCACTGCGGCCACGGGCTGGGGTGAGCGACTGACATGTGCTACTCCTTTGTTTGCCTCCGATCGCCTGGGGAGCCTCTGGACTACGAAGGGGTTTGACCAGTGGGACACGATTGGTATCAGCAAAGTGGGAGACCTGTGGCATAAGGGCGCGGTTAAGACTTTCGCGGCTCTTCAGGCCGAATATGAGCTTACGGACAGGGAGTTCTTCCGCTATGCCCAGGTTCGACACGCCCTGCTCTCGGTCTTTGGAGAGGGGACCACGATCCCGGTTTCCTCGCCCCTCGAGGACCGCATACTTGACGGACATGTCCCGGACAGCACTATTTCTTTAATTTATAAGAAACTGATTAATCATCGGGCTGACCTCTTGGTGCGCCTTCGGGAGGCTTGGACGGGGGATGGGGTGGAGTTGGACGACGAGGACTGGCAGTCTGCACTGTCGTCCCCCAAAGAGGTCGCCATTCCAGCCCGTCTCCGGTTGGTACAGCTTAAGATTCTTCACCGGGTGTATGTGACGGGTCCTCGCTTGGTCTCGATGGGATATTCCGACGATGGGCTCTGTAAGCGGGGTTGTGGGCTCAGTGCCACCTTTCTCCATATCCTGTGGGAGTGCCGCGAGGTGGCGGACTACTGGCGCCGGATACATACGGTTATGGGACAGGTCACTGGGGTTGTGCTGCTGCCGGAGGTGCGTCGCTGTGTCCTGAATGTGTGGGAGCCCAATGATTATAGCGCGGCTCAGACTCGGTGGGCGGCCCTGGGGAACATGATTGCCAAGAGAGATATAGCGCAGCTTTGGGGTGCCCAGCGGCCGCCCACCGTGTCAGTATGGAAGGAGAATATGGACTGGTGTATGTTCAGGGAGAAGACTGTGTATGTTGCCCGTGGTAAGCCGGGGGCATGGGGCAGAATCTGGGGGCAGTGGAATGCTTATCGGGGGGGTATCTGTACGCCCCCCCTGGTGGACACTGATATCGCCATGTCCCCCTGACCCTTGACGGTTCCGGGCACCTTTTGGAATGACTACATATGGACGTTCAGTTCCCTTGGCCCCCCCCCCCGTCCCCAGCCTCCCGGTACTCCTTCCTTTAGTCTGCTGCTTAATGGTCTGACCTGGAGTTCCCCGGAGGAAGCCTGACCTGCGCCGTTGGTCTTTATGCCTCGCCCTTTGGTTTTTCTTTTAGTTTTCTGTGTTTGTTTGATCTAAGTCTCCTGTGCCTCTAGAACTATCCGGACTCACTACGGGGCCGACCCCCGGGAACCGACTGCAGCTTTGATAAATGTATATTTCATTCTGTACTTAGCGGCCGGCCCTGGTGGTTGTAGGCCCGTGCTTGTAATCGAATTATTGTTCAATAAAAACTTTAAAAAAAAAAAAAAAAAAAAAATAAAAAAAAAAGCCCAAAATCTCTTTTTACTTAAACATAACATTATAGAAATGCATAATATTCTAAAAAAATATCATCTAATATCAATACTTATTTCTTTAAAATACCGTCTGACATTTTTGTTTTAGAAGTATAATCACAAAAATATATCTCAAATAACTCCACAATACATCTGGTTCCATTTCCTTTAGGCCAAATAGTAATTTTAAAATTCTTTTTTGATTAAATTTCTAATGGTAATCCAATAAAATTCTAAAGTTTAAATTTTACAGATCTCACCGATTCTCTGTAACATTTTGGTTTCCGAAAGATTAATTAATAATTAAATAAGTCCACAATACAATTGTTTACCTTTCCTCATGGCCAAATAGTAAATTTAAAAATCTTTTTTGAATAAATTTCCAATGGCAATCCAATAATATTCCAAAATTTAAATTGTGCAGATGTTACCGATTTTGTCTAAATTTTTGGTTTTCGAAAGTTTCATTAAAAATTTAAAAAGTCCACATTACAATTGGTTACCTTTCCATTAGGCCAAATGATAATTTGAAAAATCATTTTTTTTGAAAATTCCAATGGTAATCCAATAAAATGGTAAAATTGTTTTGTACAGATCTTGCCAAGTCTCTCTAAAATTTCGGTTTCAGGAAGATTAGATAGGAATTTGCTAAATCAAAAGGCAAACGTTGCTTGAAAATCAATTGGGAATCATTACACAGTGTCCAGCCTTTTTCACATTTAAGATAAACTGTGTAATGTCCAGAAGTAACAGTAGGTCCTTCATGGAAAATTATTGCAACTGTTACAAAAGTTTTTCCTGAAATTGATAATTGCTGTCCTGTAAACTTCTTTATTAAAGTATCCAATTTTGAACCATCAGCTTTACATCGTTGCATCATTAAAATTACATATTGTCCGTATTCCTTTAAAATTAACGTTGAAAACATTTCAGATTGACACTCACCGCATTCCATGTTATGATTAGCATCTTTAACTAATTTAGCAAAAGTGACTGTTTTACTTTCTGGCAATGTTAAATAAATAAACCTTTCAGAATCAACATTAGAGCCACATGTATTGTAACAGTTTTCACAACTATGTTCCCATTTATAAGAGACACCAAACATATTTTCAATGGGAACCCCTTCTTCTTCCAGTACCTGAAGAAAAAACATCAAGAATTCCTGTGCGTCTTGCTGTACATTTTGAGAAAACTGTGTTCGTCCTGAACATACATCTAAAAGTTTTCTAATTTCAGTAGCACTTTCTATTTGAGTTTTATCATTACTCAGCTTTTGAAAAGGAGACTCAACTCAGAACAGAATCTTTTTCTCTGATTTACTATTATCTGCTCTTGCACACTTTCCAGATAAAATGCAACATTCAGCACTACATTAGCGTAGCAGTTGACACCAGAGCTATTTTCAAAATGACATCCTACAACCTCTTCTTCATTTTCCTTTTTCTTTTTGCTTGCAATTACATCACTCCTCTTTTTTTCCTCCTCTCTACATCTTCATTACAGATATTCTCATTTCTCCTTTTACGAGAAACTACACGTTTCTCCAACACAGGATACTGACCTAAATGAGGAGCATAGGTTCTTCTTAATCTATTATACTCCTTTACACAATTTGTATCAGCACTAACTTTTGAGTCATCAAAGTCTATCATGAATAAACCAGATAATGTTTTCACTCGTGACAAAGCTACATAAGCCATACCTTCTTTGAACACAGTTGAACCAATGTTCACAAAAGCACAATCTACAGTCAATCCTTGAGACTTGTGAATAGTTACAGCATATGCTAGAGAAAACGGAAACTGCTTCCTACGTACATATAAGTCTTTCACAAGCATGAAACGAACTGAACAACGACAAATGTCTTTAACTTCTTCTATCTGATCAAATTTTATTTTTAAACATTCAATTCCATCTTTTTTCTGATAATTAATAAAACCCACAACTCTTCCCATAGCTCCATTAACTAAACCTTTTTCAACATCCAAATTTCTCCTTAAAAATACTCTACAGTTCATGCAAACATATAGATTTTTTTCTAATCCAGCTGTTTTGGAAATGTTCTTCTCTAGTGATTCCAATTTATTTTTCAGTGTGCCTGTTAATGTGATGGTAATTCTTCCATCCTCAATTTTGTCCACTGCTTCCAATTTCCTGATATCTTCCTTTTCCAATTTTAAAAGCTCCTCATTGAATATTGAGCATTCACGTAGAGTTGGCATTAAGCAAATGACACTTTTCTTTTCTGCAATGTTCTTGTATATCTTCTCTGCAACTATTTCTTCCTTTGGAAATAAATTATGTAGCAGCCGACTCTGTAATGCTTTTTTGCCAACTTCTGTGAGTAGTCCAATTCTGATATCTTTCAGAATACTTCCATATTCTTCATCGTTTGCTTGCCTCATATTAGTAGTAAGTTCCTTGTACTCAAAGAAGGACCAAATATTTGCATTACCGATGCTTCCCAATGACTTCTTTGTGTCTTCATGTGTCACAGTATTAAACACTGGTTGTCCTTTAACTGGAGTAAGTTGTAGAAGATCCCCAAAAACTATGACATGTTTTCCACCAAATAACACGTCATAGTCTGTCCTTAGAATTTGCTGCATTCTTAAATGCACAAAGGCAAGCATTAAGTTTGATACCATGCTCACCTCATCAATAA
The DNA here is from genome assembly GCF_964204655.1 of Triturus cristatus. Taxonomy (NCBI): domain Eukaryota; kingdom Metazoa; phylum Chordata; class Amphibia; order Caudata; family Salamandridae; genus Triturus; species Triturus cristatus. The sequence continues at coordinate 377,283,832 of NC_140587.1, forward strand.
TGAGAACTTGCATCTTCTTCAATACTCTTGAAACTTCCAAGCATGCTTCTCCAGTTAGCTTGTTGTATTGTATTTTGTTCTCATGCTCCACTGGTAACATTAGCAAACGATGTAAGGTGATTCCTTTTATGTTATATGCTGCTAACCCAGTTGGAGCAGTAACCACACAAGACAAAGCAGAATCCGTTTTTTGCTGTAGGTAGCTTCTGATGACTTTTATTAGGAAACTTTTTCCAGTTCCAGCTTGTCCGCTTACATACATCCTGATTGGATGAAATGATGTGCATGAGCACTCTTTTTTTTCATGTAGAAATCCGTGATCAATTTTGTTTCTGATCTCTTCATAAATTTGTTGCTGCTCTTCATTCAGTTGTCTTTCCAAATTTTGTAAGTCTATAAATTCTTCTTGAGCTTGATTCATAGCCGTTTCCACTTCATTCATGGCTATTGATGCTTCATTTTCAACGATTGGTTGTCCTAGGGGATCTTGACTGAGTGTTCCTGAACTTTGGCTGTCTTGAGAACTGTCTCTAGCTACTTCAGCTGCAATTGTAGTTTCCTGTTCAATTTCTTCATTTAACATTTGCAGATAAGTTGTGAATGTACTGCATTGTATGCTGTCTTTGCAAGCATTAAAAGAATTTTCATAGCTTTGAAATTCTCCCAGTAGTTCATCCTCTGTACGCCATGGTTTAAACAGCTGTAAAAGAGCCAAGTAGTAAAATTCCTTTTTGTCAGTAGTGTCGCAACTCAGCTTCCTGTGATTTATCAAACTTCCTTTTGTTTGCTTCACCAAACATCCTTCCTCACCAATGACTTTATATTTTCCATTGTTGATGTCTTCTGCGGCTTTCCGTGAATAAATGTAGTTCTGCAGCCCTTCATAGAGACACATGTTCTCCAGATGATGACTTCTTTTGGGATAATATGTGTCCAACATGTTTGATTTCAAAATATCTGTACTTTCTGGGTCATTCTCAGCCAAATATTCAATTTCTCCAACAGATTTCAGTACCCGATATCTCATTGCTGCAAGGCCTAAACTTACCCAAATTATTCTTCTTGATTTCGAGTAGAGACTTGCAGAAGATAACCTATCTGAACATTCGTAGGATCCAATTTCTCGATGCGATAACATCTTTAAACTGAAACTGTACAGCTTCTTACTGACAGTCTTCTCGTGAGAAATCTCTTCCCACATTTCTTTCAATTCAGTTTTTTCAGATTTAGTAATGTAAGACGTTACATATCGAGCAACAGCAATGGAATTGTCAGCTACATACTGTATATCCATGTTAGCATTCCACATGGATAAAATGACTGGGTTGTAGTCATTTATATTTTTTGATTCTTCTTTTCTTTTTAGGTTGTAGGTATTCTTAGGTGATTTTCTTGTGATAGTATGTCTCACAGATGACATAAAACTGTTTACTCTTCCATTTGAAAGAACAGGTCTAGGAAATCCAAATCGACATTTAGTGTAGTATTTATCTTTGCTCTTGTATTTCCGTCGACAGTATTTTACACACCGATGACTTTGGAAACGTAAAACTTGCTCCTTTAACTTTTTCTCTTCTGTGCTTTTTGGTATAGCACATGTTGCATATTCTTCAATGTAAGATAACACTGCTTCATCAGTATCTGTTCCAAACTTTGGGGCATCCTTGATCCACAACAGCATATGAATATGAGGAGCACCTCTTGCCTGGTACTCTTTTCTCCAAAAGAAATCCTCTACTTCTCCAAGAGGTGGATTTTTTTTATTGCAGATGAAGGACATCATAGCCTCAAATCTATGATTGAAATATCTGCAAACATTAACCGGATCCAATGAGCACAGTTCTCCTGCTGTCTTGTATTCGATGTTTTTAATGTTTGAATTTGCCTCTTGTAGAAAATCCAGTAAATCATCCCAAGCGTACTCGGCACAGCTTAGGGTAAGGAACCATGTTGGTGTTCCTAAATTCCGTAACATGCATTTTAATTCACCATGGCATCGGTACCAATATTCATTTGTCCCACGCTGACAAGCCATCAGATTGATCAGTTGTGTTTCCAAAAGATCATCTCGGTGCTGCACTTTCTCCATAAAATCCTTAGCAGACACATTTTGTAAATGTACTCCACTTTTTAAAATGTGATTTACTGCATATGATAGTGCAGACAAGTCACTTTCAAATAAAAGATGGAACAAATAAGGAATACTTTGTCGAAATCTTGGATCTTCTGCATATAGTCTTGTAGTTCAATACTCAGAAGCTGGAATCTGTTCTGGACGTTCATCGTATCGTCCTCCTTTTCCTTTAGGAAACAGCTGGGGAAAACATCGAGCTTCCAAGCTCTCCTCCCATACACTCACGGGAGTTCCTTTTGCTTTCTTCATCTGAAACAGATCAATATTGTCTCCCATAACTTCTTTTGAATGAAGAGGATGTATGCTAAAATGTTCATAAATTTCTTCTTACTTTGACTTGTCCACTTTTTCAATTTGTCCAGTTGGTGTTTCTGTGTCTTCTTGTAAATCTTCTTCTTCTTCTTCTATATAAATTGATTCATACCATTTGTTATTCCTTTTCAAATACAAATTTGCTCTTTGTACTTTCCGTACATCTACCAGCTCCTGCCAAATCTTCTTATTCTTTGTAGGTACACCATTAACCAGAATAACTAATGGTTCAGTTTCCAAAGTATCTGCATCAATAGTTTCCATATTTTTTTTCAAATCCAAGGGCAAATACACCACTCTACCTTTTAAACCTCTCAGTAAATCTGAAGGAGGTAATTTACCAGTTTTGGGCTCCATACGTACTATGGTCTGGAACGGATGAGCACATTGAATAAGTATAGACTCATATGTATTTAATTCAGAAAGTTCGGCAGGAATAACATCCAATTCTAAATTATTATGTACAGCTCTGGTTGGCATTCTATTTTCCTCTAACTTGTTGTAACAGTATTTACAAATACGCTGATCTTCACCCAATTCAAAACAATTTTCAAGAAATATATATGTGGCAAAATCCTTCCACTTATAATTATCTTCATTTTCACTCTTTCTGTAAAGATCAACATTCCTAGTTTGTTTTCTATAATGAGTTCTGCGACAACAAATACAAGTTATATTTGGTCTTTCATTAGAGATTATTGCAAATTTTGTTATGTGATCATTAAATGTTTTACTTACAGAGGGTTCTACATTCTCTTCCACTTCTTCCTCATTTACTGTGTCCTTTTCTGCACTGTCTTGTTCAGGACCAAAGTAACAAAACTGAATTTCATCAATAACCTTCTCTACATCTGATACCGATCCACGGAACAGAGCCCTATTCAATTCATCTAACTTTATTGCTGGACTTTTAGCAAAATACAACCGTCTCACAAACTTTCTCATTTCAGTATGATGAACAGCCAGCATCCTAAAATGATGGAAAACACTATTACATACTTTTCTAGGTAGACAAGCCAGAGAATGACCCTGCAAACCAGTATTCTCTCTCACTCTGCATGGATCTAGACTTTCAAGCACCTTAATCTTCTGTTTTACACTTTTTTTACTATATTCTCTTAGAAACTCACGAAATTTATCAATAGATTCCTGACGCACAGTGCAAATACTACTACAATTCCAAGTGTACACTGGGTCTTTAGGACGTCTCCCCATAGCCTCATCCTCCATCACTTGTACCTCATCTCTTGGAACCATTATCTCCTTCTCCATTATGCAACCATTTTTCACTTCATAAGCACGACCTCTGGTGTCAACTGCATGCAGCAAACTATTACTTTGAAAATAACTCTCTTCATTAAAAAAAGGTTCACTACTTGAACTATGCATCCATTTTCCTAAAAACACTTTACAAAAGTTTGTTCTTTTCACTACTCTTTTCCTTTTGCTTTGTGATTTCAGTACATTAACCATTTTATCTAATGTACGCATCCTATTCAAAATTAAAATGAATAGTTTCCTTTTTAATTCTAATGCCTTTGCTGCAATGACTTCAATTTCTTTTTTTCTCTTGTAATATTTTGCCTTTTTCTTATATTTCTTCACATCCTTTATCAAATTGGACATAACTCTTCTCTGAAACATTTTTCTACGTATCTCTTTAAACGCTGTTTTTCTGTTTAAGTTAATCTTTGTTATTGCAGAAGGTATATTTGCATTAACTAAATTCTCAATTTTTTCCTGTTCTTTTCTATTGAAAACATTCTTTCCAGTACAGACATTTTGTACATTTTTCCTTTTTTTGAAGATGTTCTTTAAAAAATCTTTTGTCTGCTTACCAGAAGACTTTCTCTTTTTCCCAACATGAGCATCTCCAACTAACTTAGGTCCTCCAGTTGTCTTCAAATATAGTTTTTTTTGTGGTTTTTCCTTACTCTGGATTTTGTAGGCATCTTAAATTTTGTTCACTGCTCTTCAGCAATACCTGAAAAACACTAAAAAAAAAATCCTTTTTAATATTTAAATATATTACTACATTTTTTATGATCTTTTCAAATCTTAAAATACTAAGTACCCCTTTCCTAGAAGTGAAAATCACAATAACACCTTCACAAATTAAATATCTAAAAACAATTCCTGTGTGCAGACAGAGTCATGCTTTGAAATTAGGCAGAAAACGAAATTTCTTTGCCAATTGGAAAGCACACTTTCTACTACTTTTTTGGCAAGTGATAAGTACTTTTACAGTCTGACACATTTTGAAACCACTTTTCAGATTCTGATAAAAGCACATGTCCAAACTGCTTTTTGAGACCAGCACCATGTGTAACCTGGGTGACTGACTACACTCCAGCAAGGGCAACCAGCCTTAGTGATGCTGAATGTATTTGCATTACTGACTGTAACCTCAAACCCAACTCGGTTGTGAATACTGTGCATGATTCCACAGGATAAGCAGCTGGGTGTGTGCTAAGAGTCTGCTTCTGCATAAAAAAATACCTCCCCCTTTCCATCTAATGCAAATGTAAAATCACCAGAGCAATACCAAACAGCTTTCTGAGACCAGCAACATGTGTAACCTGGGTGACTGACTACACTCCAGCAAGGGCAACCAGCCTTAATGATGCTCAATGTATTTGCATTACTGACTGCAACCTCAAACCCTAAAAGTATTCCTCATTTATACCACTACACCTTAATTTATGGTGAAAACATAGTCCATATTATTTTACATGTTTGTATTTGCATTACTAAGTGCAACCTCAAACCCCACTCGGTTGTGAATACTGTGCATAATTCCACAGGATAAGCAGCTGGCTGTGTGCTAAGAGTCTGCTTCTGCAGAAAAAATAGCTCCCCCTTTCCATCTAATGCAAATGTAAAATTACCAGAGCAATACCAAACAGCTTTCTGAGACCAGCAACATGTGTAACCTGGGTGACTGACTACACTCCAGCAAGGGCAACCAGCCTTAGTGATGCTGAATGTATTTGCATTACTGACTGCAACCTCAAACCCCACTCGGTTGTGAATACTGTGCATGATACCACAGGATAAGCAGCTGGGTGTGTGCTAAGAGTCTGCTTCTGCATAAAAAAATAGCTCCCCCTTTCCTACTAATGCAACTGTAAAATTACCAGAGTAGTACGCAAGAAATCTCTGCCTGTAATTCCTCTTTGCACACAGAGTCATGTTTTCATATTAGTCTGAAAACGTAATTTCTTTGCCAATTTGAAACCACACTTACTTCTCTTTTTTTTGGCAAGTGATAAATACTTTTACAGTCTGACACATTTTAAATCCACTTTTCAGATTCTTAAAAATGCACATGTCCAAACTGCTTTTTCAGACCAGCAACATGTGTAACCTGGGTGACTGAGTACACTCCAGCAAGGGCAACCAGCCTTAGTGATGCTGAATGTATTTGCATTACTGACTGCAACCTCAAACCCCACTCGGTTGTGAATACTGTGCATGATTCCACAGGATAAGCAGCTGGCTGTGTGCTAAGAGTCTGCTTCTGCACAAAAAAATAGCTCCCCCTTTCCATCTAATGCAAATTTAAATTCACCAGAGCAATACGCAATAAATCTCTGCCTGTGATTCCTCTTTGCACACAGAGTCATGTTTTCATATTAGTCCAAAAACAACATTTCTTTGCCAATTTGAAAGCACACTTACTACTCTTTTTTTCCGCAAATGATAAGTACTTTTACAGTCTGACACATTATGAATCCACTTTTTAGATTCTTAAAAAAGCACATGTCCAAACAACATTTTCAGACCAGCAACATGTGTAACCTGGGTGACTGAGTACACTCCAGCAAGGGCAACCAGCCTAAGTGAAGCTGAATGTATTTGCATTACTGACTGCAACCTCAAACCGCACTCGGTTGTGAATACTGTGCATGATTCCACAGGATAAGCAGCTGGTTGTGTGCTAAGAGTCTGCTTCTGCAGAAAAAAATAACACCCCCTTTCCATCTAATGCAAATGTAAAATCACCAGAGCAATACCAAACAGCTTTCTGAGACCAGCAACATGTGTAGCCTCGGTGACTGACTACACTCCACATTTGCATTACTGAGTGCAACCTCAAACCCTAAAAGTATTCCTAATTTATACCAGTACACCTTAATTTATCGTGAAAACATAGTCCATATTATTTTACATGTTCCTCACATTTAAATTTCTCCCAAAACAGAAAATGATAAACACAACTTCAACAAAAGGAATTCCAATTCTATTATTCATTTCTTAATTTACCATATACATCCCCTCTCAAACTCTAAACTCACCTTTAAAATTAGTTAGCTGTGAAAGAAATGTGGCACTCAAACAGCAGATTATCAGAGCCAGGATCTCTGTTCTGTACACCTCTCTCCTCTCAGCAGAACCAGATAATGGCAATGTTTCCCTCTTTTTTTCCACACATATACATGTTAATTTCAAATCTCAGTGCTTCCCCCTTTTTTTCAAATGTAATCACACATTTCTATTGGTTGAAAACCAACCCTTTTCCAAAAGTACCCTTCCCCCAACTTGACTTCAGCCTAGTACCCTTCCCCCAACTTGACTTCTGCCTGCTACCATAGCAACAGCTCTTGAACACTGCTGTTTAGAGTTAGGTCAGAAGTTCACCACACAATGTTTCATTTCCAAAGAGCAGGAGTGCTTGACTTTTCAAACCTAACAGCAAATCCATAGTACTGTTCTTTGGTAACACATTTTTCTGTACCAATACAAAACATGCTTCTATAAATTTACACATACGGCCTAGTTTTTATTGTAGAATGGTATGAAACAGCCAATCAGTTTAAAAAAAAAAATATATGTATGCCTCCATTTCCAAACTGTCTTTCATTTCTTTTTACCATTCTACTGAATTACACCTCCTGAGTGTTTCCAGTTCTCCTTTGAAGATGTTCACAGTGTGGATTGTAGGGCACAGCTATGTCTACTGGAGTGAAAAGTATGCAGAGAAAACAGGTATGGTGAGAGACCTTGCTTTGCCAAATGTAGACATTAAATGGATTGGTCAGAGAGGGTTAAAGTGGCACCAATTGATGCCATTGGTGAAATCCTTCATGCAAATCCAACACCCTGACCTCATAATAGTGCACTGTGGTGGCAATGACCTAGGCACTTTGACTGGGGTAGGTCTGGAAATGCTTATGAAGGAGACCTTTGCACAACTGTTTTCCCTTTTCCCTAAAACTGCCTTTGTGTTTTCTAACATATGCCAAAGGCAAAAATGGAACTGGTCCAATCATTTCTGTCCACAGATTGACAAAGCAAGAAAGCACGTCAACAAATCTGTTTCTGCTTTACTCCGAGACTATGGTATGGGTTCCATTTACCACAACAACTTGCGTTACGACATGCAAGACATTTATAGAGGAGATGGTGTACACTTCACTGATGAAGGGAACAGAGTCTTCCTCTTGAACCTTAGACTCTGCATCGGTACTTACTTGTAGGTACCACTAAAAAATCACTTATTAAACACAACGGCTCTTTTTAGAGCCCCCTAATATCTAAACACTTAAATCTGCATTTCATTTCTTTTTTTATTTTATTTTTACCGTACGCGTACGGTGAGCTTACCGTACGCGTACCCCGCGATTTTTTTAAAAATTAATAAATGTTTTTTTTGTACTTTTCTGTCTTTCTTTGACCCCCTTTCAAATGTTATGGGGTCTGTAACTCTCTTCCTTGCCCCCTTTTCAAGTTATCACCCTTTTTTTCCTGAGTGAAACACACAAAATGGTGGCCGCCGCTTCCTGGTTTCGACCGATTCGAATGTTTACTAAGATCTAACAGCCAATCAGAATCGCGCTCGCGCACGTCACCGTACGCGTACGGTAAGCGCACCGTAAGCTGGCTCAGATATATATATTGATTTAAAGGCTATTTTCTCAGAATCTACTGAACAGATTTACACCAAACCTACAAAAGGCACTTCCTTGACCTGAGGACTACCTCTCTGCCAAATTTCATTTAAGTCTGTTCAGCCGTTCGGGCTGTAGCTGTGTCTAAAGGTCCTATGGAAAAATGCATGGGAAAAACGCGTTTTGGGACCCCCTTTTATCTCAGCCCCTGCTTGACGAATCCCCCTGAGACTTTCAGGGTAGGAGCGGAGCTCAGCGCCCCACCTATTTTGAAAATTTCGCGAGGATTCGTCGACCGGCGCCAAAGTTATTCAAAATAGAATGTTGCGGATTTCCTATGGTAAGAGGGTCCTAACTATAACTACCTACTGGCGACCGCCAGTAGGTAATATATATATATATATACATACACACACACACACACACATATATATGTATACATACATTAATGTTTCCGAAATTCTATTTATGTTTTTATTTATTTTGTACTTTAGCCCTAGTTTACCTTAATTATCATCTTAAATGTTTGAGGTTTGCTTTTATTGTTTTAATGTAAATTAAATGGATTTAATCTTTGCCCTTTGCTGTTATATATGTGTGTTTGTGTGAAGTATGAAGATTACTCTATCTATCTATCTATCTATCTATCTATTTATCTATCTATCTATTTTATATACCAGGGGTTCTATCCCTTTGTTGCAAATATACACTCCTCTCCAACAATTTGAAAAAGGCCAATCATTGCATTGCTTATTGACTCACCATGACAATGGGAGCTCTAAGCAATTTGTTTTGGCTACACCGCTGCCTTGTTCATGACCAAGAAACCTGGCTTAAGAACCAATACATTCCAATTTTGGAACTATTAGTCCCTTGAATTGCATAATATAGAGAGCAGACCATCAGAATAAGCAGAGGGGAGAAGTAGAAGTGATTTCTCATAAGTCCTTTGCAATCTCAGTTCAACATCTTTGTCTTCACTCTTGTAGTGATAATTGTGATATCTTTGGGCCTGATTAAGAGTTTGGCGCTCTCACCGCCGTAAAGCCACGGTGGCGGTCCCTTGAAGACAGCCGCAGCATCGGTCTCCCACCCACCATATTATGATGTGAATGCTGTCCCAGTGGAAGTGTTTCTGATGGTGTGTATATTTTTTCAGATATGTCGATGCAGAAGTGTATATTTTAACTGCAGTTTACACATATGCATGGCATATGTGAAAAATACCTACTACAAATTCCTTGCTGGAGTTTGGACCATTCGTGCCCAGTCTACTGAATGTGCATATGGTAGAAAATTGACTTTACTTGATTTTGTCTCCAAAAGAGTAGTTTTCTTTGAGGTGAAGATGCTGCTGTGAAGGGGGAGCCATGTGTGAGACTGAAGGGAAGAATAGGAAATGGGTGAGCAAGCACCTCAAATCCTTTAATTCCGCCGACTCGGAGCAGGAGGTCCCACCGCCATGGTTGGCTCGTCAAAAAGCCAACTGGTAATTCAGATCGCTGTGAAAGTTTTCTGTACCACCCTATGACAGCTGCTTCCCCCCAACTGCCTAGTCAGTGGGGGTGAATCTGACTCTGACGTGACAGCAGCGGTAAGACAGTGGAACTCATAATCATGTCCTAAATTTTCAAGAGTACTGCCCATTTTAAACTCCTACTTCTCACTAAATAAGATGATTGAGGAAGTTGGAATCTGGGCACTATATAATTGTTTCTTACTCACCCTCGGGAATTGTACCGATCAACATGACTGGCTAATCAATTAAATCTACAATGGAAACATATGATCTTTATTTAAATAACTCAAATCAAACACATAAATCAGGCCAGCCACTGAATCCCATTCTCTCTTCTTTTAAAGCATACCACTGTGGGTGGCTCTATTGCACTAGCTTGGAACAACCATGTAGCGATTCCATTTCAGAATCTGCTGTCTGATCTTATGGATAAAAATATAAATACTAATAGTGTAACACAGAGAAAGGAGACAAAATGCTGCCCGTGTCAGATAGCTAAAACACTCCCAGAGTAGGATCTGAGAAGAGCTCCTGATAATGCAGAGGTTAGAGCCTTAGTTCTCTTCGATCTCCCAGTAGACTTTGATTCCATTGATCCTTCTGTCATGGTCACCAGAAAATAAGTTTTAGTGGGCACACCATCAAATTGGCTTACATCCTTTCCCATAGATAGACAGCAATTTGTGGTGCTCCCCTGGTGCTTCGTCAACTCAACCTCTAGGGTCGTTTCTTTCACCCTTATTGTTTTACATTTATACGTGTCCTCTTGCTACTGCCCTTCATCAAATGTGAGTTCAATTTTAAAAGTATGCCAATTGTGAGAAAGTGGACTATTATTTAAAAATGTCACTATTCTTGTTAGGTCCAGTAAGGGTTTCAGTTATTTAAACCTGAGTTCAACCCATGATCTATGGCACAGAGAAGACAGGCTTAACTTAAAATGTGTTCAGCATTTACAAGTACCAAGACAGTTACAAATCACACTCCAATTTATAAACATAGAGAATGATTTAATGAACAAAATGACAACAAAAACACATAAATCCAATTAGAGGAATCGGAAATATGAATTTTTAAAGTTTTAGTAAAAAATAGCACCAAAAAGCTTTACCAGGTCAAGATTTCTAGATTCGGACTTAGTCTCCTTTTTTGCAGATTGGATTCCTCCAATAGGGCAAGTATGAAAGTTGGAGCCAAAAAGGGCTCTACAAGGCAGGAAAGCCTTTCTTTGATGCCCCACTGAAATGGATTTGCTGCTGCAGAAAAGCTCTTAGTTGGAGCAAACTGAATCTTTGGTCCAGGAGCAATGCACCTTTGTCGGATTGACTTGGCAGGTTTGTCCAAATCCTCCAGAAGTCTTTGAAGCCAAAAAGTTTGGTCCCAGAGTTTTCAGGATTTTAGAAGACGTCCACATTGGCACAACCAGAGGTCCCATCACCGCAGGAACAGCACTGGTGGTCAAGACTCACCCCAGCAGAAGCCACTAGCAGTGTCCAGGGCAGGTCTAGTTGGAACTGGTTAGCTGGGCTCTTCAGGAAAAGGGGGCTTCTTGCAACTTGTAGTGTCTCTGTAGCTTACCAAGAGGTCAGCCAACTCACCCTTGAAGTCCACTTGTTTGATCTGTGTACACGTGGGAGAAGGTCCAGACCTTAGGGTTCTCCTCACAGAACTCAACAGCAAGTGCAGTCCATCTTCTGTCTTCCACAAGTCCAACAATGTCCTGAAGAGGGTGTCCTGTGTTTCACGTTTACCCTGACACCTAGTACCTGGGAGGGAATGATTACTGATCCCTCACTAACCAATAGGGAAAAGCTTCCTGGGGTAAAACTATCTACCTTTGCAGCAGGTTGTGTGTGATCTACTGCAACAAATCCCACAATAGCCCCTCTACTTAAATCCAACTCTCAGAACCGTTCTTTCCATATGCAAAAGACCAGTCTGTACCCAAGAGGTGTGGTCAGCAAAATAAGCAATACCTCCTCTGTAGTCAATCAAAACCGGTTCTGGGGGTAGCTCCTCCCCCACAGGGATTGTTACATGGCTGACTAGAGGGACAAAGGAGACAACAGGCCAAGGTGTTAACTACATCTGCCTGTGGCAGAGTAGGCCATGTTGAAGTTAATTAAGTTCCTGGACACTGCCCAAATGGTCATCCTGTCAAAGCAACAGAATACCTCCCCACACCAAAAGGACTACACTCTGGGAGCAAGGTCACACCTCATCAAAGAGGCTCTTCAGCTCCTGTGTAACAGTTGGGCTTCTAGAGGCTATTGGCATGTAAAAGGTGACTTTTTAAACTTATCCTTCTAAAATATGTAGTACAAATCCAATTTTACCAGTGAATTGGACTTGTAATACATATTTTTAAAAGTGCAAGAATGATTTTTGTAGCCCTTTCCTTAGTGGAGGTAACAGTATTTAATTGTAATATGTTATCCCTTCCTATGGAACTGCTATCCTTGCTACCATGAAAATAGCTCTTGTCATTGTCACTGTAAGAACATGTTTTACATTAAACTTTTGCACATCCACCTTTTAAATACCATGCACCCTTGCCTTATTGGGCTTTGAGCCCCACTTAGGGCTGACTCAATAATATTTAAAAGGAGGGTTCAAAAGAGGTTATTTTGAAAGGTTGAATTTGCAGGTTTAAAACTGCACAGACAAGCTACAGTAGTAAGCCTCCAATCCTGGTTTGCACTGCAACTATAAAGGTGGCCCAATATATACTGCAGTCCTTAGTGATATTCAACTTAACTTACTTGGGAGCCTTTGAACCATATACTAGAGACCTACAGGTCGATACCAGCTGTATCAGTCTAAACCAATGCTGGCGATCATACAAACACACAAGTTTTCCTACACCAGTGATGCACTGTTAGTCTTTATGCTGCAGACTGGATAAAATTGACACCTCCACCCAAGGGCCTAACCTAAATATTACCTTCCTTATACCAAATGGTGCATGTCAAAAAGTATTTAAACTCAGTCCTGAAAGAACAGAATACCTGTTAAGAACTGAAGATGCTTCTGGAGCAAACCTTTAGGAATGGCCACATGGGTCTGTGCAAAATCAGACACAGCCTAGGCACTGAGAATAATTATGACACCTCACTCAAGGAACTACTGACAAAAGTTGTGAAATCTTGTTTTTGGCACCAGCAAATTTAGGGACACTTCACCCATATATCAACCCTTTCACTGCTAGGCCTTTCCCCCCCTGTGCTAAGGCTTTTCTTGGCTTTTTGGGGTAGTTTGCGCTTAGGCCCCAGTAACCTTTTGTCCACATAAGTGTAGTGCTAGAGGCACTATTCTGGTCTGACACCCTGTGATGACCTCTGGCTACCATTATTTTAATTGACTTTGGTGTGTTATTTTATCCTAGCCTGAATGTAAGACTCCTGCATATGCCTGGTTTCTCTTAAAGGTTTATTTCTTTTAATCTTGCAGTCTTTCAGTGGGAGCTGTCACGGAATAGAACAGACTTGCTAACAGCGGAACATGTGGGATGTGCATTTGAAAGCATGAGGGAGAGAGGGGTATGGAATGTACTTTTTGATCTTGAAGTGCAGTGTTGTGAGCAGTGGTGCACAAATGTGCTCTGTGTTGTACATTGAGAGATAAAGCATGTGATGCTATAAGCAGTGGTGCACAAATGTGCATTGTGTTGTACATTGGAAGTATTATGAAGTTCTTACTATTGGCTTTGACATGGCCTCTTGTCATCCTGAATTCTGACTCTGCATGGCTTGAGCTTTATCTGTGCACACAGCAACGCTTGCAAGTTGTTTGGGTTAATCACGTTCAAGGATTGTTTTTGTGAGAGATTGTTTAATGTACCCTGGAAGGCTTTCGTGAACTTCGTCAAGATAAAGGCTGGATCATGCGAGATTGTAGAGGGAACGTAAGAACTCCTTCCTGCCATGGAATGCTTGCTTGTAAGCTGGCCAGTCCTGGTAAGATTCCTCTGGTGCAGGGGGAAGGTTTCTCAAACCTTCTAGTGCGAGTTTTGAGACTATAAAGCTGGTGTTTGTTGACAGTTGAGTTTGGTGCTCACTTACAGAGAGTCCAAGCCAGCTGTGAACGGGCCCCCCTGCAAGAATTGGCAAGGATGTCGAGTGAACGATCGGGTGAGGTGATTTGTTTCTGACTAGTGCCATTGTGATGCGTGGTTCCAGTGGCTGTGGTCATTTGAGGTGTTTGAGTTTTGACTCTTGCCATTGTGATGTGTGGCCAGTGGCTTTGATCATTTGAGGTGTGTTTTTTGTGATGTGTTACTAAGTGAGGTGCACATCCAAAGTAATAATTTGATGTATCTAGTGTGTATATATCTTTCTGATCTCTTGCAGTACGTCCAGCATATTATATTTTCTTGAGTCTTATCTCATATTATTTGCTGCTTGTTTATTCATGCATTTAACTGTTACATTTACCAAGTGTGTTATTATTGCTTGCATATAAGCATATATATCTCTATGTGTATTTGAATGTTGTGCATTTGGAATCTGGAAAAACCTTTCTGTTAGAGAGCATTGTGTAAAATAAAACCCCAAGCCTTATTCTATAGAGAGTTTTTGCATTTTGTGAAATAAAACCCTTTTCTAAAGGTGTTAGTTGTGTTCCATGTCTCCTGCTTCGCCGAGTGTTGAGCCACCGTGTAGGAGATTCTGTATTATCTGGAAGGCGAAGCAAGACACATAAGGTATCCTCGCCAAATTTGCGCCCTTTTCTTCCAACATCATGGAGATTTTAAAGGTACCCAGGGTTTGTGGATTCCCCTGGAGGGGACCAAGAATTTAGCCAAAATACAGCTACATTTGTTTTTTTTGGGGAGGGGGGATGTAGAAAAGGTGCTGCGGAAGAAAGTGTCTGTTTTTTCCCCTGAAAATGGTATCAACAATGGGTTTGTGGTTCTGAAATCATCATCTTCCCAGCTTTAAGGGAAGAGCAGACTTTTGTGAGAAAACCAAAATTATTTACACAGTTTTGGCATTTTACTGGGACATAGCCTATTTTTGCAACTTTTTGGGCTTTCAACCTCCTTCCAGTTAGTGGTAGAAATGGATGTGAAACAAAGATCCCAGAAAGCTATACATTTCCGGAAAGTTGAAAAAATTCTGAATTCAGCAAAGGGTCATTTGTGTAGATCCTTTAAGGTTTTCTTATAGAAACTAATAGTTGAAAATAAAACAAATAGAAATGAGTTGAAAAAAACAGCCATTTGGGTCAACGTTTTCACCTGTAACTTCTTCTAAGTATCACATATGCTTCAAAGTAATATACCGTTACAGCTGCTGGACCCTTCTGGTTGTAGGGATATATAGGACTTGTAGGTTCACCAAGAACCCGAGGAACCCAGAGCCAATAACTGAGCAGCATATAGCAACTAATTTGGTCTAATATAAAGAGTGAAAAATAGGTATCAAAGATGCCTATGTATTTCCAAAATGGGAACAAAATATAGAGCACATCTCTGAAATTGTGGGTACCCATACTAGACTGTGAATTGTAGGACATTTTTCAAAGTGACTTAATTTTTACACATTGTCTTACATTAGGAAGGCAGAAATACATAGAAAGTCAATAGGTAATAACAGTTGCATTACAGTTCTGAGTTCCTCTAAGTCTCCTGATAAAAATGGTACCTCACTTGTGTGGGTAGGCCTAGTGCACGCGACAGGAAATGGCCCAAAACGCAATGTGGACACACCACAAATTTAGCTGTCAAACTCACATTTTTCCACAAATTTATGCATGGGTTCACAGTGCCTGCACAAATGTCCTACCACACAGCATTCCCCTCAGTCTCGCGGGTAAAATGATACCTCACTTGTGTGTATGGGGCAAAGGCCTGTGACTGGGAAGGGCCAAAAACATAGGCATGAAGGGAATATCACAGTGAATTTTAAGCGTTACATTTAAAAAGAATTCTTTTTAACCGATTCTGCATTGGACACCCATGCAAAAATATGTGGAAAATGTGATTTGTTTCAGCTAAATTTGAGGTTTGCTGAGGATTCTGGGTAGGAAAACGTTTGGGTATCCACGCAAGTCATACCTTCCTGGACTCCCCCGGTGGTTTAGCTTTCAGAAATGTGTGGGTTTGGTAGGTTTCCCTAGATGGCCGCCGACCCCGGGGCCAAAAACCCAGGTGACCCCCTTTGCAAAACCAGGTTGTTTTGTGATAGATAATTTTGATGTCTCCTCAATACGTTTTGGGCCCCTGCCTGTCACGGGTACTTGGCCCACCCACACGAGTGAGGGACCATTTTTATCAGTAGCCCTGGGGGAAAGCGGACTGGTAGTAAATTTGTGCCAGCCGGTGATCCAACAACTTTCCTACACAAAAATTTGAGAACATTTTGATTTTTCAGCTAAATGTGTGTTTTGAAGGGGATTCTGGGTAGGAAAAAATTGAGGGGTCCACGCAGGCCATACATCACTAGACTCCCTCGGGTGTCTAGTTTTCAGAAATGTATGGGTTTGGTAGTTTCCCAAAATGGCCGCTGAGCCCAGGACCAAAACCCATGTAACCCCCTTGAAAAAACAGGATGTCTTGATAGGTGGGCACCTGTTTTTTTGGTCCCAGGTTTGCAGACTTCTAGGGGAACCTAAAAAACACAGACATTTCTGAAAATTAGACACCCGTGTTGTGTTGATCCCCCAACATTTTCCTTCCAAAAATGTGTTGCAAACCTCAAATTGAGCTAAAAAGTCACATTCTCCTCTAATCTCTGTGTGGGTGAAGTTGTGGGATCACCACACGGCACAAATTTCCTACCACTCTGCGTTCCCCTCAGTCTCCCAATAAGCACTATACCTTACTTGTGGGGATGGGCCAAGTGCCTATGACATGGAAGGCCCAAAACCGTGTAGAGATTGAGGGGGGCCCAAAGCGAGTCCAAAAGGGCTGTTTGTTTATGCATTTTTAGGCAGATGCTACTTTGAGCACCCACTATAAGTGAGGTATCTTTTTTCTAGGGAGACCAAGGGGAATGTTGGGTAGTAGGAAATGTGTGCCAGCGCTGTGGACCCATAACTTTCCCACACAGACATGTCAGGAAAATGTGACTTTGTAAATAAATATAGGTATGCGGGGGATTCTGGGTAAGAAAATGCTGGGGGATCCATGCAAGTCATACTGCCAGCCAAGAGTCAGCACACGCACACTACCATTCACACACACCACCAGCCAAGTGGCATCCACGCACACCGCCAGCCAAGCACCATCCACACACACCACCAGCCAAGCACCATCCATGCAGACCGCCAGCCACGTGCCATCAATGTACACCACCTGCCAAATGCTATCAATGCGCACAGTCAGCCAAGCACCAAGCACCACCCATGCACTCTGCCAGCCAAGCGCCACCCACATATTCCGCCAACCAAGAGCCATCCCCGCACACCGCCAGCCAAGCAGGGCCAGACTGGGTACAGCAACAAGCCCTGGCAGAAGGCTGCATGACCACCCATGGGAGGTAGGGGCATGCTAGTAAAAAGCAACACTCCTGCTTGTGTTACTGGGGCCCGATATTGCATCCCTGCTGTAAAACCGGCCCCCGTGACAAAACTGCCCCCCACAGCTAGAAAGCCGGCCCCAACCCCTCTGGCGCACCGGGGAAACATCCAGAGCCCGCTACGGCCAGTTCAGACTTGCAGCCAAGCACCATCCATGCACACAGCCAGCGAAGCACCAGGCCAGGTACACCACCAACCAAGCACCACTCCACACACACCACCAGGCAAGTGGCAATCTACACACACCGTCATCACCGCAAGTCCACCCACACCATTAGCCAAGTGCAGGTCCACACACACACCAACAGCAAAATGCCAGCCAAAGGTCAGTACACGTGTGAACGTCAGCCAAACTCCAGTTTACACACACACAAACTCTCTCACTGGTTTCTAGGGGATTTCTGGCCCCATCTGGGTGCAGATGAGAATAAACATATCACTTAAACAGCTGAAATGTGTGCATAAAAAAAGGAGCGACCCTTGCCTTTGGAGCTACTCACTGGCATGCCCATAAACATATCCCTGGTGCCTGGTGGGCTTTCTGCCCTCCTGGGGGCAGATCAGGGGCTATTGCCCCATCTGCCTTCAGGGGAGAAAGACAGTGATTTTTTTGGGGGGTGGGGGCCCAACCCTTATACACATAAAAAAAAATCCCTGGTGCCTAAAGTGCTTTCTGCCCCCCCCCCCCCCCCCAGGAAGAACAGGGCTATTTCCCCATCTACCTCTCGGCGGGCAGAAAGACTGTGGAATTTTGCAGGGGGGGGGCATTGGCATGCCCATCTCGGGCAGGCCCAACCCTAAACCAATTTTTATTAAAACTCCCTGGCTTCAAGTGGGCTTTCTGCCTCCCCGGGGGGGGGGGAGATTGGGTGCTACTGTCCCCCAGGGGGAGCAGAAAGACTGGACTTTTCCTGGGAGGAGGGTGGGGGAATCAGCATGTCCATCTTGGGCAGCACCCACCCCTACATCATATTAAAAAAACCTGGCTTGTAGTGGGTTTTCTGTCCCCCTTGCGGGGGCAGAAGGCCTGATTGGCCCTTGTCCAAACGGCCGCTACTAGGCACCTTCCTGGTGCCTAGTAGGTGGCTCCTTGCTTGGGGATCACTGTCCTGGGCGATCCCAAAGCAGGGATCCACTTGCGAGGGGTACCATTGGAAAGGGGAGATTCTCTCCTGACTTTCTACGTGCTCGGGCTGAGAAAGCCTATAGGTTAATTTTAGTTTCGGTTTCTGTACAATTACGTCAGCGCGATGTGCGTGCTGATAGTCATTGCACAGAAACCAAAGAGACAGCCGCAGGAGCTGGGGAAGCCCCCCCCCCCCCCCCAGCACCCAAGGCTGTTGGGGGAGGGAATCCCTCTGCTGCCCACACCAGAGGGATTCTCTGTGCCATGTGATCGGATGGCCAGGGGCACCGAAGGTGTTAAAGACCATCTCCATATTCTAGTTGAAAATGGCTTTGTACAGTCTAGATTATACTATGGTAATGCCATGTACTACGCTTAGCTAGAATTCTTAATTGACCAACTAGAATTAGTACATAATTTTGCATTGCATCTTATCTCTATGACACTTAGAAAAGTGGAAAATTCAACAGTTCTACGTCAATTGCAATAACTAACTAATAATCTTATGCTTTAATGCTCACTATCTCATAGTGATTCGAAAGATCAAAACAGCCATATTTGGTGATAGGGCCTCTTCTGGTTGCATTAGCATAAGTGTGTATTAGGAAACTTTTAAAACCTTATCTCTTTAAGTGTGTCCCTTACTTTTAGTTCACAACTCTGTATTTGGATTTTCTCATGTTGCCAACCTTTCCTGACCCCCAACCACATCGAACGCCACCTTCTGGTCATAGATATGATTAAACATTTGCTCCAAACTGCAACCAATTCGATCAACAGTACATGCGCTGTTTCTTGAGGGCCATGACGCTTTGGAATAGCTTGCATATATTAATATACCATAGAAGTTAATCCCCATTAGAAAATATTTGGTATTATTCATATGTTTGCTCTGCTCAGGATAAAGAAACTAAATGAAATCGCCTCTTTGAAATTCCAAAGGACTAAACAGAGACAAGCTTACTGTTCAGGTTGCCAAACAAAAATGCTGTAAAATCCTTCAATACCAAATTTAGATTAGCTAGACTTAAACAGGTTAATGTATTAAAAAAAATTAGGCTAAGTTTACCTACTTACAAGGCCAAACTGATTTGACAAAGAACTGCATTCTTTCACCTTCCTTTGTTGAACCTGTTTTGTTGGCTTTTTAGACTCTGTGCACTTTTTTCCAGCTGACCAGTGATAATGTGCTTATGCCCTCTCCGTAAAACATGGTAAAATTGGCCGTCTCCTGAAGAGTACATTTAATTTACTGATAGGTCCCTAGTAAACAGTACTCCAGGTACCCAGGGCTCGTAAATTAAATGCTACTAATGGCCTATGGCATTCATTGTGCCACCCACTAAAGCAGTACTGTTAAACATTTATCAGGCTTGCCACTGCACAGTGTAGTGTAGTTTTAAACTGACATTTCAACATGGCAAAATAAACCTTTTGCCGGGTCTAAACCTTTCTTTTAAATACTTCGAATCACCCCTAAGGTAGGCCCTAACCACTCATAGGGCAGGGTGCATGGTTTTTAAAAGTAGGGCATGTGTGTTTAAATTTTACATGTCCTAGCAGGGAAATACTCCGAAAGTTATTTTTTACTGCTGCACAGCTAACTCTCTCATTGATTAACATTGGGCTATTTTATTACACTTAATGAGTGGTAACTTTAGTTTGGGACCTGATAGAGAAACGGTATTTCCACTCAATTGTATTGTAATTTAAAATCTTCTTTAATGGTAAAGTCAAATTGTAAGTTACTATTCTCAAAAATACCACTTTTAGAAAGTTGCCATTTTTTTTACAGAATCTACATATTCCTGTCTGTCAGTGTCGAGGGTCACATGAATGGGAATGGCTCTCCAGTAGTGTTTTGTGTATACTTTCCAGGCATGGGGACAACAGGTCCTTAGGTGGGGGGTAAGGTAGGTTCTTCAAGGGGGTTGTACTCAGTCCTTTCTGAGCCCTCAAAGCATTGCCTCAGGGCTCACCCACCCACTTCCTGACTTCATAGGGGTGCCTGCCATGCCACTGACAAATACAGGTCACATTCAGGTATGTCTGCTGTTTGTTACTCGAAGCCTAACCCAGAAAAGGGAGAAGGTTAGACAAAGGGGCATCCCCATCCCACAGGCTGCCACTGGAGATAAAAGTGGCACTTGCAGAACCTCTCAATAGAATTCACCTGGACCAATGGAAGATTTGGAAGAAGGAATGTCCTGCTGTCTGAAGAAGTAAGACCGAACATGCTTGCTTTGAACCCAGGCTCCCCAGAAGTGACTGCAAGGGTTGGTTGACTGACCCCCTATTTCAGTTACTGGGACACAACAAGATACTAGGGTCATGCCCTGACCAGCACCAACTGGACCTGCCTGTACCTGCCTGAGCCCTGCTGCTGTCATCTACTGTAGGAAGTCCTGATCCTCAAGTGGTGCCCGCTGGTCCTGGAACCTTGGCTGGCATCAGGGTGTACTCCACCTGAACGCCTGGTGACAAATACAGATGCTTGGGTTTCTCACGATGACTGACAACGTGAAGCTCCAGCAAGACCTTCACTTGACGCTGACAGCGATCACCCATGACCACTGCCAACATCAAGGTCCAGCGAGATGTGCACTTCATGCCGACAGTGACAGACTGTGATGGGCGCCAATATGAAGCTCAAGTGATGATGGACTTTTCGCACCAAAGCAGGGACTGTCCACGATGCTCGACCTGCTCTTCCCTGTGACAACGACCTCCTCTCAAACCCCCAAAGAGAATGGCAGTGCCTCAGGCGCATTTGAGAAGGTTACTCTTCAGCGGGACGATAGATAGAGAGATAGATAAATATTTACTGTGCAATCAATTAAAATCATTACCATTTTTCATTCCTCTTTGTACATTAAAAGGAAAAATGGTCTATTGCACATCAATCAATATTAATTCAACAGTTGGAGTGCAGATTGAAGTGCTTGCATTTTAGTGGCAGAGAGAGGTATGGGTCCATATGGCTGTTGCCCATATTGCACACATTTATGGTAAAAGGACGTGCAAAAAGTGCTTGAATTTTACTGGGCATCAGGGCTTAGAGCCTGTTCCCAAGTTACACCTGCGATGATGATAATATTTAATGACCTTGTAATGGTTCTTGACTCAGCTCTATGATAGCCTCTTTGATGAATGTTAGAAAGCGTCCTGTCAGCTGACTAGAGGACCCAGTGAGATATGACTGTTTCATTTCAAATCATAATGTGGAAGTCATTTCTTGAAGATGCAAGAAACGTGCCGTAATATTTCCAGGGCAAAGTGGCATTACCTGCATTGCTGGCCCAAGTCTCTGTGTAACCTTCCATACTAGTGCACCCTTAGCCATGTCAGCTGAATTATTGATTCGAGCAGGATGACTCCTTTAAATATGCCAGCCAGATTCAGGTTATAAAGTTTTGCCATCAGTGCCAACAGTGCTGCCTTTGCTTTCTTACTCAATTCTTTTTGATCTAATGCAGTAGATAGCCAGGTCTTTGCAAGGAAGACTGGATCAGCAAAGTTATTTTTCTTCAAGAGTCTGAAGCAACAGCTAAAGGGGCTAATTCCACATTTATTGACTCGTTTTTAGGTCTCGGCTGTTGACAGCAGCCTGCATCCCAGAGCTTCTTAAAATCAATACTGTAGAGGAAGGGGACTTGAAGCCCTGCCCCCTCATCCCATTGGCTGGCATCATAGCTTAGGCTAAACGCAGGCTTATCATTGTAAAGGAGGCTTCTTAGTCCCTCCTTGTTGCCGCCTTGTCTCCTTTTGGCCCCGCCCACCGGGATTGGATCTCTCACTTGCGGCATGACACGGTCTCCTTCATTAGCTGGGACGCACTCTTTCTTTGTCATTGCGAGCCGGCCGCCTAGGTCGAGCTTGTTTTACATGGTGTCCGTGCGCAAGAAAACTTTTCAAGCACAATGCTGCTCCGCGAACATATGCTTACTGGTCACTAATTTACACTCAGCGAACACATGCTTACTGGTCACTAATTTACACTCTTCTGTACAAACGTGCGTGGAGACGAGCAGCACCCAGAAGAAACGCATCCTACGCGGATTGTCAATGTTTTACAGCGCCTAGAGACAGAGTAGGAGTTTAGTGCTTCAATCAGCTGCCCTTATCACGGGAACCAGCATCTCAGCCAGCCGCCCCACTGTGCATCAAGGCTTCCAAGGAGGGGTCGAGGTAGTGATGCCCTCCGATGGCACTGCGTGGTGCCAGGGCACCGGCTCATTCTCAGCCGGGGGATTCCGTGACACTTCTGGTGGATAGGGTCTGTATTCTTTTCATAGACGCCGTACCCGGGGCTGGCACGGCCTGCCACAGCAGTGAACTTCAGCCAGCAGTCTCCACGGTTCACTGACCCATTCATCCGACAGAAGTTCTGCCGCTGGTTGGTCCATAAAACGTGTTTTATACGGAGTTTGCATCACAGCCCTTGGTTATGCCCAGTAGTTGTAATATTCTTTATTCAAAGACACGTCTTGTCCATTTTGGAAGGATGATAGGCGGGGTCGTCATCATCATTTTCTTATTTTTATAGTGCCTAATTAGCATAAAGAGTGATCCAAGCTCTTGTGAACCTAAGATCCTCCGATTATACTTTAATCAGTGTAGCAAGCGCACCAACCCACTGATCTATGTTAGGCCGTTCATTTAAATTAACCCCCTCGTGCCACGCTTATTTTTGCGTCTTTGTCAGGCTTTGTACGTTTTAGCCGTTCCCGGATATGTCATTGATGTTTCTGCACAATCTGTGCTTGAAACAATGAGCCCTGTTCTCTTGGGCGGAATCCTCCCAGGGATTAAGGGGGAGGGGGGCTCTCCAGGAGGTGTTATGGCCAGCATCCCCCCTGGACTCACGCTGTCTCTCGGGGTGTTGGGGGGGGGGTGCAGGTGATTGTGTGTGGGGCGGTAGGTGGGGGGGGGGCAACAGAGCCGGGCTTCTTGAGCTGCAGCGCTCTGTGCTCTGCCTCGTGCACCGGGTGAGTGGCTGCGCCATTAATGACAGAGGAGCGCAGGCGCTTAATTGGATAATTACGCACGCACAGGAGCTGGCTCTGGTTAAGACTGCCCCGCAATGCGATACTTTGCTGATTTAAGGGTAGACTGTTCTGTCTGGATAATCAGATAAGACAGAGACAGGCAAGTGACGAGGGGGTCGAATCAATAAACATGACAAGGCAGGAGATAAAGCGAATATTACAGGCAGTGACGAAGAGAGCAGGCGCGCTCAGTGATGCGAGTCGGGTTGATTTGCCATCTCGGTTTCTTTTGCTGTTTTGCCCCTACTTTGTTTGGCCCTATAAAGAAACCCACATGCAGGATTAGTATCTGCCTGCTTGTTTAATCTTAACTGCGCTCTGTTGGACCGGGAGTGCCTTACCGCATAGCATGCCGCCCCCTATTGGGGAAACACTTGATTATTGTCTTGGCTAACGTTGGGGGTTGGGTGTGACCTGACACAGACGGGGTTGTCAGAGAAGTCCCTGTGTTTTATAGTTCCACTATATGACGAAAGGGGAGCAGTAGATGGTTTGCCCAGGATCACACACTGAAGGCCTGGTTCTCAAACGTAAACCTACACTTTCGTATAAGTTTACGATTGTTTGTTATTCAAAAGGGATTTACTTTAGGACTGCGGAGTCTCCGCACATAAAATACCTATACTTTTAAATATGCCGGGACTCGGCTCTCGTAAAGATACTGCTCATAGACCAGAAGGTATAGCTTCTTGACTCCGGTGGGGGGGATGTAGGGACGGAGTGGCCCATAGTTAAATATAAAGATCTTGTGGGCGGTCTGTGCCCCATGATGGGCCAGCAGTGCAGACAGTCACAGTCGCATATAAAGCTACTGACCCTGCCCCAGCCATACTTGCCTTCCACCCAACCTGCAACAGTCTCACTCCTCTTTGAGATTTCTTTCCTCCCTCTCCTTTGTCATTTGTCACCCTCCCCGTCTCTTCCACATTTTCCCCTCGCCAGGCTGTCCTCCATAGCTCCTCTGCCCTTTCTCCTCCCAACCTCTCTGCATCTTCCTCTGCCACCTAGAGGGGCATCGAGTTCATGGGACTGAAGGACACCAGCCACCCTGGGAATGCTTTCATGAGGTCACTGACCCCCAGAAGGGTGCCTTGCCCTCCTCAGCAGACAGTCAGGGGCTGCTGGAGGGACGAGTCCAGCCACTACTGACCCCTCGTCCTGCAGACTTCCACCGCCTGCCACAAATAAAGCACCTTCCACTGAGGGCCTTTTAATCTTTGAACATTTGTGCCTCACACTGGTACGGTTTACTTTGTAGAGATTGTGAAGGTGGTCAAGCTGTGGCAATCAAAAGATGCGTTTTGCCACTTCAAGATGTCTATGGCTTTGGACAAGGGAAGGCTCAGTGTCACACATGGTGGGCAGGCTGAATGAAGGTTACCACGTGTGCCATAAATGTGAATATCTTTCTGCTGTTTGATTGCTAATCTCGAACAACATATTGTAGGCACAGTTAAGTTTTATATAGTTTTTTTCACAGGTAGTGTGGACTCACGTCATCAGGCCCGGACTGGCCGTAGCGAGCACCGGGCAATCCCCCGGTGCGCCGCACGAGTGGGGGCTGGTTTTGGGCCCCTGGGGGCAGTTTTTGTTCCAAGGCCGTTTTTGCAGCATAGCTGCAAAAGCGGCCCTGTAACAAAATCGGCCGAAAACTGGCCCTGGCAAAGAGCTCGGCGGCACCCCCAAGCCCAGGGGGGCCGGCCGAGCACTTTGCCAGGGCCGGTTTTGGTTCCCAGTCCGGCCCTGCACGTCATGTGGGATATTTTTAGCAAACAGCACTTTGTATTCTCAGATTTTAGAGCCAATTTTTGCAAGGAATAAAGTAAGACTACATGTACCAGAATGCAGCATGCTGTGGAAAATAAACTCAGGATCGGCTCACATAACAAGCTTTCCATGGCAGCAATGGGAGTTCATAACTTCTCCAAACGAGTATACATTAAGTTATTGGTAAACATATTTTTCGCTTGCCAGACAATAATTTACTTGTTCGTCACTAGGCAGGTTGAATGACTAAGTCTTAGGTGTTCACACCAGTTTAGAGGGGTTTCAAGTGGACAACCTTGCCACCTCTGATTAGACCAATCTATTATCCCCTTCGAAAGTGATAATATGTCTTTTGCAAGGGTGGGGTTGTGTTTGGGCCTATTGTAGTTCTATGTAAACTAACATTCATTACATTACATTTTAGAGATGTGAATGTCTAGTGGTTTTTCAGTGGCGCATGAACGGTAGGTGACACCAGATCTGCCAATGTTATGTTACCAGATTCTGTAAAGCGCACATCCGCCGAAAGGCCTCTCGGCGCTAGAGCTACAGAAGCAATACTACAATTAATCGTAAGCCATCCTAAAAAGCCAGGTCTTCAGGAGTTTCCTAAATTTGAAGGAAAACTGGTGTCGGAAGGTAGGGTATTCCAGGTGTGGGGCTCAAGTTTTGAAAAACTGGAATTTTACCATCGACGTACTGTAGGCTTTCGTTATTGTTCATTTTGGTGGGCCTTTTTTTCCTGCCACGAACAAAACAGTTCGTGGCAGGAAAAAAAGGTTAGTGTTTTACCATTAGGTGTTGTTACAGTAGGTGAGGTAAAACAAGCATTGAAAATGCAATAGGTCTCACTTTTGATTAAGTTAAAGCCATTTGCTTTGCTAATGGTATTGTACAGCAAAGCAAATGGCTTTAACTTGATGAAAGGCGAGACCTATTGCATTTTTAATGCTTGTTTATTACCTGCCACAGGTGGAATTTCAGCGACTCCGGGTCCACTTCCTTTAATTTTGCATGGTAGGAAATGCACTTGGCATGCAGAGCTAGCTCGTGCCTTTTTTAGATTAAATTCCCATCAGATTTGTAATTGGACTGTGGAGTCTGGCAATGGAAAAAGAAGTTAGCAACTGCACTGAGCCCTTCCCAGCCAGCAGCGAAACCAGTTCCTAAATGCAATTATTCCATATATCAAAGTCAGCATTAGTTTTCTCCCTATGAGCTTGGACTGTATTGTTGTGTCCGGGACGTCCTATTTTTCAGAAGATTTTGGGCATGTGGATTCCAGAGTCAGAGCCGAGTTCTTCAACAGATGCGCCTCTTTATGCCCCCTTCCGTCAATCCAAATTCCTAGATATTTATAGGAGGTTATCCTTTCCACCCTTGCTTTTTGTAAAAACCAATCACCCTTTTTTCTCGGGCTCCGATTGAAAAATGATAACTGTAGATTTAGAGCTATTGATTTTGACGTTGTTGGTATTGCAATCTTTGGGGCTCTACAGGTGTTTGCGCTAACATTATAATGTTGTCAGCATACTGCAGTGCATGGCTCTTGGTGCGTGCTAACTTCGGGGAAAGGCTCTTGCTTTTACCAGGACTTGCTTTAAATCCAATAGATATAGATTGAACAATCGAGGTGCCAGGATGCAAACTTGTTTTAGAACACCCGGTTGGTGGCGACTTTGTCCGATGTGACCCATTTCAATAAGATTTTAATTTGGACCCAGATGTCTGTATAAAGGGTTATGATTGCCAATAACAAGAGGCCAGGGATACCCCAACTGGCCAATTTTGCCCAGAGCCTTCCTCTGTCTACATTGTCAAATGCTGATGCAAAGTCAATGAAAGTGGCATCATAAGATTGGCCTTTGCTTGACATTCTTTGCTCCACCAAGATGGACAATGCAGATCAGATTGTCTTTAATGTTGCATCTTCTCTTGAACCCAATTTGGAAAAGTGGATCAAGGGGCATATTATCAAGAAACGGCTTTAAAATTATCGAAAGATTCACACTAGAACCTGGGCTTCAATGGGTATTCACAAGGGCATATTATCAAGCCCATTATCGCCGCTTTAGTGGCAGTTTCCTGCCGCTAAAGCGGCGATAACATTATCGCCGTTCCTTGATAATATGGCCCCACATTTCTTCTCAAGAGCCCATTTTTGCAGCTCTTGATTAAGTATTTTGGCATTGCACTTTCCCTTCACTTCCATAAGTGCAATTAAACAAATGTTCTCTGGGTAGCTTAAAGA
Source organism: Triturus cristatus (assembly GCF_964204655.1). Taxonomy (NCBI): domain Eukaryota; kingdom Metazoa; phylum Chordata; class Amphibia; order Caudata; family Salamandridae; genus Triturus; species Triturus cristatus. The sequence continues at coordinate 377,311,401 of NC_140587.1, forward strand.
GCTCTTTTTAGGTCTCGCCTGGGCCAGCGCTTTAGCGCTGCTCTCGCGAGAGCTTTTGTAAACGGGGGTTTTGGAAGTGCAAACTAGTGCTTTCAGGCCGCCAACTACAGTGCATGTGCGCCGGGCGCGCGCACCATTTGGCAGCCTGCGTGTACATTTCGCGGCCGCTTCGATGTTCTCAGTGAGCCGCGCGGCCACTGAGAACATCAAAGCAGCCTGCGTGCCTCTCTCCCCTACCCCCTCCCTTATCCCACTTCCTTATAGCGCGAGGAGCTGTCTATCCCTAGCGCGCGCGCTTCAACGTTCCTCCGCCACCACAGAGTGCGACGCGCGGCCACACGTCTTCCACAACTCCTGGGCTTGTTTAATTTAATTTTTGTGCGCGACAACTCCTGGCTGAGTCGTGCGGCCAATGCTTGTATACACTGCTCTTTGAATGGCCTTGGAAAGTGTGATACCAGATGGCATTTCAAACGTGACCTCGTGTAAATGACTTCCTTTTTAGCTCCACAAGAAGCATATTAACTGAATTACTATACACAGATTTCTATAAAACAAAGGTTGTACTTTCACCACTGACCTTCCGCATAGGGGGGTCTGCAAAGAACACATCGCTTCTTGAGAACACATAGCAAGCTGTACATTTATGATGCTGCGTATCAGCTGTGAACTCGACAAAGCGATCTGTTAGGATCAGTTGCAAGGCAGCACGTTTCTAGCTCCACCTCCTAAGGCTCATTCAACACCCCCGGCCGTGGCCCGCTCCACCTTCAAAAGGATTGAAGATAAACGCAGACTGAAGTCTGGGAGCCGAATTGGAAGTGTATGTCTTGGGTACTAAAATTGTACTTGATCCGGCCATGAACAGTACAACATTTTGTCTGTTATTTCTACTTCATTGAAGCCTGGCGTCCGCTGCCCGCTTAGTCCCTCTCAAACAGTGGCGGAAAGAAATGTGGCCTCAGTAAATACCTGCCTTACATTTTACAAACCAAGAAAGGTGTGCAAGCCTCACTTTCATTAGTGCTGTTTGGAGATTGTTCTTCCCCGAGAAAATAAAAACAAGCATTTGCAATGCAATAGGTCTCGCATATACGCGAGTTTGAGCTATTGACATTGTAAATTAACAATGACTTTTATTTTTGTTTTAGTTTTTAAAACATAAATAAAAGGCATTGTCATTTACAATGCCAATAGCTTAAACTCTTGTAAATGCGAGACCTATTGCATTGCAAATGCTTGTTGTGTATTGGAACCAATAAGGAACCTATCCAGTTGTCAGGGATGGAATTTGTGGCTAGAAAAATCTCAAAAAGAGCAACCATTGCTGTTGCCCTGTCATCCTGAGTGGGGTTTTAACAGTGCTCCTTGGATGCACTTAAGGCCTGAAGCACCACAGGAGCATATGGGTGCAGATTTGCAAGTCCCTTGCGCCACCGGTGCATCACTTTTCGTGACGCACCAGCGGTACATTTTACTGCCCCTTATTTACAAGGACAGGAAAAGCCACCCTACGTGGCTTTTCCTGTCCTTGTGAATATGACCCCTTTACACGCAGCACTTTGCGTGAAAGGGGCATTCCATGCTTGTTGCTGTGGGTGTTCCCATGCAACAAACATGGAACCTGACACATTTTCAGATTTACGAGAAATCGTAAACCTAGAAATTCACCTGAATGCTACGCCTCCCTAGTGGAGGCATAGGGAGGTGCATTCTGCAGCACACATATAAAGAGAAAATCACCTCTTGTGATTGTTTATGTACAGGAAGGTGTCCCTTCCTGCACAGAAACCATCATGAAGAAACTGACGTTTTACAATTTCTATGTGTACTAATGCCGCACACATAGAAGTTGAAAAATGCCATTTCAGATTGTTTATGTGCAGGAAGGGAACCCTTACCATGGTGCAAGGGTGCCTGCGTCGGCGCAGGGGAGAGCACAGGAATGTAACACATTATTGTAAATAATATGTTGCATCCGTGTGCTTTGAAAGTGCTGCAGCGTGTCACAGTCCAAGGGCTGCAGCACTTTCTTGTAAATCTGCCCCAAGATCTTCACATTGATCTCCCTACCCCTTCCCCTGTGCTGAGATTAGATATTCCATCTCTTTTCGGTTGGTGATGGTGGACTGGGCCTCAATTACCGAAGGTTCCCAGGGTCCAAATGCATTAGCTACGTAAAGTTATTTGATATGCTTTTCTAGGTTGTTTGAGTAATCTTTGTGGCAACTGAGTGGGGTGTCCTGCTAATTCCTCATTTACCATAACCCAGAATCATCTGGAGTTGCTAGATTTTTCCATTAGCACTAATTTGCCACTTCCAATAATTTTTTAGGTCACTGTCGTCCAATGCATTAGTTACATAAAGTTCTTTGACATGCTTTTTCTGGGTTGCTGGGCTTATGTTTGCGGAAACTGAGTTCGGTTTCCCTGCCAATACCTCATTTACTATGAACAAGAATCTCCTGGAGTCTCTAGATTTTGCCACTGCTGGGCCCACAGTAATTTTCTATACATTTCTTTCTTTTCGTTCGAATTTATTATTTTAATTCCATGCTTGTTTTAATGACACCTCTGCTTCTGAGTGCCTTACTCAAAGCTTCTTTCAAGGCCCTGATGTCTTTTCCGGGCACGACTTTGTTCAGGGGCCTTTCCCTATGTTGGTTCAGGGTCACCTTCATGGTTGGAACATTTTAAAATGAAACCAAAAGCAGTGACAGCCTTTAAATGTACATGTCCTCATGTTTCCGTTTCTAGCTATCATGACCGAAATGTGTTTTATTACATTTGTACAGAAATTTGGGCCTCGAGGTTGCCACATTACTTTCTTTTTTTTTAAATCTCTTTTTTGAACATTGAGACCATCATTTGCCACATATTGTAGTTCTAAATTATGTTACATGACGACCTATACTGTATAAGTACAAGAGTTCTTTACATGCAGGATAAGTCTATATTTGCGGTTCTTTCACTGTTCTCCAATAATGAATCAGCAACCGGTATTGCACATATGTTCCCTCTAAAGGTGTTCCATTTTCCCCACACCCGTTCCCACTTTTTGGGGCACCCTCTATGCAGGTATACCGCTCTTTCGGCCACCATCCACATATCCATGTCATTACTCCAATCCCTTACGGTGGGAGTATTACGTGACCCCATTGTTTAGCGATGTTCCTCTTACCTATAGGCCGCCTTACTTTCTTGATGGGATCCAGGCCAGCGTGGTTGCTGAGTAGTTTATGCTGTTTCGGGAGGGTGGTGTTCAATTGCACCGAACTGCTGAGCAAAGCCTGATCGCTGGCTAACCTCGAAGTGACTACAAGATCTCTGACAACATGGAAGTGTTCAATTGAGATCCTCTCATGATCTAATGTTGCCAGCCTTTGATGTGGATGAGTGTGTGCCTCGGGCTGGTCCCTTGATATTTGACCATTTAACATGCAGAGACCATGTTATTCAATTCTTCTGCCAGCAGTTTACTTATTGTATCCTTTCCCTGAGGCCGTGTTTCCACTGGAGGGAGTTTCCAGAAGCAATCATCATAGTGTCGCCACACTGCGCTGTCACTTTTTTGTAGAAGGTCAAGAGTCCGGTGGCTCCTCAATGCATCGCTCTTAGATCGTGTATTGTAGATAGGGTTGCATCCGTGTTTCCGGAGTAGTTTCATGTTTATATATACATTTCCAATCCCTAGCAATGGAGTAGCGTGGTTTGATGTCCAGCTAATACCCTTCTTGATGAAGGTAAATCTCTATTGCCATGCGTAATTATGCCACCATCTGCAAAGAGTCGATTATGTATGTACATGGACACCCCTCCTGAGGGATGACCACCCAGTTGTGAGATCTTGACTGTCAAGTTGTATTCTGTGAAATCTAGACAGGGACTAGAAATGATCGACCAAACCTCTTGGAGGCAGTGCATGTCGTGTTGCCTCAGAGTTGTAATGAAATCAGGATTAGATTTTATTGTGTTAAATCCCTTCATGTTCCAGCAGCAGACAGAGACAAGTGTGTCCAAGAAGGAATGCCTGTAGATTGGGTTGTGTGCGTACTAAAGCCAGGACCAGTTATTATCCTTTGTGGTGTGCAGTGTACATTGCCAATTGTTGCTCATTTGCAGTCCCTGGAGATCTCCAGGCTTCGAGCCCTTTCAGGGAACTCCGCCGGACCTTTAGCCTTTTGGAGAATTAAGCCATTGGTTTTCCCCTGGTGGGCCTTCAGTGGATTTCTTGATGTATTTTCTCCTTGTTGCTTGTTCCACTATGATAATTCCCCAATGTACCTATTGTTTCCCATGTCCTTTTAACATTTCCACACAGTTTTTATTTGTAAATGTGATTTCTGTGCGTTCATTCATTTCGTTGCCAACAGGAGCTTTGTCTGCTACTGACTCAATATCATTACAAGTGATATGCTGTAGATCCGGAAAGGTAGTGCGTTGTTTAATGTGGTTATTTTAATTTAATACGTCCTCCTTACCTTGTGATTTGTAGTCTGGGCGTTACTTTGGGCCTATTTTCTGTATACCCTCAGAAAGGCCATTCTTCTTTGGTAGCTGCACATGTTGTCTTGTGCAGCACAGTTTGTATAATTGCACAGCGGGTGTCCGTTCTCCCTTGGGGGTCATCTCTTTCTGTTGAGGCTTGCCTTTTTGGTACCCTCTCCTTCTGATGTTAACACCCGTCCTCTGACACAAAGACTTCCTTATCCTTAGTCTGGTTTCTTACTGTGGTGGACCCACTCTAGCTGTGATCTTGGTGCCTTCATTCATTTCTCCTCTTGGGGAAAGCCCAGTGTGGCAGGTTCCTTAAGGTTGGCGTCTTGGGTGGGCCCTACCCTGCCTTTGGTTTAACGTCTTGTAGGGCCACGGTTGTCAGGATGTGAAAGGAGGTCCCTGGGTGCGCCTGGGTTTCCGTGGTTCACCGAGCTACCTACTTCTTTACTAATTTCAGGGGTGCCATTCGGGGGCCCAAACAGGATCACTACCTTTTCTCTTTGGTGTGGTGATTCCCCATTGGCTTGAATGAACTCTTGATTCGAGTTCTACCTTTTGATTTAAAAAGGTGCTATGCGCTGACCTTTTTTGATCAGCTTTCTCAAGCGTGTCTTATCTTTCTTTGACAGTGTACTTGGCCCTGCATACACATGGGTTTAGGTGATCAGCTGGGGGTTGCCCATCACATCCTATTCCTGCTGGGTGGTAGAATCAGCAGATGCCACACTCAGGAACTCAGTATTTCTAACTCCTGTGTTGGAGATGGCTGTTCCTGGCCACTTGAGGAGGTTCCTTATCCTGGTCCACGTGCTCCTGCCCCTGTGGATATCTGCTCTTGGCAACTTTGCTTTTTATCCCATGAATTAGCATAGACATAACTCCTGGAAGGGACAAGAGCTTCTCAATAACTAAGTCACATAGACATGGCTCGTGTTTTTCATTAAATATCCCTTGCACTCTTTTAATTAACTGGTTTAGCCGCTTTCATTTAGCATCAAAGGCCAAAGTGTATGTTGCTATGGTTTGTGATATAATAATCTATATCTACAGTTTATCCGCGTGCAAAGAAGCAGTGTGACTATTGTGCTAAGTGCTGATGTTTTCCCACCATGTTCCTAGCCCCTCTTCTGCCCTTTGGCTTTCCTCCTGTAATGGAGGAGGATCAATTTGTTTGCTGGGGATAGATAAACCTTCCAGTGCTGGTTCAGAACCTGAAATTGGGTATTGAGGGGCTGTTGATGTTACGGCACACCCTACTTGTTGCCCTCATGCTTTAAGTGAACTGTGAGAGCTCTGGCAGTGTTGGGCCTTCATTGCTGGCTTTATGCACAGGAGACATATTCCTTTATCATTTCTAGCTTCACTTTTAGTTGTCTCTAGAGTTAACCATTGACAACTAGCTGCAGCTTCCATGCGGTTTCCGTTGTTGTTCCTCCTTTCCATATTATGACCTTAGGAGTAATATTCAGGTTATGGGTGCCTTCCCGGCCTGTGGTGTCATCCTCATTGTCAAGATTATTCCATACTTGCCGATTTGACTTGTCGCGGTTCAAGGGATGCACAGGTGCATGGGCCCATGAGCTGTCTGCTTCCTCTGGGAGGGGATCCTCCATCCTGTCTGCCTGAGCCTCGTCCGCTTCCTGCATCAGAGCGTTTATGCCCGCCCCTGAGGCTTCCTCTTCCTTAACATTATCCCCAATCCACTGTTAACTGATGCAATTCCTGCAATGAAATAACTCTTGATCCCTTTAATATTAGGGCCATTTGACAAGTCCAAATCTTGCTGTTGCAGAGTGGGCCAATCATGAGACTTCTCAAGGTCTCCTGCCCTGGGCCTTCTGTGCCGATCTTTGCTTCTTAACACTCGAGCATGCCTGAAGGAGTAGGGAGCTCCGAGTTCTCATTGCGCAACTACTTGAGAAGACTCTATTTCACACTTGCTTTTCAAGAAGCAGCAGGTTAGACTGTGATCAGTGCTCAACTGTGAGTTTCTCTTGTCTGGAGTGTACTTCTCTGCTACCCCACCCTCAATTAAAATGATTCTGAATCTGGACTCTGATCACTTATCTCTTTTGCTTTGATGCTGGAGGGCCAGTTGCTGTGTTAAAGTTGTGAAGTATATCTTTTCTTAAAGGATGAGGAATTAGAATGGTATATCTAACCCTTCTTAAGTCCAAACATGTCCCCATTTTTGCTTCTTTTGCTTACGTTAGAGAGGGAATAGACATTCTAAGCCCTTCAAGTCCTACACTTTCCCTAATTTTGTTGAAATTGGAGTTAGAATAGTAAATCAGATCTCTTTGAAGTCCAACATTGTTAGAATTGGGGTAACCAATTCCGACACTGTAGCTTGGCGCGAGGTAGGAAGGCACCCTAAGGCAATGTGTAAAGCAGTTGTGCAGCACTCACTCCCACGGACTCAGCCTTGCGCACACAATGAAGGTAGTTTGTTGAAAACACAATTCTTTATCTACTTCAAATCAGGGTGAATCAACTCCTCTCAGGAATAATGTGGGTACTTTGCAAGGCAGTGGTAAATTCATCTGGATAACTACATCCAGCTATGGATAGTTCTCAGCAAACTGGGCGTGGACCAGACTCTGATATCTCTCCTTCGTGAATTATATATGAAGGCCTCTGCCAGGGTACGATTTGGAGTTCGGGGGGAACTCTCGAATTCATTCGCTGTAGAGCGTGGTGTAAGACAGGGTTGTGTCCTGGCCCCCTTTCTCTTCTCGCTATATACTAACGGTCTCGAGAGGGAGATGTTAGAGGGGGCTCAGGACCTCCCACGAGTTGGAGAACGCTTAATACCAGCACTCTTATATGCAGATGACGCCGTGATATTTGCACGTACCCCTCTAGAGTTACAAAAAGCAACGGAAAGGTATGCAAAATTTATGGCCAAGTTAGATCTTCGAATAAATATTAAAAAAACATTCGTCATGGTGGCAGGGCAGGGTAAAAAAAAGGGGAAAAATATTTACTTAGACAAGGAAAGGTTAGAACCTACGGACCAATACCCATATCTTGGAGTAATGATGGATGCAAAGTTAAATTGGAAACCAGCTATAGAGGCCCGTAAACACCATCTTTTCAGGGCAAATGCTGCCCTGGTAAAATTCTCACAAAAATTGGGCAAGAGACCACCTTTAGAGCTTCTTCGAATTTATAAAGCGAAGTGCCTCTCAACAGCACTGTATGGTGCAGGCCTCTGGGGTCATAAGAACACTGGCTCCCTTCAGGTGGCAGAAAATAACTTTTTGAGATTTATTCTGGCGGTCCCAAAACGAGTTTCCACCTTCGCTTCCCATACAGAATTGGGCATTTCTCACATCGAGAACCTTGCAAAAATCGAACCACTCTTATTGTGGTATCGTGTCTGGACCTCGACTAAAAATACCTTTACAAAGAAGCTTCTGGTAGATTGTATGTCATTAGACCACGTGGGGAAGATTGAGTGGCTGATGTACATAAAACACTTTTTAATAGATCTAGGATTGGCTAAATACTATTCAACACCAGAACTTATTTCTGAAATACCCAAGAAGGAATTAAAATTAAAGGCACTCTCCTACATTGAAGAATCACGTATGCGCGTAGAGGTCCAGAAACCTTTGGTCTCCCACTCCTTACTAGTGATGACTTCTCTGGAGATTGAACCATACCTGACGTACGTTCAGTCACAGTTTGATCGTTTACTATTGACCAGATTTAGGCTAAACATCTTCCATAGAATGGTAGCCTTTCCTATTAAAAACACGTGGGAGAAGTTATTGCCGGTATGTCCATGCGATGAAATAGCAGAACAATCTACAATACACACTGTTTTATTCTGCAAATATTATACTTCGCATCGCAAACTTTGGTTAGTCCCCATATTGAAACGGTCAGGTTTTAAGAGGTGCCGCCCAGCCATGTTATGGTTGCAATTCCTTGATTCTGAATTTGTCTCCCTATCTGTTAGTACTTTTCTTAAGTGTATCCTTTATCACAGAAAAAATCTCTGAGGACGTACAGCTGGTCATAAAAGGTTGAATGTTAGAATATATTTCTAAACTGTACTAATGATAATTTTTAACTCGGAATTGTTTTTATAAGGTTTTCCTGTCTCTTTTAAAACAGTGTAAAGAAGACCAATTACACACTTTGAGATGGACTATTGTAATTATAAGATACCAAACGTTGTTTTTGGATATATCCCCCAAAGCATCCTAGTTCTGCAGTTGGGGGGTTACCTTTTTCTCCTATCTCAAAGACTTATTATTTATGATTATCTAAATTATAGTGTTACTATTCTATGAATTTTTGTGATTGTGGTTATCCACACACAAACTTATTGTCCTATAAATTTATAATCATAAAGGATTTCTGTTTCTTCACATCCTACAAGGCTACAACTTTGCACATATTTTATAGGTTTGTTCTTATTAGACCTCTTTTAACACTCTGGCTGTTTTTAACTGATAGGATTTTGTATTGTATAAATGTTGAAAATGTAATATTGTACTTGCTTTTATGGTTTGTAATCAACTCACCGAATAAAGCTGATTTATATATATATACATCCGGTAATCATAGAGCAACAACCATTTCATTCAGGTACGGAAATCAGTGAGTAGCACGACAACAATTAATTCATTTAGATCGACCAAGCACAAATACTTTCGAGTGAACAGCACCATTAACCTTCTGGGGTCGCCAGCAGTTCACTACAGCCCCAACACAGGTGCAATTTCCTTTAGGGGAATAATGCGGAGGGAACAAAGGGCAAGGTAAGATGTACTTTGGGCTCAAAACAGGTGTAAGTTCATCACAACAAGGTATCAGGGGATCGCAGGTAGTTCCCAGGGTCACCGGTACTGCATTTGGCTAGCCAGAGGTGATTCCCAGGTACCGGCTAACTTAGGCACCCAGCCAGAGTACAAATAATGCTCAACACGCCCCCTCAGGGGCCGTCTTAGCTTCCCCCTAGCCCCAGTAGTGGAATAGTCAGCCTAAATGGGGCCTCCGGGGCCCAGTTGCAAGTTCTTGGCGGAGAGGGGCAAACGCGGGGCTGCCACTGTGCTTGCAGGCCTCTCCGCAGCAGCCCCGCCTCCCCTGGTGGTCCTCGCCCTCCTTCTGCCTTTCCCCGGGGGGGGGTTACCTGTGTGTCCAGGGCCTCCTTCGGCCCTTGCGATCTCGTCTGGGCTCGGGGGGAAGTCCGGGGGCTTCCCCTCTCCGTGGAGCCCCCGCGGGGATGTTCTTGCCGGTTCTGAGCCCTCCCTCGTTGTTGCTGCGGCTGCCGGGCTCCATCCTCACTTCCGAGCCCGGCAGCCAATCCGGTCGCGGCCTTCCGGAGGCGTGACTACACCAGCCAATGGGTGCGCGAGTTAGGTGGGGGTGCGGTCTGTGACGCAGCCGGCACCCCCGTCACGTGGTGAGGCCCAGTGCGGCCTTCCCCTCGATCGCGGCGGCCCTCCCAGGCTTCGCGGGTGGCAGCGGGGTCCTCGAGCAGTGCCGGGCTGCGGCAGTGAATCCAGGCAAGAAGCGCTTCAACGATCGCGGTGCTGGGGCCACGGTGGTGATGATGGGCGCAGCGCGCTTCTCCTGCGGAATAGGGGCCCGCGGCGGTGATGGCAGCTAGCGCCTCCAGGGGCCCGGCACCGGACCAAAGGTACCTGGGCAGTGGCGGTGTCTTGAGGGCTCACGGCACCTAGCAGCCTCGGCGCTCAGAGGGTACAGCGTTGACAGGGGCATAGCGCTTGGAGGGCATAGCGCTTTAATGGCATAGCGCTTGACAGGCATAGCGCTTGAAAGGCACCACATCCACCAGGCACCCCGTGCAGGCAGGGGGGGCACAGCCGCAATTCAGTCCAGGAGCAGGGAGAGAGCGCTGTGGGGGTGACTCAGTGCGTAACAGCAGGCAACTTCTTTTTTGGGGGCGTCGTCCTGGCAGCACAGCGCTAGATGGACACAGCGCTTTACCTGTTGGTCCTGCAGAGCGCACCACAACAGTCCAAGTTTCAGGGCAGCACTTATCTTGGAGGGGGAGAAGAAGATGGCAGGTCTCCCTGTTAGGCTTAGAAGAGGGAGAAGGGGGTTGAGTTGGCAGGCATCAGAGGCAGGGTGGGTCCCTGCAGCACACTGGAGATGGTCCCCTAAGTTGCCCCCTCACCAGGCAAGATCAGCAGGCAGGCAGAGTCCCTCATCTAACTTGGGTACAGCAGGGCCTAGACTCAGTCAGTCCCAGTAGTGTAGGTTTCTCCCCTAGGCCCAACCGCCTACGCTCCGGCAGAGGTTCCCCCAGGTCCAGTGGTGCCCCAACTGACTAGTCAGGTTTCCCTCCTTTCCTCTTATACCCCCAGGTTAGGTGACCCTCCTGCAAAGGCGGCAAAGCATAATCCCTCCCAGGGCAGGAAGGTTCCAGGAGCTTCAACATAGTAGTCTATTGGACAAAAAGGCGTGATGGAAAAAGATACTGTATCAGAATGTCCCAGCCTGCTCCTAATCACTAGTATGTGTATGCAATGGCCACTCTGCAGTAGCAGGGGCCTGTGGCAGCCATGTTGTTAGGAGAGAGCACCTGCACCTCAGCACTGTTTAGCAGTGGTAAGGCGCCCAGAGACCTAGGGCCAACAAAAAGGTGGCGGAAAAAAATCAGGCAACAAGGGCAAAAAAACGGGTAGACCACCCTACGGCTGACTGGTCTAACTACCTAGCCTCTAGGGAGTTCTCTTCACTAAGGTGGAAGAACCGAGAGAGACCGTCAGCGTTGGTGTGGTCTACTCTGGGTCGATGTTCCACCCGAAATTCCATCCCCTGGAGGGAAATGGACCACCTCAACAATTTGGGGTTTTCGCCTCTCATTTGCATGAGCCAGCAAAGGGGTCGGTGGTCGGTCTGAATGAGGAAGTGAGAGCCAAAACGATATGGCCTCAGCTTCTTCAGGGCCCAAACCACGGCGAAAGCTTCACGTTCTATGGTACTCCACCGCTGTTCCCGGGGGAGTAGTCTTCGGGAAATAAAGGCCACTGGCTGGTCTTGGCCTTCCTCATTCAGTTGAGAGAGAACAGCTCCAATGCCATGCTCAGAGGCGTCTGTCTGCATGATGAATTCCCTATTAAAATCTGGAGTTCGAAGCACCGGAGCGGTGCACAACGCTTGCTTCAGGGTTTCAAAGGCCTCTTAACAGGCAGCCGTCCAAATGACTCTACGGGGTTGCTTTTTAGATGTCAACTCAGTCAGAGGGGCCACGATGGTTCCGTACCCATTGACGAACCGGCGGTAATAACCCGTGAGGCCGAGAAAAGCCCGGACCTCCGTTTGAGTTTTGGGGGGCTCCCAGGTCAAGATGGTCTAAATTTTGGCCTGGAGGGGTTGCACCTTACCCCCGCCCTCCAGGTGTCCCAGGTAGATGTCCAATCTTGCACTTGCTAGCCTTGATGGTTAGGCCAGCCTGTTGTAGAGCCTGTAGCACCTCCTGAGGTGCTCCAGATGGTCCTCCCAGCTGCTGCTGAAGAACCGAAGTTCCGGTGTGGTTCCCGGTGGGGCCGCTTTCGGCACCAACACCACCAAACTAGCCCAAGGGCTGTTGGAAGGCTCAATCACCCCCAGCTCCAACATCCTGGCCACCTCACCCTGGATGCTGGTGTTGATCTTGTCGGACAGCCGGTAAGACTTGGTTTTCACGGGCGGGCCGTCCCCTGTGTCCACGTCATGGGTACCCAGATGCGTGATCCCAGGAGTGAGGGAGAACCCACGAGGCGAACTGCTGCAAGACCTGGCGGCAGTCCCTCTGTTGCGCAGGGGTCAAGGATGGAAAGAGGACCACTCCCTCCACCGATCCATCCTTCTCTTGAGTCGCCAGAAGGTCCGGAAGAGGCTCACTCTCTTCCTCTTCGCTCCCATCCGCCACCATAAGGAGAGCAAGCTCCGATCTCTCATGGTGCGGCTTCAGGCGGTTGATGTGGAACACACTGTGGGGTTGTCGGGGGGTCTTGAGGTCAACAACATAAGTAGTCTAGCCTCTCTTCTCCACGATGTCGTACGGTCCAGTTCACCGGTCATGGAGGGCACTAAGCTCTCCGGGCTCCATGACCCACACCTTCTGTCCAACATCCAACTCCACCTTCCGAGCGTTGCGGTCATACCACTCCTTCATGACGGCTTGACTGGCCTCCAGGTTGTCTGAGGCTTCCTTCCACAGCTTGGCCATCTGGCTGCAGAACGGCAGCATGTAGCTGACCACGTCCCTGGGAAGCTTCGCAGAAGTCTTCTCCCACCCCTCCTTCACAAGACTGAGGGGCCCCCCAACGGGGTGGCCATAGAGCAGCTCAAAGGGGCTGAAACTGACCCCCTTCACCGGCATCTCTCTGTAGGAGAACAGCAGACAGGGTAAGAGGACGTCCCACTTCCGTCACAAGTCCTCCGGCAGACTCCGGATCATCACCTTCAGAGTCTTGTTGAAGCGCTCTACGAGCCCGTTAGTCTGGGGGTGGTAAGGAGTGGAGAACCTGTAGGTCACTCCGCACTCCTTCCACATGGCCTGCATGTAGGCTGACATGAAATTAGTGACCCTATCTGACACCACGACCTTGGCGAATCCTACACGGGTAAAAATCCCCATCAAGCCCCGCGCCACCACAGGTGCAGTGATGTTCCTCAGAGGGATCACCTCCGGGTACCGGGTGGCGTGGTCCACCAACACCAAGATGAACCGGTGTCCCGAAGAAGTCGGCGGGTCCATCGGCCCGACAATGTCAATGCCTACCCGCTCAAAAGGGGTACCGACAACTGGGAGCAGTTCCAAAGGGACCTTCAACTTGGTCCCAGTCTTGCCACTCGCTTGACAAGTCGTACAGGTCTTGCAAAAGGTATCAGAGGCAACTCGTGTCCTGCTAGTGGTATCTCATGTGCCAATTCTAGCAGACAGGCCCGGTAGCATTGGGGACCACTAAGGCCCTAGATGACCCATGCATCGGAGTCTTAGGCTCCCTGTAGAAGAGACCATGTTCCCAGTAAATATGGTAATTGCCGGTCTCTTGGTTCGTCACTTGGGCTTCGGCCTGTCGCCGCATACCTTCAAGCGTGGGACACTCTCTCTGTGCCCGACAAAATTCCTCCCAGGTAGGCCCTCCTTCCACCTGCCACTCTGCAGGGGTTGGCAAGTCCCCCACGGGAACAACATCCACCTCCGCGGACTTCGGGGTCACCTCGTGGGCTCCCCATCCATTACGCAGGGTGCGCCTCCCACAACGTCCTCCTGACCAGCATTGGGCTGGGCCATTGTTCCAGGCTCCAACCCGGGTTGAGTTACTTGCCGGGCAGCTATGGACCTCGTAACCACGCAGGTCCACCCTGGTAACCCCAGCATCTCAGCATGAGCGTTGAAGTCCACCTCCTTCCAGGCGGTATGTTCCAAATCGTTTCCGAGCAGACAATACACTGGCATGGCAGGGCTGACGGCGACTCTCAACTGGCCTGAGACTCCTCCTCACTCAAAGGGAACTTGGGCCACGGGGTAATGACTCAGGCTGTTATCAGCCATTACCACCGGGTGGAATACTTCAGGAATCACCTGCTCTGGGGTCACCAGCTGACGCCTTACCATCGTCATGCTGGCACCCGTGTCCCTCAGAGCCTCCACCTCCTCACCGTTAACCCGTACCCTCTGCCGGTACTTGGCAGTGTTCGAGGGCAACTGTGTCACTGGGACCAACTCTCTATCCCCCAGTGAAACCAGGGTCAGGCCTGTCCACTCACCCCCCTCATCTAGGGACAACTCCTCCCCCAGCGCTACGCAAGCCACCCCGGGGCTCTTACCTCCTGTGGGGGCTGGGGTCCGTTTGTGACACTGGGGATCACCCTTGTAGTGCCCAACCTCCCCACATTGGTAACACCGGACAGTTCTGGGCTGCTGACTCTTGTCAGGATAAGTGGGTTTCGGTGATCCAGATTGGGGTGGGAAACCTACTCCCTTCCCTTGAGGTCTATTTTGGGAGCCTTTGAAGAACTCCTTCTTTTTATCCCCCCTCTCTCTTCTGGGGTGCGCCTGTCCGCCTTTCGGGGTGTCTCCCCCGGGTCCCTTGTGGGACACCCGGGTGCTAACCCAGGTATCTGCCTCCTCCGCAAGCTTCCGAGGGTCGGTCAGCTTGCGGTCCACCAGGTGTTGACGTAGCTCTGGAAAACACTTATCGAGCAGGTGCTCTCTTAAAAACTAGTTGTACAGCCCCTCATAGTCGCTCACTTCGCTGCCACGCACCCAACCCTCTAAGGCCTTACGTGCATAATCACACAAATCCACCCAGTTCTGTGTGGAAAGCTTATGGCTGTTGCGGGACCTTTGACGATATTTCTCTGGGGTGAGACCAAACTTCCTAAGCAGGGCCTCCTTCATGACAGGGTAATTGGTTTGCTTCTCTCTGTCTAAGGCCAAGAGTGTGTCCCTTGCCACGGGAGGCATTTACCGGTACAGGCCACCCCCCCAGTAACTCTCGGGCACCCCATGGGCTACCAAGTACACCTCATATGCCGCCAACCACTTGTCTATGTCATCCCCGACACTAAAACTGGCCACCACCTCCCTCGGTAGATGGAACTTAGGCTCTCGTGGAGCCTCAGCGGGTACGCTGCCACCATTCCTGTTGCCTTGCGCCCCTAGCCACAATGCTTCCAACTCCAACTCCTTTAGGCTGAGCTCATGCGCGAGCTTCCTTTCCTCCATGGCTAGCCTCTTCTCCTCTCTCTCCTTCTTCATCCTAGCAAGCTCCAACCTCAATTGCCTCGCCTCCCTCCTGTCTTCATACTCCTCCACCGACACACTCCCTGCTGACACACTACTGCCTGCCCTGGAACGTCTCCCTGGCAACACATTGTCACTAATGTCAACCTGCAGTAGGTCCAACTCTCCTGGAGTGCCCGGTTCTCCTCGAGCGCCTGGCTCCCCCTGCCCCTCGTCCCCTCTCCCTCCCGTGTGGGCCAGTACCCATGCCCTCAAGGCTTTCTGAAGCTCCTCTCTCTTGGCGCCTCGCCTGACGGACACCCCCATCCCCTGACAGAACTCCTTTAGCTGCGCCACCTTATACATTTCTAATCTGGCCAGCTCGAACTCCATCCTGACAGGTGGGGCCCCAGACAATTCAAGGGAAGAAAACACTAGGACGTAGGCAACAGGTCTAAACAGGAGCCTATACACTCAAGCAGACAGTGAAGGGCAATCGATAGGCTTGCGTTAGGATAGGTGTCCAATTGCGGCGCACACTGAATCCCTGTAGGGTGCTGCAAAGCGCAAGTCCCAATCCCACCGCTGAACACCAATGTTAGAACTGGGGTCACCAATTCCGACACGGTCGCTTGGCGTGAGGTAGGAAGGCACCCGAAGGCACTGTGTAAATCAGTTGTGCAGCACGCACTCCCACTGACTCAGCCTTGCGCACACAATGAAGGACACAACACCAAGTGGTTTGTTGAAAACACAATTCTTTATCTACTTCAAATCAGGGTGAATCAACTCATCTCAGGAATAATGTGGGTACTTAGTAAGGCAGTGGTAAATTCATCTGGATAACTACATCCGGTAATCATAGAGCAACAACCATTTCATTCAGGTACGGAAATCAGTGAGTAGCACAACAACAATTAATTCATTTAGATCAACCAAGCACAATTACCTTCGAGTGAACAGCACCATTAACCTTCTGGGGCCGCCAGCAGTTCACTACAGCCCCAACACAGGTGCAATTTCCGTTAGGTGAATAATGTGGAGGGAACTCAAGGCAAGGTAAGATGTACTTTGGGCTCAAAACAGGTGTCAGTTCATCACAGCAAGGTATCAGGGGATCGCAGGTAGTTCCCAGGGTCACCGGTACTGCATTTGACTGGCCAGAGGTGATTCCCTGGTACCGGCTAACTTAGGCACCCGGCCAGAGTACGAATAATGCTCAACACACCCCCTCAGGGGCCGTCTTAGCTTCCCCCTTGCCCCAGCAGCGGAATAGTCAGCCTAAGTGGGGCCTCCGGGGCCCGGTTGCAAGTTCCTGGCGGAGAGGGGCAAATGCGGGGGGCCACTGCGCTTCGGGCCTCTCTGCAGCAGCCCCGCCTCCCCTGGTGGTCGTTGCCCTCCTTCCGCCTTTCCCCGGGGGGGGGGGGGGAGTTACCTGTGTGTCCAGGGCCTCGGTCGGCCCTCGCGATCTCGTCTGGGCTCGAGGGGAAATACAGGGGCTCCCCCTCTCTGTGGAGCCCCCGCGGGGATGTTCTTGCCAGTTCTGAGCCCTCCCTCGTTGTTGCTGCGGCCGTCGGGCTCTGTCCTTACTTGCGAGCCCGGCAGCCAATCTGGTCGCGGCCTTCCGGGGGCGCGACTACACCAGCCAATGGGTGCGCGAGTTAGGCGGGGGGTGCGGTCTGTGATGCGGCCGGCACCCCTGTCACGTGGTGAGGCCCAGCATGGCCTTCCCCATAATCGCGGCAGCCCTCCCAGGCTTCGAGGGCCGCAGCGGGGTCCTCGAGCAGTGCCGGGCTGCAGCGGTGAATCCAGGCGGGAAGCGCTTCAACGATCGCGGTGCTGTGGCCGCGGCGGTGATGATGGGCGCAGCGCGCTCCTCCTGCGGAATAGGAGCCCATGGTGGTGATGGCAGCCAGCGCCTCCAGGGGCCCGGCACCGGACCAAAGGTACCTGGGTGTCTTGAGGGCTCACAGCGCCTAGCAGGCTCGACGCTCAGAGGGTACAGCGTTCACAGGGGCATAGCGCTTTGAGGGCATAGCGCTTAAATAGCATAGCGCTTGACAGGCATAGCGCTTGAAAGGCACTACATCCACCAGGCACCCAGTGCAGGCAGGCGGGGGCACAGCCCCAATTCAGTCCAGGAGCAGGGAGTGAGCGCTGTGGGGGTGACTCAGTGCATAACAGCAGGCAACTTCTTTCTTGGGGGCGCACTCCTGGCAGCACAGCACTAGATGGACACAGCGCTTTACCTGTTGGTCCTGCAGAGCGCACCACGACAGTCCAAGTTTCAGGGCAGCACTTATCTTGGAGGGGAGAAGAAGATGGCAGGTCTCCCTGGTAGGCTTAGAAGGGGGAGAAGGGGGTTGAGTTGGCAGGCATCAGAGGCAGGGTGGGTCCCTGCAGCACACTGGAGATGGTCCCCTGGGTTGCCCCCTCACCAGACAAGATCAGCAGACAAGCAGAGTCCCTCATCTAACTTGGGTACAGCAGGGCCTAGACTCAGTCAGTCCCAGTAGTGTAGGTTTCTCCCCTAGGCCCAACCGCCTACGCTCCTGCAGAGGTTCCCCCAGGTCCAGTGGTGCCCCAACTGACTAGTCAGGTTTCCCTCCTTTCCTCTTATACCCCCAGGTCAGGTGACCCTCCTGCAAAGGCGGCAAAGCATAATCCCTCCCAGGGCTGGAAGGTTCCAGGAGCTTCCACATAATAGTCTATGGGACAAAAAGGCGGGATGGAAAAAGATACTGTATCAGAATGTCCCAGCCTGCTCCTAACCACTAGTATGTGTATGCAATGGCCACTCTGCAGTAGCAGGGGCCTGTGGCAGCCATGTTGTTAGGAGAGAGCACCTGCACCTCAGCACTGTTTAGCAGTGGTAAGGCGCCCATAGACCTAGGGCCAACAAAAAGGTGGCGGAAAAAAATGAGGCAACAAGGGCAAAAAAACGGATAGACCACCCTACGGCTGACAGGTCTAACATGCATCCCCCCCAGCCGAAAGTGGGGAGAACTACCCAGCCTCTAGGGAGTTCTCTTCACTAAGGCGGAAGAACCGAGAGAGACCGTCAGCGTTGGTGTGGTCTACTCCGGGTCGATGTTCCACCCGAAAGTCCATCCCTTGGAGGGAAATGGACCACCTCAACAATTTGGGGTTTTCGCCTCTCATATGCATGAGCCAGCGAAGGGGTTGGTGGTCAGGCTGAATGAGGAAGTGAGAGCCAAAACGATATGGCCTCAGTTTCTTCAAGGGCAAAAAAACGGGTGGACCACCCTAGGGCTGACAGGTCTAACAAACATATTTTTGAGTGTTGCTTTTGATAGTGTGAAAATAAATATATATATATCCTTTACATTACTAATTAAAATGATTACCTTTAAATTGTGTTATCATTTTGCATTTTTATATTTTAAATGAATTATATATAATGGTATCAATATCTATTTGCAACAGACTTTTGATTATATTCTGTGCCATGATATTTTTGACTCTATATTTTGGTATTTTACACACAAAGGGCCTGATTACGATGTTGGGTGGACTCACGTCGCCTGACATCGCCGAGGTCTTGAGACCTACCGTTCTCCGGTCGGTGGTCCTGACACTGCCATTACAATGTGACCACATGGTGCGGTCGCATACCCCCATTTCCCTATGAGAAACTGGCTGTACCACAAGCTCCCCATGGAGAAATGATAGCCTGTGTAAAACCCTGCACCACGTGGCAAGCACCTCATGGTACCTGCAACAGG
Organism: Triturus cristatus; assembly: GCF_964204655.1. Lineage (NCBI taxonomy): Eukaryota > Metazoa > Chordata > Amphibia > Caudata > Salamandridae > Triturus > Triturus cristatus. The sequence continues at coordinate 377,330,346 of NC_140587.1, forward strand.
GTGCAGGGATTGGTGACCCCAGGCCCCCAACTGGAGTCTGCGGGGATATGGGGGCCCTGCTAGAGGCCCCCAAAGTTGCTTTCTGACACGCTTTTCATGTCGGAAAGCTCAACATGAAAAGCCTGTCAGAAACCGACATCATAAACCCCACGGCGTAAACGCTGTTCATAGGGGATTCTGAGTGGCCTCAAACTGGCCAATGGGCTTTTTGAGCCCGTCTGAAGCCAGTCGGTCAGACCGGCCGATTTCAAATCTGACACCCTTTATCATAATAAGGTTGTCGGATCTGAAACCTCTGATGTGAGTCGAAAAGTCTCCGACTTGTGGTCGGAGGCTTTCCAACTCACAACGTAATGGGCCCCAAAGTATGCAAAATCAATATTTTAGGAGATGATATTTTTGACGCAATATTCTGGTGTCACAATATTGTTGTCCTGAATATTCTGTCATACAGTCGTCAAGAGAGGTCCACAGGCCGACAAACATCTGGGGGGCGAGATGTTTGTCACGGTAACATAATCAGGTCCTTTACTTGTGATGGACTACCATCTAACCCATCTAATAACTCACTTTCTTATAAGTATCAAGAGTTCCTCCCCACCTTCTACCTCCTGCCACTACCCCTCATTTTAAAAGACGCTCAGCACCAAGAATGGAGCTTATCTCTCTTTAACTCAATTTATTAACTTTAAGTAAAATGTATTTTAATACGTTCTAAGCAGGTTAAAATCCTCAAAGCACGACTACAAACGCATTTGAAATTTACGCAAAACTCAACTTAATCAAAGGAGTTTCAGAAGTACAAATTTTTATCTTACCCTAAAATTAGCTCACTCAAAAACATTATGATGCAAGTCGTCGGAAATGTGGCATTAGCGGAGGAGGCAGGTTGGATTGATATGTGTACAGAACACTACTTATCACAATTGAGCGACGGGCTGCAGCGTGCCAGCTGCATTAAGCCACTCTCCTGGTAAAGGTCAACTCAGGTGGCTATAAATTATGTATCTGGCAATATCTGTTGGCATCACAAACGAAGACGCACGGAGAAGGTGCACTGCACATAGAATATTAAATCCGGTTCCCTTTATCGAACTACGGAAACTGGTAATGCGGATTTAGTGACACAATTCTCACTGCCAGCAAACTCTTCATTGCTCGACGGAAGACCCAGCAGCTGGAAACGGCTTGTTTGAAATGTGGGTAGCGCGCCCTGTGCCAAGATACCTCACGGAATAATGGTACATGAGCCAGGCATCCTCCAGAGAGGCTTTTAAGGGCTCCATCAGACAGTTAAAGCAAGCTGGTTGGAAGAATACAAGCTATACGTGCTCCTCGGGACTGTGTCAGATATTTTAAACCTCACTTCTTGATGACGCTTGGTGGCTATTAAGAATATTGATTATTGCTTACTGATCAAGGCAGCAATGGCATTAGACGAGTAATGAGAGAGGCCTTGCTTTGATGGATTCACTTCTCTTGCTATTATAGGGAGAAAGAAATGGTGGTATGTGTTTTCCCCTTATACAAAGCATCCTTGCAAATATTAAAACCCTGGATTTTGAATTTTGTTGGTCCCTCACCAACTCTGTTTAATGTGCACTCTCACAGCAGCCGAGGCAAATGATGATGTGATCAGCAGCCGATGAGATTGCTTTTGCATCAGGCCTCCTCTGTATGGGGACCGGGCCTTCGTCAATAAACATCCCTGATTTGTTGGCAGACGCTTTCCTTCATCACAGCCTGACAAAGATCCCATCCGTCTTATTGCAAGTGCCACAGGATATAAGGCATGTCAGTTTGTGGTGGAGTAAACCATCCACAAAACTTTAGATCAGGCCATTATTGTGGTGCCCTGTCAGCAGAGTGTATTTATCCATAGTTTGCATTTTGTACGTGTTGGGTTTTTAGACCTCAATAACGGGGGAATGCACAGATTATATATGGTACATAGTACCCCCTTCCGTACATGATAAGGATATTGCCAGTTACTGAGGATTTCCCTGACCATATTGAGGAACGAGGCCGATGGACAAGTTCCTTTATAATCAGTGGCGGCTGGTCGCTTTTCAAAGGGGTGTGACGTAAAAGTTAGGGGCAAGTTTGTCTTCGCAAGTGAGCCCGACTGTCATAAGGCAGAATCGTGGGGTTCTCCCACTTAGATAGTTAAAAAAAAAATGGGTAAATAGTGCACTTTAAGCTAATTTTGTCAAAGTACTTGCCTATAAAGTAGTAAGAATCCAGACCACATATACGTTGCACATGACAATTGACTTCCATTTTAGTTCGTTAACAGCATTGTTGTTAATGTGGAGGCTGAATAGTAAAGTACACCTGCACCCCATTAGCATTGTCTAGGGACATCGTGTTGGACTGAACCGGACTCGCATTTTTATCTGTCACAAATCTAACATAAAGTAAAAACATCAGTGGACAGTGTAATGCCCAACACCCACCATGAAAAATGCACTGTGAAAACATACTTACTTCCTTAATAAATGAGCCATACACAGCGACAATCCTGCCTCGGAATTGTGGTTTCTATTGATCAAGCATTGGCATAGCCAATAGGTCTCGCCTTTGGGACCTTATAAGTGTTTAGGCATGCAACAGTTGTTGATGTTGTTGCACCAAGGATATTGTGCTAGATAACTAAACACTTATAAGGTCCCAAAGGCGAGACCTATTGGCTATGCCAATGCTTGTTTCTGATGGTTATAGATTTTGGGGACACAAATGTATGCATTTCTTAGTCCATTTTATTGCATGGGAGTTTAAAAATTCGTACTACGGTGGTTATCTGTTTATGCGCAGGCCCGTGTAAACAAGGGGGGGGGGTCGTATAGAACTTCCTACAGCTGTTAAACGTGGATGTTTAACATGGACGATATTCTGTGTATATTCATTGCCTATTTTTCTCAGCAGGACTCTGCTAAAGCAAAACATGCTGCTACTTTTTGAAGCGCTTCCTTCAGATTTACACTTTTGACAAAAGCAAGCTTTGTAATACATTGTATCACTTGGCGGATCTACTACCACGGTCACAAGTACAAACCATTCATATGTAAACGTAGCTTCCTCCATTCAAATCTGCACTTATCTGCAGTCATCGCGGGTGAGAAAAGCCACAACAGTTTAAAACAATCATTGGCAAAGTCAGTAGGTTTGACCGTGTAATACAGAAAGTGCTTGGTAATTGGTGCCCCATTTACAGCTTAGACGTCGTCCCCGTTCCTTCAACCATGATACACAGTTCAAATCACCGAGTAAAATAAACTGTTGAGTCAATCTTGACCAGGCTGAGCCGTGTGTGACCCCCCGCTGACGTGACGAGTGTGTTATTGCTGCAACAACACCTGCTGTGTTATGTTTCACGCTTGTTGGGTGTTCAAAAAACTAAAGCCAATCTATGTAGTTTTAAATGCTACATAGCAAACACTATAAACGTCAACCTGCGACTTATAGGAAGATAGAGAAACGCTGAAATAATGAAGTAGACATCAAGCCGATTGTTAAGAGTGGCTTGTTGAAAAAGAAGGTTCAACGCACATTTCCGTGTATGCTAAAAATAAATGTAGACGTGGAAAATCACACACGGAAAGAGGGAAGCAGTGAATTTACCCCGAATAAAACAAGCCCGGGAGTTGTGTGCAAAAGTGAAAGTGATCGCGATGCACTTTTGACAGGAGGAAAGACAGATGGCGGTTGCACACGTGCACACGCACATGCACGCAAGCTTGAGGCTACCAAAAGCCCGTGGTAGCACTATGAAAACCCCAGCGCATGCGCTGGCTCAGGCGAGACCTAAAAAGGACACTAGTCGAAATACATCATCTTACAAATACATTTCTTATATTACATATCTATTTCTCACAACAAAACATCAATCACATGCAGCATTTTTCAATGTTGTTGTGTACAAAAATATATAAGCCAACAGTTGTAAGAAATAGTAACGTTAACTAGAAATAACAATAAAAAGCTGATGGAAAAATATTTTAAAAATCTTAACAAGCAAAATAGTGCATCATAGATGCATAATCGGTAGAATTGCATGCAAATTGGACAGACTCCCGCGGCTAGCCATGCACCTCCAGAAACATTAAAGTCCAAGAAAAATACTCATAAGGTTGTAAACAGATCCACTGCAGGATCCAGCCGGGTTCTGCCAGCATAATACATTACTACACAGCTCAGCCAAATACCATTTTGTACTAATCAGAGGTCCATACACATAAAATATGTGTGATGTACAGTTGCATCCGGCATTGGCTCGCAGGTGGGGGGGCTGCGGATCCCGCGGGGAGGAGGGGTCACACGGGGAGGTCACACCGGGGGGGTTAATAAAAAAAATATATAATTTGACTTACCTCTCTTCTGGCCGGGTCCCGCGTCTTCTCTGCTCCTGCTTACTGGAACATGAAGCAGAAGCAGGGAGCCAGGCTCCCTCCTCTAACCAATCACAACGCTGCAAGCAGCGTTGTAATCGGTCGGGACGCCGCCCAGCCAGCAGCTTATGGGTAGGCCATCTTCTCCATGCAGCCTGCAAAGTAGCCTACATGGAGAAGGGCAGAGTACGCATGACTGGTTTGGGTGGCCCCAGGGGGCCGACCAAACAGTCTTTGCACACTCTAGACTGGGCAGACACACCACTCCTCCCCTGGCTGCAGGCACAGCAGCCTCACCAACCCATCCGCTCGCAACCGAACATAAAATGGTAATAACTGAAAGTAATTACTATTTTATGTTTCTGCTTCTCGCACTGCGAGAAAGCAGTGGGGCGACGCTCCTCCACCCTAGTGGAGGAGCCGCCCCTGGTGATGTAAAATTTACGAACCACAGCAACAAAAACAGAGGGTTTCTAAGATTAGGTGAGAGGCTAGGGGAGCGGAAAAGCAGAGTTGTTGTATAGTAATGTCATAAATTCACCACATTGGAGAAACATTTCTACACGAGCAAAGGATAACGGGTGATATAATATGACGAGGAAGGGTGGTTATCCAAGATGCAGGCACTTGGCTAAACAAATGACTACCCTGCAAGTCTGGTGTCCTTTATGCCCATAAAGATAGAGCAATGGCTGAATTAAGAAAACACTATTAGCCCGCACCTATGCTAAAGGTATACTCACCACATAGTAGCAAGTGTCTGTGTGTGTGCACCTGATATCCATGCTCTACAGGTATGCTCACCACATAATGGCAGGTGTGTGTGTGTATGCACCTGATATCCATGCTCTACAGGTATGCTCACCACATAGTAGCAAGTGTCTGTGTGTGTGCACCTGATATCCATGCTCTACAGGTATGCTCACCACATAATGGCAGGTGTGTGTGTGTATGCACCTGATATCCATGCTCTACAGGTATGCTCACCACATAGTAGCAAGTGTCTGTGTGTGTGCACCTGATATCCATGCTCTACAGGTATGCTCACCACATAGTAGCAAGTGTCTGTGTGTGTGCACCTGATATTCATGCTCTACAGGTATGCTCACCACATAGTGGCAGGTGTGTGTGTGTATGCACCTGATATCCATGCTCTACAGGTATGCTCACCACATAGTAGCAAGTGTCTGTGTGAGTGCACCTGATATCCATGCTCTACATGTATGCTCACCACATAGTAGCAAGTGTTTGTGTGTGTGCACCTGATATCCATGCTCTACAGGTATGCTCACCACATGGTGTCACCCTGGCAGGTGTGTGTGCGAGGAATATCTGCACGCTTTAGACGCTGCAAAAGCCAGGTTTCTCGCAGTGCTCGTACGCGGTCTGGCACCGACCCTCTCTGTCTCAGTTCTGCTGTGCGGGTTAATTACCACAATGATTAAAAGGCCCCTTGCAGAGGTGACTGAAGACACCAGCATGAATACGGCCCATTAAACGTATACCAGGTGCTATTTATAGCAGGCATATCTTGCATTGCTAAAACATGCATTTGCCTTGCCGAGCTATCTCAAACAGACTGGGAACAGTTAATTGCCCCCGCTCAAATTAAGTTCCAATCACATTGTATTACCAAGAACGCAATCTGATCTGTTCCCTTAATTAAAAGTTGTCTCAACAATGCATGGCTCAAGCCTTCTTTCCCAAAAAATATATGGAATTTCGCCTCTAGCAAATCATGTTGGTACCTTTGTTACGAGATAGTGCACCTCTTACTATAAGAAAGTACTTTTCTTCTGTACCAGCTTGTGTTTGTCTCTTATCAGGGAAAGTCTTCGCCATCTTTATGCTGCTCGGCAACTTGAACAGCTACCCAATCCCTTGATATACATTTAATACTGTGGCCATATCCCAAACTGCGTAAGCCAGCGTGAACACTTTTCGAACCAGGAGGAGTCAGCCACCACAGCGAGCATTAACTTGGGAGAACGCAGCATGAAGATATCCCTTCCATCTAATCTGGTGCCCTGTGCCTTAATATGGTACCTCGTGGTACTTTTAATATGCATGGCTTGCCTCTCTAGGCTGTTGATTCTTTCTTTTTTTTTTTTAACAATTAGGGGTTTGAGTTCTTGGAAAGAGTCCATTCTGAGAACTGTCTCTTGATTTTGATAAATCCTTGATAGCCAAATCAGCTATAAAAATATCTCCCCTTCTGACTGCTATGTTAATTGTGATTGAATTTACCACAAAGTAGATAATGTTACAGGGATGTTAAAACACAGGCTGGGCACGTCTGAATTCGGTGAACAGATGAGCTGGGTTGAAGATAGGGACGTGACTGGAATGAAAGTAGAGTATTTGCACTACACTTACCTGCTCGTCCCACCCCCCCCCCCAGTGCTCTTATTCTCCTGTCCCAAGTTCAGACTCTCGGCAGTGCATGGAGTGCAGTACACAGGTTCCCAGACTCCTCTATGCCAAACCAGTTGCTGCTCTCATGCTGGTATTACTGTTACCCAGCATGAGAGAAGCACCAGGATTGGTCTGAGCATTCCGGTTTTGCGCTCAAACAGGAACTGGGAGTCTGTGTCTGGTCTCCATCAGTTTGTGCAACACAGCTCAACTTGAAGACTGACAAGTGCGCATGTCTGTTTGGCCATCCTAAGACAGCGGGCCAAACCGACATGCGTACTTGCAGTGCCCACCACTCCTCCTCCACGTTACTGTCATCAGGATGGCCCAGCCCCAACACTTGGTTCCGTGATTAAAAATAATGGGGCGACGCTTCTCTGCCATAACTGAGGAGCCACGGCTGTTTACAATGTTATGGAACTCCAAGGTGACTTGCAATATCCTTATCATGTACGGCAGGGGTACTTTATCTCTTATAATACATGATAACCTCATCACCATTCGCAGAAACCACTTAATTCCTTGGTACATAAATCAATCAATCATGGCCTATATTGTGTGTCTGCTCACCCAAGAAGGAGGGTCTCAAGGCGCAGATCATAGGTCTTTCATATAAAAGAGAGAGAATGTTTGCAAACATGAAGAATAACAATAGAATCTCTAGTGTAAAATTAAACACATTAAAAAATGTGTTGCAAGAAGATATTAGAATCAGTATAAACATTTCAGTTTCTTTTTTTGTTTTTTTAAAGGCTCAGTCACTCGTAGAAACATGCAGAAAGATTCTAAGTTTTCTATAATTAAGCAAGTCGTGCAAAAAATAAACATGCTGCCAAAAATATCTCCTCTCTGGTTGTCATTGTACAGCTACAAAAACAGCAGAATAAAGAAAAGCTACCTCCATTTGTATTCTTTAAACAGCTGCTTTAGTTATGCTCCATGGCCTGACCTCCCTTTTCTCTTGGCTGCTGACTCTGGCACAGGCATTGTGATTCCAGAACAAAACAGAAGTAAGTTAGTACAGTTGAGTTCTGACGTAATTTCTTTATAATTAGTGGCTGAGTGAATCACAAGTCGCTGTTTATAAACAAATTAGGGACAGGCTTTTATACAGGGATTGCAGAATCCCAAGTATTATATAAAACTAATTGATGATGGTAGTAATGTTTAAAGGCGCACCACTTTCATATAAATACCGTTCTGCAAAATCACAGCGAGACCCTGCTTCTGCCCTTAGTACTAAACCAGATACACCATCCACGAGGGTGGGTGATTCCAAGAGGGAATTCCACTAACGAGCATTCCCTTCAGAAGTTTAAATCAAACAAAAGTTAACATATAAATAGATGGACGTAAAAGTTGTGGCTGACCTCCTGCACGAGTGCGTAGCCTCATATTTGACCTGTCTCTAAGGCAACAGTGTTTCCTGAGAAGGCCAGCTGTGTCCCTTCTTTGACACCTCAGCATGAAAAACAGCCAACACGCCTGACAGGTTGAAGTTAAAGGGAGGAAGAGATGTGCACTGTGATTCAGCTGTCACCAGAGACTGGTGCAATTATCAACAACAGAACTGTTGAAGAGAAGCAGCAGGAGGCAAATAGTTCACAAATGGTCAAAGCATTTTACAAAAATCATAAATAGAAACCAGGATCTCAGGTATAGAGACAGAGAGTCCCACAAGACCAGTAAGTAGGGCCATATCCCTCTTGTAAGAGTAATCCTCTTTTTTCATCCACTAGCATCCTCTAACAGACCAAGGCCTGCAATTCTTAAGCACCCAGAGGGTCTCCCCAGCTCTAGGCTGGCATGCTCTTAAATATCCCCTTGAGTCTCCCTACACCCCCCACTTCCCAGATTTTATTCACCCCCAGTGGGTCACTGATGGAAGCACAGATGACTTCTACTCAAAGTTTTTGGTACAGTCATATCGCAAAAATGTTCCAGATATGAGCTTTTCCAGCTGGCTCTTCTGAGCCATATTCCTTAACACCTTGATCATGCTAGCTGGATACAAATCCGTGGAGAAGCCCCAATGTTTCCTGGTGATTGGCGTCTTAATCGCCCCATTTCTTTGGGGCTATCAACAGCTGCGGGTCAGCTGGCCAACCTCTTCTGTAGCTGGCTTCAAGTCTCCCCTGCTGACTCCTTGTCACCTTTAACAGATGTCTTATCGCAAGACGAGTGCTACATAATGCCAAATGTGCGCTTTTGACAAATTAGCTGAGAGTATCTCTGATGGCTGACACAAACTTGTTATACATCCGAAGTTCTTGCTGCTAAAGTAACGAAGGTGTCCCAGATGATGCGTTATCTCTAAGGCAAAATACGGGCTATCAGGGGCTGCTATCTGTGAAGCTCTGAATTTTATGCCTGTTTGTGATCACGTGCGTCTTTTCCATGTATCAAGCCGGCTTGTGGTCACGCACTAGCCTGTTGCTGGTTATTTCAAGTAAACCAAAGACAGGGACATTTTTCCCCTAATGTGTGACCTATACTTCTTTACATCTGGACTCCATCAGGACTTCGTTGAACGTTGTTCATAATTTATTAGCATCCACGTTGAGTGTGGAGGCGTCATGCTCCATTGGCACGCTCTGCCTGTGTGAATCTTAGCCTGTTCTGCAAATGAGTGTGGCTAAGGGGCCAGAGACACATCATGTCAGCGTTCTCATTTCTCTATGCAAACTGCACAGGCCTCATAGCAGAGCAGCCTGTCAGAAGCTACATAAGCACCATGTGTTTTCCATAGAGCTAGGCTACATTGCAGCTTCAGACTTTACTGTTTTTTTTCTTCTGATCCATCACAGAAGGTTTATACCATCGCCCGGCCCTCCTAGGAATTGTCCTTGCAAAAAGAACTAATTTAGAAAACTAACAACGCTTCCTTCTTTGGGGCACTTTCAGAATTGATTCAACCTCAAGAAATACATGCCCAATGGTTTCTACCACAACTGCACATACATTAAAATAGACAATCAGTCTGTTAGAAAGAATAATACATTGTTATGCACTTATTCTTCCTTTATATATCTGGTTCATCAGTGTCTGTGGCTGTGATACTCATGCATCAGACAGATTTTTTTGCAGTTGTGTGGTGGTGTTTGCCTTACATAGTCTGTATTTTCTGTACAACACTTAAATGAAGCAGAAAATATTCTCATCTATGATATCTATGCCTAATACCGGAGATTCTATCCCCAATTAGACCGATTGAAGAAATGAATCTTAAACTGTGCAATGGTTTTGTGCCTCCGAAATGTTGGACTACACAGCTAGAAGTCACTTAGATGGACTGCTGAGGAGCCTGAAGGATTGAGTGTTTCAAAGCTTGAATGATCTATAGGACCAGACTTTTCAGGGTGAGATCTGCAATTAATTTGATGCACTTGTGATAAAACTAGACCTTCATTTAACCCCCATGAAGGTAAGCTTTAATGTCACCTTTTTCTTCTAATAGATCGCTTGAGACCAACTGAACTTCTTTCTTCTCCATTTCCAGTGGCATCACCTATTGTATACCACAATAATTAGCTCTTGCTCACACTCCCTTAAAAACTTCATGGTACCACTTCAACCATCATCAACCTGGTTCACCACCAGTATAGTAATGACACCCAAATTCCAGTGAAAGTACCTAAATAATCAGATGATCATCACCAAGTGGTGGAATGACTTGCAAGAATCCAAACTCAGTGCACCACAACTATCTCTGTCTTAATACCTCCAAGGCTGAAATATTAGTATTGGCACTAAAATGCCTTTCCCCTCTTCCCTACATCTATCTTCTGTCCAAGAGCCCAACCTTAACATCTTCTCAAAACGTGTTGATCTTGGGTGTTGTGTTGGATGCTGTGTCAATGACTCCAGAGGTGACCTGTGTCTCAAAAATGTATTTTTCCATGGGATGTCTTTGAACTAGCTTGCCCCTGTTGCATTTGCTCAGAGGATTGATTAAAATAGGATTAATCTGCTGCTGTCCCTTCTGATCTCCACAACTGAATACTACAACACACAATATGGGCACATGGTTGCTAAGTATAACGCGAAGCCCCATAGAGGGTAGCAAAGAAGTGAACCAGTCCCAGACAGTGTGGGAGGCTCAGATGATCGACTTTGTCAAAGGTTGATTACAGGTGCAGGGTTATCAGTTGGCTGGTATCTCCCTTCATGGCTAGTCTGAGGCTATTGTCAACTATGTAAGTATGTCATGCTACACCTCTTCAGAAATGTACACCTGGGTTATATGTTTTTGTCTCTGTTTGAATCACTCACTTTTCTCAATTCATTCTTCAATATATGAAAGTCCTTAAACGGTTAAATGATGTTGGCCAGTGTATATGACTATGTTTCTAGCTCAGACCCTATGCTGTTTTCTCATGTTTGTCATGCCTGCCTCTGCAGACAGTTGCACTTAGGAGCATTGCTGGTGGCACTCGGTGAGATCACTTTCAGCCCATGGAGATTAAGGCACCTATGAGCTCAACCTGTCCTTGAAGCTGACCTTCTCCCTACCGAGTAATTAAGTTAAGGTACTAATAAAACTGTCTCTGCTACGGCTTTGAAGCATTCTTTTACTTGACAAGGACAAGGAAACCTTTCCATCTGTATAAGTACTGACGTCATTCACATCCAGATCTATTTGCTAATTTCAGTGCTGTCATCCGGATTCCTCGTGGATATGAGGTATGCACCTGCCAAGGCACGCTGCATCAATCTCAGCCAGGCAAGCATTACTGCCTGGAAGCATGAGCCACGGTGTGAATGTTTATTCTTTTTATCTGCTTAGCAAGTTTAGATTGTGACAAGCGCTACCACAACGTAGCTTTACGGCAGTTTCACACAAGAAAGAAGTGGAGGTGAGGGCGGTGGTGGGTGAGGGTGATCATATACCTGGCAAGTGCTAGAATCATAGGTCTCAAAAGTATAATATGAATAGGACCACGAGGAATAGTCTGTACACCAGTGACTAATGCAATTTGACCAAGATCAAGGGTGCATAGAAAATACACCAATCAACGTCACTCAGGTGTTGGATTCTATGGCCAAGGCCTCAAAAAGAATTGTCGCCTCATATCAGGGCCTGGAATATCTGTGGAGGTAACACTGCACCTTGTAAATATCAATGCCACGGGACATGGCACTGCTCGGGGAGCAAGCAGTGCCAGCTTAAGTTTTCATGAAGCCCATTTGAAAACAGACATGGGATCGAGGGTGAAACGTTACCCGCCAGTATGCTTCCACTTCCACTTTCAAATAAAAAAAAATCATACAATAATATCTGGAAGAACAAGAGTAATTTATGTTAATAAATGTTAGAAAGTACATTAAACTATTTAAAATTGTACGTGTTTGTTATTTATCAAATTTTCATAAAATATTTTATAATTAAATAATAAATATGTACTATTTGTGTGTATTTTAACATGAATCATATTTATTTCTTATTTTGTCTATTTTAAATAATTGTATTCAATTTAACACAATTTCCTATGGGGTTATACTTTAAGTCCCTACCTCCCTTATTTTCTGGGGGAACGTGTTGCAGTAACAGTGGTTGGTCATGTGTAATGCTGGGCTTACTACAATAGTGTAACTTACTACAAAAGTTAAGCTTGTGAATAGCGCAACGTAGTAAAGTCACTCAAAAATGTAAACATACTCAAAAGTGTAGTTTGTGATTCAGGCCCAGTGTATCTAAATTTCAACTTTGTTCTCACTTTCTTACAGTATAGCACCATATGTGTTTGTGATGCAGTTTTTTATTTTGATAACAGTTATTTCATTTCACTACCAACTATTTATTTTTATTTTAAATTGAAAGTACTTTCTAATGGCTGTGTTGAATTCACGGACAATCTGTGTCTTCGCCTTCATTCTTTTTAGGTCTCGCCTTGGCAGCGCATGCGCTGCATGCGCTGTCTCAGCGAGACATAAAGTAATCTGTATGTTGGGTGAAACTCTGTGTAATTTGTCATAATGTTTGCGATTCGTTTAACTGTGGCATTGATCTTCTTATCTTGCTTTCTGTTGGCTGTTGTTCCAATACGTACTTCCGTGTAGTCCGGAAGCAGCGGCGCCTAACTACAGTTTTCGTTCGTTCGCTCGCACTTGTTTTAATTAGCAGCGGAGCACAGGGGGCATTTGTTTCGGGTCATGCCACGCTTGTTCAACTTGTTCCCTTTATCCCTGCTGTGATTAATGCGCATACTTGTAGTAGCTTAGTTTCCACAAGAACTCCGGAAAACGTGGTTTGCAATCCAAGTTGATTTAATAATTAAATATACATAAAACAGTATGCTGGTAGTTGGAGTAATCACAAGAACGACATACACAGGTGGAAGCCAATCGCCAACTGCCTTCAACCGAATTTAACATGTATGACCTATACTCGTTCTAATCTAGAATCATGTCACTTAAAGAAACAGTAATGAATCACAAATGAAACACAATACTACATACCCTCCCCCCATATAGCAAACAAAAGAAATTGTGACAATAATCAATATAATACATAATCATTAAATTTCATCGGAATCTTACAAATGCGATGATCCCGCATAGGTACCACATCCAAGGCGATGGAAGATCGACTTGGAGAACTTACTGTTGAATCTAAAACAGGGTTGACAATGACATTATCTGCATTAAGATTGTTAGCCAAATCAGGACCAAAGAGAAAACCATCATCCTCTTCATCACATCTGTTTGCATACATCTTATTGAAAATCTCAACTTGTTTGTGAGAAACCTTCACAACATTATTTTTATTCCACCAACCTCTGTTTCCTAAAAATACAGAGGATTTTGTAACTTTGACGATCTTGACTGGTAATGTAAACTTAGACTGACCTTTACAAACTTTGTAAGGTTTTTTTATGATAACCCAATCGTCAATATTGAGAGGTGGCACATGATGAGGAGACTCACCATCATAATACTTCTTTTGTACAGACTGCTTATGACAGACTCTTGTTTTAACCTCCTGTTGATCTGTCATGTTGTTCCTCTTTTCGAGTAAAGCTGAGCCTGCTTTCAATTCATTAAACCAATGCGGCATGAGTTTAGATTTAGCTTCCCTGCCTCTAAGTGCATTAAATGGTGTGATTCTGGTTGTGGAATGAGGTGTTGTCAGATAGGCCCATACCTTCGTTTGTAGAAAGACTCCTACATCGACATTTGTTGCAACAGCACTCTGAACACCTTCTTTAATGAAACGATTTGCCCTCTCAACTTGACCATTTGAGGAAGGGCTGTATAAAGCAACACGATAGTGTTTTATCTCAGCACTCTCCAGAAAACTAGTGAAACATTGAGAAGTGAAATGTTGACCATTGTCCGTGACAACGTAGTTTGGAGTGCCTTCGATTTTGAAAATGTTCTGAAGAAATGAGACCACATTATTCGAATTTGGTGCTCGAACAAATGAATAATATAACCATTTGGAATGGTAATCTATTGCAACTATGCAATATCTTTTCTCTACAGGTAGTAAATTAAAAGGCCCTGAAAAGCTCTAAGGCAATCTTGTCCCGTGGGAAATCTGCGAAAGGAACAGTAATCAAAGGTTTAGTGTGAACCTGCCAATGTTTGTCTGAAACAACACAAGTGGGACAATTATCTATGAATGATGTCACTTGCTTGTCCATGCCTGGCCACCAGTAAATGCTTTTAAGAGCCTTAAGTGTTGCAGAGATTCCTAAATGACCATCATGTGCAATATTTATCAACTTTCCCCTTAGAGATATGGGTGGAACGAACAAACCATTTCTCACACACACTCCATTTTCAAATGATATCTGTTCACTAATTTGAGCAAAAGCCTTGATATCATTACTTAAACCTTTACTAGCTGGCCATTTACTTTTATTGGAAGTTCCCACTTTTTTGAGAGTTTCATCATGCTCCATTGCTGAAGCCAATTCCTCTTGTGATATGCTGCCATTGCATTTAGAGACAGCATCTATGAGACCAACAACACAATCTTTGTGAAAATCATCTTCACCTTCACTACAATCGGGCAAAGGTATACGAGAAAGGCAGTCAGCACGGATATTTTTACCACCTTGAATGTACTTGATGTTAAGATTATATTCTTGAAGTTTAGATAGAAGTCTAACTAACCTTGCTGAAGATTTTCCCAGACCATTACCACATAACAACGAGATCAACGGTTTGTGATCTGTGAAAATATCACAAGTGCCCCAAATGTATGTTTTGAATTTTTGTACTGACCAGACGATGGCAAGTGCCTCCCGTTCAATTGTGCTGTAGTTGCACTCTGTTGAGGTTAGAGTGCGAGAGGCAAATGCTATGGTCTTTTCTTTGCCATCAATCCATTTTCCAAATACTGCGCCCAGTCCCTTCTGACTAGCATCTACTGATAGGAAAGATTTCGCATTCTAAACGAAAGGATGTAGTGCTGGGGCATTGATAACTAGTGATTTCACTTTCACAAAAACATCACATAGTGCGTCATTACACTCAAACTTTACGCCTTTCTTAAGAAGTTGTCTTAGTGGTTGGATGACTTGAGCATAACCTGGTACAAATCTGGCACAGTGTTTGCATAAACCAAGAAATGAGCGTAAAGCTTCTTTGTCTGCAGGAGATGGTGCATCGCGAATTGCTTCTATGTTGCAAAACTTCGGTTTGATGCCTTCACTAGAGATATTGTGACCTAAATATTCTATATTATTTACCAACAATTTGCATTTGTTTGCTTTGACTGTCATACCTTTGTCTTGTAAGATAGATAATACTTTTTTTAGAATTGTTATGTGTTCCTCTTCACTCTCAGTGTGGATTATTACGTCATCCTGGTACGCCTGTACCTGTGGGATATCACCAAATAGGTCGTCCATTAGTTTTTGGAATACGCTTGCGGCTGATGCCAGCCCAAATGGCAATCTTAAATATTCATAAGCTCCAAAAGGAGTCACGAATGCAGTGAGAGCTTGACAATCTTTGGAAAGTTTAATTTGGTGATAGGCAGAGTGTAAATCGATGGTGGAATTTTTTTTTGATTTCCCTATTTTTGCTAGCATGTCTTGTGTGAGGGGCAGAGGATGGCAATCTACCAGTATATTTTGGTTTAAAGATCTTAAGTCTACACACAACCTAAGGTCCTTATTCCTTTTTTTCCGTAAAACAACCGGAGAAATCCATTCTGAGGAGTTGATAGGGGATATTATGCCTTCAGTTTGTAAATTGTTCAGTAAAGTTTTCAAATCTTCTCTGACAGTAAGTGGTACAGGTCTGACTTTGTGTATTATTGGTGTTGCGTTCTTTTTCAACATTATGGTGTGTTCATATCCTTTTACTACCCCCACTGTGTTCTTGAATACATTTGGGAAAAGACTTATAATGTTTTCTACCTTTATGTCAGGTTGAATACTTGCTACAATGTTGGAGGGAATATCACCAAGTACTACAGGGGGATCTTGTCCTGGGCGTAATATTATGCCCAGGAGGGCCAGATCTTTCCAACCTATAATGTCTCTTCCTCTGACGGCTACGTAGATCTTTGTCTTAACAGCTCTGCCAAGACACTCTACTTTATCCCAAAAGTAACCTAGAAGGTCTATATCTTGCTCCCCGAAGGCTTTTGGGTTGATGTCAGTAGCTATCAGTGGCATTCCAATCTGCCAAAACTTATAGAATGTGCTATCTGCAAGAATGGTAACCGGAGCTCCCGAATCGGCCATCGCTAAATTGTTTTCCCATCAATAATCATGTCAACTAAAGGACCGTTAATCTGTTTACCCAAAGACTCTGGCACTTCAATGGTGACTACGACATTTGCAAATTGTGAAGTGCAATCTTGTACCTCTTGACCCTCCAATGAAATGCTAGATTCTTTAACTTTGCTTAAATTAGCATTCATGTTACTTCTACAGGCTCCTTGAAAGTGGCCAACCTTCTGACATTTAGTGCATTTTTTCCCAACGCCGGACAACTAGGATTGTTCCCTATGTGGCTTCTTGAACCACACTGAAAACAAACTAATTGACCTCTTGGAGATTGGTTTTTGTAATTCCTATTCCTGTAATATGTTTGCCTGTTGTAATAGCACATACAGCACTGTCATCAGAGACCAAACTCACGTTTGAAGAACATGGAGATTGCACATTTGTTTGTGTAGGAAAGGTTAATGTTTGGTTAGATTGACTAGACAACACTTTGGACGTAACAATCGACCTCTCAATGCTTTAGTACTACAATACTTGTTCTGACTGATAGCACTTGCCAGTACTGTATAATTACCTCAGGAAGTCCAGGCCCATGTTTGTTTCTTAAACAGCTCATCGCTCATGTCCTGTCACGTTTCCGCCCCAGGGAGAATCTGCCCACACATCTTAATATAAAGCGACGCTGCCAGTTTCTCTGCGTGAAGGAGACAGACAGGCTGGCCGAGTGAGTCGCCCTCCCCACCAAGAGGATTGTAGGTCGCCCTCCTGCTGATTGGAGTTGTTCATAATTGAATTAACGTGCTTGTGAATTCAATCTGGGCATTATGTGGTGCATTGGATCTCACGGGATTAACTCCCCATAACTGGCAGAGACAAGACAACATGAATGAATTGCTGCCTTTCCTATGCAAATCGGCTGTCACGTAAGATAAAGCAAGCAGCTGGGCCAGCAGAGCTGCATTCACTTCACCGCCATTACCGCAGCTTTGTCGCTTTACGTTGCAGCCGGCCGTGGTGGCGTTGTCCCTCAGCCCTGGTGTAAGGACATGCCTCAGCATAGCAGTGGTTTTATTTGACGTGCAAGTGTCTTGCGGGGTGTAAATCACAAGCTTGCATGCGGTACACACTGCTCGGACTTATCTGTGGCCTGCAAGCCGTTGTATTAATAGAACCTGCTTCATTTTCTTTTTATAAAAACATGAAGAGCAGTTTGGTGGTAAAATGTCCTGGGCCTTTCTCTCTTGTCAGTCGCGCAGCCTCACCATGTTGCTAAAATTAGGGCTGAAGTCACTCACTTCTTTCTTCTCTATTTTTAAACTCTGTTAGCACATGCATGTGCGCGTGAAGAATGCATCTGGGACACTGTTTACTCACTTAACCATTTAAACATGCCGTTATTAAATAAATGGGCGGGGTTCTTTTA
Organism: Triturus cristatus; assembly: GCF_964204655.1. Taxonomy (NCBI): domain Eukaryota; kingdom Metazoa; phylum Chordata; class Amphibia; order Caudata; family Salamandridae; genus Triturus; species Triturus cristatus. The sequence continues at coordinate 377,348,261 of NC_140587.1, forward strand.
TATGTCCATACCAAGACGACACAACAGACCTTTTCTTGCTTAGTCACCAGACTACTGAACAAGAGCACTGAATGCATAAGAACCAGCCCATCTCTTCCTGGCAAACTGAAAAAATCTAGAAGCACAACTTTTCAGTTTATTTCTGTTTCTACAGTTCTTTCCCTACCAGGAGGATCCAGGTACTAATTATGCAAGTGACACACATATACAGTTTGGAAAGTTAATGTTAATTGTTCTATATAATTGAAATGCTCTATATAACACGCATGGTTCCTCAGCAGCTAGGGCTACATTCAATAAATAAAGGAAATTGTGTTCGACCTTGATCCAGACCTTACATGATGCTCGTTTCTATAGTCGGTGGTTATCGTGAAAATGGGCATGGATCCTGACTGGAGTTGTGTTTGCAAAGTGCTGTGCACCAGGACGAGCAGGCCCATCTTTATTGCTGGTGGCGCCTGTAGTTACAATCTTTTTGCTGCCCCATCCACCCCCCCCCCCATTGACCTCCTTCTCAACTGATTCCCTCACCACCACCCTCCAGCAGTGCCCCTCATCTCTTCCGAGCCGTTTTCTCTCATTCATGTGTTTTTTAGCACTACTCATAATAGTATTGGGTGTCAGAGCACATTAAATCACACACATTATATAGAGACAATGAATCATACATGTCTAAATCAGTCTATGGGAAATGTTGCATAAAACAATTTATAAACTTCTAACCTATACTGTGCAGTATGAATGCAGCTCTTTCGAGATAGTTCATAGGTCACTGTGCTATATTAGGATTGTAATTTCTAAACTAAAAGTAACAAAAAGATCTCTGTGACAAAAGCAGTAGCCCACTGAGCTATCCACAGAAAATACAGCTGTGTGATCTGTATGGTACACGTTCTTTGCAGCAGTGTATTTCATGGTGTGATCGTAAGAGATTTCGGGCCCGATTCACAGAACAAACTTAAGACAAAATCCTAAACTTAGTACCATTTTGGTATTCACAGAATGCACTTACTACTTCTGGTATTCACAGAATGAACTTACTACTTTTGCGATTCACAGAATAAACTTACTACTTTTGCTATTCACAAAATGGATTTAAGACTACTAACTTTACGTCCGCACTCGGGCTGGAAATTCCGGCCCGGAGGCGGAGCCTCTGGCCTGGAGGCGGAGCTTCCGGCCCGGAGGCGGAGCTTCTGGGCCGGAGGCGGGGCTACCGGGCCGGAGGCAGGGCTTCCGGGCCAGAGGCGGAGCTTCCGGCCCAGAGGTGGAGATTTTAAATCTCCGCCACTGGCCGGAATCCCGGAAAGGTGGAAGATTTTACGTGCCACAGTTTATGAGGGAAAACTATTATTTTACTATGGCAGTTGTAATCCCAATTCAAGATTACTAGCCTACTTGTAATGAGAATGTAGGGGTTGTGTTGCTCTGAAAACTATAATATTCAGAAGATTGATGTCCAGTCACCTACCTTCTGTATTTTTTACACTTGAATTTTGCCAGTGGGGTTTCAAGGTATTTGTTGGACATGTGCATTACTGCAGGGTCACCAAAAATTTTGTTGCCTTCTTTTGTTGGACCCATTTTTGTTGGGCATGGGACATGAAGGAAGTGACCCAATTAGAGCCACCCGGGTCATTCATGACCACTTCTCAGCCTTCCATACAAATAAAGAGTCGGTCAGACAGTAGAGAATATAAACCAAGTATATTTTATTCAGGTACACTCGAGTGGAGTCCAGTCTGACCAGCCTCCTAGGATTGCTGCAGAGGGACTGGCTTCAGCAAACATAGAGATACATTTTGCATTTTTCTGAACCAAGAATGTCCCGCCCATAATGGAAATCTACTAGCAGGTGCAGCTAAAACAAAGAAGTACAGTAAGACGAGTCTCGACTCTTGAGACAGGGCACACATTATCTTTATACAAAGGTTGTTCTGTTCGTGTCTATCGCTAGGCTAGTGGGAGAAATCCTCTATATATGGGAAAGGACTGCATTAATAAGAACAATGTATTCATTAGCAGAGCAAGGCCTAACTTTGGAGAAATTAGCATTTCCACAGCCTGCTTTTCGAGTCAAAGAATATGTAGCTGACGACAGGATTCAAAATGGCGGCTGAACATAAAATGGTGCCGCGAATGCTAACTTAACACAAGAACAAAGCACAAGCAAAATGCCAAAACGTTTACATTCCATCAGACACTGTGCACTTTCCCCCCTGTTAACCAGCTGTAAAGTGTTTGCGCTCTCCCTTTCAAACATGTTAAAATTTGTATACACCTGATTGGCACATTTAATTTACATTTAGGTCCCTAGTACATAGTAGTACCTGTTCCTAGGCACTGTAAAATAAATGCCACAAGTGGGCTGCAGAACTCATTGTTCCACCCACTAAAGTAGCACTGTAAACATGTCTCCAGGCCTCCCCCTGTAGCCTGTGCATGTAATTTTGAGTTGCCATTTCGACCTGGCAAAATAAACATTTTTGCAAGCCCTAATACTTCCATTTTAGTAAATATAAGTCACCCCTCAAGGTAGGCTGTAACTGCCCATAGGGCAGGGTGCATGGTATTTAAAAGTTGGCTAGGTATATTTAATGTTTAGAATGCCCTAACAGTGAAAAACCCTTAAAGGTGTCATATTTTCACTTTATTACTGTGTGAGTACTGAATACATACTTTACACACTACCTCTAAGTTAAGCATGCTTGCTTCCGTGCCAAGCTACCATTTAAAAGAGGGTTATGCACAGGTTTATTTAGAGACTTTTGTGGTTCACCATGTCAAGACTTGTGAATATTATTAGAGGTAGGTTGTCAGCTCTCTCAATTAATACTGACATTTCTTACAGTATTGCTTTTAATGCAGTTTTTTTTCTATGTGTGCAGTAAATGAGCATTTAGTGCACCTATAATGGACTCCTGTTATAAATGGATGTGAGAAGTTGGCCGGATATATGCTGTCCACTAATTATAGTGGGCACCTTGTATCAGTCCAAACAACCCCTTATGGTGAATAGGTTAAAGACAACCTTTATTAAAAGCTATCCTAGTGTTAGCTATGGAGAGCAGCCTTCAGGCTAAGTCTTGAAGGAATGTAAAGCAGCTTGTTTTACCAGTCTATAATCTCTTGAATGACCAAATGAAAGGACAACCAAACAAGGTATATATTTTAAATATATGTTTTTAAGATAAAACACACCCCTCTAGTCTCTTTGTGAGACTGGAGTTCGAAGTACTTAATTTACAAGTTAGCAATCAACAGTAATAGCACAAATACATGTTTGGGCCCTAGGGGCGTACCAAACCATATACCAATAAAGTGGTATGAGAACCACGACTGAACTAGACACAAGGCCTAGAGCCTGTAGAATCGCTGGGACCCCAAGGAACCACCCAAGGTAGTGACACAGGGGACCCACGGGGACCGTGTGCAGTGTGTAAAGGCAGCCGCGGGTTCCCGTTAGCTTCTGTTGGCAATGTCACGGTTGGAATTTTAAAGATTAGGGACACTTAGAATCGAGTTAGGACCAAACCCTTTTGGACATAGGAAGTTCTAGGGCTAGCACCCACGGGAGCACCGGAGTACTCGTGTTACCTCACCCAGGGAAGCTGGGTGCATAGGTGTCTTTTGGTGTCGGGTCAGGTCGTCGATTTCAATGGAAGCTGGCGAAGAAGTGCTGCTGCCGTGAAGAGGAGAAGTGTCTGAAGCAATCCAAGCCTGTATCTAGGATGGAAGGAACCTGAAAGCAGAGGGGACAGAGTCGGGGTCACTAGCCAGTGACCAGGGGCACGATGCACCAATGCCCACAGATGTCGGGTCCTTCAGGTGAGTTGACGGGTGACTTGACTCTTCAGCCACGAGGTCCAGGAGGCACCGATGACAACCAGGAGCTGGATTCGAGCTGTCCCACTAATTCTGTCAAATGCTGCAGTGTCGGAAACCAGATTGGACCCAACAAGCCTTGGCAACGGCAAGTCACTGGGAATCAGAGAAAGGACGACGGTGCAGACCAGCAAGGTCTGGGGGACTCACCCAGCAAGGGTAAGTTGGGGCACATCTGGAGCAACCAGGAAAGCCCAATCAGAAGAGGAGTTGCCTTCGTGGGGACCTACTAGCCAACGGGCTAGCAATCGTGAAGGAGCCTCAAGCGGTCGCACTGGAAACTGGCCCACGGGTCACTCGTGGTGTGGAGGCCAGAAATCTTCGGTGCAGGAGATGCTCAAGGCTGGGGCTACTCGGAGCCCAAAGCACAACTTCGAGGAAGACCAGGAAGATGATGGTGCTGCAAAAGTTCACAGTGTCCAGGAGTCATGGTTCCACATCACCCACGATAGCCACGGGCCTCAGCTTTGCTGTGGACTCAGGGTAGCCTCGGGGAAGTCTGGAAATCTACCTCTAGGGATGCAAAGACTTTGGCGTCCGGCGGGAGGTTCAGTGATGCCGACCGGTCAGTTGCTTCTTTGGTGCCTGCCAAGCAGGGAAGTCACTCCTTGAACCCAAGGGAGATTTCTTCCATCTTCTAGTCGAAATAGGAAGTCGAAGGTCCAGGATATATATTGCAGAGTTTCGTCCAGGGTAATCCAAAGTCGCAAGGACTGGATTCCCATACTTATACAAAGTTTAGGGGTTGGACATACTCTAGGGACCCACCTATGGGAGGGTTTGGAAAGAGGGGTGGTTACACCCATTTCCTTTGTCCAGTTTCAAGCCAGAGCAGGGGCAGGTAGCCCCTGCAACTGGTTTAAACTGGACTATGCACAGGGACACCAAGTGAGCCCCCAGTGCAGGACTTCAAAGCAACAGCGAGTGCTCCCGCCCAGCCCCAATACACATCTGCCTGTCTGGGGAGGTGGTTACACCTCCCTGGGACAGGAAACCTATTGTCCAGGCCTCCCCTGCCGGAGTATCGGTCAGCAGCAGGAGGCCAGACCCGTGTCTGTGGCAGAGGCATCCAGTTTGTGATGCCAGGGGTGTAGAAAGCCCTACCGGGTTAGACCAGTGTGCACATGTCTATCCCTCTAGAAGGGTGGAATGCTACCCCTGCCACCAGAACTGTTGGGGGAATAGTATTCCAAAACGTTTGACACCAAACACGACATGTTTCCGTGCAGCCATCCCAAAGTTAGCATTTACCGCGAGGTTATAATGCACTTAAGAGTATATGGTGAGGCTGCACCACAAACAGCATCAGAGGAGGTACTCCGAACGCTGCAGAGGGGCTCTGCTAATGCGTGGGCACCCTCTCACATAAAAAACAAGCACTCTGCCTTCAGGATTGTTAAGGCCTGCCATAGGAGTGACTTATAGGTTTAATATGTGTGTGCAATGGTAGTGATATAGGTAGCCTATACCACTGTAAGGGGTGCAAGCACCACCTTACCCAGGCTGCAGTAGCAGACCTGTGGTGTCATTTTGGAGTGCTTCCCAGGGGTGGCATAATACATGCTTCAGCCCCTGGTAGGCCTCTGAGGTACCTATGCCCTAGGTACATAGTATACCATATACTAGGGGCTTATAAGGCACTCCAGTATCCAATTAGAAATGTACCTAATGTACATGGAAACCATTTTACTGAGAAAGCAGATAGACTGGGGCCCTGAATAGCAGGGTCCCAGTCCAACTAAACCAGCAAAACATCAGGAAAAAAGTGGGGGCAACCATATAGTCAGATTCCACCTTCCTACAATGGATATCTATTATCCAATGTTAATAGACTGAGTTTCAAGGAGGCATCATGTGTCTTGAGTTTTCATTTTAGGGCATAGTTTGGCAACCTGTTTTTTTACTAATTTTCTATGAATTTTAGCCGGTCCATGAGATTGCTGAGAAAGATGGTGGAGGTTATGATGTTATAGCCAAACCATTCCATAACCTGTCTACATCTTTCGCATGGTTCATTGTTAAGGCCATCGTTACTAATTTACCACAGTTTTCTGTTGGGATAGCAGAGCTGGAATCACAAATTCAGTCCTGTTCCCCACACCAAAATATGGGGATTATTAATTAATTTTCCCAGAGTCAAGAACAAAACACAAAACTGAGAGTACCTGCTCTAATTCTGTTTTTTCCCCATTTTAGATACATTTAGTGGGTTCAAATCCACATCCATTTACTATATGCTTGGAGCAGGACTAAATGTATGTGAGGCTTTGTTTTGGCCATTGTGCAGGTGGTGGGGATAGAGGTGATGGGAGATCAGAGCAGGTGATGGGCGACCTGGGGGCGCATTTATATCTCCCCTGTTTTGCAGGAGCAGAGCAGCAGGCCAGGTGCAGCAGCAATTTGACGCCCCTGCAGCACCAAAAAAGGGCCTGGATCCAGAGTTTCTATACCAGGTAATCTCAACAATACTAGGCTACTCAAGGCCATTCATAATAACGACCTAAGTGTAAATGCAACTTCTGTTCATAGCAGCTATGTCATCTCTAAAAGCAGCGGAACAGTCAATTATACTGTACTGAGTGTGAGTTTGTTTCCTATGGTCTAACAGCATGACCATGTTTCATTGGGTAGTACACAATCTGCCTTGCTATATGTTCCACTCCATATTTTGTTACCGACATTGTTTTTGTATTTTATTTTCACTCAATCTCAGGTATATGTCAATGTTTTTGCAATCTTGATAAAATTTTAATTCGAATACTAATCAGTAAGCATAAAAATAGAACTGTTTTTTGCAAAATATTTCACATGCAGCTTTTTGGAAAATATTACTTATGCTTCATAAGTAATTAAGATCTTCTGTGTGCTGAACTCATTATGTATGACTAAATGGAGTATTGACTTTCGCTCCCAGTCAATCCAAGTAAAAAAAAAGGGAGTCTATGTTAATGTATATTGTGATGGCTACAAGAACATTTTGCTACCAATCATGGCCCCGATTTGGCAACACTAAGCTATTATTCTGACTGTCCCATGGCTTTTAATTGTGTTACACAAGATAATTTAATATCAATCAATCAAGCGTTTGTTAAGCGCGACTACTCACTCGCAAGGGTCTCAAGACACTGGGGGTGGAGGGGTGCAGGTTCCATTCCATCAAAGAGGGGGTCCGTCGAAGAGCCAGGTCTTGAGGTCTCTTACGAAGATGGAAAGCGATGTTGTCTGTCTGAGGTGGAGCGGAAGGGCGTTCCAGGCCTTTGCCGCGAGGAAGGAGAAGGAGCGGCCTCCAAATCTGGTTTTTCTGGTGCGTGGAGAGCTGGGCTGATCGTAGGGTCCTTTGGGGTGCATGGAATTTTGAGTTGGCTGTTTAGGTATGCTGGTCTGGTGTCATGGAGCGCCTTGTGTGCTTGGGTGAGCATCTTGAAGGTGAATCTTGCCTAATGGGGAGCCAGTGGAGTGTGCGCAGGTGCTGGGAGATTTGGCAGTGTTTTGGCAGGTTGAGGACCAGTTTTGCGGCAGCGTTCTGGATGTTCTGTCGCTTGCGGGTGAGGTTTTTGTTTATTCAGGCATAGAGTGCATTGCAGTAGTCGAGTCTGCTGGTGACCAGGGTGTGAGTGACGGTCTTTCTGTGTTCAAGGGGATCCATTTGAAGGTCTTACATAGGAGGTGGAGGGTGTGGAAGCTGGAGGACGAGACTGAGTTGTTCTGGCGGTCCATTTTGAGCTCGGAGTCCAGGATGATTCCCAGGTTGCGTGCGTGGCCTGTGTGGATGGGTGGGTTTCCGAGGGTGGGGGGCCACCAGGTGTCGTTCCAGGCATCGGGGTTTGGGCCCATGATGAGTACTTCCGTCTTGTTGGTGTTTAGTTGTAGGCAGCTGTTTTTCATCCATTTGGCGACGTCTTCCATGCCTTCTCGAAAGTTGCGTCTGGCAGTGTTGGGTTCATTGGATAGGGAGAGGATGAGTTGGGTGTCGTCTGCGTATGACACAATGTTGAGTTCGTAGGTTTTGACGATGGGGGCGAGCGGAGCCATGTAGACGTTGAAGAGCGTCAAGCTGCGAGAGGACCCCTGAGGGTCTCCGCAGGTGGTTGGTGTAGGGTCTGAGAGGAAAGGGGGGAGTCTGACCCGCTGCGTTCTGCCAGAGAGGAAGGAGCTGATTCAGTCGAGGGCCTTGTCCTGGACCCCTATGTCGTGAAGTCTGTGTATTAGGGTGCGGTGGGAGACTGTGTCGAATACCTCTGAGAGGTCAAGGAGGATGAGGTCTACTGTTTCTCCTTTGTCCAGCAAGGTGCGGATGTTGTCTGTTGCGGCAAGGAGGGCGGTTTCCGCACTATGGTTTTTCCTGAAGCCGGATTGGGAGGAGTCGAGGATGTTGTACTCTACGATGAATGTGACGAGTTGGCTGTTGATGGCTTTCTCGATAACTTTTGCAGGGAATGGGAGCAGGGAGATGGGTCTATAGTTTTTGAGGTCAGTGGGGTCATCTGAGGGTTTCTTCAGGAGGGGGTTTACCTCAGCATGTTTCCAGTCGTCGGGAATGAGGCGGTCACCAGGGATCGGTTGATAGTGTGGCGGAGCATGGGTGCGATGGTGTTGGTGGCTCTGTTGAAGATGTGGTGAGGCAGGGGTCTTTGGGGGCCCCGGAGTGGATTGACTTCATCGTCTTCAGTGTGTCTTCGGTAGTGAGGGCTGTCCAGCTGTCAATCGTTGTCTTCAGGGTGTCGGGGGTGGTTGGTGGGGGTTCCGTGTGTTGGTTGTCTTCGTCGAAGTTGTTGTAGATGCACTTGATTTTGTGGTGAAAGAAGGTGTTGAGTTTGTCGCAGAGGTCTTGTGAGGGAGGGATGTCAGTCAACTCGCTGGTGGGTTGGGCGAACTCCTTGATGATGTTGAAGAGGTCTTTGCTGTTGTGTGCATGTGTGGAGTTTCTATCTTCAATCGCTTTTTCCTTGTTTTGTCTGATGAGTTGGTGGTGGGTGTTGGTAGTGGCTCTGAAGTTGTTGTGAGTTTCTGTCGATTTCGTGTTCTTCCAGGACTTTTCGAGGCGGCGGCATAATAATATTATGCTGCATGACCATTTAAGGTGTTTTGACACTGCCTAGTCAATGGGTGTATCTATGTACATTTATTTCTTAAAGAAAGTTATTTGACTCTTCATCATGTTTGCCCAAGAAGAGGGTATATTTCAAAATTCACCTTAATTTATGCCACTATTACCAGGTAATCACATTTCTTTCTACTTTTGTTTACCCTTGTCGGAAGAACAAAGAGAGATAAATATTTAGATAAAAGGTCACCTTTTAGGACATCTGGCTCTAGTCCTCTGAAGAAGGAATTGTGTGTTATAAACAAAATGGAGAATTCGTATTTCAGCTCTTCAAAAATGGAGAATTATACCTTTGTCCCAGTGAGACCAGGAATACTTGCAGCTTCAGGTGTAATCCCAAAAATGAGGCTGTGGCAGGCCTGCTCAAAAGGCCCAAAAAGGACTCAACATCACCTTCGAAATCCCTTTAGTGTCCTACATTAGAAGATTTATTTGAAGCAATTAAGATCTTATAACCTTTCATAGTTGTAACAATTCCTTGCAAAAAATGTAAACGAAGTGGTCCTCTCTGTCCCTCCAAAAGAGTGTTGGATATAGAACAAAGAACAAGTAACATGGAAGATATCATAGGAGCGTAAAGAATACCTTTTATTAGACTGACTTACTTAATAGGTTTTCAGAAGACTTGGACAATAGATATAGATTGAACAACTCAAGACTTTATGGCATTCCTGATGGCTTAAATGGGCATTTTATGGTTTTCTTTTTGAAGTCAAGTATTCCAAAATCATGAGTTTTCAACATTTGTGTCATCGTAGCATTCAAAGGGTGCATTGTATTGATATGAAAAGTCTTGAATCTCTCTCTAAACCAAGAAGCCTAATCATCCATTTTCTTCAAAAAACAATTAAGCTGGTTGAGTCATAAAATATTTTTCAGTCAAGACTTCTCAAGAGCCACGGTTACTAGAAAAAAAGAGTTTCTTGATCCTTGTTTAGTGTTAACGTTCTATAAATGCAAGATTTAGCTCTGATACATCCTTGTTATTTCATACTAATTCACTGAGGTAATACAATTACGTTTGAACATCACACTAACCTTAGGAAATATATCCATCTTTATAAGGGAAAAGAAATAGGGGCTGATAGGAAAGAAGGTTCTTGGGATTCTTTTATCTTATATTCTCGCATTGCTGTTTCAACTGCTAGTTTATGTGAGAATGCATTGTTTTGCTACCTTTTGTTGAATAACTTTCAGCTACTTTATTGTTCTTTATTTTACTCTTTTAGTCTGTACAGGCTGTCTATTTTTGTGCTGTTTCCATTATACTTCCAATTGATATAGTGTTGCCTTTCCTTTCATGAAGTTGCATTTTTCTGTTTTACTCTAGATGCACTTTGTACCTTGGTTGGGTAAGTTACCTCATGCATTGTTTTCTAGTAATTTTTGATCTTATGTACATTATTTTGACATGGTCTTCACCTGATTTCTATAGTAATTGTTTTGTATATTTCCCTGTTTCTTCTATCGCTGCTTGGCAAGCGATTTGGTTAATTTTCCTTCTTGGTGTTTCAGCACCCTCATACTTAATTGATAAACACTTTCCGTATTCTTTATGTTGTGATCTTGTAGGTCATTTAGTATCTACAGATGTCTCCAGAAGTGCATGCAAGAAGAAGCACTCAACCAAATTGAAGACCTTCTCAAATTCCAGCTGTATTAATGTCGACTGTTGGGACACGGAGCTCAAGTAAGCTAATATTATGTTTAGCCTCCTTAGGCAGTGCTGTGTGCCCCTGGCCTGCATGAAGCCATATTGGTCCATATGCACCAGAGATCTCACCTGAGTAACCAATATATTTGCCACAGCCATTTGCATCAATTTCTCCTCACGTTTATCAAGTAGATCAGCCTATATGATTCACAGTCCATAGGTGGTCTGTCTGGTTTGGGGAGGACTGCTAAGGTGGCACCCCAGATGTCTAGGGGAAGGGTATCATCGGTTCCAGCTCTCTCGATCATAGCAAGGAGGTGTGAGACCAGGGTGGATGCAAACCTTTTAAAGAATTCTGTTGGGAATCTGTTCAGTCCAGACACCTTCCCGGTTTGCATATCCTGCAATGCTGTAAGAAATGTGTCTTCCGATAGAGGCCTATCTAGCTCTGCCCTGTGGAAAAGCCTTGAGATCACCAAATCTACTACTATGAGATTATGTTATTCTGCTCTACTTGGCATGGGTCTCCCCTGCATTTTTTGCCTTCGCCTCCTGTGTTTTTGCTGTGTGTTGGACTTTGTTTTGCTGGTCTAGATGCTTTGGGCACTTTGCCACTTCTGTTCAGTGTCAAAGTGCAAGTGCTCCATTTGTAAATTGTTGTTATGGATTGGTGTTTCCATGATTGGCTTATTTGATTTACTAGTCAGTCCCCAGTACAGTGCACTGTGTGTGCCCGGGGCCTGTAATTCAAATTCTGCTAGTGGACATGCAGCACTGATTGTGCAAACCACATAAGCAGCCTGTAAATGGGACTCAGATCTGCCACTATAGTATCTGTGGGCAGTCTAGTACTGCCATGTTGACTTAGTAAGTGCATCCACTTGCCAGGCCCTACCCTTCCCTTTTCTTACATGTTCGTCTTCCCTAAGGTAGGCCCGAGGTAGCCCTGTGGGCAGGGTGCAGTGTATATGAAAAGTGAGACATGCCCTGGTGTGTGTGGAATGTCCTGATAGTGAAATATTGCCAATTTCATTTTTCACTATTGCATGGCTGTCTGTTCCTATAGGATAGAATGGAGAGTTTGCTTATAACATCTTATAAGCATAACTACCCCTGGGAACAAGATAGGAAAATAAAGTTTGATATGCCTGAACTCAGAATGTTAAAATGCATCTTTTAGAAAGAGTGATTTTTACCCTCTGTGTTTGAAAATACCACTTTTAGAAAGTAGGTATTTTCTTTCTTAGCCATCCAGTGTGCCTCTGCTAGATTTGTGTATTGCATGTCTGGTTTTGGATGACAGGGTCTGGTGAGGAGCAGTGGCTTCAGAGAGTCTGATGAGTCAAGGCTGGCCTAAAGAGACCTGGGCTGCATTTAGAGTAGGGGGAGGAGATTTCCCTCCACCTGAATAGGCCTGGTCTGCCTTCCACAGGGCTTCTCTGCCACCAGAGAACAAAGGATTTTGTAGTATAAATATTGGGGCCCAGACCCAAGAGCTTTAGATCATTTCTGGGAACAAAGAGGAACCTTTGCCAGGGAGAAGAGTCAGAGAATCTGAGGAAGAATACTGCCCCTGTGCTGTTTGTTGTCTATGGGTTGGCCTGCAATGGCTACTTGCTGCCAAAGATATGGGGAAAAGACTTTGCTGTTTGCTGTGTCCCCGGCTTGAGGAAGATATCCAAGGGCTTGAATTGAGCTTGCCTCCTGTTCTGAAGTCTCGGGGACACAAAGACTTCACCACCAGCTTCCCTGACCTGCCTTGCTGGGAGTTCTGACCTGCTAAGTGGTGCCTGCTGTTGATTTGGACCTCTGTAAGCTGTTTGCCAATGGAAGCTGGGAAAAGTAACGCAACTTCATGAAGTGAGACACATCCGCCCCTGTTCTAAACTGGTGTGGTGTCCATTTGTAGATTTTTCACTGTACTATCGTATGTGTTAACAAATGCTTTAGACATTGCCTTTGAGATAAGCCTGTCTGCTCGTGCCAAGCTACCAATGGGGTGAGCAGGAGTTATTTTAGAAGTGTATCCCCCTTGCCCTGCCTAGAAGCAAGGGTCCCTATTTTGATAAAGGTACCTACCTCTGCCAACTAGAGACCCCCATTTCGAACAGTGTGTTTTGTATCCTGGTGACTGAAATGAGCCCTTTGTAGTCCACACAGAACCAGACTTCTGGCATGGCACCGGGTGCACCAGCCTTTGGGACCAAGACCACTGAGCTGGACCAAGGGCTGTTTGAGGGCTCAATCACCCCTAGCGCTAACATCTTGGAGACCTCCTCCTTGATGCAAACCTTGACCCTGTCAGTCACTCTGTAAATTTTGTGCTTAACAGGAGGACTGTCCCCAGTGTCCAGATCATGGACACACCACCGAGTGACACCAGGGGTCAGGGAGAACAGAGCAACAAACTGTCCCAACAGTTGGTGGCAGTCACTCTGCTGTTCTAGATTCTGGGCCGGGGAGAGTGTTACAACGTCCACTGACCCATCATGTTCCTTCACAGAAAGGAGGTCAGGAAGAGGCTCAGTCTCCTCCTCCATTCCAGCATCTGTCACTAGGAGCATGCCCACTTCGGACCTCTCCAAGTGGGGCTTAAGGCAGCTAACATGCAGGACCTGCAAAGGGTTCCTTGGAGTCTGCAAGTCCACCAGGTAGGTGACTTTACTCCTGCGCTCCACCACCTCAAATGGCCGAGCCCATTTATCTTAGAGCGCACAAGGCTCCATTGGGGCCATGACCCACACTTTGTGGCTAGGCTGAAACTCGATCAGCGTGGCAGTCTAATCATACCACCGTTTCATCTCCTCCTGGCTGTCTTCCAGATTTGCCTGAGCATGTTGCCTGAAGTGCTTTGTCTGGTTCCTGAAGGCCAGCAAGTAGCTATATACATCCTGGGGAGGTTTACTGGGAGCATTCTCAGCCTTCTTTGACCATACTTAGAGGTCCTCTTACAAGATACCCATACAGGAGCTCAAAGGGACTGAACCCTAAGGACTTCTGCAGTACCTCTTTGTGAGCAAACTAAAAGGCATGATAAGAGGACATCCCACTTATGGCTCATGAGCTCACCAAGACCCATAATCATGCCCTTCAGGGTCCGGTTGAATCTCTCAGCCAGCCCATTACCATGAGAGTGGTAAGGAATGGTGAACTTGTAGGTAACACCGCACTCCTGCCACAGGGACTTTATATACTGGGATATGAATTTGGTACCCTGGTCGTACACCACCTCTCTGGGGAACCCCACATGGAAGAAAATCCCCATCAATGGACGACCCACCACGGGGGCCATCACAGTCCGGAGAAGGATGGCTTCCTGGTACTGGGTGGCATGGTCCACCAAGACCAGGGTGAACCATTGCCTATGGCTGTCTTGGGATCCAGGGGCCCCACAATGACAATACTCACCCTCTCAAAGGGGGTACTGACTACATGGAAAGGTTGGAGAGGAGCCTTGCACTTCCTCCCACTCTTACCACTTGCCTGGCAAATCTTGCAAGACCTACAAGGTTTTATCAGAGTTCTTACGAATTTGGGGCCAGTAAAAGTGGGTGACAAGCCTTTCAAAGGTTTTGTCTTGTCCAAAATGCCCTGCCAATAGCACGTCATGAGGCAGACCCAGTAGGAAGGGTCTGAAGTGCTGGGGTACCACCAGCACACAGGTTTGCCCAGGTTCAGGAACCTTAGGCTCACTATACAAGAGACCATTCTCCCAGCAAATCCAATGTGATCCAGACTGATCACCTGCTGCCTGATTTGCAGCCTGCTGCTGCAAACCAACACGAGAAGGGCTTTTCTGCTGCTCCTGGCAGAATTCCTCCCTGTTATGGCCCCCTTCTTGCTGCCAATGGGTCAGGTCAGGCAGGTCCCCCAGTTCTGACGCTTGCTCCGCTGTAGGCTCCAGGGCACCCCCTCAAGGTTTGCCTCCTCCTGGGCCATGGGAACATCGGGGCCAGTTTCCCATGCCCCCACCTCTTCTCTTTCTGGCAGGCACCTGGACCACTCTTTCAGGCTCCAGGTCCTCTTGATTGCCCTTACCGACTGCCATGCGATAGACGAGTGGTCACACACACCCACTCAGGCAGACCCAGCATCTCCAAATGAGATTTCTGCTCCATCTTCTCCAAAGGGGAACTCTCCAAATTGTTGCCTAGCAGACAGTCAACAGGCATGGCTGGCCTCACAGCTATTTTCAAGGTACCTGAGACCCCCCCCCCCCCACTCAAAGGGAACCTGTGCCATCTTGCAGAGGCACCCAGAGTTGTCAGCTGCAACTACTGGGTAAAATGTGTTGAGGAACACCTCCTCCTCAGACATTAGCCGACAACTGACACCTGTCTCACTGGCTCCAGTATCTCTCAAAGCTTCCACACTATGGCCATTGATGGTCACCCACTGCATGTATTTTTTGTGTTATCAGGCAGATGAACTCTTAGGACCATCTCACTGCCTCCTAAAGAGACCATTGTCATTTCAGCAGACCCCCACCCCTCTTGGGCACCCACCTCCTCCCCAAAGGCTACACAAGTCATTTCCAGGGGGGCGGTGCACTCGGGGTGCAGTGGTAATCTTTTTGGGACATCTAGGGTCCCCCAGGAAGTCACCCACCTGACCACAACCATTACATGCCCTGAGGTCCTCCTGACCAGGCTTACCTGTAGGGACCCATGGCTTCTTCTCAATGGGAGGCTGGGAACCTTTCCTTTGGTTCCCTTGGGATTACTTTGGGGCCCTTTTTGGAACTCCTTCTGTTTATCCTTGTCCCCCCACTCTTCTGCTGGGGACCCTGCCAACCTTTGGTGGAGTCACCCACATAACTTTTTTGGACCCTGGTGCTGACCCAGTGGTCCGCCTCCACAGCAAGCTTCCTGGGGTCAGTCAGCTTACTGTCAATCAAGTGCTGGCATAGCTCTGGAAAACCTTTTTCTGACAAGTGTTCCCATGCAACCAAATCATAGAGCCCCTGGAAATCATTTACCTTGCTACTCTTCACCCATCCATCCAGTGCTCGGCAAAAATAGAGGACATACTCCACCCAAGTGCTTGACTCCAGCTTCTTACAAGCCCTCAACCTCTGCCTGAACACTTCTGGGTTCAAACTAAACCTCCCTATTAAGGCTTCCTTCATGGGTGCATAAGATATCTGATCTTCAGTGGGCAATGCCAGCAATGTTTCCCTCCCTTCAGTGACAAAGTGGCTCCACAACCCCGCTCCACAGTCTCTCTCAGGGATTCTGTAGGACCTCATTGCTACCTCATAAGCTTTGAACCACTTACCAATGTCCTCATGCTTCATAACATCCTTAATAACCTCCTTGGGGATGTATATCTTCCCTTCTCCAGGCACTGATGGTGAACTGCCAGTATTTGGATTGGACTCTAGACTTTTTACTTTTAGATCCAGTTCCCTCAACCTCTTTAATGCTCTAAGAGCATCTTTTTCTCCTCCAGGGCTAATTTCTCCCACTGAAATACCAACTCCTTATCCTTTTTCCTCAGCCTGAGCTTTGTGAGCTCCAACTCATGCATCCTGTTTTTCTCCCTGTTCTCCACCTCTTCTGCTGGAGACAGCCCGTTTGAAGAGACATTGCTGCCCCCCTAGGAAGGTAAAATCCCCCCAGGCAGACCCAATATCCTATTCTGCTGTTCATCTAAATCCTCCACCTCCTCCACATGTTGGTCATCATGGTTTCTGGCATACCTTGACTCCAACCAGGCGCTCAGCGCCTTTTGGAATTTATCCTTTCTGGAGAGGACTCTTACAGAGATTTTAAACTTTTTTCAGATAGCTTTAGGCTGTGGTGCAGTGTAGGTTTAAACCCTATCTTCTTCAAATTCATCCAAAGAT
This sequence comes from Triturus cristatus, assembly GCF_964204655.1. Classification (NCBI taxonomy): domain Eukaryota; kingdom Metazoa; phylum Chordata; class Amphibia; order Caudata; family Salamandridae; genus Triturus; species Triturus cristatus. Next base: position 377,364,752 of record NC_140587.1, read on the forward strand.
GCAAGTGATGCTGGCTTTGACATGATGAAGATTGGCAGTTCTCAGTTGCATGAAAAAAAAAATAGTCCCAAAGAAAATGTAGTTCCACCAATTGCATGTGGTTGCGTGATGGTCTGCACGCTACTAGTAGTTTACACCAATCAATGTATGTAAGACACAAGTGCAAGTCCAGATCCTCTCCGCTGACCACCAATGTTAGGAATGGGGTCCTCTACTTGGCAGAGGTAGGTACCTTTGTCCAAATAGGGACCCTTGCTTCTAGTCAGGGTAGAGAGGATACACTTCTAAAATAATCCCTGCTCATCCCCTTGGTTGCTTGGCACAAGCAGACAGGCTTATCTCAGAGGCAGTATGTAAAGCATTTCTGAACACATACAGTAATATTGTGAAAACACCACAAATGGACACCACACCAGTTTAGAAAAATAAGTAATCCTTATCTAAACCAAATAAGACCAAAATGACTAAAATCCACAATACAGTAATACAAAAATGACTTCCAAATGGTAGAAATAGCTCAGTTCAAAGCAAATTGCAGATGCAACACATTTCACTCAAAGTACCTTGGATGCGTCGCACACACAAACAAAAAGGGTCGCAGGGAAGGTGATGCGTTGGTTCCTTACACTCAGGGAAGGTGATGCATCGGTTCCTTGCTCTCAGGGAGGTGATTTGTCAGTTCCTTACTGCTGCGCAGGGGAGGTGATACATCACTTCCTTACCGGAGAGGAGGTGATGCGTCGGTTTCTTACTGCGTGTGGAGGTGATGCGTCAGTTTCTTACTGCGTCCCCCAATGATGCAACACACCTGGCACCTTGATGCGATGCAATGATCCAGGATGATGTGTGGGTTCTTGCAGCCGCACAGTAGGGCTTGCATCGGAATCAGTGTGGAGATCTCGGACTTTGGAGATCAGTGCACTCGATGATGCATGCGGCGATTTTCTCGAGCCGTGGGCAGGCGATGCAGTGTCCAGATGTCTTAAACAACAGCAGGTCAGAACTCCCAGCAAGGACGTGCCGGATGAGCTGGTGATGAAGTCTTTGTATCCCTGAGACTTCAGAACAGTTGAACCCTTGAAGATCTTCCTCAAGCAGGGGACACAGCAAACAGTAAAGTCCTTTTCCCTTTCCTTGGAGAAAAGTAGCCACTGCAGGCTAACCCAGAAAGCAAACAGCACAGGGGCAGTATTCCCCCTCAGTTTCTCCAGCTCTTCTTCCTGGCAAATGTTCCTCTTGATTTCCAGAAGTGATCTAAAAGTCTGGGGTCTGGACCCCTCTGTTTATACAGTAAATCTCTTTGTTCTCTAGTGCAGAAAAGCTCTTTGCCCAGCCAAAACCAATTCTTTCCTCTCTGGTGCAGCTTCCTGGTAGGAGGTGGAGACAGCAATGTGGAAGGCAGACCATGCCCAATCAGGCAAAAGGAAATCTCCTCCCCCTACTCTAAATGCAGCCCAGGTCTATTCAGCCCAGCCCTGACTCATCAAGACTCCCTGAAGCCACTGCACATCCCCAGCCCCTGCCACTCCAAAGAAGCCAGACAGTCAATACACATCCTAGCAGAGGTACACTGGATGGCTAAGCAAGAAAATACCTACTTTCTAAAAGTGGTATTTTCAAACACAGAATATAAAAATCACCCCCACTAAAAGATGCATTTTAACATTCTGAGTTCAGGCATACTAAACCTTATTTTCCTACCTGGTTCCCAGGGGTATTTATGCTTATAAGATGTTATAAGAAAACTCCTTATTCTATCCAATAGGAACAGATAGCATTGCAATAGTGAAAAACGAAATTGGCAGTATTTCACTATCAGGACATGCCACACACACCAGGGCATGTCCATGTCCTCCCTTTCACATACACCGCACCCTGCCCACAGGGGTACCTTGGGCCTACCTTAGGGGTGAATAATGTAAGAAAAGGGAAGGTTAGGGCCTGGCAAGTGGATGCACTTGCCTTGATGACATGGCAGTACTAAACTGCAGACAGACACTGCAGTGGCATATCTGCGTTACATTTACAGGCTGCTCAGGTGGGTGGCACAATCAGTGTTGCAGGCCCACTAGCAGCATTTGATTTACAGGCTTTGGCCACACAGTGCACTGTACTAGGGACTGACTAGTAAATCAAATAAGCCAATTATGGAAACACCAATCCATAACAACAATTTACAAAGGGAGCACTTGCACGTTGGCACTGAACAGCAGTGGCAAAGTGCCCAAAGCATCTAGACCAGCAAAATGAAGTCCAACGCACAGCAAAAACACAGGAGGCAAAGGCAAAAATACAGGGGAAACCCACACCAATGATGCCAGGTTTAACACTCTCCATATCCCTAATTCTGTATACCATAAAGGCACAGAGGTTTAAGGCGATCAAGCAAGGGAAAGGGAAATGGGAATGGTACAGCAAGGAATGAGATCTGCAAGAAAAAGTTATATGTATTTATTCTCAATGACTCTAAATCATCAAGCACATGCAGGTCTACAAACAATGCTTACTAAATTACCTAACACCTCGTTGTTAGTTCCTACACCAGATGGAAGACTATTTGCACAGCTTAAATCAAAAATGTCTCTCTCACTGGAAAACTGGAAAAGAAAATGCATCAAACTGAAGCAACAAAAAAAAGGTTAATTTGTCTATCACCTATGCATTCTCTCCAGAAAACACTTATACATTTGCCTTTTTTCTGAAAGTCTGGAACATCATACATACCACACCTCAAAAGAACTGTGCAAAGTTATTTACATTGAGATAAATGCCAGATCCCTGCAAAGAGGAAAAAAGGGTTTGTATAATGTCTAAAGAATAAGATAAGAAGTGGGTGTTGTTCGTGCTTCTTTCTCCTTTAACTGAGCACTCATCTCGTAAGCCCCAGTCAACAGAGCCCACATGAAGCGAGGCTCCTTCAAATCCCCGTGCAGGAGGATACCTTGATTTCCCAGAGACTGCAGAGCGGTGTACTCCTACCTGGAGACCCGTTGTTGCAGACAGCCCAGCATTGTAGACCCTCTGTCTCCTTGTTGCAGAATGCCAAGAAAATGTACCCAGCGCCTCACCCAATGAAGCTTGAGCACGTCCTCTCCAAAGCGCTTCTGAGTACAAGGCAGCAACATGAGTTATGCACAATGGCTCGCGTGTATGGCTCATTTAAATACCTGAGCCCCTCCTAGACCAGCTGCAAGCTTTTGCAGCCACTGAAACTCATGGGGTATGTAGTTCCCTCAAGCATGCTGGCTCACAATTAATGTTTACATCAGTTTTTAGTCCTTGAAGGTGCCCAGAGAGTGTCCTTGCTCTCCTATTTCTCCTCACTTTCTAACAGCAGTGTGTGTATTCATGCACATATGAGTTCCTCACCCTCCAAATGTTGCTAAATCCAAGAGACTCTGCCCAGGAGACCAGGGTTGAATGTCGACCTTGTCTGGACCCCCCTTGATGTCAAGTTGTGGAAGGATAATTTCATTAAAGTCACCCCCAACTAGAAGTCCCCCTTTCGGAAATAAAGCTTTTGAAGGTTTTTTCCAGGTCCAAAATTGTAGATGTCTGCAGGGTAGGAGGGACATAGCCCACTATTGCTTGTCCACATCACCCCATATAGGGAGCACATGACAATGACATATCTTTCCATGATGTCTGAGGTAACTTCTGTAACCAAAAGAGGGAAGGTTTTGTGTAGATGGACCGTCGAACTCTGCATGACGCACTCAATTAAACCCATATTGTGCCAGAGGGAGCATCTGTTACCTAGCAAGTGTTTTCCTGTAAGTGGAGGACTGCTGGGGCCAGTTTATGTGTCTGCCAAAGGATCACAGTTCTTTTAACTTTGTCCAGCAGCCGGTTTACATTCCAAGACATTATCTTATCATGCATGGCGGTAGTACCCTTAGGTATTGGAGGTCATATGTCTTTCAAGCCCAGGTTCTCACAGATGTGCCGAGCGTGCGATGATGGGGGTCAACAAAAACTAAAAAGGGTGTCCCCAACTGTCCCTTTAACTACACCCACACAACACTTCAAATCTAGAAGCATCTGTTGCCCTACAAACTAACATGAACAAAAACATAAACTCGTACAACATTGTAGTCTTAGTTTGCAGGAGTTAGTGTTCCCTGCACCAGCCTCACCAACAACATTCTTTGTGTCCCACCTTCGACAACAGGATAGGAGAGAATTATGACCGTTCCGTCCTCCCTGAGCGTGCACATCCTCATCCACTGGTCGGGTCCCAGTCCTGCCTGTCACTGGAGCCCTCTGAGGATTATATTTTCCTCTGGAACACAATCTTTAGCTCCTGGATGCTATCTTACCTCCTATTGTGTCTCCTTCAGCTCCTGTTTTTCCTCGGCTATACTGGTCTCACTTGCTCACTCCCTTTGGACGTCATCGGTTCTGCTGTTGCTTTTGGCAACAGTTTCTTTTCCACATCCCAGTACCAAGCTTCCTCAGGCTTTTCAAAGAACAGAGATTTCCCTTGATAAAATAGTTTCTTTCAGTTTGGCCGGGTACATTAGCATAGACTGTCTGCCTGTGGCTCTTCATTTCTTTTTTACATCCAAGTAGGATTTACGGAAGAGTCGTACCTTTGCTGGGTAATCAGGAAACAGCATAATTTTGGTGTCCGCATATTGGATGTCTAGACGGTGATTTGCATGCCTCAGGATAGTGTCCCTGTACACAGAATTTAGCACCCAAATGATGATGGGTCTGAACGATGCCCCCTTATGAGGCTTTGGGGCCAGCGCTCAGTAGGTTCTTTCCAATATGAAGTATGGGGAGAGGTCCGTGTTTGGAATCCATGATTTGAAACAGTCAGTTATGAATTGTTCTGGGTGCAGGCCCTCCATGCCATCAGGCAAGCCCCCAATCGGATTGTTCCGGCTGACCTGCCCTTCGCATCCTCCACTCGATGTTCAAGAACAGTCGTCAGCTCCCACAGCCGCTTGATCTCGCTGCTTGATGTGGCCGCTACATCCTCAGGGGAGGAGACAAGTCCCTCTACCTCTGTGGTGTGGGCAGCCAGTTTACGCAGGCCCTGGTGAGGAGGAACACTCAAGAAACTGAGCAAGCGTTTCAAACTTTGAAGATGAGATTTAATTCTGCCCCTATTTGGGCCCATTCCAACCCAGAGCAACCATATGTGGTGCAAGCTGACTGCCGTGGGTGGTATCTTATCCCAACGAGATGTCAAAACAGGACAGCTACATCGTATCGCCTATTATTCCAGAAAACTGCTCCCTGCTGAGGATAATTACACCATCGCAGATCGGGAGCTGTTGGCCATTAAGGCTGTGTTTGAGGAGTGGCTACATCACTTGCTGGGAGTGAAACACCTAATAACCATCTACACTTGTCGTGTAGTTCCTATAAAAAATATACAGGTTCTGCATGTTTAGACAACATACACTGTAGGATTGGTGTCAGACAAACTCTGATCACCCCCACCGGGTATGCTGGCCTTCTTGTACCAACTAGCTCACAGAGCCACTAGAATCTTCTCTTACCAAGGAGAGAATAGTTCCTGGCAACCTTCGAACATGACAACCCTTATCCCTCAGGACCATGGAAACAATATACTACTTTTCACTTAGTCACTCGTGTTCACTTAGTCTGTCTTAGAGAAATACACAGAACAAACAGGCTGGGCGTTTTCAATAAGAATTTATTGAACAGTTGTTATTCTGGTGTAGAATAAATGAGCTGCAACAACCGTTAGGCAGTATAAGATATAAATGATTAGCAGTACGATAAAGGATAATGGATGGTATAGCTCTACCATCTTACTACGGTCATGAATACATATGAATATATAAAACACATGATATAAGATGTGTACTCCGACGATGCCTCCCTGACTAGATGTACCTAAGTGTACCTAGCATGCATGTAGGTGTTAAGCCAAGAACAACTCTAGGATTTAGTCAACGCCATCCTGGTCTCGAGTTGGACACCCAGCGAAGGATGTTAGACCACTGCGAGCTGGAGTGTCTGCATGCAGGAACCTCAGTGTCTCTGGTCAGTGTGTCGGCCGGGAAGTCTTGATCTCCTCTAGCTATCTTAGCAAGATGTGATGTATATATACCCATAGGTCTCCCCAGGGGTCCTACCTTGCTCTATTACAGTGTCAGCCTGAACATGATGTCGGGCATGAACTTTGTATATAGATTTTATACAGGAGTGGCAGTCCTGATGTGCTTCCAAGAACCCTCATGAATAATGTATGAGATTTTGAAACAGGGAAACCCTGTGTTTTGAATCCAGTGTAATATCTAGGTAAAAGGTCAGTCCCTGTAAACCGTGACAAGTGTAATGTAGGGAGAGAATATAGGTGACGGGTAATGAGATTACCGGGGCCTATGTTATGATTCCTACATGGAATATAACACACTGACCACAGAAACCACCTGTTCAGGGCTCAAACTTCTCATCAGTCATGGTCGACTTTATTTTTTAACAACTATGATTTCATAATCACATTTTGCCCTGGGATTGAAAATGCCGAAGCTGAATCTCTTTCCAGAATAGGAGAAGATGACAATTCCCAGGTTGTACAAGAACCAAAGTCAATTTTGCCCGTGTTTGTTTTCAGAGTCTGGTCCTCACGTCTACTTTCTTACCAGACTTACAGAAAGGCATTAGTAGCACGACACAAGAAGAATGGGTAAATAGCAACCGCAAACTCAGTTTTTAAGATGGCCTATCGTTCAAAGACAATAAATGGTACTTACCCAGTGTAGAACATCAACATCTAGCACTGTCCCTTTGTCAAGACCATATTATGACCTATCATCCTGGATACCATAAAACCCTAGAGCACTTACAGAGACACTTCTGGTGGCCATCCATGTCCAAGAATACACAAGACTATGTAGCCCAATGTTTGATCTGTGATCAAGGAAAAGCCTCAAATGTACACTCAAGCAGCTTATTACACCCAATTCCAGTACCCTTGCACCCATGGCACACAGTCTCCCGTGATTTCGGGGTTGAGTTACTAAAAACCAAAACTGGATTCACTACCATTCTTACCATTATAGATCATTTGTCCAAAATGGAACATTTTGTGCCTCTAAAATAATTACCCTCGGCAGCAGAATTTGCTCCCATCTTCATGTCCCAAGTGGTACGTCTGCACGGAATGCCCTCTGTCTTGATCACAGATCAGGGGTCTCACTTTCCATCTAATTTCTGGAGAGCATTATGTAGAACATTAGACATGGATGCAAGCCTTTCTTCTGCTTACCACCCTCAAATGGATGGTCAAGGAGAAAGTACAAACCAGGCCATGGAACAATACCTTCAGTATTTATTACTTACCATAAAGAAAGACTGGTCAGAGGTATCGTGGGCAATGGAATATGCATACAATAACACTGAATACACATCTTTGGGTATGCCTCCCTTCTACTTCCTACAAGGTTATCATCTACAAATGATTCCCTGGGATACAACTCACTCTAACACCATGGCCGCAGTCCAAGAGTTCCATACCACACTACATACTTTATGGAAGCTAGCTTGTTACCAATTGGCTAAATCTAAAGACTCCTTCAAAAAGACTGCCGACGCACATCAGCAACCAGAACCTGCGTTAGCAGTAGAAGACATGGATTGGTTATCCATAAAAAATCGGAACCTACATGGGTCAAAAAAAGTACTGAACCGATACTTGGGTACTTACACTATCACAAAGATCTTTAATGAAGCAGTCATGAAACTAGACCTATCTTCGGCCATGAAGATCCACCCGGTATTCCACGTATCACTCCCAAAGAGAGCACATCCAGACAGTTGCATCAATACCCCACTGCTCCCAGTCTTAGTAGACCACATGAATACATAGTACGTAACGATTCTAGATTCCCATAGGACCAGGGGGAAGTTGAATTATCTTGTGGACTGGAAAGGGTACAGCCAATAGGAATGGTCCTGAGAACTCCTCTTCCATGTTCTCCATGCTCTCTGGTTGATCTGTACCTTCCATGCCCGACATCTGCTCAAACCACGTCCAGCCTCTCCTGTGTTGGGTCTTCTAACTCGGGGGAGGAGGTTACTGTTATGGGTCTGGGGCATACTCTCAGTATTCTGCCCATCATTCAAGCTGATCTGTCATATGGTGAGTTGTATAATCTGTGCATGTTGCACATTGATGTTCACCATGCCTATAGTCTCAGCCCAACGAGCGGTATGCCGCATATGCTATATACTAATGTGCTCCAACGTATGCTGCTACATTGCATATTTTGTACCAATGTGCTCACTATAGTAGTTTCAGTAACAGTATGTATTTGTTGTTGTTCCTCGTGCATTATTGCCCTGGCATCGACTATTCAGTAAAATCTGAGATCCTGTGAAATCTCACCAAGTCACAGCGGGCATCTTGGGTGTGGCGTGCTCGGACAAAGTAATTTGAACCATGTCCGGAGTGACCAACCAGCTTTGCCTCGTGGGTTTCCCTGCCAGAGCTGCTCTCAAGGCATGCTTAATAGCAAATCCCCCAAAAGGTACCATGCCTCTGGGTTTCTTGACTCCGCTTCGGATCAGCTCGCCGCTGCCTGCATCAGAGGTTCTGCCCTGCAAAAGAAAAAGGCAAACATTAAGAATACGGACATTAAGGTACAGTCTTGTATTGATTTACTTATCAAGCCCCCCGTAGAAGACTATTGGAATTACGCATAGACTTCTTGACACAAGTCCATTGTGTGTATGGACTTAAGTTACCAACTTATCCTGTGCAGAGAAATCATCACATACAGTGTTCATACTGTGTACAGGAGGTGTAAAAATTTCAAGCAGCGCTTGAGGCCAGTGGAGAGACAACTGGAACCACTCAGGCTAAAGACTATAAACCATTCTTGTGCAGAGACTATGGACAACTGTTTTATGCATAGTATCTTAGACAGAGTGAAATCAACAACCATTACAGTAGCAGACATATGCGTCAAAGAGGCTAGTCCTTCTCTATAAGCATTTGCCATGTTTAAATGTGTACTGTGCTTACATAACCCATTTCACTAAATTGAAAGCTCACATTTTACATTTACATGAAGGCCATTTAGCTGGGCATGTCTTACAGACAGTGGTTTGGTGAAATGTTCTATTCACCTGCAACTGATAATAAAAATGGTGTTGCAAGGTTATGTCGTTGGAGCTTAACATTAGATATATTATTGAATAAAAATCATTCTGAGGGTAAATAGGTCTTGACTGATCACAGGATTGAGGATCTATATACCATTATGCATTTTAAATGTTTATGGAACTAAGCATTCAGATACCTGCTTCTGGGGAATGGTTTCTTCTAAAATTCTTCTGTATTCTCTGGATTTATTTATAGTTTTGGGTAGATGTAATCAGATGATTGACTATTTCATGACAGTAAATTTCCAAGTTAAATTGGCCCCAAATTGTCAGGTTTTGCACTAACATTTTGTGCAGATCCAAGACAAGCAATGTTCTTTTCTATCTCGCACAGTCCCCACCAGTAACCACATATACTCAAACACAAATGTCAGTGCTAGAAGTGGAGAAAGGTAAATGGAATAACAGAGGAAACAAACACAGGACAGCATGTTCTGCTTCTTTGCTTTTCAGGTGAAGGAAGGCTGCAGGTTGTGGTGGATCTCTACAAGATAAATAGATATGTTAAGTAACTTGTCAATAGAACACTAAACATAACTGTGATGGTGATAGTATATACTGTAGGAATATCTCTGTATAACCAATTCTTAACACATGCTTTCACAGGGTACTAGGAATTAATGAAAGCAAAACATAAAAAGATATGAATATCTTGCTAAACATGTATACTCCTGCAAATCTCTCTTTCATAGAATACCAATCTTATGCTGTGTCACTGTATGCTCTCTTCTGAAATATAAATATTGTTTCTACTTGATTGCTGCAAACTGAAAACATGAGAGGCATCAATAACTTTCTGGGATTCCCTGCACTTAGCAAACTACTCTTGCTGGAATTCTAATGCCTTATAATATGCATTCATTAATATGCATACAAATATGCAATATATTTTTAGTTTCAGTCCTGTTCATTACAGAATATAACTCCAGTCTTTAGAGAACAAATGCGCAAAAGAAATCAAAGTTTTTTAGCAAATCATACATGATTTCAGGATTCTTTTCTGAGAATCACAATGTCCATCACTCAATCCCTAGAGAGCTAAAGGCCTTGACACGTGAAAACAAACATTGATCTAGCAAGGTTTGACTGCAGCATTATAGCACAAATTGCATAGCAAGGATGCCAACAACCACAAGAAAAGTATACTTGCAAATCCAAGATGGCCTCTTTCTCTATAGAAATGTGAGAGTCTGTGGCCCACTGGAAAACACAGTTAACTTCTGATACTCAACTGTATTGCACATTTCCAGCAGTGCATAGCTTATCTCTACTCAGTGCCCACACACTATGTAATATCCATGATTCTTTCCTTTTGTGGAAAGCCCTCAATTTATGCTTTCAAAATGCTGCTTCATGACACAGGTGAGAGCTGACACTTTCATTTATAGACTTTAACCAAGTTTATGAACTTCAAAAGACTTGTAAATGGCAATATGATAAACTTGCTAATGACAGCATTGATAAAAGTGAGGAATTTGGAGCATCATAGTCCAAGGTTAGAGATCATTAATTTTGACTTTTTGCGTCTAACTACCAAAAGGGATAACATTTAGTTTCCCTTGACTGTATTCTCAATTAAGTATTCATTATCTTCATTCAATAATGCTGAAGTAGTAAAACCTCAATGAAAGGTTATGCGTGATAGCTGTGCAATCCTTTCAATTTCTTTATAATTGTTTATTGTATTGCTTTGTTTGAAGTGTCATACTCACTTTTATGATATCATTCTTTGTGTAGCTAATTATTTAATTATATTTCACAGATATTCTTTTTTATGTTTTATATTCCTTCATCTGTTTTATTTGCTTTACTTCTCTTTTACTCATTCCCACTTATATTTGAATTACACTGTTTTTAGGACACCATTAAAAAATGCTGGGTATTTTTTTTCTAACCTTCTACTTGTCCATTGTTAACAGTATTCCTTATTAGAATCACTTATTATCCTATTCTTGTAAGTATTGTTGTGGACACTATTTTTGAAACATGTATTGCTATTCTTTTATAATAATTTGACCTTATTTCTTATGATTGCCAAGAATATTGGAAAGTGTCTTCACATTTATTTACATTTTAGTTTTGGCTTTAATGCAGGCTCTCTTGTTTTTGTGATTAAATTCCTCCTGTCTTTATAAGGACCTCAAAGCTTCTTCCTGGTGAAGCCCCTTGCAGAGACTTGGAAGTCATTGCAGAAATCTTTCAGCCACTGTGCAGTGTAGCATTCTAATCGGGCCAGCTCAAACTCAGTTCCTGCAGTTGCAGGTGTGGCTTCTCCAGAGAGAAACATAATTTAGCAGAAAAATTCAAAAAGGCTAATCAGGGAGAATTGAAAAAGGCTTGAATTGGTCTTAGGTATAGACTGAATTACTAAATGGTATTACATAAACACATGTCATGCCCTCACCACTAATGATAGAAATTGGATCTCTTATTGGCAGAGGTTTGAACTCTGTTGAAGTGGTGAACACAAACCTATTCAGGGTAAGCTAGAACAGACTTTAAATTAACCTGTGCTCACCCTCGGGTAGCTTTGCACAGAGCAGGCAGGCTTAACTTAAGAGGAAAATTGTAAAGCTTTTGTGCAACCCAAACACAGTAATATATTTAAAACACCACATAAAGGCTCCACACGTGTAGAATAATAGAGAATATTTATCTGAGTAAAACAAGAGCAAAATGGCAAAATCCAATCAGTAGAAGTAAAGATTTGAATTTCTGAAGAAGAAACCAAAAATAGTGCTTAGAAGTCACTAGCGGTCAAAAGGTTACTTGAGGTCACAAAGGACCAGTACAAATCCACAGTTTACATCAGCCGCAATGGAGGGTAGGCCGGCTACAGGACCCAGACAAGTCCCGCTGAAGAAATACCTCGGCTGGAACAAGTGCCAACATTGAGAGCCTACTACGTCGTAGTCGAGCTGTGCAAAGGGGATGCCACCTCGTCATCGAACTCCATTGAAGTGAATGCAATGCATCGCCGTCAAGCCATACAGAGAGTCGTCGGTGAGCCACACAGGCTGTGGATCCGCTGTCGTCTAGCAGCCTCTCCATAAGTGTTGAAGGGCAATGCGGCAGAATTTCGCAGGCAGACGAGGCGAAGCATAATTTTTTGCAGAAATCAGCTACATAACCCGCTTCTGAGGCCTAGGACTGGAGGGGGCAACTCAGGCAAGGGTAGGACTCATAGGTGGCAGACTCCAGCAGCACAAGAAGGATTTCAGGTCGTTTTTTCTGTCCCTGAGACTTCAGAAAACAGGAGGCAAGCCAACAAGCTCTTGGAGTCTCTCTGGGTTCATGTTGTGAGATGTGTCTAGTCCTTGCCCTCAGCAGAGCAGAAAAGCAGAGAAGCAGCTCCTCAGAACAGTCAGCCAAGGCAAACCAGCAATCCTTACAGCACAGTAGTCTTTCCTCCAACAGAGTTCTTCCCAAGTCCAGTAGTGTACTGATTTGGTAGGGTCAGAGCCCCAGCACTTATACCCAAAGTGCCTTTGATGTAGGGGGTGATTTCAAAGGAGCTCTCTGTACAGAGATCCCTTTCAACCCAGTCCTGTCTGCCCGGCTATCTGTGGGGGGTAAATCAGTGCTTTGTGTGTGGACAGGACACTACCTATTAAAGTGTAAGTGTTAGCCCCTCCCATTCCTCCCTGCCCAGGAAGACCCATCAGAATGCAGATGAATACAAATGAGTGCTCAGAATGCAGATGAGCCTCACCTTCCTGTGTTTGTGGCCGTCTACGGAGAATTCACAAATTATAGGTATCACCTGGCCTGTATTGGAGATAGGCTGCAGGCACACAGAGCAAAGTTAAGAGCAGAGAAATGTCCACTTTCTAAAAGTGGCATTTCTAAAATAGTAATGTCAAATCCAACTTTACCACTAAAGAGGATTTATTGTTACTGTTTCAAAAATATGACACATGATTTAGGTACTACTTTCTATTCCGGCATTACAGCTTTAAAGTGTTTTACCGAATTCCCTATGCTAGCCTATGAGAAGAGTAGGCCTCACAGCAGTGGAAAACTAATATAGCTGTTAGCCACTACCAGGACATGTAAAATGTAAACATTAATTTCCTGCCTTTAAGGCTACACAGCTCCCTGCTCATAGGGCTACCTAGGGCCTACCTAAGGGGTGACCTATGTATATTAAAAGGGGAGTTTAAGGCTTGGGAAGTGGTTTTAAATGCCAAGTCGAAGTGGAGGGAAACTGTGCATACAGGCTCTGCAATGGAAGTCCTGAGACAGGTTTGAAAGGCTACTAGTATGGCTGGCACAACCAGTGCTGCAGGCCCACTAGTAGAATTTAGATTACAGGCCCTTGATATATGGTTTACCACTTTACAAGGGACCTGCAGGTAAACTAATATGCCAATCAGGTATACACCATTGCCACCATGTTTAGGGGAGAAGTACACACACTTTATCACTGATCAGCAGTGGTAAAATGCTCAGACTCCTAAGGCCAAGAAAAAGATACAGCAAAAAGTGGAGGCAAGCAAGCAAATAGTTGGGGGAAGACCATCCTAATGATGACAGCTCTAAAAGAAACTGTCTATTTGAATATGTATGACGCAGCATTATTTTGTTGTGACAACCGCTGACAGACAGAACCTGTGAAGTCATAGTTGAATGTTTAGTGCTGAGTGGTCGTTTAAGAGAGGCACGCCAATTGGAGAGACGGGGAAACAACTGGAGAGAGAAAACTGGATTGTGACCGGTAAAGAAGGTGATAGACAAGCAATTTACGTTTTTAGACCTTACAATTTGGATGATCCTGATGTAGTATTTTTTAAAGAAGTACTTTTTAAAAGTAGTACCCTGGCTACTCATGGGAGAGCCTCAGGCACTAAAGATTCTTATGGGTCTAGGTCTTCTACTTTTACAGTCAGGGGCAAGTCGAAAGATAGTCTTTACAATTAAAGAATTACAGATAAACTCTCGCCATCTAGGTATCACTGAGGGTGAAGTCACAACGCTGAAAGACTGTTAGACAGGTATGACAGGATGAATGACAGCGTAAATGGAGTGTGCGCATGAGCCCAGAGCGGTAGCATCTAATGTGAAGCAGTCTAATGTATGATGAACTATAAGGCAATAGTCCTATGAAGGAGGAATGCTCTACCGGTTTGGAGTCCACCGTCAACATTGATTCTTATTACCAAAACAGCAATATGACATGTTCCTAATAACGAATGTAGCTTTGGTGACTTAATAAAAATTGCTTACTAGTATGTATTTTTGAATAACCAATAACTGTGTATAGTTCATTAAAATTTAAATGGTCGTATATGTGGATATATACAAAAACTTACCTCACCTTACAAAGAAAATAACCCTAAAACTTAAGAAAATGAGCCATGCCACAAATTGGAGGTCAGCAGAGCTAGTCAGCAATTAAGGGGGGTTTATTGGATGCAGTAATCATCCACTGCCTTACCCTTCATTTAGTAGGTATGCACAGATTTACCTTCCATAATGTGTTTCTCCATCCAAGCTGATAATGGCAGTCGGTAAATTTAAAGTATGGCTCAGTGCCAGACCAGAGTGAGAACTGAGGTTCATGCTACTCATCTGGAGGGTAAGGAATGCCCATCTCACACCACAAGCATCCACTTCATTTTGAGAATGAATTTTCAAAATGCTGCCTCTAGTATAGAGAAACTTTGAAAATGTCACTGTGGTGACCACACAGTAAAGGAGGGCTGTAGAGATTCATACTATCCCTCCACCATCTTGAAGAAGCTGAATATGTACTGGCATCATTCATTTGTCCCAATCATCCTGTTTGAAATGTAGCAGCATCTTCCATTGGCCTGGCATCTGCCCATGTATTGGTGGCTGAGAAGAAATAAGATATTATACTAGGAGCGATGGACTAGGAGAAGTATATGATGAGGTTGTATTCTTGACATTGCATTAATCAATAAAAGTAGAAAGATCGTTGGTTCATTAATATAGATATCGTTTGATCCATCAAGAGGGCCAATATCGTAAGATCCAGCTAGGCTGCTACCCTCTTGAGGGACCAATGCTTGCCAGTATTTCAGCCTGGACAGCAAGTAGTGCCCCCTGCCCCATGGGTAGGGGAGCAGGTAGCCTTGATTTCTAGGGGGCTGTAACGAGAAAAGGACGGTAATCGGTAAGATCTCTTGATGGAACAATGTGTTTTATTGTTCTGATGTAGCTGACTATTTTGTGCTTGCAAACCCTGAAATTCACAAAATGGCAGAGTTTGCCACTGCAAATTTGCTTTTTGCTATGTATTAAACCGACTTTTTTGTGTGAGAAAACATTTCTGACTCCAAAATTGGGTTTACCAATCCATGCACAATCACAATTAGTAAAGGTATGAAAGGAGCATTCCCTCTTTAATTGCTCTTCGATATAGTATGTGTCAATGGTTTTCGACTACAAGAGAGATCGCAACCCGTTGACCAGTGATTGACTCCTCAAATGAGATGGTAACTGATTCGCAAAGAGGAAGCTGTCCCCGCCGGAGAGCTTTCCCTTCAGAATTGTGTTGGGTGACCACAGGTGTGAGCAGGCAGTGGACTTGGGACCGTTGCCTACGCACAGTGACGTGTTCGTCAACTGGGGTGTAATTAAAACATCGAACAGGCTCCTTTTAGAAACACTTTCAGTTTTTTAAAAAATGTCCTGTTTGGAAATCCATACGCAGGGATAATGGTTTGCTGTTCCTTGCATGCCATCATCAGTATATTGGAGGCAATCTAAGGGGGGTCTCAAATAATGACCTGCCTAATTAATATTCATTATGCAACCTCCTGTCACGAGAGATTTTAAGATGCAACCTAATAGTATATAACTTGCAAAACTGGAAACTGGCCAGAAAACGTTGGTCTGCCATTAGGGGCCCCTTTTGCGATCAGTCTTTTAGCGCCTCAGATCGCACTGTCAGACACTGCAAGTTAACAATCTGATCCAGAATGCACTGCTGGTCATGACTCATGTCCCAGCAGCAACCGGGTCAATCTCTTTGACAGAAAGCTGATACCAAAAAGTGGATTCAGTCAGAAGGGAATCCCCCAAGGGTAGCTTCACTGAGTCAGGATTGAAATGAGTTAAAAAAGGAGGCGTCAGGAGAGGGGTACAGAGTAGGTAGCAGCCAGAGCTGCTTTCTTGCCCGCTAATGGCTTCTTGCTCAGTGCATGTTGTTGGCGTATCTGGGAGCCCCTCACTAGATGGACTGCCACTGCCCACAATGGGCACACTCTTGATAGCGCTCTTCCCCGCTGCTGCAGTCTCCCAATGACACCTTTGCTCCTGTGACTAAGTGTGAGTGTTCATGCTGCCTAGAATGGCATGACTGATCTACAATGCCTCAGAATCAGCACAAAGCTCAGTGAGGCCCACCTGCAGGCCTGCAGCAATAGCACAATTGTGAATGTCCAGATGCGGCTAAAGGATTTGGGAGTGGGTCAGTCAGTGTCGAGCAATTATTCAGTGTAGGACTCAACATCATGGATAAGGATGGATGGATGTATGACGTTACAACGCATGCTATTACAACGCATACCTTTACAACGCATTTTTTACAACGCTAGTACAATTACAACGCAATACTTTACAACGAATTCTGTTACAACGCCAAACCTATTACAATACTGAAAAGTGCTGTTACAACGAAGTATATTACAACGCATACCATTACAACGCGATTTTTTTTATTAAATTAAAAGTACAATAAAATCTGGCACGGGATGCAGGGAAATTAGGGGTTTTAGGGTGGGGAAGTGTATTAAAACGTGGAGAAGAACTGTACGTAAATCGTCTGAAACGCATTACCAAATTAATACTCGGGTATTAAAATTAATACTCGAGTATTAAAATTAATACTCAAAATTCCCCAAAAAAATCCGTTTTCACACATTACTAAGCTTTTAAAAAATAACGAAACAATAAATAACATAACAAACACATTTTTAACATGATTAGATCGCAAAGTAAGTAAACCAACTGAAACATAACACACATACACATAGGCGCCATTTTACCCATCTCACTTGTAAAACTTGTCCTACCACAGTTTCTATGTAAACAATACCAAAAGACATGTTCCAAAATGGATGCCAAAACGGAGCAAATGAATGAAAACAATATTTGTTAAAAAGCATTTTTAAATTATCATTTTCCACAGTAAAACAAAGCATTAAAAAAAACACATCGAACGCAGTTTTTTAAAAAATTAATAGTGACACACAGTAAAACTTATAAATACAAGTGAGACACCATTTTGCACTCAGTTGATTATCAACTAGCAGAGAGAGCAGACGTAATAAGCTGACCCTCTGTCACCTGCACTGCGACCTCCTCAGAGAGAGCACGGAATTCACAACAGAGCAAGTACTAGTAAGTTATTAATATATATGTAAACGATAGTTTTTAGAAAAATATATTTTCTTAAACCACAAAAAATATTTTTTCACTTAATAATAAAAACTTAAGAAATGAACTGTTTCCAATATATTATCAATAAAATAAAACTCAAAATTAAAACAAGTAATTTATTTTCCTCAACCAGAAAATCGGAAGATTTTTACATTCAACAGCAGCTGAACCTATTTGGACATCCCCACCACGTAAACGACTGACAAACTCAATTGTTTAGGTAAATGTTATTTTTGTGTCATGGTTTTACTTGTAAAATTTATTTATTAAAAATGTCATAAAGTCATGTATGCCAATGGTGTTTTTTTTAAATACTCAATCACACCGCATAAAAATCAAAATTTTCTTTTTATAACCAACGTTGACAAAGGAACAATTTTTTTTTTTTTTTCTCCACCAGTGAACATCTTTTCACAAAAACCTTTTAACCTCCAGCAAACATCAGGATAAAGGCACGATAACAAAATACCTACTAGAAAAGGTATGTTTTCTTTCCCATTTTATTATAACGATACATTAGAAATCCTTTCTTTTGCAATTATTCCTCCTGTCTCGTACCTAATTTGAAAACTAATGGATAGTTTTGAGAAACAATATTCAATTTCTTCTGTAGGAAAGAGCACCATCAGTGATATTTTTGTGTAGGGTAGGGGTACATATCTATATTTCTACTACAGTAATGTGTTTTAATTAGGACAGTATCATGTAGTACTAGTTATATTGTATGTCTGTTTAATTTTAAAAAAACTCAAGTACTACATTTCTACCCACCGTTAATTATCTTTTTTTCGCCTTTTTTCCAGAACAGAAAAGATTTTTTTTCTCAAAACTAAAAGTTTGAGCCAACAAAGAAAAACATCCTCTACCACCTCATCCACAAAAGCAAATTCTCAAAAACAAGGTATTTTTTTACAGCACGGATTCTTTACCTTCAAAATATTTGACTAACTATCACATAGCTAAATTTCAAAGAAATAATCAATGTAATTATGATTACATTTTCAAATTTTAGATTTATATTTCATGTCTAAAGAATGTATTTTTCATTACGGAAATAGTTATGTGCAGCAACTTATATCACATGTGCAATTTTTGTGGAATAATTTTACTAAAAACATTTCTCAACATCGTTCTGTTTTCAAAGTTTTTTCTTTTTTCACTTTTCCAGACATTTATTTATCCATTCCCCAACAAATCACCTCTAAAGTGTCTACACAAACCGACTCAGCAATACCACTGAACAGGAGTCTGCCACAAAACCAAATCGGAAAAAAAGGTAATTTAGACAAACATTGTAAGTTGCAACAATTTTTAAAATGTACCATGCTGTAGAGGTAACAATTTACTTTTCCAAAATCTGGAAGGTGCAGCAGTAGGGTAAGTGTTGGATAGTGTAGGGGTATTAATTTACTATTCTAACTCCAGGGGGTGCAACAGTAGGGTAAGTGTTGGATAGTGTAGGGGTATTAATTTACTATTCTAACTCCAGGAAGGTGCAGCAGTAGGGTAAGTGTTGGATAGTGTAGGAGTATTAATTTTCTATTCTAACTCCAGGAAGGTGCATCAGTAGGGAAAGTGTTGGATAGTGTAGGGGTAACAATTTACTATTCTAACTCCAGGAAGGTGCTGCAGTAGGGAAAGTGTGGGATAGTGTAGGGGTATCAATTTACTATTCTAACTCCAGGAAGGTGCTGCAGTAGGGAAAGTGTGGGATAGTGTAGGGGTATCAATTTACTATTCTAACTCCAGGAAGGTGCTGCAGTAGGGAAAGTGTTGGATAGTGTAGGGGTATCAATTTACTATTCTAACTCCAGGAAGGTGCATCAGTAGGGAAAGTGTTGGATAGTGTAGGGGTATCAATTTACTATTCTAACTCCAGGAAGGTGCATCAGTAGGGAAAGTGTTGGATAGTGTAGGGGTATTAATTTACTATTCTAACTCCAGGAAGGTGCATCAGTAGGGAAAGTGTTGGATAGTGTAGGGGTATCAATTTTCTATTCTAACTCCAGGAAGGTGCATCAGTAGGGTAAGTGTTGGATAGTGTAGGGGTAACAATTTACTATTCTAACTCCAGAAAGGTGCATCAGTAGGGAAAGTGTGGGATAGTGTAGGGGTATTAATTTACTATTCTAACTCCAGGAAGGTGCATCAGTAGGGAAAGTGTGGGATAGTGTAGGGGTATCAATTTACTATTCTAACTCCAGGATGGTGCAGCAGTAGGGTAAGTGTTGGATAGTGTAGGGGTATTAATTTACTATTCTAACTCCAGGAAGGTGCATCAGTAGGGAAAGTGTGGGATAGTGTAGGGGTATCAATTTACTATTCTAACTCCAGGAAGGTGCTGCAGTAGGGAAAGTGTGGGATAGTGTAGGGGTATCAATTTACTATTCTAACTCCAGGAAGGTGCATCAGTAGGGAAAGTGTTGGATAGTGTAGGGGTATTAATTTACTATTCTAACTCCAGGAAGGTGCATCAGTAGGGAAAGTGTTGGATAGTGTAGGGGTATCAATTTACTATTCTAACTCCAGGATGGTGCAGCAGTAGGGTAAGTGTTGGATAGTGTAGGGGTATTAATTTACTATTCTAACTCCAGGAAGGTGCATCAGTTGGGAAAGTGTGGGATAGTGTAGGGGTATCAATTTACTATTCTAACTCCAGGAAGGTGCTGCAGTAGGGAAAGTGTTGGATAGTGTAGGGATATCAATTTACTATTCTAACTCCAGGAAGGTGCATCAGTAGGGAAAGTGTTGGATAGTGTAGACTCCAGGAAGGTGCAGCAGTAGGGTAAGTGTTGGATAGTGTAGGGGTATTAATTTACTATTCTTACTCCATGAAGATGCATCAGTAGGCAAAATAAAGGATTGAGTACATGTTATGTTTTGTATACAAATATTAATAAATATCAAGCTAAATGTTTTATCTTTTCTCCTTTTTTCAGATAATGTCTAGCCTTGGAGCAGCCAACTTCGTTAAATCCAGGAAGGGCAAAAATCTGTTAAACCATGGTGGATACATATATAGTAAGGAAAGAATAAGTTTAACTAGAAATCATTGGAGGTGCGTGCAATACTACACTACCCATTGCAGTGGCAGAGCGGTTACTGTTGATAATTTGGTTGTGAAAACCACAGAACATAACCACTCTGCCTCTGCAATGGATGTAGAAATCAGAGAGACAATTAATGAGATGAAAGCTATTGCAAGCACCTCCAATGATTCTACAGGATCCATTTTAAG
Organism: Triturus cristatus; assembly: GCF_964204655.1. Lineage (NCBI taxonomy): Eukaryota > Metazoa > Chordata > Amphibia > Caudata > Salamandridae > Triturus > Triturus cristatus. Next base: position 377,385,549 of record NC_140587.1, read on the forward strand.
GGAGGTTGCACAGCATGTCCCCAGTCATGTTGCTAGCAACATGCCTATAATACCCAATTTGAGAAGAATTATTCAGAGACAAAAGCAGGCAAGTAATATTCAATTGTCTACACCACATACATTCTCTGACATTAGAATTCCTCATGATCTTTCTATTTCTTTTTCTGATGAACCTTTCCTTCTGCATGACAACGAAAACCCTCAGAAGCGTATTTTAATTTTTAGTACCCCCCGTAACCTTGCTAAGTTAGAAAGTAGTGAAATTTGGATGATGGATGGGACGTTTAAAAGTACACCCCATCCTTTCACTCAAATTTACACTATACATGCTAAGATTAACAATAGTGTAATTCCCTTAGTGTATAGTTTGCTACCTGATAAGACTTCTGCAACATACACTGAACTTTTATCAGTGATTAAAAGCAAAACATCTGCAAGTCCTCGAAAAATAATAATCGATTTCGAATTGAGCATGATCAATGTGATCACCAAAACGTACACGGATACCCAAATTCAGGGATGTTTTTTCCATTTTTCGCAGGCATTTTGGCGTAAACTACAAAAAACATCCCTAGTTGCAGAATATTCTCGGGATAGCAAATTACAGTTTGAACTAAAAAAATTAACTGCACTTTGTTTTGTTCCTCCCGAAAGTGTGGACGAGTACTACACTGCAATTATAGAATCTGTTTATTATACGAGTAACGAGGAAAAATTGGCACCCATTCTAAATTATTTTGAGGACACATGGATTGGACACCTAAGCAGATCGGGTCGCAGGAGGAAGCCACGATTCCATGTGGAGTGGTGGAACTGCTACACGAGTTGTTTAGAGGGAGAGGCCAAAACAAACAATGCCATTGAGGGGTGGCATAACTCCTTCAATCATACAATTGGAAAACCACATCCGAACTTCTACTCATTTTTGGAAACTTTGAAGAAGGAGCAAAGTTTCCAAGAAATGAGATTAGCACAAACACTCGCAGGTAGTCTAAACCCACGAGTAACAGTCAAAACAAGGGAAATGTCTGAGAGACTATTGGCAATTCTACAACAGTTTTCGTTGTGTGTGGCTATAGACTACCTCGAAAATCTTTCTAACATTCTTTCTTTTTAAAACAATGAATTTGCTTACTTTCCTGCTTTGCTAAAAATTATAGTAATTACAATGATTCAATTGGCATACAAAGATTTTTTTTTAAAAATTTTTTTCAAATTAATAAGTCGGGTTTTTTCCATTTTTTCAAACAAATCTTCATTTCATCAAAACTAAAACAATGTTGAAAAATTTTACTGTTCCATAGTATTCGAACCATTTATCATTATCGGTACGCCATTTTTCAAATTATCAAAAAAATCCAATTTAAATTCCGTCAAAACCAATCACCAAAACTCAATCCGAACTATAAAATAGATATTAAACCATATTCCTTAATACACATTGCAGCTGAATTTTCATTTGTATTTCAAAATAAGATTTACAAAATATTAAAGTACGCACAATTTTTTTACCAAGAAATGAAGATCGACAGTACATCTTTATCTTCGGAAACAAAGAAATCAACTGTCTAAACCGTAACTTTTTATTTAGAAAGAGTTACATACTTTTTTAAAATAACTAACTTACTTTCAGCGACCCGACATAGGCATGTATTAATGACATTAATGTGGACATGTTTAACAACTTTTAAAACATCTATTAGTTTTCCAGCAACCTCCCCTTATTCTTTCCTTACTATATATGTATCCCTTATAAAGGTTTAATCTATAATATCAACAGAAAATATTTCCTACCTGGACGCAGATCAGCTTCCTGCTGCTTCCTCCTCCGATGCTCTGCAAAATGGCGTATTACGTCGACGCACACGTCCTTACGTCATCGCGTGCTTCTCTATTTATGGCGGACTACTTTTTTACATTCAACTGTAATTAAATGTTAATATATGTAAATAAAATATTTATATTTTGTTTAAAAAATGAAACTTACTTTGAAAAATTAATGAAAAATATGTTTAATTTTTTCATGTTTTTTAAATCAAATAAAATAGTGAAATAAATATTTGTTTCCTATCATTATTTTTAATTAAGTTTTTAAATCTCCAATATTGTATTTTAATAACTGTAAAATTACTTAATATGTTCCTTACCTTGGCTCTATTGCCTTTTCCTTTCAAAACTTCCTCTTACTTCACTTTCTGTACCTTCTTTTCTTGTTCCGCGGGCTGTATATGCTGAGGCTGCCAAAATAAATAAAGGACAAACACGCTCATAGACTTCAATGGAAAACCGTGGGAAATAAATTCAAAAAGTAAGTTATAATTGTTATTTCTGATTTCTAAATTTTAAAAATGTTAAATTGGTATAATTATTACTGTAAATATTTTTTAATGTAGATTTTAATATTTTAAATATATTATTAATTTATTTATATAATAAATTAATCAAAAATACACTTCCATTTATTTATAAAAGGACACTTTCTTATAAACATATAAATACTCTTGTCTTTTCATATGTGATAAAAATACTCTAGTATTTAAAAATAGGTACTCAATCATTTTTCTATATATTTAAATATTATATACTCTTTAATGTTTAAGAAAACTTATTTTTAAGTAGATAAATACTCAACATTTAAAATAAGTTTTTATTAAGTATCTATTTTTTATATTTTAAAACACTAAACTAAATGTTCAAGTATTAAATTTTAAAAACTCAAGTATTAATCATTTCTACATAATAAAATACACATGCATTAATATTTTGATTATCTACTCACTTTTTTGAAACTACTATAGAAACTTAAAATACTAAACTATTATTTTATCACCAAACAAACCAAACTTTTCTACCAGGCACAATACTCAAGTATTATTATTTTTATAAACTACTCACTTTTTTCAAATATATATTGCATTTTTTAAAATTTTTTAAATACTCAAGTATTTTTTTTACTGCTAACCAACCAAACTTTTCTACCAGAAAAAATACACAAGTAATAATTTTTTTATTAAATACTGCCCTTTTTTTAATTAGAATTGCTATATTAAAAAAAAAAAAAAATACTCAAGTATTAATTTTAATGCTACCCAACTAATAATCTTTAGATAAATATTTTGCAAAAAAAAAATGCGTTGTAATAGTATATGCGTTGTAAAAGTACTTACATTATAATATCTTGCGTTGTAAACACATGCATTGTAAATACATGCGTTGTAAAAGCATTTCCACCAAATGCGTTGTAAAGGTATATGCGTTGTAAAGGTACTTACCATATAATGGAACGCGTTGTAAAAGCATGCGTTGTAAAAGTTTTAGCGTTGTAAAAAATGCGTTGTAATAGCACAGCGTTGTAAAAGTTGCGTTGTAAAGGTAGTTCCCCAGGATGGATGTTTAGCTTTAGGGCATATTTCATTCTGTTTTGTTGTTAGTCTGGCTCTATTTATGTACATACTAACAATATTATGTTTGCTGCAAGAAAACCTACATATTGTCACCAAATGGACACTTACATGGCAAACATTTTACACTTACGGAGCTGACAATAGCTCAACCTATCCTGGACAGTCAAGCATACGACAAGAGTATCACAAGAGGAGGTATGTCGTAATGACATCTCTCGTTTTCTGATTCATAGGAAAGTTCCAACGTCCTTAATTGCTCAAAGACCTTGGCACATTGAATGTTGTGTCAAAGGTATGGTGGTTTCAAAGGCCTTTCACGAACACTAACATTTTATGTGCAAACTTCATGTAGCTTCAAAATAAAGTCAAGTTTCCAATCAAGTTACGACAAATCACTGTCAACTCATGATTGTTGTGCAACATGCAGATCTGTTTAGTTGCAACACCTTAGAATGAATGTCTCTGTATCTCTTGCAGTTTTTCCAAGCCCTACTCCTAGGAATCTTATTGCGCAATGTTTGTGTCTGCCTCTTACAATCCACCAAAAACGCATCGTGGAAGGCAAGGGCTAATTCTCATTGGCTACCTCTGAAGTAGAAAGAAGCCTACAACAGAAGAACAGTTCCGCAAGCCCTATTCAATACAAGGCTATACAAGTATGTCACTGGTGCCCCTATGGGTGGCATGCAGTAGTGTGAATACTTGCTCACATTTGAGGGTCCTCATGCCTTTCCCAGGTGGTTCCTGCAAGCCACTGCTTTGTTATGTATAGAGAGCCGGTCTAAAAAAGCCGCCCAGTCCCCTCCTCCAAATGGGACTGTTATAGTATAGTGCCACCTGTGGGTATTTTAACTGCAGCAGCATCTTTGTTAGGGCAAAAGGCTCCTCACAAATAAACATATAGGCTTCATGAATTTGGAGGGACATACCATCTAAGGAGCTATATGCTTCAAAAGAAAGGATTGCTACACTTGGAATATCTTACTAAAACGATTTATTTCACATATTAGTGTTTGATAGTACATTTTAAATGGCTCCTATCATAGACCATCAGAGCAACAGGATTGGAAGATACGGACAAATACAGTCTACCACCCACCACAAGGCTGCTTAATTTGAATGTTTACTTAACAGTGTTAACTTTGCATTCTGAATACTCCTGAGAACTGCAAGGAGCTGAATGATTTAGGCAATGCTTAATATATAATATATATAATAAAGTAGGTGCTGTGGCCCAAAGGTTTGCTCAGAAGCCGGAGGACAGTGCTCAGAAGTCTGGGTGCGAAATATCAAGCCTGAACAATGTTGATTCCACCTCGTGCCCCTTTATTCCACAACCAGACACCTCCTGCCTCTTCCACTCTTGCAGGTTCTTCTACAGCCCTCCTTTATCCATCTGTCACTGTTTTCCGTCTTTCTCTTCCTCCTGCTTTCCCTTTATTTGGGTTTTTATATTTCTTGCTCTGGATCAAAGTCTGTTGAGGAAAAATAAGTGCCCATCCCCAAAAAACAGTGCTGGTAGGCCTCCTCTGCAACCACCGCTTCAAATTAAGTACTGTTTTTTGGGCTGGTTCCATCCCCGCATTTATGAAGGGACAGAAGTGTCCTTCGATTGCCTTCTTTATCCATATTTACTGGGGCAGTATTTTAATTTGAGGTTGGTAAACTTGCATGCCCGTAATAATTTGCATCAAAATATGTCCTCCAGGAAGTCTAAAAAAGTGATTCTGGGGATTTTATATAAACTTCAATCGAATTTCCTTTTATATGTATTACAAATAATTGCTTTTCCAATGGTAACTGGATCGCCTGATTGCGCCAGAGATGTCAGTACAAGGAAGGTGATGATTGCTGTGAATTAATGTGCGACCCAACAAAGGCCTCTTATTCTAGCTGCTAGTAACAGGAAAGGCTGGGATACAGCCAAGTGGAGAGGGTAAGGGTAGCCAACAATAATAAGAGTGCCTGAGAGAAACAGGATTGCGATAACTGCTGGGATATTTTGCTGTTTATCGTGTATGAAATGTTGCCCTCAGTTTACATGGACAATATATAAGATATCTTGTCAGAGCTCTGGATGAAGTGAGTGTGTGTGCGTCAACCACATTGAATCACACAACATTCTTCACATAGGGTAGACAGTGAAATGAGTTCTGTTTTCAGTACTTCACCATTGGATAGTAAATTCAGGATTTGCACGATAATGTTGGAATGGGTGAATACAATGTCAATGATTACCGTGATGTGTGAAGGCCCGACAACTACATTACCAATAAATGCAATATCAATCTCAATATCAACGTATGCCATAACCTGTGCCTGCACGACCATGTCAGTACCCATCAATGCAATGTTAATGTATGGTATAACTTGTACCTGCATTGCAGTGCCGACACCGACAATGAGATCAATGTATGTCATAACAGCGTTTAATTAAAACAACATGATCCTGTTTTGCCAAACACCTCGTCTTTTCATTTATTTAAGGTAAACTTTTATTTGTGCAACAATACAATCAGAAATTACAGGGGAATCATACCCAGAATTGTTCAGTCTCTTTGTAACTGCTCATTACACAGTGGATTCTCTGAGCTCAATCTGGAATCCTGTTAACTCTGCAACGTCGGAGTTAATGGAACCCCTGCTATTTTAAAATCTGGGGGTCCAGAATTAACACCCCATCATCCATGTAGTTCAAATGAGGCCCAAAGTCGATGCTGATTTTTATAAGAGACTTGTGAGCTGGTTGTACTGGAGAGGAGACACTAAGCTTGGTACTGTGAAAAGGAAGAGCTTTTGAATGGATCCCTTAACGTTTCTAATTTATGAGGATGGGTTTGAATGGCTGCAGTTGGGAGTGAATGTGTCATTGACTTCAATCTGTCAACAGAATGTTTTAACAATGTCTCAACCATGTGAATATCTTTACGATTTGTTAACAGAGAACATGAATGTCTTTGCAATGTGTTTATAGACAATGTTAATGTCTTCGCAATCTGATAAGAAAGAATATGAATGTATTTACAATCTGTTTACAAAGAATGTTAATGTATTTGCAATCTGATAAGAAAGAATATGAATCCCTTTAAAATCAGTAAACAAGGAGCGTGTGTATGTTTCACTCCAAACTGTCAAAAGTGAATGTGACAGACTTTACAAAATGTTACAAGTAAATATGAATAATGTCTGACTCTACAGGACTGAATGGAAAATACTAATTAGTTCTTTTAATGTGAATAACTTCAGAACATGTTACGAGTGAATGTAAATACGTTTTATTCTACTGATCGTACAACAAAGACAGATAGCAAGGGTTGTACTATCAATCAATCAATCAATCATAGCATTTGTAAAGCGCACTACATACCTGTGAGGGTCTCACGGCCCTGGGGGGGGGGGGGGGGGAGCGCTGCTACTGTTCGAAGAGCCAGGTCTTGAGGAGTCTCCGGAAGGTTAGGAGGTCTTCGGTCTGCCGTAGGCGGATGGAGAGGGTGTTCCATGTCTTGACGGCGAGGTGGGAGAATGATCTGCCGCCGGCGGTCACTCTTTGGATGTGGGGGATGGTGGCGAGGGCGCGGTCTGCGGACCGGAGCTGGCAGGTGGGGGTGTAGAGGCTGAGTTGGCTGTTGAGGTATGCTGGTCCGGTATCGTGGAGTGCCTTGTGTGCGTGGGTGGGGAGTTTGAAGGTAATCCTCTTGTTGATTGGGAGCCAGTGCAGGTCTCTCAGGTGGGGTGTGATGTGGCTGCGGCGAGGGATGTCGAGGATCAGGCGTGCGGAGGCGTTCTGGATGTGTTGGAGCAGTTTCAGGAGTTTGGCCAGGGTTCCTGCGTAGAGTGCGTTGCCGTAGTCCAGTCTACTGCTGACGAAGGGCCTGGGTGACCGTCCTAGTTTCGGTGGGGATCCACTTGAACATCCTGTGAAGCATACGGAGGGTGTTGAAGCAGGAGGAGGAGATGGCATCGACCTGCTTCGTCATGGAGAGGGTGGAGTCGAGGATGACCCCTAGGTTTCGTGCGTGGTCAGTGGGTGTAGGGGGTGCTCCTAATGCCATCAGCCATCAGGAGTCGTCCCAGGCCGAGGGGGTGGAACCGAGGATGAGGACCTCCATCTTGTCCGAGTTCAGCTTCAGTCGGCTGTTCCTCATCCAGTCGGTGACTGCCTTCATTCCTTCGTGGAGGTTGGTTTTGGTGGTGTGGGGGTCCTTGGTGAGGGAGAGGATCAGCTGGGTGTCGTCGGCAAAGGAGATGATGTAGAGGTCGTGCCGTCGGGCGACGTGGGCGAGCGGTGCCATGTAGACGTTGAACAGCGTTGGGCTGAGGGATGAGCCTTGGGGTACGCCGCACATGATCTCGGTGGCTTTGGAGCGGAAGGGGTGGAGGCAGATGCTCTGAGTTCTACCGGAGAGGAAGGAAGTGGTCCAGTCCAGGGCCTTCTCTTGGATTCCGGCATTGTGGAGGCGTGATTTTAGTGTGCGGAGGCAGACTGTGTCAATAGCGGCTGACAAGTCGAGGAGGATGAGGGCCGCGGTTTCTCCGTTGTCGAGCAAGGTCCTAATGCTGTCGTGGTGGCGATGAGGGCAGTTTTGGTGCTGTGGTTGTTGCGGAACCCGGACTGGGACAGGTCCAGGATGTTGTTCTCTTCGAGGAAACTGGACAGTTGTTTGTTGACGGCCTTTTTGATGACCTTCGCCAGGAACGGGAGGAGGGAGATGGGTCGGAATTTCTTGAGGTCCTTGGGGTGCGCCAGGGGTGCTGCTCCACTCTATGCTGGTGCACCCTTTCAACAGACAAGGACAGTCATCCAATCATTAGGAAAGTACAGGCAAAGCCGCTTGGGTCTGGTTTTTCACATAGCTACAGTTACCTCAAGTAATGACCTTATGTCCTTTTCAAGTCAGAAAAAAACTGTGTGAAGTCTTTAACACGATTGCAGCCCTTCAGAACGTTACTAGATGTCCCTCTCAAGTCAGACGCAACTGCTTAACAAGTCTTTCACAAAGCTGCAAGAACTCACATTGTTACTAAATGTCCATCCTGAATAATATGCAACTGCTTAAAATGCCCTTCCCAAAGTTGAGGGGTTGTGGCCTCCACATAAAAATGCACATACCCACTTTTGCTACTCTAATAAAGTGTGCTTTATTTCAAAAGGGTAAGTAAATATGACAATGCTAGTACATGATGAGGAATCAATATCAAAACTTTCAATAAATGTCTTGTTTACTATGGAACACTTGTAAAGACAACCTAGTGTATGTATAGATACTGGCAATCACTGATTAAGTCAAGTGCCTTCTACCATATTGTTGGGAAACCGTTTTCTTGAGTGGCACTATCTTTATGTCCCAGTAAAATGGCCACTGTCTTATGCAATGGGCTGTGGTCGGAAAAAGAAAAATGCAAGCCAATATAAAAAAATATTTGGTGAAGATTTCATATATTTATATTTGTCTATGAGAGCATACTTGTAGAGCGCACTGCTACTCCACGTAGTGTCCTGGAGCTGAAGCTGAAAAGGTAGCAGCATGGAGGAAAGGTTAGGGGCAGGAGAAAAGCCAGGTTTTCATTTTTTTCTTGAACAGGAGTATGGATTCTTTGATTCGTAGATGAAGGGGCATTTTGTTCCAAGGAGAGGGTGTACGGTAGGAGAGAGCCCTATCTTCCGACCTAGTCTGTTTGAAACTGGGAATATTGGCTAGCATCAGATTAGAGGAGCAAAGATTTCTATGTGGGGTATAAAAGGAAATCCTGCATTTGAGGTAAGCTGGCCCTGCCCGTACAGGGCTCTCTGTGTGACGAGCAGAGTTTTAAAAATTATTATTTTCCTTACAGGGAGCCAATGAAGGCTCCTCAGAAGGTTGGACACATGCAAATTTCGAGGAAGCTCAAAGATAGCACGGACTGCTGCATTCTGGACAAGATGGAGCCTGTCCAGCAAAAAGCTAGGCATACCTAGATAGAGCTTGTTCCCATAATCCAGCATGAATATAATCAGAGCTTGAATCACCTGTTGTCTGGCTGCTTTGGACAGAAGAAACAGGAATTTCCGCAGAAGACGCAGCAGAGTAAAACAGGTGCCTACTACTGCATTAACTTTAGCGCGAAATAGCAGCTGGTTATCCAATTTAAACCCCAGATTTTTCACCACCAGGTTATTCACCGCAGGGACGGGAGCATCTGCTTGCCAGAAGACCTGCAAATATATATATCAGTTGTTAGCCACTCTGTAGTTGTAGTTAGGATTTCGAGAGATAGGAATTCATCAGATTTTTGCTTGCTAATAACTTTGTCACTGTTTGATGAATCTCCACAAAACCTTGCATGCCTATTCTTTTTTCTACATTGGCCAACGATGCAAAGTTTTGTGGTGAATAATTAAGGTGGTGCAAAGAAGAAAGGGAGGTCCCAAATCAGGTTTTTCTACCTATGCATTTTCCATAGACGTTTGTTAACAGAAATAGCGGTAAAATGGCTGAATCCGATTCACATGATATTTGACAGGAATATAGATTATGGTGCGGAAAGGGTCCTTTTTGTTATTTGATCTGAATTTGTTCAGTTGTTTTTAAGTAATAAGGTACACACCTTAGTGATATATTGGGCCATGGTATACTGTGGTACCTACACAGTACAATGCGGTACATGAAAAGGAAAAAACACAAAATTATTGTTTAATGAAAGCCTTTGCAAAATAATAATGCAGCCATATTGTTTAGACCACACTTTGTTTTGGTTCTGTGGTTTTACGTGAACTATAGTTTATTACACACTTATAGTGGATAGGTAGCAATAAGGAATTTTACCAAAGTCTGAAGAGTTAGGGAAAACTATTATTATTGGTTTATATACTGATTAAAAAGTTTTCAGAAAAGCACAGTGCTTTCTTGAAATTATCTAGAAAGTACTGTGTTACTTAGTGAAATTAAAATATATATATTTATATATATATGTGTGTGTATATATATATATATATATATATATATGTGTGTGTGTATGTATATACATATATATATATATATATATATATATATATATATATATATATATATATATATATATATATATATATATATATATATATACATACACACACACAGGACCCCTCCAGCAAGCAGAAAGAAAGTGGCCACACGGGGAATCCGGTTGGGAGGCTTTAATGCGGACAGCATGTAGGTATAATGCATTTCGGCCAAAGACCTTCTTCAGACGCCACTGCTAATCAAGAGCAAAAACAATTCTGCGCCTCAAAATGCTCCTGCTGTCCTCTCATTGGCTTGAACGGACTCCCCCTCCAATCATGTGATCGCCCACCAGGTGGAGCACTTTGGGCACTACATCTCCCAGATTGCATCAGTACTGGGCAGGTGTTGCGTGGAGAAACGGGAAATATGTCCTTGTGGGCAGGTGTCCTGCAGGGCAAGGCGCTATGTGCCCGATTCAATAAAAGTCCCAAAAAACCTCCTTTGGTCCCAGCATACGTTTTCAATCTCTTAGCAATGAACACGCCGGGCCGTGAGTTCCGATTATAATAGATCAAAACTCCTTGTGCAGTCACAAGCCACCCCTGGCGGCGGCCCGTGCTGTACTCACACTGCGAGGTGGGCTGGCACCGGTCCAATACCTTGGACGAACAGAGAGCTGCAGATGCAGGAACCAGCATGGCAGCCAGCCAACTTGGCAAAAACGGGGCCTCTTGACGTGCCTCTGGCCGACGTGAATAAATACACAGGTCCTAGGAAGCTTGTTTCCAGTCCAGGGAAGGCATGGCTTGGCAGTTCGGGCTGGACTGTTCCCATGAGGCACAGGGTCAGACTGATTTGCATATGGCCATGTCTGAACTGGGGTGGCAGAGTGGGCTAAAGAACGGTGATGGATCAAACCCAGATCTGTTGACTGGGTGTGAGTGTTTGATTGGTTCTGATGCTCCGTCCATCACCACCCCCTTTTGTACCGCTTTGTTCGCCATAAGTTGGCAGGGTATTCTCAGACGTGAGTCCCTTGCTCACTTTGCCACTGGATTCAAGCAAGCCTGGCTGAAGACGACTGAAATGCCAGAAACCGGTCCTAGGAAGCTTGTTTCCGGTCCAGGGAAGGCATGGCTTGGCAGTTCGGGCTGGACTGTTCCCATGAGGCACAGGGTCAGACTGATTTGCATATGGCCATGTCTGAACTGGGGTGGCAGAGTGGGCTAAAGAACGGTGATGGATCAAACCCTGATCTGTTGACTGGGTGTGAGTGTTTGATTGGTTCTGATGCTCCGTCCATCACCACCCCCTTTTGTACCGCAGATGCAGGAACCAGCATGGTAGCCAGCCAACTTGGCGAAAACGGGGCCTCTTGATGTGCCTCTGGCTGACGCGAATAAATACACAGGAACCCTCCAGCAAGTAGAAAGGAATAGGCCACATGGGGAATCCGGTTGGGAGGCTTTAATGTGGACAGCATGTAGGCATAATGCATTTCGGCCAAAGGCCTTCTTCAGATGCCACTGCTAATCAAGAGCACAAACAACTCTGCACCTCAAAATGCTCCTGCTGTCCTCTCATTGGCGTGAACGGACTCCCTCTCCAATCACGTGATCGCCCACCAGGTGGAGCACTTTGGGCACTACATCTCCCAGATTGCATCAGTACTGGGCAGGTGTTGCGTGGAGAAACGGGAAATAAGTCCTTGTGGGTAGGTGTCCTGCAGGGCAAGGCGCAATGTGCCCGATTCAGTAAAAGTCCCAAAAAGCCTCCTTTGGTCCCCCCATACGTTTTCAACCTCTTAGCAATGAACATGCCGGGCCATGAGTTCCGATTATAATAGATCAAAACTCCTTGTGCAGTCTCAAGCCGCCCCTGGCGGCGGCCCATTGCTGTACTCACACTGCAAAGTGGGCTGGCACCGATCCAATACCTTGGACGAACAGAGAGCTGCAGATGCAGGAACCAGCATGGCAGCCAGCCAACTTGGCAAAAACGGGGCCTCTTGACGTGCCTCTGGCCGACGTGAATAAATACACAGGAACCCCCAGCAAGCAGAAAGTGAGAGGCCACACAGGGAATCCGGCTGTGAGGCTTTAATGTGGACAGCATGTAGGCATAATGCATTTCGGCCAAAGGCATTCTTCAGACGCCACTGCTAATCAAGAGCACAAACAACTCTGCGCCTCAAAATGCTCCTGCTGTCCTCTCATTGGCGTGAACGAACTCCCTCTCCAAGCACGTGATCGCCCACCAGGTGGAGCACATGGGCACTATATCTCCCAGATTGCATTAGTACTGGGCAGGTGTTGCGTGGAGAAACGGGAAATAAGTCCTTGTGAGCAGGTGTCCTGCAGGGCAAGGCGCCATGTGCCCGATTCAATAAAAGTCCCAAAAAACCTCCTTTGGTCCCCGCATACGTTTTCAACCTCTTAGCAATGAACATGCATGGCCGTGAGTTCTGATTATAATAGATCAAAACTCCTTGTGCAGTCACAAGCCGCCCCTGGCGGAGGCCCATAGCTGTACTCACACTGCGCGGTGAGCTTTTACCAATCCAATACCTTGGACGAACAGAGAGCTGCAGATGCAGGAACCAGCATGGCAGCCAGCCAACTTGGCGAAAACGGGGCCTCTTGACGCGCCTCTGGCCGACGCGAATAAATACATGGGAACTCTCCAGCAAGTAGAAAGGAAGAGGCCACACGGGGAATTCGGTTAGGAGGCTTTAATGTGGACAGCATGTAGGCATAATGCATTTCGGCCAAAGGCCTTCTTCAGACGCCACTGCTAATCAAGAACACAAACAACTCTGTGCCTCAAAATGCTCCTGCTGTCCTCTCATTGGTATGAACGGACTGCCTCTCCAATCACGTGATCGACCACCAGATGGAGCACTTTGGGCACTACATCTCCCAGATTGCATCAGTACTGGGCAGGTGTTGCGTGGAGAAATATATATATAGAGAGAGATATGTGAGTGTAGACCTAGGAAATACTGGGTGGTATGTAGTATCTGGCATTGTTGTGTGTATGGTTTCAAATATAGTAATCTGTATTTTAGAGTGCGTGTATCAAAGTTTATATTAGGCCATCAGTATGTGCATCAGATTATCAGGTGGATGATGTCATCAGTGATGTCATCAGTGATGTCACTGACCATGTCATGAGTGATGTAATATGTGACATCATCACCAGTGCATTGCGGGCGCGCGAGTTATAGTTATCTCAACTAATTATAACGGACGAATTTCTCTAGTTGTATATGAGTCATATGTCTAACTAACTATGACGTGCCTGAAACCTATGGTTTTTTCAGTGATTATAAATATATTTATATATATATATATATAATCACTGTTTTTTCAGTGATTATAAATATATATATATATATGTATATATATATATATATATATATAATCACTGAAAAAATCATAGGTTTCAGGCACGTTATAGTTAAAAATTAGCATTTAAAAAACCTTAGAAATTCACTGAAAAAAACATAGGTTTCAGGGACATTATAGTTAGTTAGTTAGTTGGACATTTCACTCATACAAAATCATAGAAATTCCCCCGTCATAGTTAGTTCAGCTAACTATAAGTCGCGCCCCTGTAATGCATGCTGATGGTGTCAGATATTACATCATTCATGAAATGGTCAGTGACATCGGCGCCTCTTTTCTTGTTTGCTTTTGTTATCCTTGTGTTATGCATTGTATTCTGTCATAATCTGTTTTGTTTAGCTCATTGTTGGTCATTGTTGTTTTTTTAATGTGGTGGTTGGGGTGGTTACATGTATATTTACCAATTGGTACCCTACTATATTATTGTGCTGGGCTCATGTCTTGTTTTATTTAATGTTTGTGATGTCTTACGCATTATATATGAAAATGAAGAAAAATGCATAGATAATCATGAAGAAAGATATATTTCGATAAATAAATGAACTAAAAATTATTTTATAAAAATATTTTTGGTCTATGGGTGTTTCTAATTACTGAACTTATTGCCAATGTTAGATTTATATGTGTGAGGAAAGTTTTGTGTGTTTTGGTATCAGTGACATCACTGATGACATCACTGATGACATCTCAAATGGCATCACTGATGACATCACTGATGACATCATCCTTCTCAAAATCTGATGCACCTCCTCCCACTCTAATATAACCTTTGATACACCCACTGTAAAATACAGACTACCATTTTCGAAACCATCGACACACCAATACCAGTTACTACATATGCACTCACTGATTCCTAGGTCTACACACACATCCACTCATTCACCCATACAATCACTCATACATACAGTCACTCATCAATACAACAATATCGTATGCACTCATATACCTATACAGACACTCACACACCACCACTCATCCATGGAGTTACTCACACACCTAGTCAGTCATGCATAAAAAATCAATCACACTCCCTTTTCCTCACCTATATAGTTATACACACACCACCTCACTTATTCAAACATATACTAACACATACTTACTCTCTGATACAATCACTGATACAAGTACTCACTCATTCATACAGGCACTCTCACAATCACTGACTCTCATGTATAGTCATTTATATACTCCAACTCTCACATACACAGCCTTTTACATATGTAGTTTCTTGTACATGTAACACTGAGACATACAATCTCTCTCCAACACACCCATACACACACTCACCCGCCCATACAGCTGTTTCCACATGCACTCTTGAACCCATACACCCAGGGAATCTACCACTCACACATCTATGCACAGAGTCACACACCTCCCACCCACCCACACACACACTCAGTCTCCCATACAAATACTCTGGCAACCAATCAATAACCCATATAGACACTCATGTAGCTACTGACCGACACATGTAGCAGCTTACACAACAACAGACATACTGATACACATATTCAGACAGTTTAGTCACTAACACATGCATTCAGTAATGCACATTTAATTAATCACTTATACAGTCAGTCACGCACCTACCTAATCCTTCATCCACACACTTATACACCCTCTCATTCTTCAATACACCTTGGCATATATATAAAACATATTTTAACTTTACAGAAACACACCGTCACTCGATGATGTCATCAGTGATGTAATTTGAGATGTCATCAGTAATGTCACTGACCATGTCATGAATGATGTAATATGTGACGTCATGAGCAGTGCATTGCGGGGACGTGAGTTATAGTTAGCTGAATTAACTATAACGGGGGAATTTCTATGGTTTTGTACGAGTGAAATGTCCAACTAACTATAACGTCCCTGAAACCTATGGTTTTTTCAGTGAATTTCTAAGGTTTTTTAAATGCTAATTTCAAACTATAAAGTGCCTGAAACCTATGGTTTTTTCAGCGAATATATATATATATATAGATCTATATGTATATATATATATATAGATATATATGTGTGTGTGTATACATGTGATCAAGGCCTTCCTGAGGCCGAAACGCGTCATGGCGGTGTGTGGGATTCCTGTGGAACAATAAATACTTAGCACAGCAGTTTGGGTTGGTCTTCGTCCTTCCTGTCAACTGGATGTATGAGGCGAAGTTCTTTGTATATATATATATATATATATATATTACCTACTGGCGGTCGCCAGTAGGTAGTTATAGTTAGGACCACATTTCCATAGGAAATCCGCAACATTCTATTTTGAATAACTTTTGCGCCGGTCGACGAATCCTCGCGAATTTTTCAAAATAGGTGGGGCGCTACGCTCCGCTCCTACCCTGAAAGTCTCGGGGGGTTTCTTCAAGCGGGGGCTGAGATAAAAGGGGGTCCCAAAACGCGTTTTTCCCATGCATTTTTCCATAGGACCTTTAGACACAGCTACAGCCCGAACGGCTGAACAGAATTACTTGAAATTTGGCAGAGAGGTAGTCCTCAGGTCAAGGAAGTGCCTTTTGTAGGTTTGGTGTAAATCTGTTCAGTAGATTCTGAGAAAATAGCCTTTAAATCAATATATATATCTGAGCCAGCTTACGGTGCGCTTACGGTGCGCTTACCGTACGCGTACGGTGGCGTGCGCGAGCGCGATTCTGATTGGCTCTTAGATCTTAGTAAACATTCGAATCGGCCGAAACCAGGAAGCGGCGGCCGCCATTTTCTCTCTCGCACTCTGAGTAGGGCAGCATAAATGAAGCCCAAAAATGGGTAAAGGGGCAGTATATTGAAATAATAATCACCCAGCAATGATATACGGGCCCCCAAACAACCCACAAGGCCAAAAAAACCATTTTTTTTTTTCGAAAAATCGCCGATTACGCTTACGGTAAAAAAAATTTTTTTTCAAAAAAAGTATCCACACTCTCCCCACCCCATGTGCAAATGGTGCCCGAAGGGCACCATTTGTGCATGGCTTATGAAATAATTGAAATTAATAAACAAAACACTTCACAACGATGCGCATAATATGTCCCCCATGTGCGCACGGTGCGCGAAGCGCATCGTGCGTACATGGCCCATCTCGCATAATGTGCGCACCGCGTGACCACCGTGCGTGCATGGCACTAACTGCGTAAAGTGGGCGCGCGGTGCGCGAAGCGCACCGTGCGCGCACGGACTGGACTGCGTTAAGTGGGCGCGCACGCCACTAATGGCGCAAAGTAAGTTAGCATTTAAAAAACCGTACAAATTCACTGAAAAAACCATAGGTTTCACACACGTTATAGTTAGGAATTAGCATTTAAAAAACCTTGCAAATTCACTGAAAAAACCATAGGTTTCACACATGTTATAGTTAGCTGTACATTTTACTGATAAAAAACCAATGAAATTCCCCCGTTATAGTTACTGTAGGCAACTATAACTCACGCGACCGTAATCCTCTGCTGATGACATATGTGTCTTTATGAAAAAAAAATATTTGTAATATATGTATAGCTAAAATTTAATGGAAGAAGACATGGGCAAATAAGTGTCTAAATACAGTATTAGCATCAGCAGAGGATTACGGTCGCGTGAGTTATAGTTGCCTACAGTAACTATAACGGGGGAATATATATATATATATATATATATATATATATATATATATATATATATATATATATATATACTTACGTCCCTGATAACCGGCCAAGGGGAAACGGATACATCCAATTGTGTATGCGGCAGTGACCACAACCAGGCACGTATTTCATGACACGCACCTGCTTCTACTCAGTTTACAGTGCAGTGGCCCTCTTGTGCCACCTCGTAACCCTCCCCATATCCTTGCTACTCCCGACACCCACAGTGGCATCAGGAACTGCCTATCATAGGTGGGAAAGTATCTGTGCTTTAACAGCAGCTTTCTGAGGGGAACTGTAGGTCCAAGTGCCCAGTAATCCCCAGCAACACGTGCATGTTCAACTACTTTGCACAGTGAAAACCATAACATTTTACAAACCGAACTATTCATGGAGGACAAAAATTAAAGACGCATAGCAGCGTAAACGTTGTTTGCACGTGCACCTTTAAAAGGGCTATCTACAGGAATATCTCTTAACAAAGACAATTCACTGAATACGAAATCGAAAAGGTACAAAAAATTGAAGAAGCAGGAAACATCCAAATGGTGGAAGGCAATCTCCCTCCAGGATTACGTGGACAAACAAATGGTGCCGCGTGGACTTAGAATATACATCACTCCATCACACGAATAACCCAATCCGTGTATGCTGGAAGAATGGGCTTAGAATTCGGCCACAAGTTCTAAAAACATGCTATGCATACTAATCGAATACGCTTGGGAAGAAAGAGACAATATTATTAAAGAAATAGCCGATATTGAAAATGAACTTAAAGAAAGCACTGATCAGGAAACCATCCAAAAAATTAAAGAAGATCTACAGGAAAGACTAACATGAGGAGGACATTAAATTATGGAAGCAAAGAAAGCTACATCGAGATTGTATTGACTACGAAAATGGGCGTATTTTAATCTACAGCCATAAATACGATCATCTGTATAACCAAAAAAATACCACAGGAGGAACAAGCAGTTTCAACTATCACAAAAAAAAATCCACCGCGTACGACGATCACCAGTGACTCGGATACAGATGTGTCAGTCAACACAGCAAGTACCTCCTCTGACGTCGAAATGACAACAAGACCGGCTACTTTTTTAGACGAGTTCAGGATATTAAGGAAAGGTCGACAAACGGGGAACACAACACCCACGCGAACACCACCACCCAGGGGACGAGGAAGAGGTCAGGGACGAGGAAGAGGAAGAGGCAGGGGCGTAGTAAACAAAGGCAACTCAAATGAAAACACAGATCAAAGAAATCCAGGGATCATCGGAACCAACATTAACAAGCATTGGCATAGCCAATAGGTCTCGCTTTTGGGACCTTATAAGTATTTAGTTATGCAGCACAATATCCTTGGTGCAACAACATCAACTGTTGCATGGTTAAACACGTATAAGGTCCCAAAGGCGAGACTTATTGGCCAATGCTTGTTTTCCTTCCAGACACAACGCGTTTGAAAGTCAAATCCCAGCAGACAGTTCACTTTCAGCACACTCTTCGTTTGGCTTCCTAAGCAGTAAGAGAATACACAGAGGCACCACTAATGCGCCCAAACAATCAATCACCGGCAGTTACACCAGACACTGGTCACCAATCAAAGGTCCACCTTCTCCAAAACAAACACTGCAGGCCATGCTTCTCTTTCAGAAAGAACGCTAAGAGCAGCCTTCCTGCCTCTCAAGGGCAATCAAAGCCACTTGCTGTGCTATTGAAAAACAAACACAAAATACAAGCAGCAATTAAAAGCTCAAATGGTACCTTGCAAGCAGAGTTTCAAGTCAGGAAAATTAAACTGGTTGGAAAAAAATTGTGTGGGGTGTGATGGGCCTCGTACAACAAAAAGAAAAAAAGAAAATACAATAAAAAGTCTATGAATTGAGAAATACAACTCTGAAGGGCCACGCAGGCACATGCTTTCATTTTAGTCTTCACTAGAGAGGTGTAAAGATTCAACATTTATTGCAGCTACACAGCTTGTCGTTTTTATCACTCGCTCGTAAAAACGATCGGACAGGATAGTTTGCTCTCTGTGACTCCATGCAGTGTGTGCCAAAAAAGCACATAAAAGATTAGAAGGAATCATGTAAAAGGAGCTGCACGGGCAAAGAAAACTCGAGGACGTTTCACCACAGAGAGGCAGACACCTGGAGGGGGGAAGGGAGGGGGAAAGCTAGAGAAGGGGGCACGAGTCTGACAGGAGCCGTTGAGGGGGCGCCGGGTAGGGGGAAGATGCATGTTTGGAACAGCAATACCCGTGGGGGAGTGGGAATGGCTGAGAAACGGGGCGAACTAGGCACGAGACCTAGGGAGTAAAGAATTATTCCTCAAGAAAAATACATTGCTTTGCAGACACCAGGAAAAGGATTACACCTGTTCAGCACTAAATTTAAAACGACCCATTGCTCATTGAAGGTGGGAACAGGCATGAGTTAATTGCGTGGTTAATTATTACCTCGAGCACGAGTGTGGCTGCAGAAACGCAGGTCCTTGCAGTTCGGTCCTCGAAGGGGCTGCTCTTACCAAGGCTGGGGCGTCGCTACCAATGCTGCAGCAGGTACGATTGCACCAGGGGCCCAGAGGCCTTAGATGTTCACTGTAGCCTGACTATTAAAGAATCTAACTTTCCAAGCAGAGGTGAGGCGGGGCCATTGTCGTTGCTCACACGATTGGCCCATGGCACCCTTGCTGCGCCTATGACTGAAAGCCATTTGTGAGTCGTTGGCAAGAGGCAAGAAAGTGTCAGGTAGAAACAAGAGCAATTCTTATATTCAATTAAAAAAATAACCAGTAGATGGCAGTGTTGTCCAGGTCTTCCAATATGGGGAGAGAGTGAAGTAAAATCGTCACACGGCTCGAGCAGGCACTCTAATATAACTGCCGAAAACAAAGTTATAAAATCGTTCAAGAATTTAAGCCCACATAAAATGTAGAGTGAGATCAAATGAATAGTCCTCAATGGCGTCATGATGAAAATATCAGGAATGTAACACAGTTGTTTCTATGCGTGCAGCCAGAGAAAATAAACAAACGAGAAGGGAGGGGGGAATGCCAGCAACAGAGGAGCCCGCGAAAGTGAAAGTGATCGTGATTACGATCTACGGAGGAAAGACACATGGCGCTGCGCGCGTGCACGTTCACGTGCACTGTAGCTTTAGGCCACGGCAGCACTTTGAAAAAGCCCAGATATAAAATGTCTCTTGAGCCTTTGGCTCGCGAGCCCTAAAAAACGACATTAAGTCTAGGATTGACTTTTTGCCCTACGGAACTGTTTAATTATGCTGACAAATGTGTTGACATTTTAAAATTTGTATGGAAACTCAATTTGAAAACGTGGCACACGCTTAAAAGCAACAGACCCCATGATGACGTTGGAATGATTACTGATGCAGCAGCACAACCTTTCCTTACGGTTGGCGATGCTAATACGTTACAGGTCATGCACGATCTAGAAAGTTCATCAATGGAAGACAGTGACGAGGTCTCCATATGAAACTTGAACAATATTATTACTGATAAAGCTGCATGTACTGCCTTCAAACCATGCTCTGTATTCTACCCCAATCGTCCACATGATTGTATTGATACTTTTCATGACGTTGTTACCAAAGAACTCATAAAACAAAAATGGCACTAGAAACACCACAGGTTATAACCTATTGAGTAAACAAAAGAACATCATTGTATCTTTATCTCAAGATAAGAATATTGTAATTCGCCCATCTGATAAAAGTGGGAACATTGTGCTGTGGAGTAGACAAATGTATATTGATGAGGCTCGCTGACAACTTGAAGATGATAGATTCTATTGTCCTTGCAATACAATTGCATACAATGATAGCATCACTTCCACTTGGGAAAAACTTGCTGAATGGCAACAATCTGGTATCATCACTGAACCTGAAAACAAATTCACTTGGATATTCAATATCGAGGTACTTCAGCTAACAACAAAACATTGAGAAGGTGATATTACAATATTGAAAGCATCAGGATATGCACAAGATTTCAAAGTTTATACTTTTAGACATATGTTTTGATTCTTTTATATAAGCGTTTCTTTGCTACTCCAATAGTATTATTGCAACTGCTCAATGATTGTTCGCAATCATTTTTGTCCTCTGTCTCAAATTAGTTCTACACTTCTCTTCAAAAATCTTTAAGTCTCTCTTTTCCAACCATAACTCCACATTAAACTATCTGCAGCCTTTGTGTTTTGGCTTGAGAGAGCAATCTGTTTCAAGAACAATGTCATAAAACACAGTCTTTCAAATAATATTTTAGTCTTCAGACTTTGCCTTCACATCACCTGAAGGTCATTATTAGCACAGGCTAAATGAGAACGGTGACATATCGACCACTCTTTCACTGTATGCAGGATCTGTTTTTGGGTGGCCCTTATCTAGGTGATGGCTTACCAATCTGTAGTAACTATTAATCCATCACTTATCCAATAGGATACTGGTGTGTGGATAATAGAGCTTTTGAGGCAGTTTAAAAAATGTACCTTATAAAACATATTTATATATCTGGATATTGTTTTGGACTATCCCTGTTTGGTTCTCCACATCATTGATGGTAACACCATAGAAAAATGTGTCCATTGATAGCTCATATTCTGTACTCAAAAAGACCTTATCAAACACATCTAAACTCCATGCACTTCATATAGTGTACTTCTACTCAAAATGTCAACATCATTGAGATGGCTCTCTGCATGAAATATGTGTCAAATGAAATTGAGAAACGTCTATTCTCCATAACCCAAAGCACTGTCAGTCAATCAATATGAAGCCCACTACTCGGGTAGCAGCATCAGTGGTTTTCTGTCTGCCAATGCAGTCTTAAAAAGGCTACCAGAAGAGAAGGACCTCACAGAAGAAGTTGGTTTCAACCCTCAAACAGAGAGTAGCCAGTGATCTAAAGCAAATCCCAAGGCAGAGCATTACCAAGATTGGGTCCCAGAATTTTGGAGGCCCTACCTCCAAATCAATCCCATTTATAGTGCGGAACCTTCTGAGAAAGAAATGAGCCTCAGTGACTGTCCTGCAACATGCACAGGCAAAACATTTACAAGAAAAGAAGGACCCTTCCTGTGAAAATCCCAGATAACCAAACATAAGACCTTAAACTGAACACTCTGCTTCACTTCAAACCAGTGGAGCAACTGTTGAGCTCATTGGTGCTCCCTATGACATTTTTCAAGTCTGCATGGAAGAGAAGCCTATTTGAATAGTTAATTTTAATAGTTAACACTAATCTAGTGCTGTTATTGCAGGTTCAGCGGAGTAACTTTAGTCATGAGTGTGCTACTTTTTAATGTATTTTTGGCAAAGACCACAGAGATCATATCTATCATGTCTTTGTCAATTCATAAAACGTTATGTTGTACAATTGAGTATCCACTTAGTGTATAACAGTTTAGTTTGTAAGAAACCGCACTCTTGAAAAATCTTCTAGTTAGTAAAACACGTGCCAGCACCATGTTTCAGAACATCCTTTTCAGAAACACTGTAAATATTAATCCTTCTGTGTGGTATTCCTTCAGATTTTTGATTTCTCTTACTAAACCCATGTTTGTGGGCTTTTAGTGCTCTGCACACTAACCAGGGGTAAAGTGCTTGTGCTCTTCTTTTAAACATGGTAAGATTGACATATTCTTAATTGGCACAAATAATTTACTTATTACGTCCCTAATATATGGCATTACATGTATCCAGAGCCTATAAATGCTGCTAGTGGGCTTTCTAACCTCAAAGGATGCACTATAAAGCATATCCCTAGGCCTGCCCCTTCAGCCTGGGCATGCAGTTTTAAACTCCCATTTCAACCTGTCAAAATACACCTTTTGCAAGGACTACACCTTCCTTTTTAATGCCTACTAGTCACCCCTAAGGTTGGCTCTAAATGACTAAAGGGCAGGGTGCATGGTGTTTCAAAAGTAGGACATATAATGTTTTACAGGTCCTGACAGTTCAAAACCTTCAAAGTAGTTTTTCACCTTAGCAAGGCTGGCTCTCCAGTAGGAAAACACTGGTTTACACTATAATAATTTAAACCTATTAATTTCCATTTGGGAGCTGCTAAAAAATGATTCAATGATTAGTTTAAATAGTATTTTAAAATACATCTTAATGGTCAAGTTGGATTTCATATGACTATTTTAGAAATTACACTTTTAGAAAGTTAAAATGTTCCTGCCTTAACCACATGGGCCTTTCTTCCAGTGTTTAGTGTCAACTGAAACTGGTTGCACGATGGCCTGAGGGCTCTGCCCAGCTCCTTCCTGAGCTTAAAAGGATGCCTACCCTTACCCTTACACTTACCTTGTTGTGCCACCCTTTGGCTTGCCAGCCATCTTGAATGCAAATCCAGTTGAGAAGTAAACTGCCCCAGAACTGGTGGGGTTTGCCTGTTTCCATATCCACATCTCTGGGTGGGCACAGGGAGATCTAATCAGGGGAATAAGGGTTCTGCTTCTTGCTTATAGGGAAAGAGGATTGCTTACAGTAAAACACACAGGAAGTGTTGCAAACATGGTTAGGGTTACCCCAGAGAACTTTTATTAGAGTGGGCAGGAGTTTCCCCTCTCTCATGCTGACACTTGGCATAAATGAGGCACCTCAGTACCCTTCACAGAGCACTTCAGGCCCTTTGAAGAATCAGAAGAAGGACTTAAATGGCTGCGCTTTCTTGCGCACCGCATGGACCGTTCACGCTGAGTTTCCAGAGCTCTTCACTCTACTGGCACTAAATTGTATCGTGAGCAGTGAGACATGCATATTTTCCGCCCATTGGGGGAACTCTGCGGAATCCTGCAGCGTTGTATCTAACTCTGCGGAATTCCGTGTAGTGAAACTCAGTGAATTCCACCAACTCCTAATTGTTATAGTTTTGGTGTCCCTTTATTTATTAAATATTCTCAATTTCTCTAAATTGGTTTGAGATTTTTCTGCATAAACGCTTTCCACTTTGTCTCTCAATTAGGCTTAGCTGGGTGAGCACAGGTTTATTTCCGAGACTTTTGTGGGTCTGCCTGATAAGGATTGTGATTATTACTTGAGGTGGGTTCTCTCCCCCTTCAACTAATACTCCAGTTTCTTACAATATTGATTATCAAACATGCTACTCCGTCATTATTTCTAACAAAAAAATACAGAGTATGATAGCTGAACACTCATGAAAATGAAGTAGATTTAACAATGTCGAGCATTTTTTAATATTGCCTACAGTAACGAATAAAATCATCAATAACTAAGAAAATAAAATTTCATTGAAGGAAATAAATTGAGGTGTGCACTTAGTTTGTGCATGAATCTTTCCACTTCAGGTAAACGGACTCGGACTGGCTCTATTGGGAACCAGGCATATTTCCAGGAGATTGGAATGTCGGTGCTGCTTCTGGTGGAAGTGGAGGCGGCTTTTGGTGCTAGTGGCCAGGGTGGCTGCTTCCTACTGACCGTCCGTCCTGCCCACTGAGCCTAAAGCCAACTGCAAAGGCAAAGGAGTTTAAATTGCAAGCAGTTAGTCAGAGATCTGTGACTGCCTGCACTGACTTTAAAAAACAGGGGGCAGATTTATGTTTCCTGGCGCATCCCTGCAAATCAGCAGGGATGCGCCAGGAAATATGCGTCACGAAAGTTTACCCTTGTGCCACAATAAATGCGCCTCATTTACAATGCAGCGCATCGTGGCGCAAGGATAAACAGATGCGTGACGCATCTGATGGCGGAAGGTTGGCGCATTGCTGGAGTTGCGTCGCAAGCGCGACGCAGCTCCAGCAAGGCTCGGGGGTGCCCTATCGTCACAATGCTGCGTCAATCCTTACGCCTGCTTCAAGCAGGCGCAGGGTTTTGACGCAGCATGGCCGGAAAAGTGACTGAGTAAAATCTTGTAGATTTCACTCAGCCACTTTTCGGAGGCGTTCCTGCGCCGGAACGCCCTCCCCCGTGCAGGTACGCCCACATGTGGGGCAAGCTTTACAACGTAACGCATCTCCCTAGATGCGTTACATTGTAAATGGGGCGCAACATGGCACAGGGTTTACGCCGCCGCTGCGTCACAAAAGTGACGCAACGGCGGCGTAAAAGTGGCGCATGTCCGATATAAATCTGCCCCCAGGTGTTTGTTTGCAAATGGTTTTATAGCTGGACAGAAGCAAGAGAATTGCCACTAGTTTGTAACCTCTATCAGGGATTAAGAAGGAAGACAAATGGCAACTGTAAATAGAGCTGGGAGAGCCAACATATTAACAAGAAGAGACGAGCCCGGAGTCTGGCAAGGGCCTAAGATCCCTGCACGAGCCGAGCCATTAAAACACTAGTGATGTAATTCATGCAGCAAACATCTAATCCTGGGCGGAATTTCAATTATGCTGGAATAACTGCAGTCACTTCAGTAATTCTGAGTTACTCCTTAATGCAGAATTACCTATAAATACACAATTACTCCTGTTCGTGTACTGAGATTACTGCAGTGCTCTTTTGTTGGATATTTACTAAATCGTTTGTCAAGGGTGCAGGTTGCAGCAGCTAAACTTGCCCTGAATAGACCTCGGAGAGCCTCTGCCTCCCTAGGACTGAAGGAGCTATATTGGCTACTGCTTAAGCAAAGAATATGGATTTAATCACTTTGCATGGCACTTAAAGCTTTCAGGGGCTGGCCCCACCCCCCTGCAAAAGAGTTTGAGAAGGTACATTCCAAACAGACCTCTTCGATTGACTTCAGCCAATTTGTTATTTGTGCCTAAGTTTAGGAAATCCAGGCAAGGAGGCTGGACCTTCATGGTCAGTGCAGCCAAGCTCTGGAATTAAATTCCTCCCTCACTAAGATGAATAAACGCCCTGTTGCAGTTTAGAAGGGCACTTAAGACTTGGCTCTTTCTTAAGTAGTTTGAGTCAAGCTGGTATTTCTTCTTTAGGTGATCTAACTTCATTCTCTTCAAGGTTTTCCCTATTTCATTCTGTGTCTCTCATTATTGTTACTGGCCAGTGCCAGGATACCAGTTGGTGACAGAGAGCTACGCTCACCCCTACAAACATCATGTAAAAATATGATGAAGTTTCTTTAAAATTAAAAAAAGTGTATTTCTTAAACGTGAGGGAGTATTTTACCTTTGTATATCAGATTATATTGCTGCACTAAAGGTATTTATTAAAAGTGATAGATTTTAAACATGAACGAGGAAACATTCGTGTCTGCCACCCTGATGGCAATTCCATTAATGAATTAGGAGGCAAATCAGCTGTCAATTAGTTGTTTATGTGACTTAAATTCATGTTATATACGGAACACCGTCATAGTCTACTAAATTGAACATAGATTTTTGTACAGCACACATACTGAAGGCAGGTATTTTAAGGTGCTCTCATATGTGATAATGGAGAAAACATAGGCTAAGTGAAATAAAATATTTGTGTAGGATAACACAATTTGGTCAAGTGGGAAGCAGGAATTGATCCCAGGTTTTATTGTGTATCTGTGCAATTCATTCACTAGATGAGCATCTCTCACTCCTGTTTTGCATCAAACATTAATGATTTGTGTTTAATTCTTGGCACATAAGGGTAGACTGGTAATGCATGCTATGGCCCCAAATGTCTTTTAGGGAGTGGAAGATGATGAAGTTTCTGCGTAATTGGACAAACCCTGGTGTTTCTTTGTCAGGAGACATTCTGAAAGGGTGGCAAATATTTTATTCTTGTGGCTACTTACATAGAAAGGGGTTGAGTGTGGGCTATGATAATTTCTTTAGCTTTTACTCATGGAAAAATGTTGCAAAATTGTATCCTGTTGTCTGAAATGCAAAAACATGCAAACACATAGGGGTCGATTCCGATCTCGCTCGGAAGGACTCCGAACGCGATCCGTGGGGAAAAAGATATGAGTCGGACGTGTGTTTCATGACCGACTTGGACACCTGTTCAAGCGAGCAAGTACGATGCGAGTGTACGCGTGTGTTCCGACCGTACCGTTTCCGGATCCGAGCCGCTACAACTGACTTGTACGGACACGATTCGCACCGCGCAATGGAGATGTTTCAC
This sequence comes from Triturus cristatus, assembly GCF_964204655.1. NCBI lineage: Eukaryota > Metazoa > Chordata > Amphibia > Caudata > Salamandridae > Triturus > Triturus cristatus. The sequence goes on from NC_140587.1 coordinate 377,413,009, forward strand.
GACCGAGCGAGTACGATGTACGCGTCGGACAGCTGGATCGAGCCGAAGTTTCCGGCTCGCAAAACATCCGGGTCCGCATCAGACCCCCATCACACACAGCCTTATGACTCGGACACAGGGGGAGACCCAAGGGTCTCCCCAGCACAGGCATGTACGGTGCGGATGGCACCGACGCGTACCCACTGTAGGGGGGGCCCTTGTGCAAGACGTACCCATTCAGTCAATGGGAGTCCATGTACGCTTCGTACGACCGGCTCCCATTGACTTCTTTGGGAGCCCGACCGAAAAAAGTCGGGCAGCATGTGGCCGCATCGTACTCGCTCAGTCGGACTGCAGGGGTCCGGCTCAGTCGGAAACCACTCCAGATCCGGCTCGGTTGGAGAGCCTTCTGACCCAGATCAGAATCGACCCTATAGTAGTAATAAATGGCCTGCCTTATTTCTTCATGTGAGAAAGTGGATTATTAGTTGTGGTGAATGGTAGTCCACCACAAGTAGTATTGGCACTATTATGCATCAGTCCAGTAAAGGTTTCATTAATTTAAACCTGAGCTCAACCTCAGGTAGTTCTGGCACAGAGCAGAAAGGCTTATTTGAAAGAAATTGTTTAAAGCAATTTGAAGTACCAAAACAGTTAAAAAAACACACACAAAAATCTCAATGCATTTTTTTAAAATAGTAACTCTGGTAGACCGTGGGTCATATATGAGAGACAGGTTGGTCCCAGTCAAAGAGTAACCTTAGAACTTAGAAAATTCTCAAGAAGGTAGCTTTTTCTGCGGGGCAAGGCTGCAGACTGGAGATGGGCTTGTTGACATAGGACTAAGGGCCTGATTACAATCTTGGTGGACAGGGTAACTCCCGGATATCCCATCCGCCGTATTACAATTCCATTATGTCCTATGGGACTTATAATGAGGTGGACAGGATATCCATCACATTTGTTATGGAGTATCCCATCCACCAAGATCGTAATCAGGCCTTCAGTCTCAAAGAAACCATAGATGAAGGTAGTGAAGTTCAGTGTGTGCAAAGTCCAGAGTCCGTGGCCAGTAATTCCTCGACGTCGATAAGATGCTGCTCAGCATCAGGTCTGGTGAAGATTTCTACCTCTGGCCATAGAGTCTTTTCTTGAATTATGATTTTCTCAGCGGGATCAGCATAGTCAGATGCTAATCGCCGCCAGGCCCTCTGAATCAGATTTGCTGTTGTGGAGAAGAACATAGCTGGAATTGTGGTGAAGTCAGGCCCCCTGGTGATTCATTCTCAGCGGATCTGCTGGCAAGCTGGTCCCGGTCCAATGACAGTTCTCGAAGAAGAATTTTGAGAAATCGTTTCAAAGCCCCAACTTTTATAGTTAGGCAAGAGGGGTACACTATGATAACAGCCAATAGTTCCAGGACCTCAGGAACAGAACTTTGGGGTCAGGACTTGTAGGAAATTGGATTTTTGATTGAGAGAGGTGAAGAGCCATCTCAAGCAGCAACCACAATCCATATCAGGGTGAACCACAAAAACTCACTGAATTAACCTGTGCTTAACCCTCTGGTATGTGAAAAAAAGAAGTCAGGCTTAACTTAGAGGCACTGTGTAAAGTATTAAAGCGCACACACAAACAGTAATAAAGTGAAAACATAACACAACAAAAACCACAAACAACTTTAGAAAAATAGAGCCAACTGTAATAAAGAAAATGATACCACAATGAATTAAATCCAATCAGTAGAACCAGAGTTATGAATTTTAATTTTTTTAAAGTGAAAAATAGTGCATAAAAGATCACTGCGCCAACTGCGGGTCTCTGGTCAGTGGCGCAAAATCAAACATTTAAGCCGACCACTGTGGAGCGAGGTCCAGCTACACAAGGTGTACTGGTCCAGGTCTTGGCTTACCTTCAGACTTAGGAGAAATTTCAAGGAAATGTTCCTGAGAACGAAAAATTCAGCGGGCAAAGTAGCCAGCAGTGTCTAAGGAGGAAGCATCATCCTCAGAGAGCTGCTGGACACAGTTATAGTGAAGAATTCTACGTTCGTACTTTGTCACATTTTTGGAAGCTGAAAATCTCCAGCGGGACAAAGCTGCAGGTGGTAGTCGAAGAGGGCTCCATGAGGTCAGATACCTCAGAGGTTCTCAGAGGTCCCGCTGAATAGAATTTCCTGCTGCAGATACAAATTTAACGGGAGCTACTGCGAAGTCACGCTGACTGATGATGCACCTCACCTGGATTGGCAAGCAGGTAGGTCCCAGTCTCCTGTTAGTTCTCAAACCACTTTTTGGTGAAAAATGTTGTAAGTCCCAAGTTTCAGGTTTTGGCTGGAAGAGCACCTTTAGCACCACTTCCAAGGATCCAGGACTGGTTGGTCACCACTTGGGAGTCAAGACTCACTCCAGGCAGAGGCCAGATGCAGGGTTCAAGGACTCTGGAGTTTGTTATGTCCCTGTAGCTCACACAGGAGGCCAGCCAACTAGCCCTTGAAGTTACTCTGGTAGACCTGGGATCAAGCCACAAGGCAGGCCTCAAGCAGAAATGCAGTAATCTGATGGTACAAGGGAAGCTTCAAACAGCAGGGCAGTCCTCTGGTAGCCCCACAACAGTCCTCAGAGGTACAAAGCAGGCCTCAGTAGCGTGGCAGTCCTCGTACAATCAGTCCTGTTAGAAATGGGGGTCTCTAGTTGGCAGAGGTAGGTACCTTTGTCCAAATCGGGACCCTTGCTTTTGGTTAGGGTAAAGGGGATACACACTTTAGATAACCCCTGCTCACCCCCTGGGTAGCTTGGCATGAGCAGACAGGCTTATCCCAAAGGCAATGTGTAAAGTATTTGTACTCAAACACACAGTAATATAGTGATAACACCACAAAGGGACACCGCACCAGTTTAGGAAAAATAAAGTATCTTTATCTAAACTCAACAAGACCAAAATGACAAACATCAAACATACAGGTAATAAGATATGACTTCAGAACAGTTATTGCAAAAATAAAGCTTGTAGAAAACAAATAGCTCCACCTGGCACTATTGCGACACCGTGACAGCAATAAATCCAAAGTACGGCGCCGAGCGCGAGGAGCACGGTGTCGGACACGGAGCCACACAGTCCCCTTAACAAACAGTACATTGGAAATGCAGTCTATGACGAGGCACAGCGTTATGGAGGTGAGGCCTCGGCGCCGAGGTCGAGACCGGCTCCCTGGCTGCCACGAGAAGGCGAGATGTCATGTTCATGAAGAGGCGACGTGTTGAGTCCAGGACAAGGGAAGTCAGTTGCATCGGCGGTGAGGCATCGGTTCCGGTGACGGTGCAAAGTCGGCGATTTCGTGGAGTCACCCTCAGCAGTTATCAGGACCGTGATAGCAGGATGCAGGCGCTGGCGATGTTGGAGTTGGTGTGAGCGCTGGTGTTGGGAAATGACGATAGCTGCAGGCATTGTCAGGAGTCGAAGGGCGTCAGAGCTGCGATTCAGGCTCAGCGGTGCGTTGTGCACTTCACAAGCGGTGCCCCTGGCCTCGGTGCAGGTCACGGAGTCACAGTGGGGTTGCTTCCCACTCCCAACAGCAGGAACAACATCCAAAGGTCCAAAACTGGAATAGGCAAATCCTGGCAGGTCAGAACTCTCAGCAATAGAGTTCATGGGAGCTGGGCAGCTGGGGGCGAAGTCTTTGTGTCCCTGAGACTTCAGAACAGGAGGCCAGCACACACAGGCCCTAGAGATTCTTCTTCAAGCACGTTCACAGCAATGTTCCGGTCATTGTCCTTTTTATGGCAGAAGCAGCATTTGCAGGCCAACCCCACACAGCAAACAGCAATGGGGCAGTACTGCTGCTCACAGCTCTCCAGCTCTTCTCCTTGGCAAAGGTTACTCTTGAGTCCAGAAATGATCTAAAGTTCTGGGGTTCAAGATCTAATACTTATACCCCATTTTGTCTTTGTTCTCTTTGTGCAAGGGTCTCTGAGCCCAGTCCAAACCAGTTCTATCCTCACTGGTGCAGTATGACCACAGGGGGTGAAGACAGCATTGTGCAAGGGAGACAGGCCCTATTCAGGTGAAAGTAGAACTCCTCCCACTACTCTAAATACAGCCAAGGTATTTTCAGCTCAGCTCTTGAGTCCTCCAGGAAGGGCCAGGCACACCTCAACCCCCCCAGTGGCTGTCTACAATGGATGCACATCCCCAGCCCCTGTCACTCTAAAAACAGACAGTCAATCCACAAGCAGGCAGAGGCACACAGAATAGTTAAGCATGAAAATGTCTACTTTTTAAAAGTGGCATTTTCAAATGCATAATTTAAAAACTATCTTCACTAAAACATGTGTTACTAAATTCTGAGTTCAGAGAGCCTAAACTTTATTTCACTATCTTGTCCCAACGGGAAATTATACTTGTAAGATGTTACAAAGTATCTCCCATTATTCGGGGGCGCTAGAGGCGCACTGCAAGATGGCCGCACCCTAGTGTAGCTAAGCCCGTCCTTAATCTGCCTGGAATCGCCGCATCTGATCTCCGAAACTTCCCAAGCTCACCTGTAAGATCCCCCTGCACACATCGGCGCCATTCTGGTGTGGCGTGGAGCGCCATAGAGGCTGGATCGCTGCAGTGCCGAGCCCCGACAAAAATACGCAAAATGGTGGCCGCCGCGATGTTATGCTGACGAATCTCGCCTGCTGATGCCACACCGGTGTGCCGGTTCGGGGAGACGAGTTGCAGAAGATTGTGGGCTGCTGACACTGTATGAACCGTGGGACAGCGACTTCAAGTGTGGAGATCTCGTGGGCTGTTAGCACGAATACTGGCCTCTGACTGAGTGCGCTGAAGCGTGCGGCCTAGCTGTGGACTCCCTCACCCGGCGCTGAGGTGCTGCAGGCCTGTTGGAGATATCGACACTCACGGTGCTGGCCTCGGTAAGCAGGGCGCGGCCCTGCTGGGGCCCGCAAATGCAGCAGCGGGTGTGGGCCTTGGTTTGGGTCGTGGCCTGCGAGCTGGGGCGTGCGCCTGGGGGTGTGCAGGCATCTGGCGCGGCTCCTCTGGGGGATGCCTGGAAGCGTGGGTGTCACCGCAGTGACTGTGTCTGCCGGTGGTTAAGGAAACATGCCAATGAACCTGCTATCAGGACTAATCGCTCCTCCGCTGCATAGTGGTTACTGAACAGTGGGGATTCTCCTGGCGGCCTGCTCCTTTCTGCACCGTGTAGGACGTGTGTCACAGATTGCTTCGAGGTTGTATTGTCTTGGCCCTCGTGGGAGCGGCGACCTGGGGAGACAACATTGACAGCATTGCTACAGGCTACATTGGTCTCTCACTGGGTTCTGCAGGGGAACGATCTACGGTTACTGTAACTGCAGAGACCTGCTGACTCCATTTTAGAGATGCTGCAAGCCATAGACATTTGCCTGTGAGGAGCTTCTTAAGCGTAGCCTTCTGAAAACTGTTGGGCCTAGTGTCTGTGGGCTCACGTTTACACTCCACACAGCGCTGGGTAGTGAATCTGCATTGTGCTTCAAGCTGGACAACTGTGAGATTCTGAGCCTGACGTCCCCCTGCTACTCTCCGATTACACAGTGGAGCCTTGAGTGTGGGGTGCTGCGGGATCACTGAGGCTTGGATCTTGTGTCTTGGTGGATCATTGAATATTCTTGGTTTGCGCTGCCTCTTTTCCCGCTAACTGTGGAGAGTGGATGGCATTAAGCAGATTGCTGGCACATCCGAAGATTGGGCATGCGCCGACTAGTTGGAGGGGCAGTGCGTTGGCGCCTAGTGCTTAAGCTAGGTTTTTGACCTACTACTGTCTTCTGGAGACCTTATGCCTCCCCCTGTGCTCCACTCCTCTCATTTTGTCACTGGCCACAGGGGGTACCTTCAGTGGGAGAGGCCATGGGAAAAACGGATAAATCACAGACATTCGAGGCACGTAAACCATCTAGAACTCTGCAGAAAGCTGCATCTGACTCAGAGGCAGATGCCCAAGCTGACGCCCCCCCACCCTAGAAGCTACGTTGCTGGCTATGCAGAGCAGTCTACAGTCCATTGCAGTTAATCACCGACTGGACCACATGTCCTCTCAGCTAGAAAAACAAAATGTTCGCATGAGGGAGGTGGAGCAGAGGGTGTCTGCTACGGAGGACGGCCTGGACGAAGTTTCAGAAAAGACACTCAATATGGAGAAAGTATTATCCCTCATCCAGGCCAAGAATGAAGATTTGGAGGCACGGTCCCGGCGTAACAACATTAGAATTACTGGGCTGTCGGAATCCACCAATGTGGTGAAAATGGAGACCTTCATAGAAAACCTCATAACTGAACTATTTGGCGTAGAACAGCTTTCTAGCATGTTTATTGTGGAGCGCGCCCACAGATCCCTTGCTGCCAGACCTGTCCCAGGGGCTCCTCCCCGCCCTATCATAGCCAGGCTTTTGAACTATAGAGACCGAGATACCATATTGAGGATGACAAGAGATAAGGGAAATATAATACACCAGGGCAACTCACTGGCCTTCTTCCCTGATTTCATGGTGGCTGTTCAAGTGGCCAGACGAGAATTTGGCACCGTGAAAAAATTCCTGGAGACGGAAGGGGTCCCATATGCGATGCTGTACTCGGCCCGACTACGCATAGGCCCGGACGGGGATTGTAAAATCTATTTTTCTTCAAAAGCTGCTCTGGAGCACGCTAAATAGTTAAAGCAGAGGAGACATGAGGCCAGTACTGCGCCGCACGAAGAGGAGTAGATGTGAGCTGCAGAACATTGAACATTGCTGGATGCTATCCACATGTATCTTTTCTAAAACCACTTCTGACGTACTGTACATTAGCGTGTACTGCCTGGAATGATTTCTAGCCCCATGCAATGCTTCTCTAGTAGAATGTTTTCACTGGCTTTTGGTCGTGACGACATGGGCACTCTAAATTCTCCGTGGCTAATGTACTCTCATAATACTAGTTTTTCTTTATGGGTTGTACGTGGCTCACTGAATGTGTCTATTACAGGTTTCGTGGAGCCATACTATGTTGTGCTTCTGCGGCGGTGCCTCACTGCCCTGGCTGAATCTGTGCTTTGCTTCATTATGCGACATGTCATTGACGTATTTCTATCCTGGAACAATATTAGACCTGCTCAGCCACCTCCTACTATGCGGGAGGTCAGTAGCACTCAGTGCCCCTGAAACTGACTGTACCCCAAATGCATATTGTCTTTGTTAGGTATGTTGGGGAAGGGGTGGGAATATTTGGGGAGGGCCTTGGCAAGTTGGGGATGCTGAAGTGGGTGGGGGGTCGGGGGTTTGTTTTGGGGAAGGAAGAATGGTATTGTAGCTGGACTGGCCATCCACCGAGCTGGTGGACCATGGTATTTCGGACACGCATTACACGTCTTAATACTCAGGTCTTCAGTTAATGATGGCTTCAAATCATGAACAGTACAGTTAAGTTCCTTTCTTGGAATGTACGCGGGCTTAATTTATTTATTTATTTATTTATAGTTAAATTTATAAGGCGCTACAGCTTACCAAAAAGGGTTTCCCGGCGCCAGGAAGGCAGTGAAGCAGACTGATGAAGTACAAAGGGAGAAATCATTGGCTGAACAGCCAGGTCTTTATGGATCTACGGAAGCAGATGTAGTTGGTTTCTTTTCGAATGGTAAGTGGCAAGGTGTTCCAGAGGGTGGGGCCAAGGTAGGAAAAGGACTTGCCACCCATCCTGGCAAGTCTGAAACGAGGGATCGTAAATTTCTCAAGCGTCGAAGAGCGAAGGTGACGCGTAGGAATGTAAGGGCTAACAAGAGTATGCAGGTACGATGGTGCCAGACCCTGCCTTATCTTAAACATAAAGCTCAATGCTTTGAATTTTATGCGACTTACCACTCTAAGCCAATGAAGATCACGAAGGTAATCGGAAATGTGCAAGCTTCTAGGAATTTTGCACAGAAGTCTGACTGCAGCGTTTTGAACCAGCTGCAGTTTGCGGGTTACAGTCTTGCTGGCACCTAGTAGCAGGACATTTCCGTAGTCCAGCCTTGAGGTTATGAGGGCATGGACCACGGTTTTTTGAGTGGTAGAGGGCAGCATCTAAATGATTTTTTGCAGCCATCTCAAGATGGTAAAGCATGTTGCTGCGACCCTGATGGCCTGTTGGTGCCAAGACTGAGAGTCAATTCAATTCAATTCATAAAGCTTTATTCGATGCATTGCAATAATGACCATAAAAGCATATATAATCAACAACACCAAATAGCATCATTCTAGATACAGTGATACAAATGAGCCTAACAAATGATTAAAACATCAGACTTTTCCATGTTTGAATACATTTAAAAAGGTAGGTAGCAGTAAAAAAACAGATATCTGCTTCACGCATATTAAAAAGCAATTTCATAGAATCGTGCACAGTACGTACACCATATGTCACAAAAATTGGTTTTAAAAAGTATTCGCAAATGGTAGTACAATTTACATATTAAAAGTAGATGCAAAGTGCTTTGTGCAGAAGTACCATCACAGGGACAGGGTCCTACCGGGTGTGAGTTAGGAGAGGGGAAGGCTACCAGGTTATGTACAATACCAAGTCTAAGTCTGGTCAACACAAATCGGTGGGAAGCTCTGGTAACATTACTGAGATAGATTTGATACCCATCTCCATCCACGTGTTTGTTATAGAATGTGCTGGTAACTAAAAGACCAGCCCTCACCTTCCGTCTCTCCCCCCAATAGGTCATAAAAATATTCTTCATCTCAACTTTAGACAAAACTGAGGCAGCATAACAATCCTTAGTAACATCCAATCCATAGATATCTCTAAAACTAGAGACAACATATTTTAGCCATGGAATGTTGAGATAGTTATCATGGGAAAGACAGTCAGTGACTACTGCCCTGTTTAAGGAAGTCTCATCCTTCAGCCAAACAGATCGCCACAACATTAATGGCTTTAAGGAGATCATGTCAGATAAAGGATAAATCCCTAACTCTCTATGGATTAATTCGTTTGAAGTGGATTTGGGTAGGCACAATAACCTTTTGAGGAAAAGATTTTCCTCTAGTTGTAGAAGGCTATTGAATGAATATCCCCAAACTCCTGCACCACAGAGGACAGTAGACACGCTACGAGCTTTATAGATTTGTAGCATATCCCAAATACGCCTATCCCCTAATTTAGCAGCAAACTTAAAAACACCATGGGCACTTTTCACCATCTTAAACCGTATATTAGTGATTTCATGGGTCCATCTGCTATCCTTAGCAAAAGTAATTCCCAGATAGCAGAATTTATCTACTTGTTGGACCCTATCCCCATCTAGAAAATAGGATTGGGATCTCCTAGACCCTGCCCCACAGGTCATAATGAAGGTTTTAGTTTTGTTGATGAGTAGTTTTCTATTTTCAATAAAAACAGATAAACTATCCATCAAACGTTGGAGCCCTAGTGGGGTCCTTGCCAATAACACGGCATCGTCAGCATATAACAGTACCGGTACGTCAAGGCCGTCAATCTTAGGAACATCAGCGCTCACCCCCTTTAAAACAGCATCTACTTCATTTATAAAAAGCGTAAAAAGGAGTGGGGCAAGCACACATCCTTGTCTAATTCCCCGGCGAATCCTAAACTTTGTCGTGCACTCCCTTGAGGGGCCATATCGGATACAAGTGAGGAGATTAGAATATAATTGGGCAAGAAAAACAACTATGCCTTCAGGTGCGCCCATTTCTAGCAATTTGGTCCAGAGAATCGAGTGGTCTACCATGTCAAAGGCACTACTCAAATCCGCAAAGCAGAGATAAAGGGAACCCGTTTTAGCCTGCGTATACTTCCCTATAAGGAGATTTAAATTTGAACACTGGTCCACGGTTCCACGCCCTTTCCTAAAGCCATACTGGGTACTAGCCAGGATCCCTTTTTCTTCAGCCCATTGTTCCAACCTAGCCAATAAAACCCTACTCATTATTTTGACCGAGGAGTCTAATAGGGAGATAGGGCAGTAGTTCTTAACATCCCCTCTATCACCTTTTTTATAGATTGGTATTATAATTGATTCTTCCCAAGTAGGTGGGACCCCGGCACAAATAGCAGCATTAAATACATTGGCTAACAACGGTCCCCACAACTCAGGCACAGCTTTATACACATCAATAGGGACCCCATCTGGGCCCTGCGCCTTGCCCCCTTTACTGGCATTAATACTTAAAATGACCTCCGCGGTGGTAACATCCAGCGGAATAGAGGACCATGGACCACAACTGTCTTCAGACAATATGTTAAAGTTGAAGATAGTAGAAAAATGGGTTACCCAGGTAGCCTTATTTACATTAGAAGTGAGTTCAGGGACCATATCATCCTTAAGGAAGGGGCAGTTGACTGTTGCCCAAAAGAGAACACTATTATGTGTCTCCGCAGCCTGGGTCAATTTGTCCCAGGCCTCTTGCTGGAGCTCTTTCTTGCGTCGCTTGACCTCAGACTTATAATTCAGCCTGAGTTTTTTGACCGCAGTCATATCTCTTGGCCTAACGGCCAGGCCCAGCTTAAGCTCTGCCAACTTGGCAGTACAGCCATGGTCAAACCAACCTTTCCTGGGGGCTAATTTCCCAGAGATAGTTTTAATAAATTTGGATTCAATAACTTTATTAATGGATATAAAATCCTTAACAATGTCAGTGGCCTCACGATCACACTCAAGGATAGCAGTAATATTTCCTCGACAATCCTTAACTATAGATTCGATAGCTCCATCAGCTTTTTCTCCTCTCCATCTAATTCTTACGCCATTGGATCTGTGTGCTTCGATACTAGCCACAGAACGTTCAGAGGGGAGAACTCTACATTTCCACAAAAAAATAGCAGTAGTAATGCAATTATGGTCACTTAACATATAATCAGTGACCTTAGGTGGCTTACACAGTGAAGTTATGTGGGACGATACACAAATGTGATCAATCACAGTGTTAGCGTTCCTACCCGTAAATGTAGGGATGAAATCACCTAGTTCGTTCTTGGCATTTTCTAAAATTACCAAATCAAGGGAAGCCATTAATTTATTCAAGGATTCTCCTTAGGGATTATGTGGGAAGTGTAAATCGTCTTCCTCAAAAAGATTCCTAACCCCACAAGCCCCGGTGTTTGAAAAAATACAAGTAGAAATATTAAAACCCCCTACCCAAATATAATTAAATACATTATTAACCCCAGAGGTTACATTTTCTAAAGCTACCTCTAGCTCAATCACGGCACTGTACCTCGTGCTATCAAAGACGTTATTATAAAAATTAATTAAAATGATGTTAGAGCCCAGATTATCTGATAGCCATAAGATTCGAGAGTGGACACCAACAGTCAAGTATCTTTTTACTTCAATTGGGGTTTTAACAGAAACCAAAACCAAAAGTCCTCCCTTCGATCTGCCAGATGGGGATGCCAGAGCTGGCAGATTAAATGAAGCATGGCCGGGATAGCTGACACTTTCCCTACACCAGGTTTCTTGAAGACAAACGATGTCATGGGAGCTAAGAAACTCAACCCAACCTGGGTGGTCACCTTTAGCAGCTAAACCAGCGATATTCCAACTAACTATCGAACAGGGCGACTGCTCACAGCCATTTTGGGACCTTGAATTCAAGCAACCCATCTCTGCCCTCCCTGTTTCAACCTCAGCTATACTAGCGAGATCCACATCCCTCTCAGCAGTTACTACTACGGGGGCCTGTTCCTTCTCAATATTACCTCCCTGATTCTCAGGGACTATAATAGGTGGTTCGAGACATACACACTGGGCAACTTCTCCCATGCTTGTACAGCTTGAACTCGGGGGGGGGTAAAGGTGCCCAAAAGAGCTCGCCCATACACCTGTTGTCAATCGACAGTCTCCAGTCCACTAAACCTGTTTTGTAAGAGAGTCGTCAATGTAGACGGCCAAGTTCCGTACATGATTAGAGGGTACCGGGGGGGTACCCATCTCGGTAGGCCAGTGAGATGGACCCCAGAGGTCTTTATCCTTTCCCAGTACTAAGACCTCGGTTTTATCATCATTAAGTTTATGATGGTGTTTAGCGATCCATGAGGTGATGTTAGTCAGGCCAAGTTGTAGATCAGATGTTGAATGGGGATCAGCGGAAGAGAGGGAAAAGATAATTTTCGAGTCATCTGCGTAAGAGAAGAGAGTGAGGCCGGCTTGATCGGCTATGTCCGCAAGAGGCCTTACATAAAGATTGAAAAGCAGAGGGCTAAGTATAGAGCCCTGGGGTACCCCATGGGGGGAAGAGTGAGTGTCGGAGTTGTTAGTGGATGAAAAAATCTGGAAAGTGCGACCATTCAAGAAGGAGATGATCCAGTCCAGAGCAGAACCACCTATGACCAAGGATTTTAAAGTTTTAATAAGTGTAGAATGTGATATGGTGTCGAACGCTGCGCTGAGGTCGAGCAAGAAAAGCGCCACGGTTTCTCCACAGTCAAGATGGTGGCGGAGCTTCTCTGTGACGCCTAGAAGGGTGGTTTCAGTGGAGAAATTGGACCTGAAACCGGATTGAGAAGGATGAAGGATTTCATTCTGTTCGACAAATTGGGCAAAGTGAGAGTGAATGTGATTCCCTAAAATCTTGGAAAAAATTGGCAGGAGGGAAATAGGGCGGTAGTTAGAAAGAATGAGGGGGTCAGCAGATGGCTTTTTCAACAAGGGAGTCACCATAGCATGTTTCCAAAGAGTTGGAACTACCGATTCGCTGAGAGATGCATTGAGGATATTCAGAACGATATGCATGTGGGAGAGATCCAGCTGTTTAAGAATAGAGGGGGGTAGGGGGTCGCTAGGTGAGCCGGACTTTACTTTATTTAAAATTAGATTAAGAGAATCCATATTAAGAAGAGGCCAGGTGTCAAGAAGAGGAGTCATTTTGGTATGCACAACCGGTGACTCAACAGCAGACTGTTCATCGATACCTGGATACAGGGAATTCTGAGCAGTAGTAGAAAGTGGTGTGGTTGAAAGGCTGCTATCAGGATGGAAGTTGGCAATATCAAGGTGGATCTTCTCAATTTTTTGTTTAAAAAAGTGAGCAAGATCCTCACACTGGTCGCTTCCCAGAGGTGGAAGAGCAGCCAGGGTCTCAGATCCGGCGAGCTTTTTGACCAAGCTAAAGAGTGTCTTGGAACAATTTGTAGCCGAGGTGATAGAGTTCGAGACAAAGATAGCCTTGGTGGATTTACATAAATTGTGATAAAGTTTTTTTGATTTTATGTATGCTGTTTTAAATTCTGGCATATAGTCTCTCCTCCATTTACGTTCCAGGGATTTGCATTTCGATTTTTCGATTTTTAGAGCATCATTAAACCAAGGAGCCGGAGGACGGTGACTGGTGAATTTTTTCTGAGTAGGAGGAAGGCAGGAATCAATGGCAGTTAAAAGCCAATTATGTACATTATCGGAAAAAGACTCAACATTAGATTCAGGTAGAGGACCATTCAGGCATAGGGCATCATTAAAGGCATTCAGGTAGAATTTTTTCCAGTCTCTTTTGGAAGTCTTTAGAGAATGAGATAGAGATGTGGATGCAAGGGGAGTCGAGAAAGTGAATGAAGATAGGAAATGGTCAGACCAGTGAATGGGCAATGCTGGGTCACAATGAAGACTAGGAAGGTTGGAAAAAATGGGGTCGAGGAGGTGACCAGCTTTATGAGTGGGTCCCGAGTTATGTAAAAAGATGTTCATACCGGCAAGATCAGAAATAAAATTGCTGCAAGTGGGATTAGCAAGATTGTCTAAATGTAAATTGAAGTTGCCGAGCATTGAGAAATTATTAGCATTCATGATCAGAGGGGTGAGGTAGTCCGGAAAAGATGTGGCCCAGGAATTGGGAGGGCCGGGTGGACGATATATAAGGAGGCCAGAGAAAGTGAAGTGGGGGTTAAGAGTTAACTTGAATAAAGCGGCTCTACAATGAGGAATGTCTACCGCACGGGTACTCATAGTACGGCCCACGGGCCGCCAGCGGCCCGGCAAGCCTTTATTGGCGGCCCGCGGACCTTGCCTTGCATTTCCTATGACTAAACAGTGAAGATGGCCGCAGGAGCACACGTAGTGAATAAGTACTCACTACGTATGCTCCTGTGGCCATCTACTCTGTTTACTGCTGGCCTCTGATTTTGCCCGCTTCTGTGACGTCACGCACAGCACCAGCGGGAAGCACAGGCCCTTTAAAAGTCAGCTGTAAGCGCTTTCACAGCTGACTTTTAAAGGGCCTTTTGGGAAGCTTCCTGTGTCCGTGGTGCCGACGACGTCCTCTCTCCGCCCGCAGCCTCTTATCTTCCGCCTGCAGCCTTTTCTTGCCTCGGAGCCTCTTCACTGCCTCAGGACAACCTCCTCTCCGCCGGAGCCTCTTCACTTCGTGAGTATGTAGGTGAGCCCATGCTGCTACACAAAAATCTTCATCTTTAGTTCAGAGAACTGGTAATTCTTCCAATAGATTTCTGTTTGTGCTGCAGTTTCAAGCCGGTTCTTGTACAGGCAAGGCACACTTTTTATTTACCCTTAGCACATCTTTGATAAGACTTTAGCATCCGTGTATTTGTGTGTTCCCTGGTCCAGGAGGTACCCTGCCTCTGTATACTTAGCACCTGTTTCTTTCAACATTATTTTAGTGAGCCGCACAGCCTTGTCTGGGGAATACACCACTGCAAAAGAGATGCTCTTCCTATCGCGATGACCTCTCGGCCCTGCCTCTTTTGTCATGCGGGTTATTTGCTATCTGACTGGTGATGCAGCTGTGTGCATGTGTCAACAAGTGCTGCTACATGCTCCAGCTGCCTTGTAAGGCAGGAGCCGCAGGCCAAGCGCCCTCTGCACCTAAGAAACTGGGTATTTTCTAGCTCAGGGTTGGCGTTTGTCAGCATGCTTACAAAATGGTTTACAAGGGTGAAGGAAAACGAGGAGCGAGCAATATATTATGGAAATGACACTAAAAAAAAGTACAATAACACAAAAAACGCACTATTGTTTTGCACCTTATTACTGTGTAAACCTGGAGTTTGGACATTCGAGCTCTTTACAACAGAGGCAGATTACGTTACAATTTTTTTTTTTAGGCATGGAGAGATTAAATGATTTATTCATAATTATAGGATGCTGAGGGAAGGCTGGGATTCAAACCTGGGGGACAAATTTACTAAGTGTGAAATGTACAGCGCAGGGCAGAGCATGATGAACTGCATGATGAACCGTACTATGTCTTCCTCCCCACTCCAAACCTCTGACTTCAGTTTTGCCCCCCCCCACCATAGACAATCCTGCCAAGCCTGCAAATACGATCTCCTGGTGTTTTCCGCCAAAAGATGCTACCACCAATGGAAGCTTCCCTTATCTCCTATGGTCCCCATGTATGCCTGTACACTTGTCTTGTCCGGCCCTGTTGCCAGCCTATGGAGTCTTTACCCACTGTGAATGGAACAGATCATGTGTAATGCCACTGTCTACCCTAGGCACATGTCTCGCCTTGAAAGCTACCTCTTGTCAAACAACCCATCAGGAAAATGCGCAGCATCTTGAGCACCTGCAGACCGCTAGCGGACGGTCTATTGGCCACATGTACTACTGCCATATTGTCCACTCTGAAACAAAACCTTGTGTGCCCGCTCCTGCCCTCAGAGAATCACTGCTACCCCTAGGGGTCAGAATTCAAGGGAAACAATGCTCCTGCTTCCACGCCACAAACCACTCTTCCGCACACCATGTCTTGCCCATACAACCCAACACCTATCCCCAGCATTGTCTAGTAATGTTTTGTAAGCGCGGAGATACCCTTTCGGGGGTTGACTTCCAGCGCTATACAAGAGTACAAATAAATAAATAAATAAACGGTAGTGATTTTTTACCCCCACTAGCCACGCCCCCACTGACCTCGCCCCCCACTGGCCACGCCCCCACCGGGGCGGCCCTCGGCCACAAACCACACTGTAAATTTGGCCCCCAAGGGAAAGTTTGTGAGTACCTCTGGTCTACCGTGTCGAATTTACATTGAAAAGTATTTTTGTGAATAATGGCAATGCCGCCGCCAGAAGAAATCAACCTATCTTTCCTAGTAATAACATAGTTGGGAGGTAAGGCTGCTGCAACATCTGGACCTGAGCTCTCATGGAGCCAGGTCTCCGTAAGGAATAAGGCATCGGGCTTGACATCGTAGAGGAGATCAAAAATGTCAAGTTTTTGTTTTGGGAGCGAGCGACAATTTACACTAAGGAATGAAAAGGCTGTAGTAGTGTTCATACGTAAAGAGCGGTTGGTGAAAGAAAAATTGCATCCAGGACAGGTATCTATAGTATTGTTCATCGCTAAGCAGCGAGTGCAGTCAGGCTTGATATTAGTGCGAAGGGCTAAAAGTTGCTCTGAAGTAAAGGTTTGTTTTTCCAGGGGGTGCAAAGGATTAGGACCAGGGTTTATGGCCCCTGGCCCCGGCACACCCACAGCAGGGGCTGACTACAACCACCACCTCGCCTCAGGTTGCCGACTGGTTAACTTGATTTTGCCACGATATGACACGCGGGCTGACGTGCTGGCGTGTTGCTGGTGCTTTGATGCTTTGGGCAAGGGGCGCAGAGCTTTGAGCAACTTGTTGCGGCTTGATTTAGAGAGAGTGAGGAAGGGTCAATGCACCCACCTCTCCGGTGCTGCTCCACACCACCAATGGGCACGAGCGCCCTGGTACACACTTGTTGTCCCGGCCGGTGGTCTCTCCTAGCTGCTCAAAGGTGGGGGCTGCTAAGGAGCAGGGGGCTGCCGAGCCAGGCCCCTAGTGCCGAAATCCGCTGCCAGAACTCGAGCTTGTGCATGCTGCGACCAGGGGCGGCCTTAGGCATGTGCAAGCTGTGCACCTGCACAGGGCCACCAAACCCCAGGGGCCACCACGAGGAATCGGATACAATACATATTCGTGGCGGCCCCTGGCAGGGATTTGGCGCATGAACGACTGAGGCGTGCTAAATCCAATGTGATGCACACTGAATGGTTGTTCTTATACTCTTTTCCTTTCTAACCCAGTCTCGTCTTTGTGTGGGGTCGGCCTTGTTTCGGGCTCTTCTGGTAGGTCTTGTGCTTGTTTAGAACTTTTTTTCCAGGAGAATCGAGCATGTTTTAATAGTCCAGATCTGGCACCTCCGGAGGCTCGCATGCGCGCGCATGCGCAGTGCCCGCGAGTCCTGCAGCGAAGGGGTTACAGAAGCACCACGCATCACTGGCGGCAGGAGGGGTGGCAGCACCCGTGCCCGGCGTGCAGCGAGCAGCACCGAGACCGGCCGAGGCCACGCACCGGCGCGCCTAAAGACCCTGGGCAAGAAAGGCCGCCTTGCAGAGGATAGCATGACAGTGTGCAACCTTTGGTGCCAGCTGCGAGGTGAGCAGCCCGAGGGTCAGGGCATGGGGAGGGGGAGTGAGGAGGTCAGCGTGTGCCACTGCAGAGTGAACCCGAGGGAAGGTGAGCCATTGGACGAGGGTGTGGGGAGCCCTGGGGAGGAGGGCAGATCAGGCGTAGGAATGTATCCCAGCCCGTGGGGGTGAGGAGCCGGGGGCGTGGGGAAGGTTTGGTGAGGATGTTATTGTAGATGGTGTGTGCTTTGGGTCTGGGTGGAGGTAAGCCATGTGAGGTGGCGAGCTGGAGGTATTCTGGTGGTCATGGGAAGGGAGGGCATGATGAATCGTGAGAGAGA
This sequence comes from Triturus cristatus, assembly GCF_964204655.1. NCBI lineage: Eukaryota > Metazoa > Chordata > Amphibia > Caudata > Salamandridae > Triturus > Triturus cristatus. The sequence goes on from NC_140587.1 coordinate 377,430,676, forward strand.
GCCTCTCTCTCACGATTCATCTCTGACAACCTCAGAGAGGGTATGGACACCAACCACCCCCAGGCCTTGGTCCTCCTCGACCTCTCCGCCGCTTTTGACACGGTTAATTATTCCATCCTTCTCTCTCGTGTCGGAGCGGCGGGGATTGGAGGTTCAGCCTTGGTCTGGCTGTCTTCCTTCCTGAGGGACCGCACCCAGGCAGTACGCTTGGGCGACTTCTCAGCGGACTTCCGGAAGGTGCAATGCAGGGTCCCCCAGGGCTCCTCCCTCTCCCCCCTCTGATTTAACTTGTACATTGCTCCCTTGATTTTTGCCCTCCAGCAAATGGAGGTCTCCATCTACAACTATGCGGATGACCTGCAGCTTATTTTTACCCTGTCCCCATCCCCAGAGTCTAAGGTGAAGTTCCAGTCTGTTATGATTTTTATCCGGGACTGGATGAATTACAACCACCTGAAGCTAAATCCGGACAAAACCGAGCTGGTTTTGACAGGTGGTTGCTCCAGTCCCTGGACCTCTCTCTTTTGGCCCCCTCCCTAGGCTCCCCCCCACTTCCTTCCTCCTCGGTGAGAACTCTTGGGATTAAGCTGAACGACCAACTCACCTTGCACTCCCATGTTAGCTCTGTGGTGTCCTCCTCCTTTTTCTCACTTTGCACCATCCGTAAAGTCTCACGCTTTTTTTCTTTTTCTGCCCTTAAACTTATTGTCCTGGCGATGGTAATCTCCCGCATAGACTATGGCAACGCTCTATATTGTGGCATGCCTGCCTACAGTATGTGACGTTTACAGCTGGTCCAAAACCAGGCCGCCCGCCTGGTCTACAATCTGGCCAAATTCCACCATGCTAAGCCCCTTCTTAAGTCCTTGCATTGGCTCCCTATTCAAGAGCGAGTCCACTTCAAGATGGGATGTATCATCTTTCAGGCCTGAGTCGGCGCAGCTCCGGCTTTTATTTCCTCTGAAATCAAAGCCTACGCCCCCGTTAGGGAATTGCGTTCATCCTCCCAACATCTACTGACAGTCCCCCGCTTTCGGCGCAAAAAGTGGGGGGGCACGAAATTTTCCACACTTGCCCCTGCCTTTTGGAACTCTCTCCCCGTCCACCTCAGATCCTTCACTCAATATTCTCATTTCCAAAAGGCGCTCAAAACCTTCCTCTTCTCAAACGCTTTCCCACTTTAACCATCATACTCTCCCCCTCCTCCCGGATCCCTTTATCTTCCCGGGCCCAGTACCTCAAAGCGCCATGAAACCGCCAGGTGTACGTGCGCTCTACAAATGTTTTAAACTCAAACTCAAACTCAGAGGGCGCGGGTCGGAGTGGTGGTCACCGTGCGCCAGGGGTAGGGAGTGGTACAGATCGGCGCTGTATGTTGAGGGAAGAGTGAGTCAGGAGTGCAGGGGCAGTGTTTACTTGTGGCTGAGGGGAGGCATGGTGACTTTTGGAGGTGTAACTTGGGAGGCACGGTCGTATTGGGGGGAAGAGGAGAGCAGGGTACGAGGTGTTAGACGTAATGTTAAGGATTCATTAAAATGATTACAATTACTTATCAACAATCATGAAAACAGAGTATGAAGCTGATACTTGTGATCTAATGAGTGGATCTGCCTGCACAAATCTTTTAAAACATCGAGTGTTCGAATGTACTTGGCATTTGGTTATGTCTGTTTATATGGTGTTGAGGCAGACATGAAATGCAAGCACCTATGGATGGACGCCTGGAATAGGATGGCAGTGCCTACCCATGTTAACTCAATCTAATGCCCTTTTGCAGAGACCTTGGTAGGAGACTGGCTTCTTGATCATTTCTTTAATTACATTCCAGTGCTTGTCATGTGACTAGCAGAGAAAACTAGTTTAACTAGTCCTCAGTTTGCAATTGGTGAAGCAGCCTTCTCTGTCCATACTAGGGGCATAGTTACCATTGGTTCAGCAAGTACAGTGGTACAGAGACCCAAAACCCTCAGGGGCCCATTGAAACCTGATAATTGCTATATTTTACTTCCTGAGCAGCAGCCAAAGGGGCCATTTTCCTTGCTTATGCCACGGCCCATGGGGTCGTTGGTACGCTGTGCTAGTGATTCGTACGTCTGCTTGAAAGTTGTCTCCTGACTGGATGTTCGTTGCACATTAATTTTGCTTCAGTGAACCTCTAGTGCCTTTTCATAGCCTTAGGACTCACTGTAATTAATCCTTGTTTAATAGGTGCTCTGAAAGCGAGCAGAACTGGTTGCTGGAATATGGCACTATACAAGAAACCTTAATTAAATATATGGTATTTTGCCTTTTGACAATGTGGTAAAGTGGACGAGTCTTTGGTTACCTGTAGGCTGTCTTCAGGATCAGTTAGTGACGTACTGAGACAGGTCTCTGTGTGCCATGATTTCAAGGTAGCTTACTCTCTTCCTGCTAAGGTCACTTCCCAAATAGATCATGAACTATTCTCCAGGCTCTACTGTTCTCAGTGGACTGAGAAAACAGACCTTGTATGCCAAGTCACATGATCTACCCTATAGTTTTATAACACTCTTCAAATAAACCTTCCATATGTGGCTAGTCCTCATAATGTGTCATACATGTAGTGGGAAGGGTAATTACTATCAATCAGTCAGGGTTTGTAAAGCTCAGCTGCTTCACACATAAGGGTCTCGAGGCGGTGTGGGATTCATGCTGCTGGATCATGCTGCTTGTTGGTTGAACAGCGAGGTCTTGTGGTCCTTCCTGAACTGCTGGAGCGATGGTGAGGCTCTGAGGTACAGGGGGAGGGATTTCAGGTCTTCACTGCCAGGTGGGAGAAGTAGCGGCCTCCACTGTTTTATCAGCGGCTGCTTTGGGTGGCTGCTAGGGAGATGGTTCTGGAACATATTTTCCTGGTAGGTTGGTGGAAATTCAGTCGTTCATTAAGGTATGCTGGTCCTTCATTGTGTAGTCCAGGGAAGACATGGCTTGGCAGTTCGGGCTGGACTGTTCCCATGAGGCACAGGGTCAAGGCTGATTTGCATATGGCCATGTCTGAACTGGGGTGGTGTGGTGAGCAACAAAACGATGGATTTAGGCCCAGATCTCTGTACTGGGGTGAATGTATGACATTGTTCTGCATTCTGTCCATCAACTGTTGTTTTTGCAAGAAAATAAAAATAACACATCAAAATCTTTCAGCAGCCGCCACTGCTGATTGTCTTCTTTTTTTCCCTACCCACTGCTAGCCTCGCCCGCTGCATTGCAAGCAAAATGAAGAGTATTCGAGTACACAAATCTGGTTATTCGAAACGAAAGAGAAAGGTGGCTCAGCAGGCTTTCGTAGTGTCACAGGAAGGAGCAATCCTGAACTTTATCACCCAAGGGAAACCTAAAGATGGAGAATCCTCTGGCCAGAGTACTGCTGATGCACTAGGTAAAACAGGCGCTGACGACCATAAAGAAGAACAAAAAAATGATGATATTCATGAGCAGAATGATACTCATGAGCAGACCAATGAAAATGAACAAGGTGACTCTGAAATTGATACAAACATGCAGCAATTACCAACTCAGGATGAGGATTATTACAAAAGACCCTCAGACAGAGAAACTGAAACATCATTCATCGGTCCATCAACATCTGGCATTCTGAAGGAGGTTCAGAGTTTACAGACGGATGATGCTGGTATTGAAAAGGAAGCCAAAGAGCAAGACCATGTTACAGACCCGTGTTCTGAATATGATTTATGTGATTGGAGGGATCCTACTTTGTGGCCGAGCTCTCTAACGGACGCGCAACGTGTTTTTCTTGTTGAAAGAGGTCCCTCCAGAGACCCAGATTCTAAAACAAAGTATCCAAGTGATGAGCACTCAAAAAGTAAACGTCGTTTTTCTGTTACCATGTTACTGGTCATCTAACGCCTTTTCTGGACGTTTTATTAAAACACCTTCCTGAGCTCCGCCCCGCCCGGACCCCCTCTTCCGGGGCCCCCTACCTGCGCTCCCTGCACAGGGCCACCATGAGCCTTGAGCCGCCCCTGCTGCGACAGTCTCCCCGGCGCTCGCTCTGCCTTTTCGCTTCCACTTCCACAACGCTAGACTGCACTGCCACTTTCCTCTCATGTAAGTCAATTAAGGGTAACAGTTGCTCAAATGTTTCATCAGTGTTTGCGTAGGTGTGTTGTGCTTGCGCCTAATCATATGTCAATTTTATTAAGTGTGCAGGCGCCTGCAGAACTTAAAAACTGGAGCAATGCCCATCAGAACGTCAGTAGTCGTATGTAGATAGCTACTACATCACCCCGTTGTAGGGATAGTGACTTAGTGTGAAGTCCCCAGACCACTGGCCACCAGGAGCTTGGTTGCCAGGTTCTGGGTGAACAACATTTGCATAAATGATCACGAACCCTACTTCTCGCGCAGGTTAAACTGTGGGCGGGGCGTCTTCTTCTGAAAGGACTTGTAAAAGCTGTGCAATATAAACTTGTGTTCTCTTGAAATGTAACTGTTGCTAATGTAAAGTGCTGCAATTCGTTCGCATTGAGTTTGCGCTGTATAAAACTGCAAAAAAAAGTTACTTAACCAGGCCATTAGCGAGGTTAAAGGTTGCACGTGGGCGTGTGCAAGCAGGATTGATAGCCTATCATACTCTAAACTGAGCAAAAAACACTAATGGAATGTCTCTTTAAAACACGTAGTCTTGGTAGCAAATCATTAACAAGTTTTATGTAAGCAAGGGCCTTAGCTACCTGAAGGTCAAGGAAGTTTTATTGTTTATGTCATAGGCAATGTGCATAGAATGTTGCCACCGATTGCAGATTTGACGTCGCTACTTCTAATGACTAGGTAGCAAGGTATTGTGTACAATATTTACCTTACAGCAGAGATTCCTCCTTCAAGGTATGCCCAACAATCACTTATGCAGAATGAGAATGAACAGAAGGTACTTCTACAATTACTCAAAGTACAAAACATGGTGCTTTTATTAGCTTTGTTAGCAATAAACATCTGTTATTCAGCGCCAAGAGACCCCGTTGGGGTGAACGTTATTAATATCCATGGTATATTTCTCTCAGATAGGGGAGGGGGCTTAACATAGGGCAGAGGGTGTACAAAAGACCACGTCATGCTCTCAGGTGGGGGGCAGGGGCTTCACATGCGGTCTGAGAGTGCACAACAGACCAGACCATGCTTTCGGGGTAGGGGAAGGGGCTTTTCATGGGGTCTGAGAGTGCACAACAGACCAGACCATGCTCTCGGGTGGGGGAGGGGGCTTTTCATGGGGTATGAGGGTTCACAACAGACCACACCATGCAAAAAACATTGCCATTTACAATACCAACAACTTTAAACTTTACAAATGCGAGACCTATTGCACTGCAAATGCTTGTTGAATGCGAAATTTGAAGAAAACTCCAAAAGAAAAATGAAGAGTTAAGGAGATAGCTGGAAAAAATAACCTCGCTTTATTCCTTATTGTACGACAAAAATGTCGGTCCCGTTCCTTCCACGGAGACCCCAACAATGAAGTAATGAAATCTTTGTCGCACCTGGGGTTCACGTCCAGCGCCATGTCTAATACTACACCAGACACTGGAAAAAATAAATTCGTCAAAATCAAGGAAATCTTCTTTACTTTCATTTCATATATATATATATATATATATATATATATATATATATATATATATATATATATATATATATATATATTACCTACTGGCGGTCGCCAGTAGGTAGTTATAGTTAGGACCACGTTTCCATAGGAAAACCTCAACATTCTATTTTGAATAACTCGCGAATTTCTCAAAATAGGTGGGGCGCTACGCTCCGCTCCTACCCTGAAAGTCTCGGGGGGATTCGTCAAGCGGGGGCTGAGATAAAAGGGGGGTCCCAAAACGCGTTTTTCCCATGCATTTTTCCATAGGACCTTTAGAACGAGCTACAGCCCGAACGGCTGAACAGAATTACTAGAAATTTGGCAGAGAGGTAGTCCCTAGGTCAAGGAAGTGCCTTTTGTAGGTTTGGTGTAAATCTGTTCAGTAGATTCTGAGAAAATAGCCTTTAAATCAATATATATATCTGAGCCCGCTTACGGTACGCTTACCGTACGCTTACCGTACGCTTACCGTAAGCTTACGGTGGCGTGCGCGAGCGCGATTCTGATTGGCTCTTAGATCTTAGTAAACATTCGAATCGGCCGAAACCAGGAAGCGGCGTCCGCCATTTTGTCTCTCGCACTGAGTGTTGTTTATCAAACATGATGGCCAAAAACATGTTACGGGGCTGTTTTGACAACTCCCTCCCACATAGTCATGTTGAGGGAGTCCCCAAACATCCCCCAAGAGCAAAAACGGTTTTATTTTTTTTTCGGCAATTTCGCGGGGTACGCTTACCGTACGCTTACCGTACGCTTACCGTAAGCTTACCGTACGCTTACGGTAAAAAAATAAAAATAAAAAAAACACTATCCACACTTACCCCACCCCCTGTGCTTTTGGTGGCCGCAGGCCACCAAATGTGCAGGGCTTATTAATAGAGAAAAAAAACGTAATTTTGGCAACATGAAATTATAAAATCGAAATAAAAAAAACACTATCCACATTGACCTCACCCCCTGTGCTTTTGGTGGCCGAAGGCCACCAAATGTACAGGGCTTATTAAAGTTGATAAAAACCGTGCACGGAACGAACTGCGTTAAGTGGGCGCGCACGCCACAAATGGCGTAAAGTAACTTAGCATTTAAAAAACCGTACAAATTCACTGAAAAAACCATAGGTTTCACACACGTTATAGTTAGGAAATAGCATTTAAAAAACCTTGCTAATTCACTGAAAAAACCATAGGTTTCACACATGTTATAGTTAGCTGGACATTTTACTGATAAAAAACCAATGAAATTCCCCCGTTATAGTTACTGTAGGCAACTATAACTCACGCGACCGTAATCCTCTGCTGATGACATATGTGTCTTTATGAAAAAAAAATATTTGTAATATATGTATAGCTAAAATTTAATGGAAGAAGATATGGGCAAATAAGTGTCTAAATACAGTATTAGCATCAGCAGAGGATTGCGGTCGCGTGAGTTATAGGTGCCTACAGTAACTATAACGGGGGAATTTCATTGGTTTTTTATCAGTAAAATGTCCAGCTAACTATAACATGTGTGAAACCTATGGTTTTTTCAGTGAATATATATATATATATATATTTAACTGTGAGCCTGGCTGCCACATGGTATAGAAAGAGAACTCGTTCTGACACAAATGCCTTCATTTCTGTTGGGTGAAGACAGTAATACCTTCCATACAGTATATTCATCTCATTAGAAGTAACACTGCAAACCACACAAACTCAGCACGGCTCGGTTTAATGTGGCCCCAGAACTGGCCAGAGAGCTGCAATCGAATATGAGAACTAATGCTGGGGTTGGCAGCAGCTGAAAGAGATTGCCCTGCAGATCAAACTGCAGCAGAACTGTCTTTGGCGCCGAGCAGCTTTGGTGTGCTCCCAGCAGGAGTAGATTTATTACAGAGGCCCCACTCAGCCAGACATGTTCGGTGCTACAGCCAACAGGAGATTACACGCGCTTCAAAGAAGAAAGTCGACACAGGACAGATTGCATATGCAAATGAAAAAGGTAAGCAGGCAAGCTGCTTGTTGCCACCATTAAATGGGACACTGTTCGCTCTTCCAGTTGACAGACAAGGCATTGAGATATTTTTGGAAATGGAAAATGACACTTTTTTTTTAACTGTAATAGTTCACACACAGTTTTTGGGTGATCCTACACTATGTCTTAGAGAACAGGAGTCGAGTTGATAAGAGGGGCCTCATTGTGGGCTGGTCTAACTTTGTTGTGGAGATAGCGGGATTATGTTGACTGGCAGCTACCCCCTGTAAAATCCGGAAATTACACGTTTTTTTCCTCGAAGTGGGGAACAACTTGTCGTACCTGTATTTAACATATGCTTTTCCGAGCCGTTTTTGACAATTTCAGTGAAAGAAAACGCTGCCCTTTTTCACCTGCTTTGAGAAGGAAGAAAATGTCAGCGTGATGGCTGGTGGGGGTTTTAAATGGGAGGCAGGGTGATGGGCCCACCTATACCTGCCCCAAGGAAGTATTCAAGGCTCCCATGGACTTCTGCAGCCAGTGTGTGGGGCCGTGCAATGCTGCATGCTGCAGCCCCAGCCCCTGAGAGGCCCAGTGTCTCTTGGCCATGAATTCTTGGATCCGTAGTCAGCGGCGGCTTTTTCATTGAAGGCAGAAGAGCCTCACCCCACTACTTTCTCAGCGGTGCAAACACGAAAAATACAATTATAATAAAACAATGTTATTATAATTTTATTTTTCGCCCGAAAAGCCAAGTCTAGGGTTGGGCGGGGCCATCCTGAAAGACAGCAGCAGAAAGGAGGAGTGGTGGACGCTGTAAGTGCGCATGTCGTTTTAGCCGGCTGTCTTAGGATGGCCAAACCGACATGTAGACTTAGATTTCTCCAACCCGAGCTGTGCTGCACTGCCGAGTAGAGAACAGGAACAGGCTCCCAGGCCATAACTGAGCGCCTACCAGCCCGGTTCGACCAATCCCGGTGCTTCTCTCATGCTGGGTAATAGTATTACCAGCATGAGAGCAGCATCTGAATTGGTGTAGGTGAGCGTGTACACCAGCCCATGGACTACCGGGAGTCAACAGGAGCAGAGGAGCAGAAGAGCACTGAGGCGGGCTGGCAGATAAGTAGTTTTATTTTTTCATTTTATTTCTCCCCCGCAGTGCCTCACCTCTTTTCTTCAACAGCAGCTGCCACTGCTTCAGACCCAATCGTTTCAGGTCAAAAACACTAGTAACTGCAAATTGTGTTATATTTCACTGGGAGTTAATGCTCTTGGTTGAATAATACAGTCGTAATGAGGACCTATGTTTCTGAACCAGTGGATTATTAAGATCTAAGGACAACACATACAAAAGTTTACTGTTTGCAAAGCCTCTGATTCTCTAAATCAGAGGGTTTTCTAACATTAAAACCCTTTTTAAATATACTAAACTCATTTTGTTAATCAACCAAATTGTATTGATTTTATAGACTTCAACAGAAACAGCACAGTGCAGATAATAGTATCTGATTTGAGCAGAAGAACAAATTGTTCCCAGAACATTACAACGGTTATGCAAGTCCATAATGGGCCCACCATTTACTCCATATATTGTAAAATGTTTGCGGGCAGCCCCGTGCCTCGTAAATCAGAACCTCGTGTTTGGCACACCAGTCCATGCCAGCGCACTAGAATGCCACGTCAGCTGTGCACTAGATGTCCACATGTGGGTTATGTACCGTTTGGCAACCAACATGCCCTGTTCCATTAAAGATTGCTCCCCCCAGGGCCTCCTACATCTTCTGGTATCCCTAACAGTAGGCTCCACAAAATGCCCGAGCACTCATGAGAGCACCTGGAATATTTTCACCCAGTAATTTCCAATAATTGGACAAGTCATCACCATATGGAAAAAAATCACTATTTTCATCCAGGCAACGAAAACATGGAGGGGAGGACGCACCTGAGCTTGCCAGAGTCGGAGCCGGGTGAGGTAGGTGAGGTGTAAGTATTTCTGTTGCACTGTTGATGGTGACCTCAGCTAGGCCTACCAGTGCAAGGGGTTCGCCCTTCTCTGCATAGAGTCCTCAGACCAATAGGAAGAAGTTGGCACAGAAACTGGAATAGAAAATACAAAGTTTAATAAAACCTCACGAGGTGGAACCACATTCATACAGCACCCTGTGGTGCTGAATGAATGTAGCACACTGAACAGAAGAAGCATGGTCCTTTTATACCCACACAGGGGCTGAAAAAGGCGGTACAAGTACACATAGGAGAATTACATACATAGATGGTCATACAGAAATGCACAGTCAACAGTAAAGGAGGAGCTAGCAGTTGCTGACTCTGGTAGAAACAACCTGACAGCTACAGACTAAAAACAGATGTATGGACAGTTAGATTCTTCTGCGCATATGCAGAGTAGCAGTGTCTAAGTATAGCCAGTCCTTTAAATAGAGCAAAGGGAAAACAAAATGGCTGCCAGAAATACAAAATGGATTCCACAAAATGGACAAGATAGCCTCTAAATACGAGATGGATTCCACTAATGCTAATCCAATCGCAGCCAATTTACAACAGCACCACTCAGAGACAGGAGAATATAGCTAATGTCTGTGGGGCCATCTTAGAGCCATGCCAGTAGTCTTTGTCTAGTTGGCCAAACCAACCCTCCCAGTGCTCCCGCAACAGGGTGAAACGGTCAAAGGAGTTAAAAACTAGGGCTTTATAAATGCGAGAGTTGACCCCACTACCCAATGGGGCCCATAAGGTCCTTCACTTTGAAGGCATTGTATTCAGGGATAGCTTGCAGGTCAGTGCAGTACAGGCTCTGAGCGTGGCAGAGCAGCAGGAAACAATAAAAGTGGGAGTTGCAGAGTTGGAAATCTGCTTGCAGCTCTTGAAATTATTTAAAATAGGTGCTCAGCCTTGAGATTCCTAAAAGGTCCCACGTCCAGAAGACCTCCAGCTCTGTCACATGCCCCAACTAGTGGCCTCAACGAACGAGTCATCTTCACAGTAAGTTTTCAGTCCTATCAAGCGGTGAAATAGAATACCACTAGCACAGAATTGCGCCCAATGTTGAGCAAAAAGAATCCAGACATATGCCAAAAACTGAACACAAATCCCAATTTGGAGAGCACCCCCATCAAATATTCAAAATCTAGGAAATCAAAAGCATCTTCAAAATCAATAAGTAAAAAAGACATAGCAGCCCACAAGACTTCAGGGGTGCTCTAGTGCGGCATGCACTCACCAAATACAGTGGCGGGTACTGCCATGAGGTAAAAGCCACATTGGTCTGTGTAGACCAACACTGATGTTACCCGTATACATCTGTTTGCCTGCACTTTTACAAACAGCTTAAGTTTGGCCTTTGTAAGAGAGATGGGACGGTAGGAGTTGCATAGTTCAGGGGACACCTCTGCTTGGGGAGAACCACTATAGAGGCCATGTCCAGGTGTTGGGAAAATCAACCTTTGTCAATGGCCTCCACAAATATCTCTAATAGGAGGGCAAGAGGAGGCTACAAAATTGATGATACTATTTAAGAGGGAACCTGTTGGAACTTAGGATTTTTCCCAGATTCATTTCTTTAAGGGCCACCTCCAGTTCTGCTAACTTGATAGGTTGATCTAATTCTGTTGTTTATGAGGTGCACAGGGCTAAGAAGTGGCAAGTCAGCAGTAAGGGGCAACAGGTATTTTCTCAGGGGTCACTTATCCTTCGCACATAAAGTTTGGTAGAAATCAGTAAAAGTGGCGGCAAGGGCAGGAGAATCCATGTGGCTCACACCGTGCAGGTTGGTAATTCTGGAGATGATTCTAGTAGCAGTTTCAAGAATGACCAGCAGTACAGTAATTTGCATGATTTATCCCATTAGTAGACCCTTTTAGAGGAGGCAGTCCAGCACTGTCTTGCCTCCCGTAGACACTGCTACCCCAATGCCATCTTTATTGAATGCGAGTCGGCGCTGTATTGGTTCATCTGCCAGGTCTCTGGTCAAGGGCCATTATCTGCATTTCAAATGAGTGTGTCCACCCCTGTCTCTTCACAACTCTAGCTATCATTTACGCCCTGGCAATTCCCTGCATACATTCCTTCTCCGACACCCATAGGGTTCCCGGGGATTCCACGGAGCCCCTGTTAAGGTCTAGGTAGTGTTGCAGTTCCAGCACTTCTTGTCTTGAAGGCACCAGGCGTTTAGTGAGCACATAAGGTGGATGCCATCCCTTCGCCTCCCCAAGTGGGCCATAAATGTGGAGATGTCAGAGATTCCACGCAGGAAGATGTGCACCGCCATAAACTCTAAAAGATCCGTGGTAGGCAAAAAGACAAAGTATACAGCACCTCATTCTAAGTGCGGCCAAAGTATTGGTATATTCCTGAAGCGATAGGTGACAAATGCACTATGCATCGCAGAACCCCATACTCTCTGCCCAGGCAGCCAAGACAGTATTTACCACTCTGCCCGCCCATGTGCCTGCTGTGGAGTCTAGTGGGGGGACCATAAATATATTGAAATCCCCTCCCACAAGAGTACAACCTTGTGAAAACGTAAAAACCTGATCCTTTACGACTTCCAGGGAGGATTTGATCTGGAGTGGGGGGCCAGATTGGGAGGGATACAGACACTGAGTAGGATGTATGACCACCCCTCAATTGTGCTCTCCAGTGCCACATATCGCCCCTTCCCATCTTCTGAGACACAGAAGATTTCCAATCTGGAAGATTTTATGAAGGAGAATTGCTACCCCAATGAAACCTCTGGGGAAACTCCCATGGAACACCATACCATACACGTATCTGGCTAAGAACAGGAATTTGTTAATTAATAGGTGGGTTGCTGTAGCATGAGCACCTCAGGGGCATGCCTGCGCATGAAACAAGGATCACTCCCTGTTTGATTTCTTTTTGTAAAATAATTTTTATTGGCATTTGTATTTTGAAAGTACAGTACATCATAAGCAAACTAGGGTAGCACATATTCTGATCAAGTATACATCTGATCATGGGGTAGAGTATTGTCTCAGTACATGACACCTTCAACATTTCAATAAGCAGTAATGTCAACGTAGAGAGAGGTGTGAAGTGAGTCATTTAGCCTTGCAGGGCATCTGGCGAGCTGTACTGGGAGTCGGGTGTTCGCTCTCACCGTCAGCCCTACGCTTTGTGTAGGGCTATGCGCCAGTTAATGATTCAAACTGTTCAAACCAGGGGGATATAACTGGGGTACACTGTATCTGATGGCTTGTCGCATGGTAGGATTCCCCAAGCCACTACATTCTAGCTGATTCACGATTCACGATTTAGGCCCGCGCAGGGGAGGGAGCTGTTAGGGACTGCTGGGAGCGATTTATGTGTTGTCCATTTACGGCCTCTAACCCCAACCCACCCGGTGACTGTTAAATGGTGGGACTGCCGGGGTCTGTACTAGGGCGCACGTGCACCATGGGGGAACGGGCAGCATGAGATAATGGCACCTCTGACGTTTCCTGCGCAAAGGAATGGACAAAGGATGCTTTCACTACCTGTTTGATATGGCCTTGGAGACCATTCTAATTTTCTGTCAAGACCTTGAAAGAAACCATGGCTTCAACTGTAGCAATCCATCAGGATCAAGCATGCTGGAAATTAGGGGGTCCTGCCAGGTTTTGTGCTGGAGTGTCGTATGATGCTGGAATCAAGTGTCAGAAATGTGTCATTTTTCAGGAAGTGAACTGTCCAAAACTATACAGAACTGTTGAAAACAGGGCCAACTGAGCCCAACTCAACAATTCCCACCTCCAACTCCCCCCTCCCCATACTTCTATCCAGAAGTATTCAGCACCCACAGTAACAGCAAGAACTACAAAGAAAAGAACTGGGCAAGGTAATGCATCGCTTGCGGCTGCTCACCCAATAAAGGTTCAAAAACTCAGGATAGCACATTGCTGGTCAGGCATATGTCTGAGAGTTTGTTAATATCACTGGGGCTCCGGAGACCCTCATTCGTCTGACACACAGGTGTGCATTTAATTCCCTCCCTCAGGTACCAAAACCCTCGGCACTTAGGGCAGTGCCCAGGCCTCCCGGTTCAGCAGCTCCAGTCTGTTGGGACTTCTTTTGCTCTGTGTCAATGTAAACCACTTCTGAGTCTGAGGAGGCGAGAGCACCTTTGCGTTGACGAAGGTCCCTCCAGGAGCTGAGACGCTTACTGTGCCTCAGAGACCTCATTTAATGGGGCTCTTGCTGTCCCGAAACTTCAGTCCTTCATTCTTAAGTCACCCTCTCCCACACCACCTCTGTGGTCTCACAGAAGAAGGTTTTGGAGCCATGAATGACCTTGAGTTTGACGGGGAATAGGAGCATGTAATGAAAGCACATGGCCTTCATTTTTCGGTCTCGCCTGAGCCAGCGCTTTAGCGCTGCTCTGGCGAGAGCTATAGAAAGCGGGATTTGGAAGTGCAAACGAGTGCTTCTCAGGCCGCCAACTACAGTGCATGTGCGCCGGGTGCGCGCACCATTTGGCAGCCTGCGTGATCATTTCGCGGCTGCTTTGATGTTCTCAGTAAGCTGCGCGGCCACTGAGAACATCAAAGCGGCCGCGATAGTGCTCACCATATGCCAGCCTTCCCTGTGTTGCTTTAGCACTCACCGCCCCCCCCCTTCCATGTTACCCGTGTGGCTCACTTTCTCTTTCATGGCCACGCGGCGTTAATTTCACGGCCGCGCGGTCAATGCTTGTTGTAGAAGGAGCTTTTCAAGTGCTTTGAGTCGAACCTGCCCGGACTGAAAGTGTCTGCGAAAGTCACCGTTTCTAGCCTTCACGTGTACGCCCTTTATGGCGAGAGAGGTTTACAAGATTAACTGTCCTGGCATTTGAGTTATTTGTTTTATTTATTTGTAATTTCCTTGTTTGGGTGAAGTGATGTACCAGTGCAGCTGAGCTGTTTTCTTCGGAAAAAAAAAGCGTTGGCTAGCCTCGCATACTACAGACGTGTGCCACAGAAGTGCCTGCCCTGGTGATATTACGTGTCACATGAGGGTGATAAACGGTTTGATGTGCAATGTCTAGAACTGTTCGGGCAGATAAATGGAGCAAACTGATCTTCCCATCGGGCTGCGCTCTACAGACGCTGCAAAGCAAGATAGAACATATCTTCTTTCTTTAAGCTGCTCAGCCAGAAGTTATCACTCTTTCCTTTGCCCACTGATTACTAGTCCCAGACAGAACAAGCATTTGCAATGCAATAGGTCTCGCATGTACGCGAGTTTGAGCTGTTGACATTGCAAATGATAATGGCTTTTAGTTTTGTTTTCAAAACCTAAATAAAAGGCATAGTCATTGTAGGAGAGTAGGGTCTGCTATCCTATGGTCACCCCAAATTTTTGCTTTTTGCTTCACTGGTTTTTGACATATTGAGGCTGTGGGCCTGCCAATCAGACCCCCAGCCTGCTGTTCTCTCTACTAAATTAAAACTATGCACCCTAGGTACATAACCAATTGGAAGTGGATCACCCTGTCAGCCCCTGTACCAGTGTACACTAGGTACCCAGGGCATTGGTGTACCCAAGGCCTGCCAGGGGCTGAAGCATGTATTATGCCACCCCAGGCTTGGCCTAACAATTTGACACAACTGGCTGATCACTCAGCTGGGGTAAGTTGGTGTAATCACCTCTTACTTAGGTGTAGTATACCTATACCTAACCTTAAATGGGACACATGGTAACCTATAAGTCACTCCTATGGCAGGCCTTAACAATCCTGAAGGCAGAGTGCTTGGTTCCATGTGAGATGGTGCTCTGGCATGAGCTGAGCCTGTCTGCAGTGGTCGGAACAACTTCCTTCTACTGTTTCCAGATATTGTCATACCATATACTCTTAAGTGCATTATGAACCTCGCGGTTAAATGCTAACTTTGGTTTGGCTTTATCAAAACATGTCGAGTAAGGTGTCATACGAATTGGAATACTAACCCCTCGCCAATTCTGGCGACGGGGTTAGCATTCCACCCTTCTAGAGGGACACGACATGTACAGTACCTGAAACCCGGGTAAAATCAGACATAGCCTCAGCTCCACAAAATGGATGCTGCCACCACAGACACAAGTCTGCCCTCCTGCTGCTGGGAGTCCTTCCAGCTTGGGAGGTGTGGACAAAGGGTTTCCTGCCAGGGGAGGTGCATGCACCACCCCAGACAGGATTTTGTGTATTGGTCAGGTAGGGCTTGAAAGAAACCAGACATGCCTGTGGCTCACAAGGAGCCTCGGTGCATATGCCAGTTCAAACCGGTCCTGGGGCACACCAGTCCCGGGCCTGGGGCGAGCTGGACAAAGGATTGGGGGTGTAACCACCCCCCTTCCTGGTCCCACCCATAGGGAGGGACCTAGCAGGTAGTCCGGCCCCTAGAATCCGCTTAAAGGTAGGAGCTGTGTCCTAAGACTTCAGACACCCTGGAATCAACTTGAAACTAAGAAGAAGACGGGAACTTCGACATTCTGCTTCACAGAAGACTGAAGGAAATCTCCCCTGTGGTCAGGGAGTGACCACCTTGCTAACGCAAGCACCATCCAGCGAATCAACGTCTGCTTTGCCGCCGCCTCCCACCGGAGCCCGAGCCCAGAGACTGACAAGACCTGGACCTCCAGACCTCTCACCGCCCGATCCACAGTCCCTGAAAAGAGGAGACCCGTGGAGGCACCGAGACACGTGGAGCCAGCCATCTTGAAACGACCACGACAAGCTGACAAGTGCAACAACCAAGGCTCCCTCCAAGTTGTGCTTTGGGATCTGAGAAGCCCAACCCTCGAGCAGCCTCTGCACCAAAGGTGAGCCCTCCAGCATCTCCACGATCTGCGTGGGGCCCTTCTGCATTTTGCCACTCAACGCGCCTAACCGGTTGCTGGCCCGCTGGCTAGTAGCCATCTTGGCGACGAACTTTACAAAATACACTGCTGGTCTGGTTGCTCCAGACTGGCCCTTGCTCCCCTCCAAAGGAGCAGTTCTTCTGACCTTGCTGGTCAGAACCATCAGCTTATTTCATCTCCTACGACAATTGCTTTTGCCAAGGCTTGTTTGCTTTGATCAAGTCGCCGACACCGCCGACAGCGAGAGCCTGCATGGGACAGCTCGTGAACCGACTCCTGGACGTCGTCGACCTCCAGGGACCACGTGGCTGCAGAGACAAGCTACACCTTTCTTCCTGTTTGCACCCGACATTGCCTGGTACCCACCTGGTGCCACGCTGGTCACTGGCTAGTGACTGTGAACACTGTCCCCTCTGCTTACAGGTCTTCAACATCTCCGATCCACTCTTGGATCCACTGCATCTCTCCCGGACCGACCGCCTGCAGCATCTTTGTCTTCAAGCTCCACGGAACAGATAGAAGAAACCCGACGCACTTCGAGGCCTATGCACCCGCTTCCTGTGGGTGAGGTAAAGCTGGCACACCTGTGCCCAAGTGTAGTATTACATCTCTAGTGCCTGTGGTCCAAATCTTGAGTTCCTAGTCCATCCGGAAGATCCTCTTTGCAGTAACTTTGTACTTTTTATGCACCCATTGAAACCTATGGGAGCACGCGTGTGACTATTTGCTCTGCACACGCCACCCGTGGACCTCCTGGTCACTAACTGAAGTTAGCTCCTTGTAGGCCCAGTGATTCTAGAGGCCCTAGGCCTTTTCCCTTTTCTGTTCGTGGTACTTATACCACTATTTTTGTATATGGTTTGAGCGGCCACCAGGGCCTATCCATATAAAGTGCAACTTCTGTGTATTCTACTGTAATCTTGTTTGACGATTTGTGCTCCTGTGCTCATAAAGAGACTAGGGGTTACTTTGAGAAATAAATACATATATATTTTGAATATATATCTGTGTGGTGTCCTTTCATTGGTATAAAAGGGGGTTGCATTTGGTAAAACAGCTGGCTTAACACGCTTCACGAGTTTAGCCTCAAAGACTGCTTAGCCTACGCTACCACTAGGGCAGCTAGTCCGAAAAGGTTGACTTACAACCACACCATAAGGGTTGCTTGGCATGGTACAAGGTGATCACTTTAACTAGTGAGCATCATATACCAGGCCAACTTCTCACATTGGTGAGCAGCGGTTGGATTTGAGCTTGCTGTGTTTTACCATTGTAATCTCTTGGTTACCAATTGAAAGATCACATAGGTACCTGTAGGTACATATAAAACAAGATTAGATATACATAAGTTCTACTGAACTTAGTTGTTGTAGAGCAAAGGGAGTAGCACACCCTCACTACAACTACTAGATAGGTTTAGTAGGGAAACCCAAGTGTAGGTAGATTGCAACACATCCACCCACACTTAAGAGCAATGGCTGGGGCAGAGGGGTCCACTGTACCCATCTCTGTCGAGAGTGACCCCCAGAGGGCACCATCCATCTTTGCTACCCTTAATCAGAATGAGCTCAGGCATTTGGCAACTCTTAGAGGCCTTAAACAGCCCAAGAACCCTACCTCTGCTGAGCTCAGAGAACTCTTACAAAATGATGAGAATCAGAGAGAGCTCAAGAAAGCTTCCCCGTTAGCCCCCTTAGGGACAGGAACAGGAGGCCCCCCTTCTGAAGATGCTACAGAGGTACCCAGTTCCAATAGTCACCCCTTAGATGGCAATAATACCACAGAGGATGAGAGTGATAAAGGGGCTGATACAGAAAGTAGTGATGATGAAGGGAGAACTAGCCCAGTGCCAAGTGTTATACTTGGCCCAGCTAAACTAAGGCTATTGGGGACTGACAATGGGTTTACCCCATTGGATCTCCCCAGTGGACTTAACACAGGGCTTGGGAGGCAAAGGAATCGCTCAGGTGACTCCAATGCTTCTCATGGCTCTAGAGGCTCTCAAGGTCACTCCAGGAAAAGGATGACCACCCCTCAGAGGAGGGAACATGAGGCCAGAATGCAGGAAGCCCAGCTGAGGATCAGGAAGCAGGAGCTAGAAGTAGCCCTGATGGAAGAAAAACTGAACAAGGCTAGGCAACCTAGAGCGAGTGGGTCTATACCCACTGGTGGCAGCATTGTCCCTAAGGACAAAGATAGGGTCTTTGATAATAGGAACCTGTCTAAGGTTGTGCCCCCCTACAAAAGTGGGGATGACATCCACAAATGGATAACTGCTCTTGAGAGAGCCTGCAAAGTACAGCAGGTTCCTGAAGACCAGTGGGCAGCAATCCTCTGGCTCTCCTTTGAAGGAAGAGGCAGAGACAGACTCCTCACTGTTAGAGAAGAGGATGTCAGAAATTACAGAGTCCTGAAGAGTGTTCTGGTAGATGGGTTAGGCTTAACCACTGAACAGTACAGGTTAATGTTCAGAGACACCCAAAAGACACAGACTCAGGACTGGTCTGAATATGTTGAATGTGCCACTAAGGCTTTGGAGGGTTGGTTGCTGGGAAGTAAGGTATCTGATTTTACAGGATTGTATAATTTGATGATGAGAGAACAGATTTTAAATAACTGTCAAAACCAGCAACTGCATCAACACTTGGTTGACTCTGATCTGACCTCTCCCCAAGAATTGGGAAAGAAGGCAGACAAATGGGTCAGAACCAGGGTTAAGCAAAAGAACCAGAACCAGGGCCAAGGGGGTGATCAGAAGAAAACAGACCAAAAGGGTGGAGATCAGAAATCTAAAGACCAGAAGTCTTCAACAGGGCCCCAAACTACTGCTAAGGAGGGTGGGTCCCAACAACAAACTAAGGGAAAGAAGAAAGAAGGTCAAAAGAAACCCTGGTGCAATCATTGCAAGAATACAACTCACTGGACCAGTGATTGTAAGAAGGGTGGAGCCCCCAACACTGTTGCCCCTAAGGCACCTGCTCCCAGTACTACTGTTAGCAGTGTTGGTCCCCAGACAAAGGGTGTAGTGGGAATCACTATGGGAACTGAAGGAGATTCTGACTTAGACAGAACCCTGACACAGGCAGTCTTGATCTGTGATGGGGACATTGATTTGTCCCTGACTGTGAGCCCCAGTAACCTGGGCAAGTACAGACAGACTCCTTTAATTAACGAAAAAGTGGCTCAAGCCTACAGGGACACATGTGCCAGTGTCACTATGGTGACACCAGGCTTTGTGGACCCTGGACAGTACATACCAGGTGACAATTACCTGGTGACCAATGCCAGCAATGCCACTACTTCACATAGTGTGGCAGTTGTTAACTTCTCATGGGGAGGGGTAACTGGCCTCAAAAGGGTTGTGGTTAGTGCAGACCTCCCAGTAGAATGTTTGTTGGGCAATGACCTAGAGAGTTCTCTATGGTCAGAAGTGGAGTACAGGACTCATGCAGAGATGTTAGGTATATCATCACATGTCCTTGCTGTGACCAGGTCACAGGCCAAAAAGTGCCTCACTGAACCTCAGGTCTTGGATCCTGGAACAATGGACCAAGCTCCTACCAAGAAGAAGAACAGGAGGGTCAAGGCTGTGCCTTCCCCCCTGCCTCAGAGTGATGATCAGCCTTCCCAGGAAGCTGATCTGGAGGACCCTGAAGGAACTGTCCCTGAAGAGCTTGAACCTGATCAGGTTGAGTTTCTGGGGACAGGGGGACCTTCAAGGGCTGACTTGAGGCAGGCTCAGTTATCCTGTCCCTCTCTTGAACCCCTCAGACAGCTGGCTGCTGCTGAGGCTGCTGGGAATGCTCAAGGTACCCATAAAGTGTATTGGGATGAAGGGCTCCTTTATTCAGAGGCTAGAGACCCCAAGCCTGGTGCTACCAGGAGGTTGGTTATACCTCTGTAATTTAGGGGCTTCCTTCTTACCTTGGCCCATGATATTCCTTTAGCAGGACACTTAGGCCAGAATAAGACTTGGGACAGGCTTGTCCCTCACTTTCACTGGCCTCACATGAATGAAGATACAAAGGAGTTTTGTCGCTCCTGTGTGGCCTGCCAAGCCAGTGGCAAATCAAGTGGCACAACAAAGGCCCCCCTAATACCACTACCTGTGGTGGGGGTCCCCTTTGAAAGAGTGGGAATAGATATAGTGGGTCCCATGGATCCTCCCACTGCATCTGGGCACAGATTTATACTGGTGGTAGTGGATCATGCCACCAGGTATCCAGAGGCAATTCCCCTTAGGACCACTACAGCTCCTGTTGTGGCCAGGGCCCTGCTGGGAGTATTCTCCAGAGTGGGGTTTCCTAAGGAGGTAGTATCTGACAGAGGTACCAACTTTATGTCAGGATACTTGACAGCTATGTGGAAGGAATGTGGTGTCAACTACAAGTTCACCACCCCTTATCACCCACAATGCAATGGGCTTGTTGAGAGATTCAACAAGACCCTAAAGGGTATGATCAAAGGATTACCTGAAAAGCTCAGGCGAAGATGGGACATCCTTCTACCCTGCCTTCTGATTGCTTACAGAGAGGTCCCACAAAAAGGAGTTGGCTACAGCCCCTTTGAATTGTTGTTTGGGCACCCTGTAAGAGGCCCACTGTGTTTAGTGAAGAAAGGATGGGAGTTACCTCTCAAAAAGCCTAAGCAAGACATAGTGGACTATGTACTTGGTCTCCGCTCCAGGATGGCTGAGTATATGGAGAAGGCATCCAAAAACCTTGAGGCAAGCCAGGCCTTACAGAAAGCTTGGCATGACCAAAAGGCTGTCTTGGTTGAGTTTCAGCCAGGACAGAAGGTATGGGTGTTGGAGCCAGTGGCCCCAGCAGCACTCCAAGACAAATGGTCTGGACCCCATACAATCCTGGAAAAGAAGGGAGAGGTCACCTACTTGGTCGACCTAGGAACTCCCATGAGTCCCCACAGGGTACTCCATGTTAACAGGCTTAAAGCATATGTTGACAGGGCAGACATGGGCTTGCTCATGGCTACAGATGAGGGACAGGAGGAAGAGAGTGACCCTCTCCCAGACCTGTTGTCTCAGAACCCTGAAGATGGCTCAGTTGAAGGAGTGACCCTTGGAGGCAACCTCACTGGCCATCAGCAGACTGAATGTAGACAGGTTCTACAATCATTTTCACATATGTTTTCCTTGATACCTAGTCAAACTGACTGGTGTACCCATGTGGTGGACACTGGTGACAGTCTGCCTGTAAAGAACAAGCTTTACAGACAACCTGACCACGTCAGGGACTGTATAAAGGCTGAGGTAAATAAAATGCTGGAATTAGGTGTCATTGAACCCTCAGAGAGCCCCTGGGCTAGCCCAGTGGTTCTGGTCCCCAAACCTCTCACCAAAGATGGCAAGAGAGAGATGAGGTTCTGTGTGGATTACAGAGGACTCAATGCTGTCACCAGGACAGATGCACACCCTATTCCAAGGGCAGATGAGCTCATAGACAAACTAGCTTCTGCAAAGTTTTTGAGCACATTTGACTTGACAGCTGGCTATTGGCAAATCAGATTAGCTGAGGAGTCTAAGGCCAAAACAGCATTCTCAACCCCAGGTGGGCACTACCAGTTTGTGGTGATGCCCTTTGGTCTGAAGAATGCACCTGCCACCTTCCAAAGGCTGGTGAACCAAGTCCTTACTGGGTTGGATGACTTTTGTGCAGCATATCTTGATGACATTGCTGTCTTTAGCTCCACCTGGGAGGATCACCTGATCCACCTGAAGAAGGCTCTTGAGGCTCTGCAAAGGGCAGGCCTCACTATCAAGGCTACTAGGTGCCAGATAGGGCAGAGTAAGGTTGTATATTTGGGCCACCTTGTAGGTGGAGGCCAAGTTCAACCACTGGAGAGTAAGATACAATCCATCAAGGACTGGTCTCCTCCAACCACCCAGACTCAAGTTCGAGTTTTCTTGGGCTTGACTGGGTACTACAGGAAGTTTGTTAAGAACTATGGGTCCATTGTGACTCCTCTTAATGATCTGACATCCAAGAAGATGCCCAAAAAGGTTCAGTGGACAGTAAGCTGTCAAAAGGCATTTGATGACCTGAAGGAGGCCATGTGCTCTGCACCTATCCTGAAAAGTCCTGACTACTCCAAAGAGTTTATTGTCCAAACAGATGCTTCTGAGTTGGGTGTGGGAGCTGTGCTGTCACAACTTAATGTAGATGGTCAAGACCAACCCATTGCTTTTATTAGCAGAAGGTTGACCCCCAGAGAGAAGAATTGGTCAGCTATTGAGAGGGAGGCCTTTGCTGTGGTGTGGGCCCTGAAGAAGCTGAGGCCATACTTGTTTGGCACTCACTTCAAGATTCAGACCGACCATAAGCCCCTCTTGTGGCTAAATCAGATGAAGGGTGAAAACCCCAAACTGCTTAGGTGGTCCATTTCCCTACAGGGGATGGACTTCACAGTGGAGCACCGGCCAGGTACTGACCATGGGAATGCAGATGGTCTCTCCAGGTACTTCCACTTAGGACATGAAGACGAGACTGGTCAAGGCTAGTTTAATGTCCCAGCGTTTGGGGGGGGGTTGTGTAGGAGAGTAGGGTCTGCTATCCTATGGTCACCCCAAATTTTTGCTTTTTGCTTCACTGGTTTTTGACATATTGAGGCTGTGGGCCTGCCAATCAGACCCCCAGCCTGCTGTTCTCTCTACTAAATTAAAACTATGCACCCTAGGTGCATAACCAATTGGAAGTGGATCACTCTGTCAGCCCCTGTACCAGTGTACACTAGGTACCCAGGGCATTGGTGTACCCAAGGCCTGCCAGGGGCTGAAGCATGTATTATGCCACCCCAGGCTTGGCCTAACAATTTGACACAACTGGCTGATCACTCGCTGGGGTAAGTTGGTGTAATCACCTCTTACTTAGGTGTAGTATGCCTATACCTAACCTTAAATGGGACACATGGTAACCTATAAGTCACTCCTATGGCAGGCCTTAACAATCCTGAAGGCAGAGTGCTTGGTTCCATGTGAGATGGTGCTCTGGCATGAGCTGAGCCTGTCTGCAGTGGTCGGAACAACTTCCTTCTACTGTTTCCAGATATCGTCATACCATATACTCTTAAGTGCATTATGAACCTCGCGGTTAAATGCTAACTTTGGTTTGGCTTTATCAAAACATGTCGAGTAAGGTGTCATACGAATTGGAATACTAACCCCTCGCCAATTCTGGTGACGGGGTTAGCATTCCACCCTTCTAGAGGGACACGACATGTACAGTACCTGAAACCTGGGTAAAATCAGACATAGCCTCAGCTCCACAAAATGGATGCTGCCACCACAGACACAAGTCTGCCCTCCTGCTGCTGGGAGTCCTTCCAGCTTGGGAGGTGTGGACAAAGGGTTTCCTGCCAGGGGAGGTGCATGCACCACCCCAGACAGGATTTTGTGTATTGGTCAGGTAGGGCTTGAAAGAAACCAGACATGCCTGTGGCTCACAAGGAGCCTCGGTGCATATGCCAGTTCAAACCGGTCCTGGGGCACACCAGTCCCGGGCCTGGGGCGAGCTGGACAAAGGATTGGGGTGTAACCACCCCCCTTCCTGGTCCCACCCATAGGGAGGGACCTAGCAGGTAGTCCGGCCCCTAGAATCCGCTTAAAGGTAGGAGCTGTGTCCTAAGACTTCAGACATCCTGGAATCAACTTGAAACTAAGAAGAAGACGGGAACTTCGACATTCTGCTGCACAGAAGACTTAAGGAAATCTCCCCTGTGGTCAGGGAGTGACCACCTTGCTAACGCAAGCACCATCCAGCGAATCAACGTCTGCTTTGCCGCCGCCTCCCGCCAGAGCCCGAGCCCAGAGACTGACAAGACCTGGACCTCCAGACCTCTCACTGCCCTATCCACAGTCCCTGAAAAGAGGAGACCCGTGGAGGCACCGAGACACTTGGAGCCAGCCATCTTGAAACGACCATGACAAGCTGACAAGTGCAACAACCGAGGCTCCCTCCAAGTTGTGCTTTGGGATCTGAGAAGCCCAACCCTCGAGCAGCGTCTGCACCAAAGGTGAGCCCTCCAGCATCTCCACGATCTGCGTGGGGCCCTTCTGCATTTTGCCACTCGACGCGCCTAACCGGTTGCTGGCCCGCTGGCTAGTAGCCATCTTGGCGACGAACTTTACGAAATACACCGCTGGTCTGGTTGCTCCAGACTGGCCCTTGCTCCCCTCCAAAGGAGCAGTTCTTCTGACCTTGCTGGTCAGAACCATCAGCTTATTTCATCTCCTACGACAATTGCTTTTGCCAAGGCTTGTTTGCTTCGATCAAGTCGCCGACACCGCCGACAGCGAGAGCCTGCGTGGGACAGCTCGTGAACCGACTCCTGGACGTCGTCGACCTCCAGGGACCACGTGGCTGCAGAGACAAGCTACACCTTTCTTCCTGTTTGCACCCGACATTGCCTGGTACCCACCTGGTGCCACGCTGGTCACTGGCTAGTGACTGTGAACACTGTCCCCTCTGCTTACAGGTCTTCAACATCTCCGATCCACTCTTGGATCCACTGCATCTCTCCCGGACCGACCGCCTGCAGCATCTTTGTCTTCAAGCTCCACGGAACAGATAGAAGAAACCCGACGCACTTCGAGGCCTATGCACCTGCTTCCTGTGGGTGAGGTAAAGCTGGCACACCTGTGCCCAAGTGTAGTATTACATCTCTAGTGCCTGTGTTCCAAATCTTGAGTTCCTAGTCCATCCGGAAGATCCTCTTTGCAGTAACTTTGTACTTTTTACGCACCCATTGAAACCTAAGGGAGCACGCGTGTGACTATTTGCTCTGCACACGCCACCCGTGGACCTCCTGGTCACTAACTGAAGTTAGCTCCTTGTAGGCCCAGCGATTCTAGAGGCCCTAGGCCTTTTCCCTTTTCTGTTCGTGGTACTTATACCACTATTTTAGTATATGGTTTGAGCGGCCACCAGGGCCTATCCATATAAAGTGCAACTTCTGTGTATTCTACTGTAATCTTGTTTGACGATTTGTGCTCCTGTGCTCATAAAGAGACTAGGGGTTACTTTGAGAAATAAATACATATATATTTTGAATATATATCTGTGTGGTGTCCTTTCATTGGTATAAAAGGGGGTTGCATTTGGTAAAACAGCTGGCTTAACACGCTTCACGAGTTTAGCCTCAAAGACTGCTTAGCCTACGCTACCACTAGGGCAGCTAGTCCGAAAAGGTTGACTTACAACCACACCATAAGGGTTGCTTGGCATGGTACAAGGTGATCACTTTAACTAGTGAGCATCATATACCAGGCCAACTTCTCACAGTCATTTACAATGCCAATAGCTTAAAGTCTCGTAAATGCAAGACCTATTGCATTGCAAATGCTTGTTTGTTTCACCGCCTCGAAGGAATTATGTTGTTGATGGACCTTGCGGAAGTAGGAAGGGAAAATCATGATTTTAGAAGTTGGGAACGGTAAGGCTTCCATGTAATGTCCAGCTCTAAGTTGTGTGTCTCCAACCCAGAAATTCAGGATCTTGGCAATTATAGGATGTGGAGGGCCCTTGGTGGCAGCCTAGCCGTTAGAGACCTGTGCACCCTTTCTATGATAAACTAGGATGAAAGCGTGTTTGGTGGAATTCATGATGTAATCCACTGTTCCAGAAAGCTTTCTGGAGTTGAGCAATCTGATCCTTTGGGGAAGCCTAAAAAGCATAGCAGCAGTCTCTGGGCGTGATTTTCAGCCTCTTTAAGCTGCGTGTCTAGTGTCCGTGATGTAGTAGTCAGGTGAGCCACTTTATCTTTAAAGTAATGGACCATGTCCTTCAGTTCCGAGATGCGTCTTTCTGTTCCAGCTACTCTATCCACCACATTCTACAGGTCCTGGCACAGCAGGGCCACATCTACACCCACCTCACCTATTATAGTCTCCACTACTGCGTGCAACCCATGAATAACCTACAGTATCATACTATTGTCCGCAGGCTCCGGCCTCCGGTGAGGAGCATACCCTGGGCCACTTTGCCCCGGGGGTCTCAGAGGGGATTGTTGTAAAGTTGTCTGTTTTGGACTGGGCTTGAGAGTAAGTCGATTTTTCCCTGCCTGGGAAGGATAGTTGGGTCCCTTGCCATCTCTAGGGTCACAGATTGGAATCAAGGTGGACCAGACGGGCCTGTGAAGACATCTTCTCTCTCAGATGGAATCCTCACTGTACCCCTGTAGATACTAAAGATCCTGAGGGGGAAGGTCCTGTGACTTCAGAAAAGCCACCACCATAGTCCCTAGCCCGATTGCCCCGAGCATGGGAAGCACAAGCCTTCAGAGGTTGAATAGCAGTCTCCGGCATGCCCAATTAGTCCAGAGTCAGCAGGTGATCCAAGCCTACCCTGAGCAAGGGACCCGGCGACCAGGCCTGTGGTGGGCCCCCAGAGATTCTACCCATCAGTGCAACCTCAAGTCAGCTGGTGCAAGCAGTGATGAAGGCCACTGGGGGGTGGGAGGGGGATTTCCCCTGGTTGTAACTACCCCTCAGGCATAGAAACCACCAGTGGGGCCCAGCCAGGCCCAATGGGGTCAACCAAAATCTGGTAAAAAACATTAATATTTCACCACCAACTCCAAGGAGGTGATAACCCAGTCGTAAACGGGAGGACATAAAGGACGACTTCCTCTTCGTGAATGTTTTCAAAAACATTTTTAGAAGTAGGCAGTGGTATACACCCACTTCTTACTAATGTTTGTAAACCTGTTCATGTTTTTTTTTGTTTTTTAATGCATCCTGTTTTCCATGTAGGTAACAGGCTCCAAAAAGATTGCTTTATTGAAAAGCCATCATAGATATGGTGGTCTGCTTACCTCACCATGCCACAATCCCTGTGATTGTAGCTAATTCTAGTAGGTTGCAATTTGTTTCCTGCCTTATACATATTAATGAGGTAGGGTGATTTAAAACCCACTGTGATTCTGTATTTTGAGAACAATTCCATTGGTGCATAGGTTTGTTTGTAAAATCCAAATGCATTCAGTAAAGTCAACATTCAAATTGTGAGCCTTTTTACCAAATTATTTTGTTTTTACATGATGTCTGGTATTCATCAATAGCGAATCCAAGGAACTCGCTATTTAAGACACTGGACACATAGTACATACCATTTTGAATTCTTAAATAGTGAGTCACTATTGTTAGCTATTTAGAAATCGGAAAATGTACTTTTTGTACATGAGACCTGATAATCTTAGTGGCTGTGCACATGGGTGCAGCAAATGAGCCAAGGGAAAGCCTAGTGTGGCACTTTTTAGGTCTCGCCTACGCAGCGCACATGCGCTGCTTAGGAGAGAGACCTAATGCCATCGGCACAGCTTTGGGGGCAAAAACGTGCGCGCGTTGCATTGCTTGCAATGGCAACGCGTGCACGTCTGGCGATTTCCTTGCGGGAGCGCACGGCGCCATATGGTCGCACGCTCCTGCAAGGGAATCGCACAGGCCCCCTCCTGCCATGCGAGGCGCGCGCTTGTGCTGGTTTTAAGAGTCGCCGCTTCGTGCGCATGCTCTATTTGCTGTATTTCGCGTCAGTCTCCTGCCCACTCCTTCTCGAAGGTCTTCCCTTCGTCACCGATGAAACCAACCCCTCCCCTCCCAAAAATGCCCTTTCTGCCGCTGCTTGGGAGAGACCGACATGCTCCATGCCTCCTATTTGTGCTCAGCAGCAGCTGACGCCTGTAATAAACGCGTGAGCGCCGAAGCTTTACCGAGATGCTGTGTTACAATGCTGAATGCAACGGCTCTGGTCAAACTAGGCTTTAATACTGACCGTGACCCGCCACCAAACACCCAAGGCATATGCCTCGCGAGCCTTCCCGTGTGACGACTCGTTTATTTGGCGTCTACTTTTCGTATTTTTGCTAACCTTTGTCTGGCTCTCATAATATAAAACTCAAGATTTATGCACAGAGGTTGAGGTGCGTGAAGTCGGGGGAGAGTTCTAGGCGTCTAATGGAATAAGAGGAAAGTTTGAGTGTGATTTGTACCGGAAAAGTAGCCACAAGCTACTCGAACTAAGTGGACAATTAGTTATGTTAGGTTACGATTGGAGGCCTGGCCCTTTTGTTATTAGAAGACAGCCATACATGCTCTAATGGTTTAACTATATACAGACTGGAGTGGCAGTTATTTACTTTAAGTTTATGTGGGGTGTGAGCTCGGCCACTTAATCTTGCCTGTACAGGTGGTTTAAACTTCTTCTCCATGGTATGTCTGCCTTTGAATTAGCCATGTTCCTATTGTGCGAATGTCCACTGAAGACTGCAGCTGTTATTTTAAGTGGATTCTGGTGGCTTGTGTGGTTTGTCTTTTCTTCCTCACAATCGCAATACTTTTTTCCTTTTGGATGTTTTTATGTTGAATTTGCCCTGATCCTTTTTAGCTTGCATGTGTGACCAGTCATTTATTCCATGCTCATAGTGCCAATAGCCATGGCTACCGAATTATGCGACAGAGGAGGATCAAATTATGCGGCAAGATTGACTAAATTATACGACGGGAAAAGGCAAATAATGTGGCACATTTTGTGACAGTATTTTAGTTTGTTTTGTAATTTTTACACCTGGTAAGTGTCTGAGAAAAAAGGATCACCCTAGTAGTACCGATTTAACACCCAAAAATAGCAATACGCTACTGAAAGATGACCAGGCAATCTTTGGGCAAAACCTTCGAAGTGGCAGGAACCCGAGTCACCATATTTTGTGTAACTTTCGATCCGTTTGACCTACAAACAAATTTGTTGTTTTTAAAATCTGCAGATTATTCAGCAGATGATGGATTATGTCGAAAATGCAGCAAATCCATAATTATGCGAAAATCGCCGCTGCCACAAAATCGCATAATTCCAGTGGCCATGCCTTTAGCCCATTCATCTGTTCGAGGCCAAGTAGCATATTTTTAGGAAATGCTTTCTTATGCTTGGGCCTTCACATTTTGCCCTCCTTTCCCTGTGTGGTGTAGTACCACCCAGAGAGATAATGCGGCTTACTGGCACCACTGACCTTTTGTTTCATCACCTCTAAAATTCCTAGTTTCTTGCCGATATTGTTAAGGTCTGTGGCAACTTGGCCAGCTTGCCCATCTCCGTCAGTGGGCAAACAGTTAACCAGTCTAGTGGGCTCCCTCTAAAACCACTCGGTAATTCTTCTCTATTTACAGGTTCTGGCTGTTGTATAACGTGTGGTCTTTAACAAGCCCATTTGTTATTTGCTATGATTGTGGTTAAATCGTAAAATTATCGAGAATTGTTTTTTCCTGCGTTGGTCACTTCTTTTTCTTTTTTTGTGTGGTGCTTTCGGATTATTTTGGTCTGAATTTCCTGCAGCGTGGTGATGGTGTTTTGAAAGTAGCCCAGTACACAACCCCACCGTTGTGTCAATGGCACTTGAGCCTGTGTGTGCATCTCACAAGGCAGTAAACATGGCGGGGATCCACCGGCTTTTGTTGTGGTGGCACTTTAGTCTGTCTGAGCCAGCGAGAAACCTGCTAGTGGCCATCCGTCTTTTGTTTAATCCACAGTGCTGCACATATAGCAAGGTACGTTTATAGAGCATATAATTGTCAGCAGAGCCCGGGAACAGGAAGCTACACTTATTCCGTTACACAACCACGGCAGGGTCCCTAAAGTCTTTGCATATTGTCAGAAAACAGCTGATGCAGTTGAGAAATCTGATTCTGACGCCTGCAGACATCACCAGCTGCAGCCTCCCGCCCATGGCCATCTCGGCTGATTCTGGCTGCTGGAAAATGTCTTCTGTGCAAAGTGCCTCTTGGCTCGCTGGGTCATGAAGGATGTGGCCATGATCCCCGGCCATGGAAAGGATGCTAGAGGAAAGGCTGGTATTCCCTTAAAACGTTAAACACATTCTTATGTGCAACACCACGGGCTGTGGCTGTTTTGACCAAGCCCGTGCAGGGCTCAGTTTCTGCTTTCCACGATCTGGGAGCAGTGTCTTTGCCGCTGACCGCGGCCCCCGCAGGGGGCCACTCGGCGGTCGGCGCCTTAGTGGCCCCGGGGCCCCGGTCACCCCTCCCCACTCCCTCCTTCGGGGGGGGCGGGGGCAGGGATCCTGACTGTTGCCCCCCTCCGTGTCGGGGGCCGGAGGTGACGCGCAATGCGCGTCACTTCTGGGCCCAGGTGTGAGGGGAAGGCTATTTAGCCTTCCCCCACCCTCACTGGCGACCTCTTTGTCGCCCACCTCGCCTTTTGTCGGACGCCGACCCGTCTCGCGGGGATCGTCGTCATCGTTGCCATCGCCTATCGCTCAAGAACTGAGAAATACTCGGTGAGTTGCCGGTTTGCCCCCTCGCCCCGGCCCTGTCCCTGGGCAGTACCAGGAGACGGGGCCCTGTGGTCGGAGTACCACGGGCGGGGGGGGGACCGTGCATAGAGCTTGGCTCGTTATTTAAATGTGTACCGGAAACGTACTATGTTGAGGGAGGCTGTGTATGCGGCGTGTTTTCACCGCCACTGATGGCTATCGCAGGTGGGCGCAAGGAGACGATGTCGGGACGCAACCCGTCGACCATCCCCCCCCGTAGCTGGCTTCCGTCTAAAGTGTGGGGCATAGCTTGTTTATCCTCGGCGCCGGTATGAACAAATATATATGTTGCGCCCCTGTAGGCGGCGGGTATGCGAGATTGTTCCGGGGGGGCACCACGTTATAGGCCCGCGTCAGGCGCCTTATGTTACGGGGTGCTGGTTTCACTATTTGACCGTGTGTCTCGTCCCGGCCGATGCAATCCGGGTCCCGCTGTGCAGTATGGGGGCTTTGCGGGAGGAGCAGCATGTTTTCCGGTAGTTTGCCCGCGTGGGGTCAGTGAGAGACCCTGTCCCGGCACGTGTGGACGAGGGAGGCGGACTTAGCAGGCTGCATTGGGGGGCTGCGCAGGGAACGAGAAGGCGATCGCACCACCTCACCAACTCTCACCAGCACGGGTGAATTCAGAGCATGATTATATGTGGGCCCCTGCTCCCCGGGCCTGAATGCGTAATGTAGAGGGCGCGATTAATTTAATAAATGCGAGTGCGCGTGGGTACTTTTGCGCTAGATGCGGTAATTAGAAAAGTCGTTTCCCGCGTTTGGGGCCTCTGTTGGACTCATAATGTGTAGTGCTCTCGGGGCATCGGGACATCGTGTCCATATCCTTTCCTCGAGCTACTGCCCCCCCCTGCACGAATGCGTACGGTAAAGCGCGCCAGGAATTCATTAGCAGCGAGTGCGCGCGGTGCAATTACGATTGAATGCGGTATTTTAACGTCCTTTTCACATGTTTGGGGGATCTGGTGGGATCGTAATGTTTAGTGCTTGAGCTCCTGCCCCCCGTGCCTGATTGCGTACGGAAAAGCGCGCCTAGTTTTCACTAGCTGCGAGTGCGCGCAGTACAATGATGTTAAATACGGTAATTGGACAGTCCTTTTCAAACGTTTGGGGGATCTCGGGGAATCGTAATGTGCCATGCTGTAGCCCCTGCCCCCCCGTGCCTGCGAGTGCGCGCGGTACAATGATGTTAAATGCGGGAATTGGACAGTCCTTTTCACACGTTTGGGGGATCTTGTGGGATCGTAAGGTGTCATGCTTGAGCTCCTGCCCCCCCGTGCCTGAATGCTTACGGTAAGCGCGCCAAGAATTTACTGGCTCCGAATGCGCACGGTACTTTTATTTAAAAGGCGGTAATTTGCCAAGTACTTCCCTGCGTTTGGGTGCCTCTGTTGGACACACAATTTGTAGAGCTCTCATGGCATCGGGACATCGCGTCTAGATCCGGGTCCAGAGCTCCTGCTCCCCGAGCCTGAATGCGTAATGTAAAGCGCAAAAGCGCGCACAACATTCGCTAGTCCCCCGCGAAACAACAACTTTTGGCGCCATGTGGCTTGCCATGTTCGAGGTGGGGGTAGGGGTAGAGGCAAACGGGTGTGTGTGGTTAAAAGTGATCTGTAATAACAGCGCCCCCTCTTTTCCTGTTTGCCAATTTTGTGCTTACGCTGATTTCTCTTTCAGTACATTCGTCCGCGGCGGTGACTGGAGGTTTATTAAGTGGCAACAGGGAGACGCGAGCCAAAAACATCCTCCGTATTCGGGGCTCGGACGGGAGTAAGTACGGGCAGGTGGGGGAAGGGGGTTCTGTTCGGAATTGCATGTGGCACTCTGGAGCAACGAATCGGCCTCAAAGGGGGGCGAACAGGCGGTAATTTTCTCTCTTTCCCAATTACAGGTAAGAGAGAGCAACGGTTAAGAGATGGACAGCCAAGGATTATCCCCCCCCTTTTCACACCAGGGACACAGGTTGAGGAGTCCGTGCCGGGCACTTCGGAGGAAGCCCGGATTGCCGCTTTCTTGGAGCTGACAAGGGCCAAGGGTTTAGCCTGGGCAACTGAACTATTGAAAGCCAGTACCCCCCCAGACTCTGGGATAGCGATGGACGTTCCATCTACAGATAAGGAGTTAGGGGAAGGTGCGGGCCCGTCCCGGTCGAAAAGAATTCGCCGCCCCACGAGCAAAGACTTTCCGGTTGAGCAACCGCCGGCACGAAATAGAGCGGCGCCCCCACACAGGGCCCCATTGACCCCCCAGGCGGCGGTTGGTTTGGGGACGGGGACGAATATCGGACTGCCTTGCCCCCCCCAGGCGATATTTGCATCAGCAGAGGAGCTGGGTAAGCTTTCAGATACTTTAAAAGACTTCATGGCTGAGGTCAGATCTGGTCTGTTGCTTGCCAGGTCCCCCCTGGTGGGCGGCCCGTCCGCCCCACCACCACCGAGTGTAACCCCGGCGCCGGGGGGCTTCACGCATGTCTGGGGTCAACAGCCGGCTGCGGTGGAACTCCCGCGGCCTCCACCCCCAGCTGCTGCGGTGGCTGAGAACGCGGCAAGTGCGGTCAATCCCGCAGTAGTGGTTCCCCCGGTGGTACCCATGCCGGCACCAACACTAGCCGTTGTGCCTAAGCCCCTAGTTACTACGGCCCGCTAGTGTCGGGCCGCTGCTCACTCGCTTGGATGGTCCCCTTAGTCGCCAAAGAAGGGATTTGGCGCAGGGAATTTATCGATATCTTCACCCTTCTCATGCATGGGGCTGAGGGGGTGGATACCAGGAGGATGGGCAACAAGGAAGAGGACAAGAGGGTGCGATATCATTTATATCCCGCAAAAAATATTGTGACCTGGGGTCAGGCCTTTGCCATCTTTGCGGCAGTAATAGTGGAGAAATTCCCAGACGAAGGGCCAGGTCTTTTTCACTATGCAAGCGTGATTACAGAAGAGGCTGCTAAGGGTGGAGGCATGGGATGGTACCACTATGACTGTGACTTCCGCAGACAGAGAGCAATCTGTCCAGATCTTGAGTGGGACCAGTTGGAGGTCCGTTTATGGGTAAAACACATGGGCAAGCATACTGAGGGGTCTACGACAAAGTCAGGTACAGAGAGCAGCGTAAAGAGCAAAGAGAAAGAGGATAAACAGGAGGGGAAATGGCAGAACAGGAAGTCCTTTCGGGGCGGTCGTGGGGGGGGCCGCAGGCCTGGCTTTCGGGCACGGTCTTCTGGAACATGCAGGCTCTTCAATGCAGGGTTCTGCTCCTGGGACAAATCATGCCGTTTCTCACACAATTGCAGTGTGTGCGGGGCACCCCATGCCGCCACTGCATGCTCCAAGCGCGACACTCCCGACAAGCCTTCCTCGAGCAAGTAGCCCGGGGGGGCCCCCCCCTCCTGCGCTCTGGCCCCCTGCGAACACATCTGCCAGCGCGCATGACCTTGCCCCACACGACCATGTGAAAGGGCCCTCTCCCATCTGCGTAAAGAACCTCCTCAGCGCACTCCGCGGTTACGCTAGCAGGGAAGGGTCCATCATTTCTGAGGGTTTCTTGGACGGTTTCCGCATTCCTTATCAAGGCCCCTTAGTGAGCAGGGATGCGGAAAATCAGAAATCAGCTAGGGAACACCCGGAGGTAGTGCGGGATAAAATAGCGAAGGAGGTGTCTTTGGGCAGGGTGGCGGGCCCATTTTCCTCACCCCCTATGCCCCACTTTGTGATTTCTCCCCTGGGGGTGGTACCAAAAAAGGAGCCAGGGGCTTTCCGTCTTATCCACAACCTATCACACCCAGAAGGGGACTCCGTGAATTCCTGGCTTGACGAAGGTAGATGCTCAGTGTCTTACTGCTCCCTAGACCTGGCAGTCGACATGATCAGGAGGGCAGGGAAGGGAGCCTGGTTGGCCAAGTCGGATATCGAATCGGCTTTCAGGCTGCTACCAGTACACCCGGACAGCCAACACCTTCTGGGCTTCAGGTGGGGGGACCAGGTCTTTTATGATAGGTGTATGCCCATGGGTTGCTCGGTGTCTTGTGCGTACTTTGAGGCTTTCAGCTCCTTCCTACAGTGGGCCTTAACAAACAGGTATGGCATTGAGGGAGTGACCCACTACCTGGATGATTTTCTGTTCATCGGGGGAGCTGACTCGCAAGAATGTGCGCGGGCGCTGCAATGTTTCAAGGAATTGGCAGGACACCTGGGTGTACCTTTAGCTCCTGGTAAGACCGAGGGTCCGGCGCAGGTTTTGGTATTCTTGGGCATCGAGTTGGACACGGTGAAGGGCGTGTCCCGACTCCCTGCGGATAAGGTACAGGCCTTGCGTCAGGAGATCTGCGATCTACTGGGGAGGGACAAGGCTACTCTGGGTGAAATCCAATGCCTGCTAGGGACCCTGAATTTTGCGGTAAAGGTCATACCCATGGGGAGGGTCTTTGCACGCAGGTTAGCAAGGGCGACCGCTGGTATAAAAAAGAAACATCACTGGGTCAAGCTGGGGACAGGTCTGAAGCAGGATCTGGTGGTATGGAGCGAATTCCTAGCCTGCTTTAATGGGACGGTTATTTGGAAGCAGCCCTGGATTGATAGTCAGGAACTTTGTCTTTTCACAGATGCCTCAGGCAGGGAAGGTTTCGGGGCTATCTTGGGCGAGGAATGGTGCGCGCAGGGATGGCCCAATGTTTGGCGCAGGCATAGGATCACCAAAAATGTGACTGTTCTGGAGCTCTTCCCGATTGTTGTTGCACTACACCTATGGCCGGCGGCGTTGTCAGATAGGAAGGTGGTATTTTGGTCTGACAACATGGCGGTTGTTCAGGCAATTAACAACCAGTCCGCTAGGTGCCGGCTGGTGCTGTGCTTACTAAGGGAGTTGGTCCGGGCATGCCTGCGCATCAATGTCGAGTTTAAAGCCAGGCACATTGAGGGTATTCAAAATGTGGCAGCTGACGCTCTTTCTCGTTTTCAGTGGCTCCGATTCAGGGAGGCCTGGCCGCGGGCGAGAGCGCAGATGACCCCATTCCCGGACCATCTATGGAGGATCCTGCAGTGGGACTGAGCCTGAAGGAGATGGGGGAAAGAGCTCTGGCCCCAGGTACCAGAAAGCGTTACAGCGCCCACATGGCAACATTCAGAGCAACTTCTGTAGCGCTGGGTACTTCAGGGGCTGCGTTGGTGTCCCAGGTCCGAGCATTTCTGGTGTGGGCTAGGGGACAGGGGAAAAGCCATTCATGGGTAGGCAGCCACTTGGCGGCCGTAAGCCACGACACCAAGTTGTCTGGCGGGGCAGATCCCACTAACTCCTATCCCATCCGGGCCGCCTTGAAGGGCTGGGCTAGGGAGGAGCCCAGGGCCCCTGATAATCGGGCCCCCATTGATTTCGAAATCCTGAAGGGCATGCTAGGGGCTCTCGAGCTAGTCACCTACTCTCATTACGAGGCCACGCTGTTTTCAGCCACGTTCTGCTTAGCATTTTTTGGGGCATTCAGAGTCAGCGAGTTAGTGGCTAGGTCCAAGGTCGACTTTTCAGGGGATGCGCTGGCAATTTCAGATGTGTCCATTTCCGGGTCACTGACCATTCATTTACGCAAGTCCAAGACTGACCAGGCGGGGCGGGGGATCAGGGTGGTTCTTCAGCCCCTAGGCGACCCCAGGTTCTGCCCAGTACAATGGGTAAAGGCTTTGTTGGAGTACAGACCGCCCAGCCCTGGTTATCTTCTGTTGCATTCAAATGGGACCCCCGTAACTAGATACCAGTTCGAGCAGGTAATCAGGGCCAGCTTAGCCAAGGCGGGGCTCGCCCGGCCGGACAGAAGGTATTCCAGCCACTCCTTCCGCATAGGCGCTGCCACCGCCGCTCACCTGGCGGGATTAGAGGCCGCTCAGGTGAAGAAATTGGGGCGTTGGGAATCTGATTGCTATAAGATATATGTTCGCCCGTGAGGCAGCTTTTAGTAATATGTTTGTGTTTTTATAGTGTGTATCGTTAACATCACCCTTTCTGATTAAATAACTTGTGTGTACACCATGTCTCCTCTTTATTAGGACGAGTTGTGTGGGTGATCGGGCATTCATTTGTCGCCCGGGCGGCCCAATGGGCATCGCACCGGAATTGGATGCGACACTTCCCTCAGACTGAAGTGGAATGGATGGGGGTGCCGGGGATGAGATGGTTCGAACTCAGGAATAAGATCGAGCAGACACTAAGAGCACACGGGTCCACCTTGCCCCACCTGTTGGTGATACACCTGGGTGGAAACGACCTTGTTACCCTAGGGAGACGATTACTGTTATTAGCCATGAAAAGAGACTTAGGGGAAATCTGCAAGCGTCTGGGCGAGTGTGAGATCGTGTGGTCGGAGATCATCCCTCGCAGGTCTTGGCGGGGAGCTAAATCCTTAGAAGCGGTGGAGCACTCCAGGAGGCGCATTAATGGAGCAATGCGTAAGTTCACATCCCAAAGGGGTTTGGGCTTTATTCGCCATGAGATGATTCGGGGGAATGTAAAGGGGTACTTCGACTTGGATGGAGTACACCTCTCCCAAATAGGCATGGACCTGTTTTTATTGGATTTAAGCGAAGCATTGGTGAATAGAGGGTGCAGGTAAAGAGCTAGGTTGGTGGGGGGCCCTGGCTGCGACGGTTAGCCGCCTCCAGGGCTGTGGCGGAGTTACAGGGCGATCTGGAAGCAGGCCGGTACAAAGGGTACCTCTGCGCGGCACCACGTGGTGCCTGAGCCAAAACGAGGAGCCTCCAGAGAGGTCCCGGAAGCCGGTCGGCGCCCCGCTAGGCCTGCGGGCGGTTGTGGGCCTGAACAACCGGGGGCTTGCTATGCGACGCTCCGCCCCGAGAGGGGGGGTGTGAGTAGAATTTCAACGGCACGTGATCGAAAAAAGAATCACTTGGGGGGCAGCACTTGCGGGTCGTTCCCGTGCTGCCCGGCTCATCAGGCGGGGCAGGTGAAGTAGATGGCCGCCTGCCCTTGGATCGCCCGTAAGATAACCCACCTATTACATATCCTGGAATTATGTAATAAATCCTGCAGCATTTGTTACCCACTTACAACTGTTTCTTGTGTCTTCTTTGGGTAACCTAATTTGGGGGAGGGGGGAAAGCGGGGTGCCCCTGGGGGTACTATGCCGCTGACCGCGGCCCCCGCAGGGGGCCACTCGGCGGTCGGCGCCTTAGTGGCCCCGGGGCCCCGGTCACCCCTCCCCACTCCCTCCTTCGGGGGGGGCGGGGGCAGGGATCCTGACTGTTGCCCCCCTCCGTGTCGGGGGCCGGAGGTGACGCGCAATGCGCGTCACTTCCGGGCCCAGGTGTGAGGGGAAGGCTATTTAGCCTTCCCCCACCCTCACTGGCGACCTCTTTGTCGCCCACCTCGCCTTTTTACCCTCCCTACCGCTTACCCGGCGCAGGTGTGGTGGGGTGGGGGTTTTTTGCTGAACGTTTTAATGTTTTCCTTTTCGTTGCAGGCGGAGTTACAGGGCGATCTGGAAGCAGGCCGGTACAAAGGGTACCTCTGCGCGGCACCACGTGGTGCCTGAGCCAAAACGAGGAGCCTCCAGAGAGGTCCCGGAAGCCGGTCGGCGCCCCGCTAGGCCTGCGGGCGGTTGTGGGCCTGAACAACCGGGGGCTTGCTATGCGACGCTCCGCCCCGAGAGGGAGAAGTGTGAGTAGAATTTCAACGGCACGTGATCGAAAAAAGAATCACTTGGGGGGCAGCACTTGCGGGTCGTTCCCGTGCTGCCCGGCTCATCAGGCGGGGCAGGTGAAGTAGATGGCCGCCTGCCCTTGGATCGCCCGTAAGATAACCCACCTATTACATATCCTGGAATTATGTAATAAATCCTGCAGCATTTGTTACCCACTTACAACTGTTTATTGTGTCTTCTTTGGGTAACCTAATTTGGGGGAGGGGGGAAAGCGGGGTGCCCCTGGGGGTACTATGCACGGCAGCTTCCGTTCATGGCTTACCAGGTCATGTTTGCTTAAGGTATTTGTTCAGTCTTTTTCCTGTGCTATGAAGGCAAAAAATCGAGAGCAGGAATCCTTCCCTTCCCTTGCCTTCTGATGATGCCTGACATTTGAGTCTTATTTCGTGAGAGAAGGGGTTTTTCTTTGCCTCGTGAGATGAATGTCTGTGAACCACGAGACCTTTCACTATCAGATAATGGTTAGGATTTGACAAACTTGTACGTCATCTTGTTGTTAAGTTTTGCCTAGATATCGCATGCTCTGCCTCTCGGAGCCCTTTTTTAGGTCTCGCTGAGTCAGCGTGCATGTGCTGCCCGGAGAGACATTTAGTATGTGAGTTTTGAAAGTGCTGCTGGCTGGCGACAAGCTTGCGTTCCCGCGAGCGTGCACGCGCGCAGCCGGCAGCTTTGCAATATGTACAGCCGCGATCACTCACTTTCACTTTTCGCGCACGCGCGCACCATTCGCATTTCTTTTTCTGTTTCGTGACAGATGCCCATGTGCCATTTCTCCTAAGAGTAATAAAAAGTTTGCTCTCATTCATTTTGTACCAAGATCAGCAGCGATTAAGATACAAAATTACCATTATCTCTATGTTAACAAAAACAAAAAAAATGTGTGTGAAACGTCAGAATCGTGTTCAAGCTCGGCTTTCTGCAACCTGAGCTTTCCAAAGCTCCCACTTCCCCTCTGTCAGATCTTGCCAGCACTATAACAGCTGTTTGCTCATTGCATGTGTTCCATTTTATTGCCACTACAGTTACTTTCACACCTTGTCGTGACCCTTTGTCCCAAGACACACCAGACTAAGTTGCAATTGCCATTTCCTGATGTAACTTTCCATGATCCTGTTCAACCCTTTGCAGACACGCTTTATTTGAACGCATCATAGTCAAATCTTTAGTAATAAACATATGCCCCAGGCACTATTAGCCCATCAGTTTCCGTCACACGGTGTAAACACCCTTCCACAGTCCACTCCGGCCTGTCCAGCATATATTTATGGGCTGAATCTCATGGAAATAACGGATGCTCTGCTTTTCTCTAAGTTATCGGGGGTGGGGTGGGGGTGGGGGGCATACAAACCTGATGTTTCAGTTTTAATTTCCATAATTACGTCAGTGTACAGGAGTATGGAAAGAAAACAAGCATTGGCAAAGCCAATAGGTTTCATGTATGTGAAATCTATGGCTTTGTCAATGTTATTTTTTTAACACATTGCACAGCAATTGAGCTTCTGTGCAACTTGGTTTAAAGTAAAAAAAAAACCTATGACGAGCCCAGTGTTGACAGTGTCACAGCACTTTTTTTTTACCTTTAAGCCATGTTAGCCATGTAACACAGCAGCCCACACAACAAGCATTGGCATTGCCAATAGGTCTTGCTTTTGGGACCTTATAAGTATTTAGTTACGCAGCACAATATCCTTGGAGCAACAACATCAACTGTTGCATGGCTAAACACTTATAAGGTCCCAAAGGCGAGACCTATCGGCTATGCCAATGCTTGTTTCCCTTTGTGGTTTTATCTCTCTATTCCAAATGTTCCTGCGTGGAATGAGACATAACCTGCCATCACATACTGTGCACCCGATTACCATAGATTTCACCTCTTACTAAACAATTTCCCAATGCAAATGTCATCACTTTCGTGTCTGCCAAATTCTGAACATGTTGTTTTTTTAGCATAATGCCCAATCGGGGATAAAAACACTTTGTGCATAATTTTGAAATACTAGGCCACTCATAACGAGGACCTTTGTGCAGCATATGGAAAAAATAAACTTTACTCCATGATGAGAGTGAAGCTCAAGTTGTCTGTCTCTCAGATACATGATAGAATATATCCTGTTGAGTTTTTCTGATATTTTTTCGAATGTTGTATATACCCAGGGCTGGAACTTGATAGTTATGTGTTCAGGCACTGAGATATGCCTTTAATCTAGCATTGGCTGTAATATATTTTCTACTGAGAAATGCTGGTACTCTGGTAGCACATAATACTAGGTACTAAAAGCATGTCAGTACTTACCCATTTAAGCACTGCATATGCCCCCATCCCACACGGTCTGTTTTTTCCTCCTTACCTCACCTCATAGATGAGAAACTAAAGTGCAAAGAATGGTGTCATAAAGCAGACAAAATCAATTTGAGAATGGTGGAAAGTGGATAAGTTGCAGGCAGTAACAATTTTCGCACTTGCATTAAGTTTATCAAGTCTATGGAACTCACACAGAAGTGTGGCACACCTGATCTTCATCATGATGGACTCAAAGTTGTAAAAGTGAAAGCATTCCCTGTAGAAATAAATTAGTGGAGGGGAATAGAAATTATGGTTCGTGCTTTAGAAATCTAAAGTTAAGTCACATTTTATGTACTCTCAAATATCATCCTCATCTATGTCAGTAAAACATTCTGATATGTAGACTGATACCTACTTTCATCACCAGCAGCAGTTAACTTCTGTTAGAAATGGAGGTCTTTGGTTGGTAAGGGCTTGCACCTTTGTCCATGTAGTGACCCTTTTTATTAGTCAGG
This sequence comes from Triturus cristatus, assembly GCF_964204655.1. NCBI lineage: Eukaryota > Metazoa > Chordata > Amphibia > Caudata > Salamandridae > Triturus > Triturus cristatus. The sequence goes on from NC_140587.1 coordinate 377,471,919, forward strand.
ATAAGGGAGTTACACTCCTAAAATAAACCCTGCTCACCCCCTTAGTAGCTTGGCACGAGTTGTCGGGCTTATCTTAGAGGAAGTGTGTAAAGCATTTGCACATAACCAACAGTAATACAGTGAAAACACTACAAAAGGACTGTTAGACTTGGGGGTCTCTAGTTGGCACAGGTATGCACTTGTGACAAATAGGGATCCTCGCCTCTAGTCAGGGTAAGGGGGTACACTCCTAAAATAACCCCTGCTCACCCCCTTGGTAGCTTGGCATGAGCAGATAGGCTTATCTCAAAGGCAGTGTGTAAAGCATTTGTGAACACATACAGTAATCAAGTGACAACACTACAGATGGACACCACACAGGTTTTATATAAAAAATGAGTATTCTTTATATAGATTTACCACAAGACCATAAACGACAAAAATCCACAATACTGTTACTTTAAGATGGTAGAATTTAGCTTAGTTCTCTTTAGTTCTTTAAGTCAATGTACCTTTAGATGCGACACGCAGGGCAACGAAAGTGTTGCAACGATGTTGATGCGATGAAAGTTTGGTGCAAAGAAATAAAGACGTGAAGATCCTCCAGATGCGGCACGCTTCTTTGATGTTGCGAGAAGACTCGATTCGATGCGTCAGCTGCAGCAGCGACACCCCTTTACGCGATGCGACAACAGCGGCTTTGGCGGCGACATTTTTCTCCGACGTTGCGAGACGCTTCCGCTCGATGCAACAACTGCAGCGGCAACACCCTTTACGCGATGCGACGACAACAGCTCCAACAGTGGCACGCTTCTCGGTAGATGCGAGGCGCTTTACTTGATGCGGTGCAATGCAACAGCTACAGCTACAGCGGCGTCATCCAAGATGCGATGGCAGCGGCTGTGACAGCGACACGCTTCTTCCTCGATGCGAAACTCTTCTCTTGATGCGGTGCAATGCGTCAGGTACGAAGGCTGCGATGGCGACACGCTTCTTCGGCGTTGCGAGACCCTTCTTCGAAGATGCGAGACGCTTCCGCTCGATGCGACAACTGCAGTGGCGACACCCCTTTACGCGATGCGACGACAACAGCTCCGACAGCGGCACGCTTTTCCTTCTTGAGTCGCGCTTCCAGCTCCTTGCGTCACGCAGTCCCTTAGAAGGCCCCAAAACAGCAGCAGGCACTTCCAAAGAACTCTGGGGAGCTGGTGGGTGAATTCTGTTGTCCTTGAGACTTCAGCAGGATGCAAGCTCTTTTCCAAGCCCTTGGAGATCCTTCGCAAGTTGAACAAAAGTACACACACAGTTCCTTTTTCCTCCCTTTGGCAGTAAGGCAACCACTGCAGGCCAATCCCCAGTTTCAGGGATAGTCTCTCCTTAGTTTCTTCTTGGTTCCTCTCCTCAGCAGAGGTTTCTTCTTGTTTTTCCAAAGTGATCTAAATTCTTGGGATCAGGGTCCCAATACTTATACCCCAAAATCCTTTGTCCTCTGATGGCAGAGGGGCCTTTGCCTTGTTCAAACCAGTTCTGGTCAGTCCTGGAGCGCTTTGTTTACCTGACTCCTTTCCTTTCAGAGTGCAGGGCAGAGACATCAGATGCACCACAGGGGGTGGGGCCAGCATTGTGAAGGGAAGGCACAGCCCTATTCAGGTCCCAGGTGCAACTCCTCCCTCCCATCTAGATGCAGATCTCTCTATTCACCACTGGGCTACCTCACCCTGTCTCCTGGAATTCCCCAGCCCTGTCACTCAAACTCCAGACAAGGAATACACAGCCTAGCAGAGGCAGGTTTGAATGGTTAGACAAGAAAATACCTACTTTCTAAAAGTGGTATTTACAAACACAGAATGTTAAAACCAACTTCACTAAAAGATGTATTTTATCATTCTGAGTTCAGCCATACTAATTTCGAATTTCCACCATGTTCCCTGAGTCAGTTAGGATTATAAAATGTAATAATCAAACTGCCCATTCTGGCCTATGGAGAACAGGTAGCCTTGCAATAGTGAAAAATGAAAATGGCTGTAATTCACTATTAGAACATGCCACACACACCAGGGCATGTCCTACCTTATCTTTACAATGCACCCTGCCCTTGGGCCTACCATAGGGGTGTCTGATATGAAGAAAAGGGAAGGTTTAGGGACTGGAAAGTGGGTGCACTTGCCCAGTCAACATGACAGTACCAGACTGCACGCAGGCTCTGCAATGGCAGACCTTAGACACATTTTTACAGGCTGCTTCTGTGGGTGGCACAACTAGTGCTGCAAGCCAACCAGCAGCATTTGGATTTACAAGCCCTGGGCACTCCTGGTGCACTGTACTAGGGTCTGAGATGTAAATCAAACCAACCAATCATGGAATCACAAATTCATACATCAATTTACAACAGGGAGCACTTGCACTGTGGCACTGGACAGCAGCGGCACAGTGCCCTGAGCACCTAACACCAGCAAAAACACATGAGGCAATCAGCAAAAATGGAAGGGAGACCCACGCCAAGGTGCCAGGTCTAACAAGGACCCACACCAGTTTTATAAAAATATCCAATATTTTATATACCTAAAACAAGACCAAAACGATAAAAATCCAACATACAGTAATTAAAAAGGTATACTTTGCAAGAATACTTGAAAAATACAGTTCGTACGAGCCGGTAGCTCCGTCCGGGACTACCGCGTTGCTGAAAACAACTGAGTCTAACAGTTCCAGGTGATTGCGTCGATACAGGTAAGCAAAACCGTGAACAGACTCGGTAACAGTACCTTTCTTGCTGCGGCTTATACAGGGTGCGAGCCGTTCATGGCAACTGTCACGGTTGCGTTGCAAAATGGAAGCAGGGCAGGGCGCGGTGTCCTCTCGATGCGGTGCAGGCAGCGGCTCCGTGATGATCGTCCAGACGGCATCGGTGAGACCAAGGATTATGGTGCAGGGCGAGACAGTGCTCGATGCGGTGCTGGCAGATTGTGGTGCAGGTGACAGAGCAGGTTTGTGGGAGCTGGCGTCGGTCCGCCCAGCTGGTTGTGTGGGAAGAGGCGGTGCATCGTGCAACTTTACAAGCAGTGCCCTCAACCACGATGCTGTCATCGGTGTCGAGTCAGCAGCAGCGACAGCGTCGGTGAGACCAGGATGGTGAAGTGAAGCGGGGCAGTGCGGACTGCAGTCCCCACAGATTACAGTGCAAGCAGCGGTGTCGGTCATCATTGTTGGTGAGACCAGGGTTGCTGTGCAAGATGCAGACGGTGTGGTCTGCAGTGCCGTCAGGACACACAGCCAGCGACTGAGTCAGTGACGGAGTAAGTGACCGAGTCAGTTGCGGTTCCTTTCTCTACGGCAACTGGAACAGCGGTTCCAGAAGTGTTACACAGAGGTTGATGAAGCCTTTGAAGTCCCTGAGACTTCAGCACAGGAGGCTAGCTCGATTTCAAGGCCCTTGGAGATACTCAGCACAAGTAAAAGAAAGTTCAGTCCAGTCCTTTCACTGCCCAAGGCAGTTGCAGCAACTGAAGGCCAACCCAACAAAGCAACAACACAGCAAAGGGGCAGTTCTCCTCCTGGCAGTTCTTTCAGCTATTCTTCTTGGCAGGTTCCTTGATTCCAAAAGAGTTCTAAAGTTTAGGGGTGTGGACCCGACTTTTATAGCCCAAAATCCTTTGTCCTGTCAGGCAGAGAGTGTCTGTGCCCTACCAGAACCAGTTCTGTCCTCTCTGGGGCAGCTTCCTGGCAGGAAATGGAGACAGCGTTGTCAGAGGCAGACCAGGCCCATTCAGGTGAAAAGAAATCTCCTCCCTCTGCTCTAAATGCAGCCCAGGTCTATTCAGCCCTTCCCTGGCCCATCTAGACTCTCTGGAGCCACTGCTCCTCTCCAGCCCCTATCATCCAAAATCCAGACAGTCAATCCACAAACCCAGCAGAGGCCTACTGGATGGCTGAGCAAGAAAATACGTACTTTCTAAAAGTGATATTTTCAAACACAGAATGTAAAAACCACCTTCACTAAATGATGCCTCTTTAGATTCTGAGTTCAGACATTCTAAACTCTATTTTTCTACCTTGTTCCCAGGGGTAGTTAGGTTTATAAGATGTTTTAAAAAAAAAAAAAATTCTGTCCTATGGGAACAGATAGCCTAGCAATAGTGAAAAACGAAATTGGCAATAATTCACTATTAGGACATGCCACACACACCAGGGCATGTCCTACCTTTCACACACACTGCACCCTGTCCACAGGGGTACCTTGGGCCTACCTTAGGAGTGACTGACATGTAAGAAAAGGGAAGGTTAGGACCTGGCAAGTGGGTACACTTGCCAAGTCGACATGGCAGTCCCAGACTGCACACAGGCTCTGCAATGGCAGGCCAGAGTTACCTTTACATGTTGCTTGTGTGGGTGGCACAATCCAGTGCTGCAGCCCATTTTCAGCATTTGATTTACAGGCCCTGGAACACTCAGTGCACTTTACTAGTGACTGACAAGTAAATCAAATATGCCAATCATGAGAACACCAATCCATAACACAATTTTCAACAGAAGCACTTGCACTTTAATACTGATCATCAGGGAGAAAGTACGCAGAGACACTAAGCCATCAAAAACAGAGTCAAAACTGGGAGGTCAGAAAGCAAAAAGTCTGGGGAAACACGCCAAAAAATGCCAATTCTAACAACTTCATAGTGATTAGCTGCTGTTTCATCACAGAGTTCTAATGAGTGATAACATTCTTAATTTATGAGAAAAGTGTGGCTCACCTGAACATCACCTTGATGAAATCAAAGCTGTAAAAATATACAGTTTTGCACAGAGAAGACTGCAAAAAAGGAACAAAATTAGGGGATGTTTTTGTCATAGAATTTAGAGTTAGTACTCTAGAAAGCTAAACTAAGGACCCAATTTCTATGAGTTTTCAAATATCTTCCTCAACCATGACATGCATAAAGTAACAAGTACTTCCAACATCTGCAGCAGTCTGTCAGTTAATTCACTAGTAATCAACTGCAGCTTCACCGCAGAGTTCCAATGAACACCTAGGGGCATATTTACCAAAGTGTATGTCTCATTGCATTGTGTGGATATGTTTCAGCGTTGTGCTGCATGCGTTAAAAGAACCGCGCTACGTCATATGTACAATGCGAAGCATTTCAAAGATGTGTGCACAAACAAAAGGCAGGGTCACAGGGCAAAAATGTCATAGTGTCACACAAGGCATAAAAAAGCACACAAAATGGTGCAAAACAAAGCAAGTCATTTTTAAAAGGTGAAGTTAGCATAATATCAGAAACTCGTACTCCAGACCAGATCTGTGGCACACAGCAGTTGCCTCAGGATCCACTTTCAAATGTCTCCCTGGAAGGAACTCAGGAGGGAGGAAGAAAAACTACCATATACTCACCTGGGCCCATAAACACACACATTGAGTAAACCGCTGGAGTCAAAGTTTATGTGTGTGATCACAAATGTCAGGATTAGTTATTCATTATTCTTAACTAGCCTTTCACTGATCAAAAAGTTCTTTCCTCTGGTCTATGGACCATTAGTTAAACTAATTGATGGTGATAATGAACATAACTCTAACATTTCTATACTTTGAAGTAAATAGCCACAGACTCAGGAAAGTTTTAAATCTTTATCTAAATTAAATGCATGTGAACCATTTCAAAAATACAGTAGAGCCACCATCACTCGCAGGAGAGAAAATTCAATTAATCAATCATCAAAACACATACTTCGAACTCTTGCAATGACTTATGCTCAGAATGGGAGAGGACAAAGAGAAAAGAACATCTGCAAATGCACGAAGATATCTTTACCAAGAATGGTGTGTAGACCAACCCCCTGGTCAAAGGGTTGGTAAGGGTCCCCCGGGACAGGTCAGGAGACAAAGACTTCAGGACAGGATTCAGAACAGAATAGATGACCTCTCTAACACTGACGCTGGCTTGGCACCCCTCTCTGACACTCTCTTCTTCCTCGAGATTCTTCCGCGATCTTCTTATCTCACCCAATTAAATTAGGAAAGAAAGTTCTGCTTCAGGCCCTGCATTCGATTCTTCATCAGCATCTCACCTCATCTCTGCCAGCATCAGCACCTCCCGCAGCAACAGCATCCCAGGTCACGCTAACTAACTAACTGAAGCTATCTCAATTACACCTTTTGTTCATCATGTACCACCAACTAAAGTTTCAATATCGTAAAAATGTGAATTCTAATTGGTCAGGCAAGGGGGGAAGATCATCACACCATGCTTACATATCACTTTAATCTATTAGTCCATTGTTCACAAACCCATCCCCTTAATTTTTATTCATGATCTTTATTTCCCACCCGCATTCACATTTCATCTGCAACATTTGTTAAAAATCTAACATGGAGACCCATTCATTTGAACTTTTCACTGCCTGTTCTCAGGCACGGTTACTCTGCGACCTTGTCCTTCTTCCGACCCTTCTGTCATCCTTCCGGGTCCACTCTCAATAGTTATGCGCAGCTGCTATGTGGCTCAGCTTACTTCAGCTATACACAAGAGGCCCAAATGCGCACTAATAATAAAGTCAGAAAGATAGCTGTTACTTTAAAAAATAAATGGTTTCACTGTATACCACCCATCTCTATTCTATTCCCCTTTATTTATTGATACTTTCCCTGCATTAGAATTAGTAAAATAGCTCGTTTTTGCTTCGGCTGAGCAGGTGTCATGCACGCGAGTCTTTAAGACTCCATTTTAGTGCCTTCTGCTCATGCGCAAGAATTTCCCTCCAAGAGTTACTTCGTCATATTGAGTAGATGCAACTGACGCATGCGCAGTAAAGATTTCTCTGTTAAAGCGGTTTTAGTAATTTGTTTGAGTTGTTAATGTTAGCAAACACATAAGCAAGCTTCACTAACCCGTATGTTTATGTGGAGCGCATTTGTTTTACACAAAACATGATTAATAACATGGTAGTGAGTTAAACGAGTGGATTGCTTACGAGCAAGTCTCTTTTCTACGAGTCCTTGCTCCATCACTGCCATGGCAACTGGAGGAGGACCTGAGCGCAACATAGAACTCACACCAACTGAGGAACAAGTAGTGGCTGTCAGTGCACCTGAGCTGTATAGTGGAAAAGAAGTGCCAGACACGGTGAACCATGAGGAAGCTGTACATCATGGCAAGTTAGTATTCATTTCATAGATGTAGATTTGTAAGAGAAGTGGGAAGGGAGCGCAATGCCTAGCATACCAGCACACAATGTGGCCCAAAGCATTATGGTAATTGCAGTGCAGTACAACACTTACTCCATTTGAAAGTAATTGTCTTTCCACCATTGCTAATGCATCTACTGGTGTGCATGTAAAAATATGTCCACCAGGATGTTTGTCTTGCATTAGTAGAGAGTAACACTATAAGAGTGTTTGTTTAGCCGATACAGCTCATAGTCTTTTCTGCTTTCTGTAGCACTGCTATAATGGGTGTACGTTCCAATTAGCTTCACAGTCCTGTAAGTCATCTAGAATTGGTGGGAAATACACAGCATTAATAATAATTCCAGATTTGTAATGCAGGACTTATTCCCCCTAAGGGTATCCAGGCACTGGGGCCTGTCAGGTGGTTTAAGTGAGCTATTGCCCAGAGTCACATGATGTTGAGCTGAGCTGCCGCCGGGGATCGAACAATGAGCACCATGCTCTGGAGTCAGCCGCTCTGGCTGCTGCGCCAAACCTTTCCCACTTACAACAAAGTTGAAACCAAAACCAAATATATGTGAATGTGGAAGCAAGTGTGAACATGCATTGTATTAAACAGTATATCCCCCCTGCAGCACCTACCTGGTGCATCCTGGGACCTGCAGTTTCTACAAATTGCGGTGTTGGTGAGCAAGTATGAGGGGAAGGGAGCGGAGTGGATCCTCACCAATGGGGAAGCGGCAGGACTTGTATATTTGGTGTTTCAAAAGTCGCCTGAACAGTAAAGGCATCCGAGGAAGGCCAGTGGTGGCCGAAATGCATTAGCCGAACTCACCGATTAAAGTGTTTCCTGACTGACTGTGGCCTCCACTCTTTCCTAGGGAGGAGGTTAGTTGGATATTTTTCACGGTTGCCAGCAACGTGATTTGGAGGCCCCCACTGCGCAAGTTGGCCACGGACCCTACTGGCAGCTGCTGCGGCAGTATTGGTGTGTGTTCGAGGTATCGGAAAGTCCGTGGCCCGCCTCTACCTCCAGGAGCATTTGGATGGCAGCGATATGTAGGGTGGGATGTATTTTACACTCCTGCCTCTGCCTGCATGGTGACCTGGAGCGTGGGGCTGCAGTGGTGCTTGGGGACTTAAGGAGACACTGCGGAATAATCATAAACAGGACATTGGCATTTTGTTACACCGTTGGTTGTCCTGCAAATACCGTTATTCCATTTTGGACAGTATATCCCCCCTGCAGCACCTACCTGGTGCATCCTGGGACCTGCAGTTTCTACAAATTGCGGTGTTGGTGAGCAAGTATGAGGGAAAGGGGGCGGAGCGGATCCCCACCAATGGGGAAGCGGCAGAACTTGTATATTTGGTTTTTCAAAAGCCGCCTGAACAGTAAAGGCATCCGAAGAAGGCCAGTGGTGGCCGAAATGCATTATGCCGAACTCACCCGATTAAAGTGTTTCCTGACTGTCCCCCGTGTGGCCTCCACTCTTTCCTAGGGAGGAGGTGTGTTGTGTATTAAACATAATGCATCTTTGTGAACTGAATGTGGGGATGTCAGGGAGTGTGTGTTCACTCCAACCTTTAGAACAGTGGCATTATGTCATGTTGAAACTAGAAAATGTTCTCATTGTATATAGGTTTCAGTGCTAGTAGTGTCTGAGTTGACAATATGTGTAGTTGTTAGGAATGTAACACATAGCAAACAAAGACTTTTAATCAAAATTATATAAATACATGTGCATGTTGAATTGGTGTTCATTAGAAGCAGCGGAAGACTACAATAGTATTAGCGGGGTGTTGTTTGCTCTGTCATTGTAGTGTTGTTCACAATGGTTGCTGCTGTCCACAAGTGCCACTTGAATTAACTTGCACAGGCTAAATTTAGTAAAATATATTAGAGACCTATGTCATAGTACAAGGTTCCAAAGGTATGGAAATGTGTTCAGGTTTAAAGTGGGAGCACAGGCACATTGCTGATGGCAAGCATGGGCCACAACTTTTTTTTCACAATACGTAACAAATGTAATTGAATGCAGTTGACATATAAATGCAAGCCGGCACCTACCAGGAGAGGAGGTAGAAAAGGAGGGGGCCTGCACCTTAATCGAGGGGAGTCACTGCCGGGCCTGCTCCTCTCCCGGTCGTGTCTGAGATGGGGGTGGAGCCCCACCAGGGCTGGACTGGCCGTAGGGGGAACCCGGTGGGCCGCCAGGGTGGGGGACGGTTTTGGGCCCCTGGGGGCCGTTTTTGTTACACGGCCGTTTTTGCAGCATAGCTGCACTATCGCCCCCTGTAACAAAATCGTCCGAAACGGGCCCTGGCAAAGTGCTCGGCCGCACCCCCAGTTTCGGGATGCATTTAAAAAAGAAAAAATGAAACGTTTTTGTTTAATTTTTTAAGGGCAGGGAGTGGTCCCTGTAGGCTTATATTAGACTCCAGGAGAAAAGAAAATGTACTGGTCAACAAACATTTGTGAGCTGTGTGTCTCTTGTATATACACAACGTATATGTTTTTCAAAATACATGATATTGTTTTTCTTTTTGTTTGTGTTATCAATGGGGACACTGAGCATCTAATTTCTTCTCTCTGTGTGTTTTGTGCCAAGCTCTAAATGTGCTTAATGTTAGACAAATTGTTTTTTTGCTTACATTGTGTTTTCAGTGATCGAATCGTCTAACCGAAATAACATTCTTTATTGAGTCCTATGTATGTTATATGATGGATGCCTCTATGTGTACAGACACTTTATAGAGCCAAACCTTGGATTTTTCTCTAAGTTTGTTTCTAATGCACAATGTCTGCGACCAAAATAACGTGGTAGAAAAAGATTCTATCAAATAAACTACGGCACAATTGAATTGTCATTTCATTTCATGAGTTATTTGCAGCCACCAGCACGTGTTGGGACCCTAACCCCCTATTTCCGTTTATCATGTTTGTGCCACCAAGTTTCGGATCTATTTTTAAATGTGCTGAAAACGGGGTACAATGGTCATTCCTGCCCGAAGGAATTGTCTGGCATTTGGAGATCACCGCTCTGGGCTGCATTGAGAAACATTATAACAGTGAGAGCCACACAAGAAGAGTAAGATGAATAACGGAGAAAGACTGTGTTATTATGTCTCAACAGTAGGCCTTGGGTGACAGACTCAGTTTCTTTGCCGCCCCTCTCTAAGATGAAGCTGACGTCACACTGGTGTGAACGTAGACATAGAAGAAGCACAGTGGAGGCCATTTTCAACAGTTGTGTGCACGGAAAAAGAGCAGATAAATAGAAAACGAAAAGAAGTATTTAGCAATATATGGTATGAGAAGCATCAACTGAAGAATTTACAAAAACTAAAAAAAATGTACTCATTCCATTGCCCATTTTCAGTAAACCTCGAGCCGTCAAGCCTATCAAGCTACACATTAAAATATATAGCCTTGTAACAAAATCACATCAGTACAGCATGTACGGTAGACAGCCCGCGGAAATGGTGTTTTATGTGCAGTGAAATCCCAAAGCATTCAGTTGTTTCATATTTATTTAATTTTTAAATAGCTTTGGTCTATTCAGGAAAGTCTAATAAGAAATTGAGCACGCCCTACATTTTCAAAAGAGTCCAGCAGACACTGGAAGATTGCTGCACTGGCTTGGCACTGACATAGAACGGGTTTTACTTTTGCCTGGGGCCATTAACCTGAGAAAACCTCACACAACATTTGTGCGGCTAGACATCCACCACTCAATTATGGCTGATGGGTGTAGCTGATCATTGTGGCACTTCTGGAAAGCAGCTCCCTCATTCATTCTATATGTTTTTCTTATTCGTCAGAGCATAAACGCAAACTTGGATCTGAAGACATTGCGAGACTTGTATCATTTTCAGCGAAAAGTGGGGCTTGTCACTTTTTATTAAAAACGAGGCAGAAAAATGTTAACAGTCGTCAGGTAATCAGAAATGTATACACTTCCTCGAGCCCGTTTTGCAGTCAAGGCACTCCATTTTGAAATGTTTCTGGTGAGGTAAGTATAATATCGCATATGGCACAACACGTCACAGTAAACGGCCACCCTCTGATGGACCCAAGACCCTGAAGCGTTCTCGTGAAACGGTAGAAATGTCTTGTCCCTGGATTATCACCTCAATTGATTGTCTGGATTTGTTGGGTATTATTACTATCACTGTAAGAGTAGGAAACACCAAAGACAAACAGACAACCATGGGTGCAGCTACAGCACACGTCAGAGTCTGCGACGACATGCCCATGCATCTGCACATACTAGGCAGCAGGAACCTATCTAGCAACAGGGGCTTGCTGAGAGGAATAGGAGGAGATGGGTATAAGGGTCAACTGCTGCCGACTCCACATCCCATCCTGGCCCATGATTGTTTCATTCAGTATACTCTCCTTCTTGGCTTTGATGCAGAAGGACACCCAGCAAAACCTCTGCATTAGTGCTACCTCACCTCCACTGCGAGGAATGCTGACAGTCCTGCACAAATTATATATATATAGACCACAATTCCGCAGAAGTGATACTTAGCATTTTCCTTCCAGCATCTGGGAACAGGCGATCATTGCCTTGCAATTACAAGGAGGGTGCTGCATTAACCTCCCAAACCACTAAATGTCACTAGTTTATAAGGTGTGTCTCCCCGGTTGCCAATTTGCCTGGTGGCAGGGTGTGACTGACTACACGCACAGCTAGCCTAGGATTTTTACTTTAGAGTATACCATTCCAGTACAAATTCCTATGTCTAGACAAACACAGAAGTATCCCACACACTGGGCTGAATGTGTGCTGTGTACTTCAGCTCACATGCAAATTATGTTTTCTTTTTAGAAATGAAAACATTTCTCATTGTTAGTGCCTGTTTCAAGGAGGCAAAGCCTGACCTGGCTATATATTAGTAGCTCAAGTTTTGCGTCAAAATCTATGGGTGTTTGCACTGATCCACTCAAGTTAACACCCTAGTAATGCCCCATAAGAAATTGGATTACTAATTAGGGTTGGTGACTACCCACCTCAAGGAACAATCACAGTCCCTGTCACGGTGACCCCTTAAAGTCACTAAACCTGTACTCAACCCCCTGATAGCTCTGGCTCAGAGCAGACAAGCTCACCTTAGGGCAATGTGTAAATGTTAACCCTTGGTGTTCTTTCTCCCATACGCAAGTGCAGGCGGTTCTTTACCTAGCGTGACAAAACCATTGATTCATCAATATGGAAAAATGCACGTCCCATATGAACTCTGCTGAGTTTGCATGATTGATCATTACCTTATTAGTTATTCGTATAAGCATCACAAATGTCAACGCTACCCTGCAGTGGAACACTCCAGGTGTATGAAAGACGTGCACAGATTCTTATGTTTCTAAAAATTCCACAGATGGTTCGTGGACCATTTTTCTTTCAATTGTGCCCCAATGAAGAGGCATGCAATTGTCCTTAGACCTGCGAAGATCAGTCGGCCTTCGAACCATAAAGGTCAATATGGTCATTTTTTTTATTTTCTACTGTGGCCTTGCCATCTCTGACAGAAATATATCCCTTTCAGGTCCCTGTATATGGTGGCCTTTCATAGAGGGATAAAGACCCTGAGTAAATGCTTTTTTCTGCAAATTAAATCCAACCGAGACTAACTTTGCAGAAGTAGACAGAGAACTTCTAGCTATCTATTTAAAATTCAAGGAATGGAGATACTATCTTCTCAATGCCTGCCAAACAGGAATCATCCTCAAACTGTCAATATCTACACTTTCTGTTATCAGATTGACCATTGTCAACTTGACAATTACTCACACTGGATGCATTTTTTAGTAACTTGGATTGACATCTCACATTCGGACACTGAGACAGAAACAACCCCCCTAGCAAATTCAAATCATGATCTAAAATAAATTAATTGACCTCCGCACTGGGCCCACTTCCAAACTGCCATACATGTCATTCTTCACATATATTTTTCAATAAAGTTTGCCAACACATGTGTGTCTTGTTTCTTGAGGTATATGTTGGCTGCAGTTTATTTTGCATAATATGTATGAATTACTTTTGCGCTACAATACTTTGGTCATAACCCACTATGACTAGGCCATGAAACAATGTCATGGGATGTCATTAATCATTTTGACAAGCTCATAAATAATAGACATGACAGTTCATTAATTTGGCAGTCATATATCATTTTGACAGGGCTGTAAATCACGTGACAGATCATAACTCACAATGGCTGATAGGTCATAAATCATTTCTGACATATCACAATCATCTTCTGTTATCTGTCTGCCATACATGTGACACCTCATAGTTTGTTCAGGCCATCATACATGCTGTTTTATGGAGCCATAAAGTTCTCTGTTGGTTTTCATGTGGATTGGGGTATAGCTCTCCCTGGAGTTTGGCCCCAACTCACTACCTTGTTTGCCCATTTTGTGCCCTGCCATTTTGCGGGACTGGGCTGCAAGTGCTGTCTCCGCTTGCTCCCCCCTACCGGCCTACTCACCCTGCCGTAAGGCATCCCAAGGTGAGTGGCCTTCCTCCTGCACACTGCCCTGCCGGTGTGCCTCCTTTACCAACAAATGTACCCCTTCTTAGCCACCAGGCTGAAGGGGAGGCATCCGTCTCCCTGTGGCTCCACCAACCTCTTTGACGATTCCGCTTTTATCTTGTTCTCTTCTTTTTTTTAAAAGGTGCAGCCCACCAGTGCCATGCCAATCGGTTGGCCCAGAAAACGTTCATCCCTTCTTCCGTGAGATGCAACCCCAACCTGGATGTAAAGTCCCGGGCGCACAGGGTTGATCAGGCCATGCTGGATGCTCTCCCGGCATTTGTTTTGAAACATCTGCTGGCACACTTAGTTTTCTCTTGGATCCACCTGCCACGATGTTTGGCTGGGCTCCTCACCATGCCAGCCTGGCAAATATTTCGGAACGTATGATGGTGGTGCTGCCACACATCTTGGCTGCATCTGCCAAGCCTGTTTGGATGGCGTGGAGGAGGTCCCTCCTCCCGAGCTGCGCAAGGTCGCTGCCTCCCAGTTGGATCTCCAAGACTTGGGGTGCAAAGCTGACGTCGCCTGTAATCCTCTTAGGGTCGCAGAAAGCTGATTTCATTTCTAGCAGTCGTGTGCAGGCACTATACGGTCCTCTTTAGCCACCCAGTGTGTCGTCTCCACTCGCAGATGTCAGAAATGAAAGAGAAGACAGTCATATGAAAATGTTTTTTTTGGGGGGGGAATGTGATGTGGCAAACTATCCTCCAACAAATACATTTTCTTGACTAACACCATTAAATGGCTTTGTTAGACACCCATACCGTGGACTGCTGGCAAACGGGACAGAGAGGACCCTCTTAATTCACCACTTTAGGAAAAAACAATTGTAGCTTGGCGCACAGGCACATAAAAACAATAAATGAGCACCTAACCATGAGAATTATGGTTTCAGTGAGCGAGGGAACACTTTGTTTCTATGCCCCAAACCTTTCTTGCCATGGTTGCTCTGTGCCTCAGTGGTTGGAAAGCCTGCTGGGTAAATGGTGGGAATACTTTTCCTATTTCTTTTGGTCAACCGCCCAGTGGTTAGTCCCCAGCCCTGCCTCGTGACCTCCAGGCCAAACCCCAATGGTACCAATGCCTGATTTAATGGCCGTCGATCTACATGGGTTATCCAGCAATACCACATAACATGTGGGGCAAACCTACTTCTGTTAATCATTGACCTGAAAGCACTACACCACATATCTACCTAGAGCACCAGTTCTCTGTCTGCAGCTGTTTTCCTGTGCAAGTGTGAAGACTTGTAACACTGAGCTAAGGCCTTCGCCAGCTTATCATTGACTTACCCGCAAGCACACATGTGCCTGTTTGTACCACGCTTCAAACCTGGGGTGTCATTTATGCTGCAATGTTTGCAAAAGAATTTCTTTTTTTTGTTACAGTAAGAATGCACCGCATTAAGCTACCATCCTAGCTTAAGGCTAACCCCAGGCAGAGAACTCCGCTCCGTCAGCAGAGTTTGTGGATTCTTGCCGACTCCACACTCTGCTGAGAACTCGGAGTTCAGGCAACACTCAGACTCTGCAGCGGAGCGGAGCTAGCCAGACCCTGCTCAAGCCCAAAAGCAGTAAAAAAAAAGCACTTACCTGCTGTGGTATCTCCGGCTGTCCTCCTCCGTGCTGTGGACTTGCTCTCGCCTCCTCGTTGATCCAGCGCGACACCTAATCAGCGATCAATACTCGATAACACACAAATGGCCCATACAAAAACTGGGGGTCAAGTTTTAATGACGTAGATTTTTGTTCTTTCACATGTTCGTTATAACAATTCTTGATACCTAACTAAACCTTATACATCAACTTTCTTTCCTCTTGGTCATTGGACCAATAATTGAATAGTTGATGGTAATGATAGCACATTATCTAACTAACTATCTAGTCAGCTAAATAAATACAGACTCTCTGTAAGATTAATAAAGCTTTATCTCATAATCAATGTAAAATATTTTGCTCATCTGCATACAGTCACAGTGCAAACAATGAAATTCACAAGAGAAAGAGAATAACATCAGCATATGCAAACAGTGTCAGTCTCCTCATCAATTCAAAATGTGCGTGAAGGAGTGGATAAATTAAGAGACATCAGTTTCAGCAAAAATAATGCGAAATAATATTCATATGACGGAGTGGATAGATCAAGAGACATTAGTTCAGGGACAAAACTACATTTGCAAGTAATTATGCAAAGAACGATTCAGAATAATACAAACCCAAAGGATCTGTGAAATACCACCTCTTTGGCTGAGGAGATGGTTGGGGTTCCCAGAAATAGAGTCAGGGAACAAAGATTCAGGACCCAGAAATGGGACAAGGACAGGAACAGCTAGACCTCTCTTCAAACTGACGGACAGCGACGCATCACCCCTCTCGAACAGCTAAGGACCAAGAGTCTAAACCACACCCTTAAAGGCATCCCAGTTATACACTAAAACCCACATGTCCATCCCACATCAGTTACAACATTTTACAGGATTCAACAGCTTATTGGTAGATTCAAGAGATGGAGGGTCACACCACTACGACTTTATTCATTACTTGCATGTGTCTATTGTACAACCTCCCTTCCCATTACATCAACTTTGGCTCATTCTTTTAATACAATGTCCGATACATTCACAAATATTCTCATGCTGCTTCTTCTTCTACGTCCGCGGAAGTGGTCTTGGATCCCACGGCTAGTCACATCTCTTGGCAGGTGAACAATATACTCCATGTAGTTCAGCCTTGAACCTGTTTTCTTTTTCTGCGGTGCTCAGCACTTTCGTCTGTTTAGGGCATGTGTTCACTTTTGCTCCTCTTCCAACCCCTCCCCTATCCGGCTAACTTAAGAATAATGGCGGCTCATTTCGGCTCACTACGACAAATGGAATATAAACATTCATTAATTACCTAGAAATGCACTTTTCACTGTTATACCCCCCAACTTTGCACTATTCCCTGTTATTGTTTCCCTAGCAGAAGTTTAATCAGAAAGCGGCAATATTTATTATTCTTAAGTAATATGCGAAAAGATGTGAATTGTGGCCTAATCATGCATTATTTCTCATTTCTTTCATAGCACAATGTAAATACGGTTTAATTTTCATGCATTATTCTCACGTTAGTGCATGCATGCGTAAAGCAGTTTCCCTCGTGTTCATGTGATGTGCATATTAGTCTTTTACCGTACACTGTTAGTATGTATTATGGGAGTGTTGATCCGAGCAGATTTCTGTTTGCGAAAACCTAATCCATCAATTTCCCTCTGATGGCTTCCTGGAGCCATCATAAAATACCCATCATACCAACTAAAATTCAGTGTTCCTCTCTCTTTGTATCTAAGTCTTTCATCTGGTCATAGTGTTCCCCTTTAATATCTTCTAGTTCTATCTCTTCTCTCTTCCTCTTTCTTGCTCTTTGTTGAGTCTTTGATTCTGTTGCTTCTTTTCATCCACTTCTACATTTACAAAACTTATATGTTGTTATTATTACTAAGTCTACTATAGCTACCGAAATGATTGCCATTATTATTTTCCCTAATAAGCTACTTGCAAAGGTTGAAAACCATTTACCTACAGAAGAGAATTGTGTTATAGGCTTGCTTATGGCATTTGTCTACACTGTTGGTGTCGCTGCTTTGTTACCAGACAAAGAAGTTTCTGGAGCGGCCGATAAATCAGACAAAACAGTATCAATCAGACAAAACAGTATCAAGGTTCTTACCTTGCACATTAGTTTTTTTAAACATCCACGGGATTTTAGGTTTTTCTACAGCAGCTTCTCCAATCCGTGTTGACCCAGTGGTAGAGCTGTTCCTTTCCTGCCTCATACCAGCAGTGATGACTCACCTGTCACTCGGAGAGGCTGTGGCACTTGCAGGGGGGGTCGAAATATTTGCTGCTGTTGCCCGCGTCTTAGGTCTCTTGTTGGTGTTCTTGGGCGCCATTGCCGTCTGTGCGCTCCGGTCCTGAGTTTTGAGCGGTCCCGCCGAATAGCCAGGAGTCACTCCCACCGCTTCTGCCTCAAGCCGTTGCCGCCGCTGCTGCCAGAAACCAAACGTGCCGGACCACCACCGAACCGCAAAAGTGCTGCGTTGCAGGGTCAGGTAGCGTAAAAGCCACAGCATATCCGATTATTGTGCCAAATCTTTCTGCGAGTTATGCCGATTCATTATTCACCGGGGGTTAGCAGTGGGGGGGTTTAACGCCGAGGAGCGCCCACAGCCTGCCTCATACGGTCGCTGACACGACTGCCATCTTGCCTCATGTAGGTGTCAAAAACCCACTGTCTTCTCTAAAGCAGCAAGGGGGAACTGGGGTAATAACAAATGGAGAGACTGTGCAAACGCCAGTACCAGGATGTAGTGACAAGGCGGCCGGACTGGATGATTACCAGGATGCAATATCTTCTGGGGAGGACAATATTAACATGGTGGAGGAATTGGGGGGGTTGTTGGGGGCGTCTGAAGTTGTGGCTCCTCCTCAGCAAACAATTGGAGGTGTTGACAACCCTCAGGAGGTCCCAACTCCATCCTCAATTTTAATTCATGGTACTTCTAAGGACGCACAACAAGGAATTGAGGCAATGACAAAGGATTTAGACAGAGACCTGAAAAAAGATTTGGATTCCGGGGACTCGGCTGGAAAGTTTTACTCGATGTCCGATCCATCAAATTCCTCGGATAACGAGAGCGCTGGAGGAGATTGGGCAGATGAGAGAAGTGAGACTAGCTCTGTCTTGCAGGATAATGATGAATTAGGCTTGGATATTCATGTCAATAAAGGAACCGTGCGTAAAGCAAGGGATGCTTCCCAGCTGTCCTCTAAGGAAATACCTGATAAAGCTGGGTCATTGGTGTGGGACTACTCATTTTCATCACAGCTTGGGGAGATGGATGAAGGTTTGGTTTGTGGCGTCGGAGTAAGTGGTGCTGCGGCAGATAAGGAGATCACACTGTCTACTATTTATCAAGCCATAATGACGCATCGTGAGTAAACTAAAGCAGAGAGACTGCACACACAGGGTGCAGTCCGTAAACTTCAAAATACAGTGCGTCGCTTCGCCAAGTCTTGTGTAGAGATGTCTACAAGGATTGGGGAAGCGGAGGCAAGGATATCTATAATTGAGGATGAGATTGGACAGCAGAAAGTGCATGTAACCTCTCTACATTCCGTGAGAGATTACATTATTTGGAAGCTCATTGACTTAGAGAATCGCTCTAGAAGGAACAATTTACGGGTACTAGGTATTCCGGAAGGGAAAGAAGGCAAAGACATAAGACAGTTTGTCATTGACTTATTTTCAGAAGCCTTTCCCAAATTGAGTCAATGGAAGTGGGAAGTAGAGTTGCAAAGGGTACATATATTCCCCTTCCATTTGCGGGGTGGTATAATGGGGTCAGAGGGGAAACCCAGGGCTATACTAATTTGATTAAATAACTTTCTACTCCGGGAATCTCTGTATGATCTAGCAAGGCCAGATCGGAAGAGAAATGGGAAGGGCTGTGAATTTTTTCATGCGACTGGATTTTTGTCAGACCACAGTTCAACAGAGGTGGCATCTGCACCAACTAATCCCACTCTTTCAAGACAAAGGGCATTGGCCTTTTTACTTAATCCATCTAAACTTAAAATTATTCACAATGACAAAACACTTTTTTTGTCTCCGAGATTGCTGCGAAAGAGTTCTTAGATACAATATAGTGGGACGACTGTTTTCCTTTTTCTTTAGGTTTTTTTCATGCCGGGAGGTGGGGGGGGGGGGTGAGAGGAGTGTACACAGTCCTTTCCCACCATCATTGGGAGGACTACTCAGTCCTTATGCCTCCTTTGGGTGGGGGGAGGGTGCTATTGGGGTGGTAAGGGAGGTTGGGGTGGTGGGGCAAGGAACAGCGCAGTATGGGTCTGGCATGCGCATGGTACTAAAGGTTCTAAAGGTTTGGTGATTAAATCTTTCAAAATTATGTGTTTTTATTAGTAAAACATAGCTCAGGGTCTGGACTAAGTAAGCAAGGAAAGTCTAAAGTTATTTTTTATGGCGGGTACATTTTCCGTATGCTCATGGAATATCTGTGGTTTAAACGATAAAAAGAAAAGGGGGATTATGGCCCAGATTTTAACCTGAATGCAAGTGGATTTGCTCTGTATATAAGAGACTCATATTGCATGGAATATCCGGAAGTGGCTGAGGGAGTTGGGTATGGAGCTCTTAGGTTGTACACGACAAAGCTCGACAACTAGAGGAGTAGCTATTCTGAAAAAATTTGGTTGGGGGGCTTGTAAACGTGTCAAAAAAGATGTCTGGGGGCGTTGGGTTATCATTGAGTTATGGATTGAGGGTACCCCAATGACAATTTGCTCAATATAGAGCCCCAATCTGGATGACCCTGACGTGCTACATTTTTTGAGTATTGAGCTAGTGGCATGGCCATCTCCACTGATTCTGTGTGGGGATTTCAACCTTCATTTGGCAGGTGGGTTTGATATCACAAGTGATTGTCCGTATCTAGGGAAAAAAACAAAGTTTTCAAAGCCACCAAAGGATTAACTAGAGAATTGGGATTCGTGGATGTTTGGTGTGATAATGGTAAAGGTGCCTTGGGGGAAACCTTTTATTCTGCACCTCATAGGAAACATCTGAGTCTCGATAATTTTTTCATTACAGCAGAGAACGCAAGAAATGCCAGGATCGATATCAAGCCTAAGCTCATATCAGATCATAATCCTATTGTGCTGGAATTGGCTGTTAGTTGCAGATCAGCTTTAAGAGCTTGGACTTTCGAGCGTAAACTTTCGCTCGATTCTGTTTATTGTGAGCACATGTGTAAATGGATCTCTGAATTTTTTAATCATAATCGGGGGTCTGCTTTAGACCCGATTATTTGGGATGCATTTAAGGCGGGGTCCGGGGGGAAACATTAAGTTACTCTATTAATAAACAGCGAAAACTGCGCTGTGAAGTTCAGGATGGGATGAACAAATTACGGCTATCTGAAATTGAACTTATGAAGGCTATTGCTAACGGCCAAAATATTGAACAAATTGTAAGTGACATAGCGGTCCAAAAAATGAGTATATATCAGAATTTTGCCACGAAATTAGCCACTAAAATTGCTGTATATAGAGCTGAATTGTATGAAATAGGGGAACACTCTGGTCGAATATTGGCAAAAAGACTGCATCAGAGAGAGGTAGCCAATTGGATTGATAAGATTCAGGATCATCTTGGGCAGGCTGTGGATAAGCCAAGAGAAGTGCTTGATGTGTTTAGCAAATATTATCATCAGCTGTATACAGAAGATGCTATTATCGGAGTTCTAGAGAAATTGGATGATTTCTGTGTTGATATTGAAACTCAAAAATTGACACAGGAACAAGTAGAACAACTAGAAGTAGACATTACTTGGGAGGAAGTAGAGGCAGCAATAATGTCATTGGCAGCAGGTAAGGCTGTCGGTCCCGTTGGCATTCCCCTTGAATTTTATAGGACTTTTCGACAAGTGTTAAAATCAGAGTTTATGACTCTGTTTTTGGCATCGCAAAGAGCGATTGCGCCAGTGTCTTGGCGTAACACCACTATTATTGTTTTTTTGAAAAAAGATAAACCTGCTCTATTGCCTACGTCATACAGACCAATATCATTAATTAACTCGGATAGAAAAATTTACTCTAAGGTTATTTCAAATCGCCTAGCTGGGGTCATCTCTGCACTGGTTTCCAATTTTCAACATGGGTTTATTCCCGGCAGAGACACTGCAGATCATGTGAGGCGTGTAATCTCCTTTCTGGATTGGGCACAATCAACCGATACAACATTGGGGGTAATACTGTTGGATGCCGAGAAGGCATTCGACAGGGTTTCCTGGCCCTATATGTGGGAGGTTTTAAGAAGGAAGGGATTTGGCCCTAAGATATGGCAAGCAGTTAGGACATTATATATTAGTCCGGAAGCTAGCATACGAATCTCCAGACAGAATTCGGGTTTATTTAAAATAGGTCGAGGTACTCGACAAGGATGTCCCTGTTCAGCCTTATTATTTGCTCTTTATATTGATTTTTTTCTGAACAAGTTGAATTGCTTTAAAGACATAAAACCAGTACAACTCCGGCATATGGAGTATAGAGCATTGGTCTATGCCGATGATATTGTTGTTGTCACAAAAGATATTGTTACGGCACTTCCTGTAATTGATAAATTGGCATCTCAGTTTGGGAATTTTTCAGGATATAAATTAAATTTATCTAAAACGCAAGTACTTTATTCCGGTCAGGATCCTCCTGCAAATGTGGCCATTACCTCAGAAGTTACATATCTGGGGATTAAAATGTCAATGCCTATTAGTAACATCCCAGAGTTAAATATGAATCCTGTATTAACAAGGGTGAATCTAATATTGGAGCGGATGGATCATTTGCACCTATCTTTATATGGCAGATCAAATGTATTAAAAATGGTGGTATTGCCAAAGGTCTTATATATCTTTAGAACAATTCCATTAGAATGTCCTGTGTCATGTTTTAAGAGGCTAGAAAAAATCTGTTCTAGATTCTTATGGGGGTACAGTCGACAGAGAAGGGCCTATAAAAAAATGGTGCTACCAAAAGATCGCTGTGGCTGGGGCATACCATATTTTATGTTGTATTATTGGGCATCTATTCTGCAATGTATTAGCCCCTTAGTTGTCGGGGACAGAGCTAACATTTTGCCTTGCCACAGACCATCAATATATGAATTTGGGTTGGGTGATGAGACTAGGGAATGCCTGCTCAAAATAATCGAACCAAGCTATTTTAAGAAAACCAGATTTAAAATACTCTGGGCAGCATATTCTGTTTGGAAGCAAGTCAAGCGGCACCTTGGCGTTCATAAATTGAATGCATATACTCCATTCTCAGCTGCTGGGCTGCTCCCAGTAATTTTTTGAGATCACGTCACCGACAGATGGGGATTAAAAGGGATTCAATGTTTAGGGGATTTATGTGATGATGGTCAGTTGGTAACGTTTGCGGATTTGCAAGCGAAATTTGGTTTAGCTAAACATGAATTCTTTAAATATCTCCAAATCCATAGTTATCTCGATAAGCAGGGGCCTGGACAACAGCTTGCTAGGATCCCGCTTATTGAAGGAATGAAGAAAAAAACATCTATTGGTCAATTTTATTTACAACTAATTGAGACACTTCCTGATGATTTAGATGTCTGTCAAGGAAAATGGGGAAGGAAATTGGGGTTAGAGGATGTTGACATCAGGGAATCCTTGGGGCTTGCTAATCAGGTTTTGATGACCGGGAGGGTGCGCACTCAACATGACATGGCCATTCATGATTTATATTATACCCTAAGTAAGATTTCAAAATGGGGGACATCTGTTGGGGTCAAATGTAATAGATGTGGTCAATATGCAGCCGACTCAGTTCATATGTTCTTTCTTTCTTTGCCCTAAATTAGGGGATTTATTTAGAGAAATTGAGCAGTTCTTGGGTATAATACTGAGATCCTCTGTGAATATAACAGGGGAATTAGTTTTGATAGGGGTTGGCTCAGATATTACTGCACAGACAAGACAAGAACTATGGTATCTTTTTTGTTCATCTGTATGGCAGTGATAAGGGCCTGTATTATGAAGGAATGGATCAGTCCTGATCCACCGACATTCCTGAACTAGCGGTCAAGATTATTAGCAATGTATAATTTAGAGATAGCAATATATAGAACTAAGGGCAAGAAGAAGAGGACTATGGGAGCTAAGGTTTGGTCAGCCATAACAGATTGGATACAGTAGGAATTATTGCTACTTTCTTTTATGCGTAATCTATTTTTTGTATCAGTTTTTAATACATTTTGTGATTGTATGTCTACTTTATGTATTATAGACTTGCTGCCTTAAGCTTATGTTTATGTATGTGAAAATGTGCTAGTCCTTGCATAAAAGTGGGAAAAAATCAATAAAAATATATAAAAAATAAAATAAAAAAGAAGAGAAACTCTTACTAAGTCTTCCAGACATCATCAACCTTCAGTTGGGTCAAATCTTCATGTAATTTCGTAATATTCTTTATATATCCCTCAATACCCTTACTTTTATCAGAGATATAGGTACAGCAGAGTTGGATTTTCAACATGCCACAGACTCCACCCTCTTTGTCAATTTTGAAAAACCATTGATCTAATTGCAACCATTTCTGTGTCAATCATCAAAAACCCACCAGCAGTATCTGTTGATAAACAATCAACCACTGTGGACAATATTCAAAGTTTGTGTGAATTCAGAACGACTCCAACTAAGGGTATCAGTGCACCAAAAATATCACGTAATAGCTCTGAAAAACTTGCTCTCTTGTTACGTGTTAGTCCTTGATTAATTTAATTTAGTCTGTTGTTGTCTCGGTCCATGTGATAAACCTTTGGAAAGACGATAGTAAAATAACAACTACCATACCAATGTGCAGGCAACCTGTAATAGGCTTTCATACCACACACATATTAGACTCCTGGGAAAACAGGATCTTTTCCACCCTTCAATCCCCAACCTCCAGTGATTTGTAAAGTATGCTCACATTCACTAGTACCAATGAAATAATTGTTATAGTTAGTTTCCATTCTAAGCAAACATATTTTTCCCTTTTGATGCCAGTCCAGGGACATTGCAGTATATGTCTTGCCCTTCTCATATTTTCCTTCTCTAAATGCCCACGGTGGTACCTGTCACTTCTGTTTAGCAGCTTTTCTTTGGAAACTTTCTCTTCTATCCTCCACCATCTCTATAAACCTCTTTTTTCTACCCGCAAACTACATGTTAAATTATTCTTATAAGCATATTCTATATCTAGTGTTTTAGTGATATGGTAGAATTCGTGCATTTTTACTACTTACACCTTAGTCAGTTCCTTTATTACAGGTATTTAGAAAAACACTAAATCTATATTGGAATAATGATACTCGAGCTTCCCCGTCACGTAAAAGAGGCTCGTTAGGATACTACAAGACACACCATATGTTAAAGGTAGGTGATGGTATGTCAACCCCTCTGAGAAAGACAAAGGTAATTGCATGCACACATAACAATCGCTCACATTCATTGTATCAATGTACTCATACAACAATTTAGTAAACACATTTAAGGAGAAATCACTAATTGATTTATCATGATGGAGAATGCTTCCATCCATTTGTTCTATGTAAGTTTTTGGGGTTCCTTTAATAACGTCACTCATTCTTTTACTTGTCACATCATTGTATTATTTACATTATTAGTTACCATTAGAATAGGTACAAGGACAGTTAGTAATATCCGCATAAATATTAATAACAAGACACAACATAAGCAAGCTTTAATGTATCTACGTTTTAGGCTAGACTTTGGATGTTCAGTCACTTCTGCTTCAGCCATTTTATATTCTAACAAACATTTATCTAAATCTATGGACTCTAAACTTACTACAAAAATTAAAATTCTGGAAAAAATAGTGTAATCCTACACTTCAAGGTTTTCTTCTTCGCCCCCTTCTTTTATTTTATTTTCTTTAAATCTAAGTCATTCAGTTTTTCTTTTAGTTACCAAATTACACCTTAATTCTTCACAGTTTTTTTAA
The DNA here is from genome assembly GCF_964204655.1 of Triturus cristatus. Classification (NCBI taxonomy): domain Eukaryota; kingdom Metazoa; phylum Chordata; class Amphibia; order Caudata; family Salamandridae; genus Triturus; species Triturus cristatus. The sequence continues at coordinate 377,497,184 of NC_140587.1, forward strand.
GGTGGTATCAATTTGCTTTCATCAACTTGCTCAGTGTCAGAACTGTTTTTTTCTCCACTTGGATCTGAACTTTCAATTTCTTCCAAGATGACGTATGTCCATTCTGGTGCTGTGTATTTCCTGCTTAGAATCCTTACTATCCTTGTTTTCTGTACTAATTCTTCTCCTGACTCTTCCTGTTCTGTTTGACTTGAGACCTCATAACTTTGCTCTGGTCTTTTCTTTGACTTTTTCCTTACAAGAGTGTATTTCAGTCTTTTCACTCCACCTGGCCAATTGTCACCTTTTCTTGGTTTCTCAGTTTGAACTACCTTTTCACCTACTGCATCTGGTTCACAGGTTCTTTTATTTGGCCTTTCAACTATCTGTTCTCCTTCCTTTTGATTTTCAATAGCCTTTGTTTCTGTTGATTCAACGGTTAGCTCACTTTCTTCTGGCTCAACAGGACGCTCACTTTCTTCTTGTTCAACAGTAAGCTCACTTTCTTCTGGCTCAACAGCAGACTCACGAGACCCAGTAGCTGGTGCCCACTCTACTTGACTTGTGCTTTGCTGTTAGTCATCAGTTTGCTCTTCAGAATCTGTCACTCTAGATTGTTTAGCTTCACATACTTCAGCCTCTGGTTTTTGGCTTCGGTTTACCAGTTGCTGCTCTTCTGGTCTTTCAAGAGGACTTGGGACTCGTCTGGTATGGCTGGCATGTATCCAATTTGGCAAGCCACCGCACTTCACTTCTGTTGTCGTCACCAATATCACCTGGTAAGGCCCGTTCCACCTGGGTTTTCTTGATGAGAACCCACTCACCAGGACTCAGATCATGAGCTTGATTCGGCTGTGTTGTAGTGGATTTTTCCCAACCTGATGAGACGCAGAACGGATCAGATCAGCCAATCCTCTGCAATAGTCAAGCACTAGATCATCAGATATATGTATCTGTTTGTTCGCTGGTATGTATGATTGTCTCATTGCTCTTCCCATTAGGACTTCGTGAAGACGCAAACCCGTCTTTTTTGTCAGGAATGCTTCTAAGACTCATCAATACAAAGGGTAAAGCATCAGGCCATTTCAGTGTTGTGGCTGCACACACCTTTCCTAACCTAGATTTTATAGTGCCATTAATCTGGTCAACCACTCCAGATGCTTCGGGTTGATAGGCACAATGCATCTTCTGTTCAATTTGTAATGCTGCCCAAATCATCTGAATTATCTCATTGTTAAAATGTGTTCTTCTATCTGTTTCTAAAGTGACTGTAAATCCAAACCTAGAAATCAACTCTCTTAGAAGAAGCTTTGCGGCTGTTAAACTGTCATTCCTTCTCGTTGGATAGGCTTCCACCCAGCGAGAAAACAAGCAGACAACAACCAATACATATTTTAGCCCATTGCATGGGGGAGCTCTATAAAATCCAATTGGAGATGGGTAAATGGTCCTGCTGCTTTCCCAATTCGTCCCCAACTAACAACTATCTTTCTGCCTGGATTCTGCTGCTGACAGGTGACACACCTCTGGCAAAGGCTCTCTGCAATGACCCTGAACTTTGGGTTATACCATGACTGCTTGAAGAGTCTGATCATGGCATCTCTTCCAACATGCGCAATTCCATGGTACACCCTGGTCATGTGGGATAGTAAACTATCTGGCATGACCGGCCTTTCGTCTATATAGACCCACACTTCGTCTTCTGCTCATTTTCTGCAGCCTGAATTTGTCCAAATCTCTTTTTCCTCATCGCTTGCTTCTTCCTGCAGCTGCCTCATCTCGTCCCAGGTTTCATACGAAGATATGAACATAAGATGGCAATTGGTATTTCCCTTTTCAATCCCTCTGTTTATGGCCATTAAATTTCGTGCACAGAAACGCGCTACTTGGTCGACATATCTGTTGCCCTTCTTCACATAATCATCTCCTGATTTATGTGCGGCACATTTTACCACTGCAATTCTTTTGGGCAATTGTAAAGCATCCAATAATTCCTTTACAGTTTTGCTGTTTCTTATAGGGGAACCTGAAGAAGTCAGAAATCCCCTTTGCATCCATAGCTGTCCAAAATCATGGACAACTCCGAACCCATATTGACTATCAGTAAATATGGTTACCCTCAGGCTTTTGGCAATTTTACACGCTCTAATCAGAGTTATCAATTCAGCAATTTGGGCAGAGTTTACCCCTTTTAGACAGTATGCTTCAAGAACTCCCGCTATGGTGCAAACAGCATAGGCAGTACATAGTTCACCCTTCTCATTTCTCAGACAAGACCCATCAACGAACATCTCACAATCTGATTCTTCCAATGGTTCGTCTTCTATGTCTGGTCTAGGTTTGGTGCATAGTTCTGTCACATCCAGACAATCATGATCAAGTTCCTCTCTCACTTCTTCACAATATGAATTCGGCAATAGGGTTTCTGAATTTACAGTCGGTCATCTCACCCCAGTCACATATTTAGCATCCCAAATCACTCTTTCTTACTTAGTCAGCTGACTAGAGGTCATGCACTGTGTCCTGGTACGGATTAAAAGAATCTCAATTGAATGTGGCACATACACCTTGACTGGATGTCCCATCACAATTGCTTTACTCTGTTCCAGACTCACGCAAGTAGCAGCTACTGCTTTCAAACAGCTTGTCAATGCTAGGGCCACTGTATCCAAAGTAGCAGAGAAATATGCTACTGGACGTTGTGCCATTCCATGTTTCTGAGTTAAACCTGAAAGTGCACACCCATCTCTTTCACAGCAGTACAACGCAAAATCCTTTGCATAATCTGGCATTCCCAATGCAGGTGCTCAACAAAGACTGCTTCTCAATTTAGTAAAGGCTTCCATACTTTCATCATCTAACACAATCAGATCCTTCACATCTTTTCGTGTCAACCTCTGTAAGGATTGCGATCAGTGAGAAACCACTGATCCACTGCCTACAGTATCCAACCATTCCCAAAAATATTCGAACTTCTTTTTGTGTTTTAGGCGGGCTCTTTTGTTTAATCACATTAATTCTTTCTGGGGTTATTTTTCTGACTCCCTTTTCTATTTTGTGTCCTAAGTACTGAACTTCCTGTTTACAAAATTGTAATTTTGCTGGTGACACTTTGGGGTCGATTCCGATCCTGGAGAAATATTCCCCTTACGAATCGTATCTGGATTTTTTTACGTACGAATCGTACAAGTCCCGTACAAACTGGCAAGTACGATTCGTATGTAAAAAACACCATACGAATCGCATTGGGAATATACCCCGACACGTCCTCGGGTCGGAAAAAGAGTCTGACACATCCCCGGACGTTTTTACGTACGACTCGGTAAACCGACGTCCGAACGCGCAAGTACGAGTCACATACCACAAATCGATGCATGTCTCTAAAATTTCCAATAGAAATTTATATTGGATTCATGACTGGTGTCTTGATATGCTTATTCAAGACTCCTACGACTTGGATAGTTTCTCCCGAGAGGGGTAGGTTTGGAATTTCTGCTGCTCTCACAGTAGAACGGGTAGCACCAGTGTCCACTAGGAATGTAATATCATTACCTTCCACTTTCACTTCAACAAATGGACCTGACTGATCGACTGCCAAGGATGCGCCAAGTACACACTCTTTCTCCCCCCTCAGGCACCATCATTGAGATGAGTCCGAATCACTCTCATTGCACTGCAACCAGTATTGTGGAACCATTTGCACACTTTGATTCTTACCAACTTGATCACCTCCGTGAAATCCAGTGTTCGCACTATACCTCTGCACCTGAGCATTCACATTATTTGGCATGGGAGCTTGTGGCACCTGTAACTGTGGAGTAACTACCTGCTGCTGCTGTTGATTCACAATCACCTCATTCTGCATCTGTGGTTTTAAATTTTGATTTACCCCATTATTCTTTTGAGCAGATCTACACTTGTTCTTTCAATGTCCAAACTTCCCACACGCATGACAAGGAAAGTTCTTCCTACCCCTTCTTTACTCAACTTACCCCTTCCTCTACCTCCACTGGGTACTTGACTATTTTGATTCTGACCATTCATCTGATAACCTGTTTAGGAATTATTGTCTGTCTCTTGCTGTTCTGCCACATTCACTTGCGCCAAACATCATTTTCTCTTAACTTTTTACGCCTTGATTCAATATTGTCACTACAATACTTTGCATACCTTAGTACTTCATCAATTGTTTTGCTTTGCCAGCAAATCAAATGCTGTTGAATCATATTACTAATCACTGGTTTCAATCCAAACACAAACCGATACACAAAATGTCCCATATCTTTGTCTCCAATATTTTCAAACGCACTGTACTGTTTAAATACCTGCAACAATCTCTCATAGTAAGCATGAACTGACTCTTTTGGTTCTTGGGTCGTTCTGTCAATTTTAACCCAATCTGTCTCCTTTGGAGAAATTTTTCCCTTTCAAAAAGGTGATCACCTGATTGTACTTTTTCATCACTTCCTCAGATGGTGCACCTGTTTTAGGATCTCTAGGATACTCTTCTTTTGGCCAATCGACAGTGATCCTACACTCTGTCCATAAGTCTGCTGGAACAACAATCTCAAACAAACAATCTAAATCCTTTAGCAAAACTTTTGAAACTTTCACAAACCTCTCTACCTGTTTGTACCATTGAACTGGTTTTTCCCTTAACCTGGGAAAGTAATTTGTAAAAGATAATATATCCTGTCTTGTCCAGGGAACATGAAAATATCCACTACCTGGAACTTCCCTCATCGGACACACTATTTCAACTTGTTCTGTCTCTTTCAACGGAAACATGGACACTCCTTTAGCAGCTGTCTCCTCCTTCTTTCTCGTCCATCTATTTTTCCATCGATCTACATCTCCCCTTTTCTTCAAGATGTTCATCCACTCTTTTATTTGCAATCTTTTCCCAGACGCATTCAAACTTTCTAAATCCTTATCAGTGAAAGCCAATCTGTATGACTTCTGTAACACCTTTGATTTTTCTATGTCTATCCCATACTCACTGGCAGCTTCGGATACTTTCTTATGAAGATTTTTCGCTCCAAGTAATGCTTTTACACAAAAGCAACAATTCTTCATCTCTGTAAGTCCCTTATCTGTCTGGGCTTATTGTACCAATAATCATCTATTCTAAATCTACTTTCAATTGACTCACATTTATACTCTGTGGTTACTTTTTCTGCTTTGCCATTTCTTTTATCCAATCATGGAACTCCTCTGGTGAAGAACCTGCTGAACTTCCTGACATTGGAGTGACATTCTGCCCTATTCTCCTTTGGTCTATTTGTATACCTCTTTTAGAGATTTCTGTTATCATCTCACAAAGCAGAAGATCTAATAATATAGTATTTGGGTCAGCCTGTCCATCCTCATTCGCTACTGTCATCATTCCACTCCTGACACTACTTCTCGGAACTGCTAACGTATGTACTTTTGTTAGATTCTGTTTTTCTCAATACAATGGAACTACGGGACCGTCAATGCTTCAGCATTCAAACCTAACTGGCTTAATTTCTGGACCTGCTCTAGTCTTTCCTTATTCTACAAGTTCAGTTCCTTCTCTCTCACTACCCTTGTTATCTCCATGACTTGAGGAGTCAATGGGGTTCCCAATTGTGGGGCACTTGGAGTCACCGCCCCTGAATTTTCTTCATGCAGTGGAGGTCTTTTGGCCGTAATGTCCTCTAACAACTCATCATCAGAATCGTTTGTGTCATCTCTTAAACTTGAAGTCTCTATATTTTTCTTTTTCTCTTTACATTTACCTCCTGTCTGCTCATCAGCAACTAAAACTGGGTATAAATCTTCTGTTGTCACATTTCTCCTCCATCTTTTCAGCTTCTCTTCTCTTCTCTCAAAGGGATATCCAAACAACATATCTTCTATTACCGCTATATTTCTCCCTTTCAAATGCCTCAACTTCTCATTCCTCTAAAGCTTCATACTGTGTAAGTCTGGGATTCAGTTATTGTGAAATCATTCGATTTCTCAAATTCTGCTATATCCTTACATTAAACGAACCATGCTGCGGAAAAGCTATAACACCACCATTCTTTGTATATTCCATCCAATTCTCTAGCCATATACATGTATGGTATCCCCGCTCCAACATCATATAAGAAGCAGGTGTTCTTGGTGGTGGAATAGGAATTCCCTCTCTAGTCACAATTGGTTTATCCTTTTTAAAGAAATTCTTTATTTTCTTAAGCAGCTTCATTTTTCTGATTATTTACGCTAATGTATCTCAACAAAACAACAAGGAAACCTTTCTGTAATTCTACTTATTCTATTTGTCATTTCTCGTCCTATACCAGCACGTGTCACACCAACCATCCAATCACGGCTCTATACGCATCTGTTATCTCAACCAATACCACCCCGGCTCACGCCTCTCAACCAATCAGAGCTCAATATATGCTTGCAGCCTGACCAATGCCAGCGCGGCTTTTTCTGACATCAGTATTACTCCTGCTACTGACCCTCCCTTTACAAAATAATACAGCAATATTTTTCTAAGCATTCTTAATCACAATTTCTGTTAGTAACAACACAAAACAAAGCTACCTTGTCTGTTCCACTATAATAAAGAGATCGTTTTCGCCTTTCAAAGAGAAATTCCTTCACTACAAGCAAAACGACCAGCGCTTATTTACCTTTCAAACAAGCTACAGGTGGACTTAGTACTCCTCTAGGGAAAAGGCCAAAGTTTTGCAAGAGGACATTTTGGTATGAAAAGCGGTATTGGTACTCCCCTGGGGATAAGGACAGAGTTTCGGAAGTGGACCCTTGGCTATCCCAGACATGCTACTTCATACGAAATCGTCCCTAAATATAATACCTACAGCCCTCCGTATCTTCGGTATTATTACAACAGACAAAGTACTTCTGCAGTGTGATTTTTTAATCCACACTCTTCTTCTGCCTTTTTCAGGCTATTTTCCATTCCCAGGATTCCTCAGGTAGCTCCGTACCTGTACTTCCAGACAACACAGAACAGGACACTAACTTTTCATGTTAAGAACATATAATCAATAATCAATAATCACTACCAAACTAATCAATAATTTAAACCGTCCTCTCTTACCAGAAAACTGATCCAGCGCGACACCTAATCAGGGATCAATACTCGATAACACACTCATGGCCCATACACATTCACCCAAATCCCTGATGCGCTGGGGAACAAGTTTTAATAACGTAGATTTTTGTTCTTTCACAGGTTCATTATAACAATTCTAGATACCTAACTAAACCTTATACATCAACTTTCTTTCCTTTTGGTCGATGGACCAATTAGTTGAATAGTTGATGGTAATGATAGCACATTATCTAACTAACTATCTAGTCAGATAAATAATTACAAACTCTCAGTAAGATTAATAAGGCTTTATCTCATAATCAATGTAAAATATGTTGCTCATCTGCATACAGTCACAGTGCAAACAATGAAATGCACAAGAGAGAGAGAATACCATCAGCATATGCAAACAGTGTCAGTCTCATCATCAATTCAAAATGCGCATGAAGGAGTGGATAGATTAAGACACATGAGTTTCAGCAAAAATAATATGAAACAATTATCATATGACGGAGTGGATAGATCAAGAGACATTAGTTCAGAGACAAAAATACATTTGCAAATAATTATGCAAAGAACGAGTCAGAATAATACAAACCCAAAGGATCTGTGAAATACCACCCCCTTGCCCGAGGAGATGGTTGGGGTTCCCCGAAATAGAGTCAGGGAACAAAGATTCAGGACCCAGAAACTGGACAGGGACAGGAAAAGCTAGGCCTCTCTGCAAACCAACGGACAGCGACGCATCACCCCTCTCGAACAGCTAAGGACCAAGAGCCTAAACCACACCCCTAAAGGCACCCCAGTTGGTAAACAACCTTTACACCGCAACTTTTACAACGCACTACCATTACAACGCAAATTTTACAATGCAAGTGGATTTACAACGCATGCTTTTACAACGCATGCTTTTACAAAGCAAGTACCTTTACAACGCAAATACCTTTACAACGCAAGTATTATGTTTTCTTTTTTTTTTTATTATTATAAACATTATTAAAATAAAATGTGTGATTTTATATATTTATTGTATTTAAAAATATTTGTATTTAGAGAAGTTTTTTTATTAATATTTAAAAGTATTCAATGGTAAAAATAATCCAGTATTGTGAAATAATAGTTTAGTATTAATATTTAACAAAATATTATTAAAAGTGACAAGTAAATTGAAAGTGTTATTTATTGAAACAAATAGTTTTAAGAGTAAGCAAATATATAAAAAGTATTGTTTAAAAAATAAAGGAAATAAAGATAATTATATAGATTTTTTAAAATAAAAATATGTTGAAGAAAGTAAAAAATTAGGGAATTAATACTCTAGTATTTTTTTTAAAAAAATATACTGTGTAAATTTTGAATTTTAATTTTAATGTTGGAATAAATAATTAATAATTTTAATGAAAAAAAAGTAGTGTAAAGGTATTATTTAAATAATTAGGTAATGAAATTTATATTTATAAAAAAAAATACGATTTTAACCTAATTATTAAAATGTATTAAAAGAAAAATGATAAAGATATATATTTATATAAAAATAAATTAGTAGTAAAATTACTTTAAACTAATAATAGAAAAAAAGTTCCCACGCTTTTGCATTGTTTTCAAAGGGAAAAATTGTCCTTCGTTTATTTCCATAGATGAATCTGTTTCTCCCGCGGAACTGAAAAGGAAGGTGTTAAAAAAGAAGAAAGGGGATCTTTTGAAAAGAAATGGAATAAGCAATCAGGTAAGGATAAAATTACATTTTTTTTTACAATTAATAACATACAAATTAGATTTATAGATAAAATAAATATATTAATAAAAAATAAGTTAACATAGTTTCGTTCATTTTTTTATTATTTGAAAAATATAGAAAAAAAGCTTTTTTTATTTTGATATTTTCATATATTTTACAATCTTTTTATCATGTAATATATTATTACATTAAATAAAATAAATACATCAAAAAATATGTTTTCTAACATTGCAGCTTCAGATGACGTAAGCACGTAAACGTGAACGTAAGCGGCCATTTTAAAGAGCATCGATGGAGGAAGCAGATGGAAGCTGATCTACTTCCAGGTAGGAAACAATATAAACTTTATTTATACATGTTAAGTTAAAAAAGTAAAAATATAACGTAAAGAAAGGATAAGGAGAGGTTGTGTTTTAAGAATGAAATGTTAAACTGCTAAAAAAGCATGTCGCCGATCGTGTTATTAGAGTATGCCTATGTCGGGTCAGAATCAGTTATAGATAACAGTTATTTGTGTTTAGAATTTGTTGCAAAAAAAAGAAAAAGAATTGTAATAAATGTTTTATACTACGTATTTGTTTTTCGAAAAGCTGAATATAAAAATGAATTTATAAGAAAATATCTTGCTGTTTTTGCTCTACAAAAAAAGACTGAAATGTGGTTAATCTAATATGGAAAAAAGATTTATTGATTTTTTACAGAGTACTTGGATTGAAACACTTTTAAGAAAAATAATTTTAAATGAATGCGTTGCTTTTTAAAAGTATTATGGGAGACATAGTGAGAGTATGATTTGGTAGGAGGTAGTAATTGTTTAATTTTGACTTGGTTGGTCTGTAGAAATATAAAATTATTTCTGGAGCAAAAAGGAAACTAGCAGAGGTTGATATAGGGAGAATATGCTTTCTTAGAAGGAAGATTTGGAACTATTTATAAATAATGGAAGCACATTTCTGAATCAAATTGGTAAATAGCAAGGGTGACATAGTGAGAAAATGTTTTGCTAGGAGTTAGTACTTTATTTAGGATGCTTTTATTGTACTGTCATATTTTTGCACTATGTTTTTTAAAAAATCAAGAAGAAGGATGTACATAATCAAACAAGAAGGAGTGCAAAAGAGTTTTGATTTTTCTTTAACGTGGACTTCAGCGGGATGCATATGGACAAGGTTTTTTTTGGATTTTCCAAATCTGAAGAATAATGGATTTTTGGGATTTTTTCGTTTTCTAACTATGGATATTTTTAAAAAGAAGATTTTTGGGACATAAAATACTAATTAGGAAAACATTAATTTACACTCCGTAAGGAGAAGAACAAGTTAAAGGAATAATACCAAAATGGATAGAAAAAAGATAAGGTATTTTTGATTATAAAAAAAAAAAATAATGTTTTTAGAAAATATCTGTTAAGATATTTTTGCATTTCAAAGAAGTTCACCTTTTGAATGCGATAGGACAGAGCAGGTCTCATGCACCTGACAATATATGTCAAGCAATATACGCTATATACAGGGTCATAAAGGGCCTCATGTAGGTAGCGAAATACCGGTCGGTAACGGCCGATTTTCGGTAAATATGCCGTTACCGACCGGTATTCAGACAAGTGAGATGTAGGAGTCCAAAAACCACTTTTCGGTAAATATGAGGCGGTAAATACCGATTCATAGTTACCGAATTCCCAAATACCGATTCATGTTTACCGAATACATAATTAACGAATCGGTAAATATGAAGTGGTAAATATGAAGTGGTAAAAATTTAAAATGACATGTAGGAGCAGGCGGTAATTAAGAAATCCAGGAAAATCGGTAAATAAGAGTCGGTAATTAACACGGATTGAAAGCAGGTGGTAACCATCAACAATGCACATAAGCAATCCCAAAATGCAACAGCGTGGACAACATGGCCGCCATGTACGTCATTGCAAGGCGCCTACGTCTACAGGCAGCAGGACTGAGGGTGTGGCGACGGGAGGAACAAATCTACAGACAGCGCATCACACTATTACAGCTGACTGATGCAGAGATACATGAGAGGTACAGGCTACACCCCGAAACCATCATGGACCTGATAAGGGACCTGCACCCACTCCTGGACCAGCCAACAAGAAGGGCGCACGCCATACCACCACATGTGCAGGTGCTCTGCAGCCTACATCTACTGGCATCCGGCAGTTATCAGGTGGTGATAGCTGCGGTGGGTGGTGTATCCCAGAGTTGCCTGTCCCGTTTCTTCAGGAAGTTCCTGGATGCCATGATGCAGAGAATGCACCACTACATAAGCTTCCCAAACACACAGGCTGCACTGCAGAAAACAAAAACAGACTTTTATCACATGGCACAGTTCCCCCATGTCATCGGCTGTATTGATGGTACACACATCCCAATCTGTCCACCAGCTGATACAGAGCACATCTACAGGAACAGGAAGTCCACCCACTCCATCAATGTGCAGGTGATCTGTGATGCAGGGAACATCATCACAGATATTGTTGCAAAGTTTCCTGGGAGCACCCACGACTCTTACATCTTCCAGAATAGTGGGATCTACACACGACTGAGTGCCGGCGAATTCGGAGAGGGATACCTGCTGGGTAAGTAACAGTGACGCCCCTTGAAACCTGCAAATCAGAGTGTATAGAGGCATGTAACTGATGGTTCCCTCTTACTCATCCAGGCGACAGTGCATATGCATGCTGTTCATTCATCCTCACTCCCTACCTACACCCAGCAACCCAGAGTGAGAGACGATACAACGTGGCCCACAAAACAACACGCAATGTGGTGGAGCGCACGTTTGGACTACTGAAGAGCAGGTTCCGCTGCCTCCACAAGAGCGGAGGCGCACGCCAGTACAAACCCATCACCTGCTGCAAGATTATTGCCACTTGTGCAATGCTGCACAACCTTGCCACGAAAAAAGGTACAGATGTGGAACTAACTTATTTTGAGGACAACGAGGATGAGTCAGGCCAGCCAGAGGGCAGCGCAGCTAGAGTGCCAACTGCAATCGATGGGAGAGAGAGACGGGCAGAGATCACATGCAACTATTTCTGAGTAAGTGAGGGGACACAGCGAGTTGTGAGAAGTCATGACGTAGTTTAATGTGGCACCACGCCATGAACACATGAACAGGCCAATCTGGCAATATACCATCTATACAAGGAGTATGTCCAGGGTTACGTCACCCAATGGGAAGTGGCTAAGCAGGGCCACATCAATGTTTGCGCATACACGCTGCAGTGGTGGATTGCACGGCCTGTGCATCCTCACTAGAGCCAACCCCAAGCCGCCTGCTGCTCCTGCGTGCTTCTGGGACGGGGGGTGTGATGCTGCTGCTGGTGTCGATGCGCTCCGCAGCATCCCCTGCAGCAGTTGTCGACGCCTGACTAGTCAATAGCACCCCTAGTGCACTTGTCACCTGCACCATCCCCCGAGACAGGTCGCTGCAGCACTGTGTTAGGCCCTCCTGCATCGTCACAGAGCGCCGGCAAAGTAGGGAAGTCGCAGTTGCCAGACGGTTGAGTGCCCTGCTGGTAGTGTCCCTTCTCTGGCGTTCCCGGCGCCGTGCTTCGATGTCAGCATCTAATTTGCTGCACAACTGCTGGATTGACTGGGACATGTCCCGAATGCCCGCAGCCATGCCGCCAATGTTTGTGTCCATGTTGACTAAGCTTGTCTTCATCACCCGCATGTGCCTCTGGACTGACATAACTGCCTTTGATTGCAGGCGCTGTTGCTTCAACATTTGGCCCTCGAGCCCCAAGAAGACACCATGGCCGTCAGTGGGTGCTGGTGGACTCTGGACACGCGACCTGCGGCGCCCTCTTGCTCCCGTCTGTGCTGCCTGTGAGGTGTGGGGCACAGTGGGATGGCTCCCTTCCTGGTGCCCGGTGCGGTCTTCTGGGCCCATGCTGTCGTCTGACGAGGTGTCGAAGGCTCGTAGCCTGGCTGCTGGACGCCTCCTCATTCTCACACCTGCAAGCGGAGATGTGGCCGGTGATTCGAACATGAGTGGCGATGCTGGCTGTGGTTGTGGTGATGCTGGCTCTCGGTGAGGTGATGCTGGCTCTGTGGGCGGCGAGGCTGGCTGTGTTGGTGGTGCGGCTGCCAGTGGGCCTGCTCCCTGGTCTGAACTCGTGCTGGCTAGAGGTGATTTTTGTGGCAGGTGTGCCGTCTCCCCTGCAGCATGCCCTGTACTGCATGATGTCACATCTGTGGACAGAAAAACAACATTGGCTCAGTGTCCCCGAAGGGCTGCATTGCAAGCGTCACAATAAATCATTTCACATTCCAATCTGTCCTCTGTCTCCTTGTGCCTCGAGTGCGTGACATGCCCTGTTGCCCTGTGACATTTACGTCATGGTTAGTGTTGCCCTGACTACATCTCCCGGAATGCATTGCCTGTCTGCACTGACACGTGTGGACTGCAGTGTGATTCTCGTTTCACAATGGGGGATGTGGGATAGGGGTAGGGGGGGCTACATTGCTGTGCTTTCGTCTTACCTTGGTGTGTTGCGGCTCTGGCAGAGCTGTCGGCGTCCCCAAGACCCACGACGCTCTCTTGCTCGATTGTGGCCGCCACCAGCTCCTCCAGTTCGGTGAGGGCAGGTGCCCTGTTGGTTCCACCTCCGGTCTGGCTGGCCTCCTTCTGGATGTCGCCCATCTTCCTCTTGGTCACAATCCTCAGGTCATACCAGCGCTTTTTGAGGACCTCAATGTCCCTGTGGGTCACTCCCACAGCATTGACCTGCGCCTGGATGGCCAGCCATATGTTGCGCTTTTCGGCCTCAGGCACTTGCAGGGATTGCCTCCCAAACAGCTTCTGGTGCTGCTTCACCACCTCCTCCACCAGCACCTGGAGTTCCTTGGGGCTGAATTTGAGCTTCCTCCTCCTTTCCCCTCCGTCTTTCTGTGTTCTCTGGCTGGACATGCCGTTCGTTTCCCGCTCGCACATGCAACTGCTCCCTGCCTCTCCTCTGCACTCCAAGCCTCTCCAGGGTCGGCTAATTATGTACACCTGCCTGGGTGTGGCCACGTCGGCTAATTGTGTACACCTGCCTGGGTGTGGGCAGTTCCTGGTTGGGTGGGCTGTCGTTGCACAGGATTAGCTGTTTCGTCAAGTCATGTGATGTTATTTACCGAATCCGTACATACCGATTCGGTATTTTCTGATTCGGTGGATACCACCTCGGTCTTTTCCGAATCGGTAGATACCACCTCGGTATTTTCCGATTCGGTAATTATCACCTCGGTATTTACCGATTCGGTGAATTCCGATTCGTATTTACCGAATGTTACCGAATCGGTAACTGTTACCGAATTTTTACCTACATATAACTTACCGATTCTAATTTACCGATTCGGTACGGCTCGGTATTTAAGAACCGGTAAAATGTATTTACCTACATGAGGCCCTTAAACTTTGGATTGCTTGGGGTTTTTCGATGTGGCAAAAATTGGATAAATTATGGTGGACAAAAGGAGAAGAAAAAGAAAGAAGGCAACAAAAGGTAGGTTGACCCGACGTATATTTTGAAAAAAAATTTTCGAACAATGTTATTGCCAATTGCAATTAGCGTTTGAGAAAATTGAGGGTAAAGCAGGAAAGTAAGGTGAAAAAGTTATTTAGAAGCTTAGAATGTTAGCAACATTTTCAAGGTAGTCTAGAGCCACACACAACGAAAACTGTTGTATTATACCCAATAGTCTCTCAGACATTTCCTTTGTTTTTTGTGTAACTCGTGGGTTTAGACTACCAGTTAATGTTTGTGAAAGTCTCATTTCCAGAAAACTTTGCTCCTTCTTCAAAGTTTCCAAAAAAGAGTAGAAATTAGGGTGTGGTTTGCCAATTGTATGGTTGAAGGAGTTATGCCATCCCTCAATGGCATTATTTGTTTTAGCTTCTCCCTCTAAACAGCTCGTGTAACAGTTCCACCACTCCACATGGAAACGTGGCTTCCTCCTGCGACCCGATCTGCTTAGGTGCCCAATCCATGTGTCTTTGAAATAATTTAGGATGGGTGCCTATTTGTCTTCATTTACATTGTAATAATCTGATTCTGTAATAGCAGTGTAGTACTCGTCTACACTTTTGGGAGGAACAAAACAAAGAGCTGTTTTTTTAACTCAACTTGTAGTTTGCTATCTGTTGAGTATTCTGCAACCAGGGATGTTTTCTGTAACTTACGCCAGAATGCTTGGGAAAAATGGAAAAACACCCCTGAATTTGGGTATCTGTGTACGTTTTACTGATCACATTGATCATGCTCAATTCAAAATCGACAATTATTTTCCTAGGACTTTTGGATGTTGTATTTTTAATAACTGATAAAAGTTCAGTGTAGGTTGCAGAAGTCTTATCAGGCAGCAAACTATATACTAAGGGGATCACATTATGGTTAATTTTAGCGTGTATAGTGTAAATTTGAGTGAAAGGATGGGGTGTACTTTTAAACGTCCCATCCATCATCCAAATTTCCCTATTTTCCAACTTAACAAGGTTGCGGGGTGTACTAAAAATTAGAATACGTTTTTGAGGGTTTTCGTTGTCAAGGAGAAGGAAGGGTTCATCAGCAAAAGAAATAGTAAGTTCATGTGGAATAACAATGTCAGAAAAGGTATGAGGTGTTGTGGTTTGTGTGTTACTTGCCTGCTTTTGTCTTTGTATAATTCTCCTCAAATTAGGAATTATAGGCATATTACTAGCAATATGACTGGGGATATGCTGTGCAACCTCTCTTAAAATGGATCCAGTAGAATCATTGGAGGTGCTTGCAAGTTCTTCCATCTCATTTAAGGTTTCCCTTACATCAATCTCCATTGCAGAGGCAGAGTGGTTATGATATTATCAAGGGTAACCGCTCTTCCGCTGCAATGGGTTGAGTAGTATTGTCCACACCTCCAATGATTTCTTGGAAAACGTATCCTTTCTTTACAATATATGTATCCTGCATGCTTAAGTAATCTGTTTCCTTTTCTGGATTTTATGTAGGAAGCTGTTTCCTGAGTAGACATTATCTGTGAAGAAAAAATGTTTAATTTTACTATGTGGATTAAAATGACAAATAAGAGAGAACAATATCCTACATTTTCCCTACTGCTGCACTTACCAGGAGTTAGAATAGTAAATCCTGCCCCTACACTATCCCAAACTTTCCCTATTGCTTTACCTTTCTGGAGTTAGAATCGTAATTGTCACCCCTACAGTATTCCACACTTTCCCTACTGCTTCACCTTCCTGGAGTTCGAATAGTAATTGATACCTCTACACCATCCTATACTTTCCCTACTGCTGCACCTTCACGGAGTTAGAATAGTAATTGTTACCCCTACACTATCCCACACTTTCCCTACTGCTGCAGCTTCCTGGAGTTAGAATAGCAATTGGTTCCCTCTACACCATCCCACACATTCCCTGCTGCTGCAGCTTCCTGGAGTTAGAATAGTAATTGATACCTCTATATCATCCTACACTTTCCCTACTGCTTCACCAACCAGTAGTTAGAATAGTAATTGTTACCCCTACACTATTCTACACTTTCTGTATTGTTGCAGCTTTCTTTAATATGTTATTAGAACTTTTGCCTATTGATTTGTTTCCTAGTTTGGAGTGTACATTTTAAATACCTTTTGAATGAGGTGTTTTCTTCTTGGTCTGTTTTCTGGTCTGGTTTCTCTTTTTTTGCTGGTCTTTTTTGTTGTTTGGTGTTCTTGGATTCGACTTCTAATTTGGTGTTGAGAAGAGTTATGTGAGTATCTGAAAAAACGAGAAAGTAATGGAAATGAATTTTTTTATTTCATTGTTTGTGATACAGTCAATAATGTAAACATTTCTGTGCATAAGTGACATTTAACTCTACTGTACCTACATACTATACTATACTTTCCCTGCTGTTGCACCTTCCTGCAGTTAGAATAGTAATTGTTACCCCTACACCATCCCACACTTTCCCTACTGCTGCACCTTGCTGGACTTAGAATAGTAATTGTTACCCATACAGTATACCGCACATTCCCTACTGCTTCATCTTCCTGGAGTTAGAATAGTAAGTGATACCGCTATACCATCCCACACTTTCCCTACTGCTGCAGCTTCCTGGAGTTAGAATAGCAATTGGTTCCCTCTACAACATCCCACACTTTCCCTACTGCTGCACCTTCCTGGAGTTAGAATAGTAATTGTTACCCATACAGTATACCATACATTCCCTACTGCTTCATCTTCCTGGAGTAAGAATAGTAAGTGATACCGCTATACCATCCAACACTTTCCCTGCTGTTACACCTTCCTGGAGTTAGAATAGTAATTGTTACCCCTACACAATCCCACACTTTCCCTGCTGCTGCTTCTTCCTGTAGTTAGAATAGTAATTTTTCCCTCTAAAGTATCCTACACTTTCCCTGCTGCTGCACCTTCCTGGAGTTAGAATAGTAATTGTTACTCCTACACCATCTTTCAATTTCCCTACTGCTGCACCTTGCTGGAGTTAGAATAGTAATTGTTCCCCCTACAGTATTCAACACTTTCCCTACTGCTTCACCTTCCTGGAGTTCAAATAGGAATCGATACCTCTACACCATCCTAAACTTTCCCTACTGCTGCACCTTCTTGGAGTTAGAATAGTAATTGATACCCCAACCCCATCCAATATTTTCCCTACTGCTGCACCCTCATGGAGTTAATTGAATTATTATAACCTCTACACTTTCTTACACTTTCACAATCTTTTTTTCATTAATGAAGACAGAAAAAAAAAAAGTTATTTTATGTTTAAAATATTTACCTTCTTTAAAACTCGACATTTGAATTTTCATAGATGAAAGTATTTTTTTTTTCCTTATTGAATATCTGTGTGAAAAACAGGTGAAATATGTGTGGATTAGAAAATGTTTTTTCGTCTTACTAATTTAGAATTGCGTTTACAAAAATTTTGAAACATACCTTCAAATTATTCTTGATGAGGAGTGTGGCTCCTTTTGCAAAATGCTATTTTTGTAAAGTTGTCTTTTTCGTCACACTTTATAGAAGTTCTATTATAGAAAAAAATAAATCATTTTGTGATGTTTGTAAAATAATATATTTTTTAATTTATTTGACAATCCTTTTTTAAAATAAACAATTTACTTTAGATCTTAGTCAGCTTAAAAATTTTTGTGGCTTATTTTAAATGAAATATGTATCCATACCTTTATTATTAGCTTGGTGCTATTTTTTTAAATAAAATTGGAAAATCAAACTTATTCGGTGCAGCGTTTTAAATGTTTCTAGAAAACATTTCTGTTATTCGTTTTACAAACTTACTTGTATTTCGATAAATAATGCTTCTTAAATGGTTTCGGCTCTTATCTCGGTGAAGAGGTCAGAGCGTCAGCTTTTGGTGTCTGGTCAGTCTGGGAGTTGATAATCAACTGATTTAAAAATGGTGTCTTGCTCGTATTTATAGGTTTTAGTCAGTGTCATTGTTATTTTTAAGAAAGACAGAGTTGGTTATATTTTTTTAAATTCTTTTAATTACTGTGGAAACTTATAATTTTAAAAATCATGTTAAGATGTGTTGTTTTCACTTTTTCGTTCCGTTTTGGCATCCATTTTGAAAGTAGTTTTGTGGTATTACTTTCATGGAAAGAGTTGTAGGACAATTTTCGGCACTACACTGTTTAAAATGGCAAGTATGTGTATGTAATTTTTTTTTTAAGAATAACTATTATATTTATTAGTAATATATTGTAAGTTTATTATATTTAATAATTCGTTGCCTGTGTAAAAATTTTTAAAGTGAAAAATAAGCGAATAATTTTTTTAATACTCGAGTATTAATTTTAATGCTCGAGTATTATTTGTAATGAATGCATTGGATTTCATTACATTTACGACCAGTTTTTCTCTACATTTTAAAACACTTCCCCACCCAAAAACCCCTAATTTCCCTGCATCCCGTGCCAGGTTGTATTTTACATAAAAAAAAACACATTATTTATGCGTTGTAAAGGTATGCGTTATAATTGAATTCGTTGTAATAGCACTTTACTACTAATAACACTATCTTGCGTTTTCGTATTCGTTGTAAAAACATGCGTTGTAAAGGTATTTGCGTTGTAAAAAATGCGTTGTAAAGCCATGCGTTGTAATAGTATGCGTTGTAACGTCATACATCCCCCCAGTTATACCCTAAAACCTATATGTCCATCCCACATCAGTTGCAACATTTTACAGGATTCAACAGCTTATTGGTGGATTCAAGAGGTGGACTGTCACACCACAGCAACTTTACTCATTACTTGCACGTGTCTATTGTACAACCTCCCTTTCCATTACATCAACTTTGAGTCGTTCTTTTAATACAATGTCCCATACATTCACAAATATTCTCATGTTGCTTCATCTACTACGTCTGCGGAATGATCTTGAATCCCATGGCTAGTCACATCTCTTGGCAGGCGAACAATACACTCTATGCAGTCCAGCCTTGAACCTGTTTTCTTTTTCTGCGGCTCTCAGCACTTCCGTCTGCTTAGGTCATGTGTTCACTTTTGCTCCTCTTCCAAACCCTCCTCTATCCGGCTAACTGAAGAATAATGGCGGCTCATTTTGGCTCACTATGACAAATAGAATATAAACATTTATTCATTACACAGAAATGCACTTTTCATTGTTATACCACCCACATTTGCACTATTCCCTGTTATTGTTTTCCTAGCAGAAGCTTAAGCAGAAAGCAGCATTATTTATTATTCTTAAGCAATATGCAAAACGATGTGAAATGTGGTCTAATCATGCATTATTTCTCGTTTCTTTCAAAGCACAATGTAAATACGGTTTAATTTCCATGCATTATTCTCACGTTAATGCATGCATGAGCAAAGCAGTTTCCCTCATGTTCATGTGATGTGTATATTAGCCTTTTACCGTACACTGTTAGTATGTATTATGGGGGTGTTAATCCGAGCAGGTTTGTTTCTGCGAAAACCTGCTCCATTATCGTCCACGTAAACCCCTATGTATGTCTTGGGAGGACAGGCATGCTCAGTTCTCACAAGGCGTACAACGTAGGGGTTTGCGAGGACGGCACGGACAAGGAGGAGAGAGAGACCACGGCGAGGGGGAGGGCTTTTTTTATTGCCTGTAAAATTTTAATTAGGGAGAGTGGAGGAGAGTGCAGCGGAGTTCTATAGAGATTTTCCATCTCCTTGGAACTCTTTTGTAGTGGCACTCCGCCAACTACGCCCAGGCTTACTTAAGACAGGAGCGCGTTTCTTTTGCTTTGCTTGAAAATGAATGGCCACAGTCCCCAAAAATGGACATAGCAGTTGGGCTACTGCCATAATATAGCAGGGTGGTGTCCTATGTCTCATTACCGCTCAAACATGCCCAGCGTGCCAAACAACCATGGGGACCACTTAGCTTGCAGATGGCCCTACTCAAGGGTGAAAAAAGGTAGATTGTACTGCTTGACCTAATGTCCTGATGCCATCTTCCTCTTACAACAGAGAAGCCAACCTTTATACTATGAAAATAAAACATGCCTGCTGAAGCATCCTCGCCTGCCTATACAGGTGTGCCCCCAAGCCCAGGGAAGCGCACTCAAGAACCAGCTTTATACTTCCACACATAGTCTCATGCCTATTTAGATGCACCGAGCGGCGTGTGTCTGCACACTCCATCTTTGTACATCCTCTATCTTTGTACAAATAACCTATAAGGCAGTAGTGTTTCCCTTTGTGTTTTTTTTGTATACCAACCACATCACTCCCATGGGTACATATTGCTCATGTGTGACATTTCTCCAATTTCAGTTTAATCATGAACGACCATAAAAAACTATGAGGGACACTTTTCCAAGAAAATTAAACAATGTATACGCAGGGAACATGAAGATCATCAATTATGCCCATTTGAGCTGCAGGAAAGCACAAGGATGAGACTAACCATCATGATACCAAGTCTGTCCGGGCTGTCACGTGCATAGCTGCCAGGTTAGCAGATTGCTTATGTGTGACATTTACCAAATTTCTGTTCACTCAAGAGTAACACTCAAGTGTGAAGTGCGTGACCCTCTCTCAATGGCAATCAGAACTCCCACTTTGAGACATAAAAGGCTCAAGGCGCCCTGAAACGACAGCACCACCCCTGGCATGAACATGACTTATCTGCACAGTTTCTGCTGGCCTAGCTTACACTGTA
Source organism: Triturus cristatus (assembly GCF_964204655.1). Classification (NCBI taxonomy): domain Eukaryota; kingdom Metazoa; phylum Chordata; class Amphibia; order Caudata; family Salamandridae; genus Triturus; species Triturus cristatus. The sequence goes on from NC_140587.1 coordinate 377,518,159, forward strand.
TACCACGCCATTTTCGATTAATGTGTTTCCTGGCAGTGTTCTCAGCCACAGCCTGCAACCTCGTATTTTTATTAAATCAAAGCCTCCATCGTCCCCTGCAACAAAATATCCTTCAGTCTACAACCCCTCATGTCCCACAGCTGTCTTCCCATGGATACTAATGCAACTCTACTTAGTGACACTCCTCTACTAACCAGGAATGGCACAATAAACTATCCAGGTCCTGAGTGTAACAAAAAGCGTAATTACTGTTGCACACTTTCCAACCCCGGAACCTGGTTCAGGGAAAGGGGATTGCGAAACCATTGAAAAATTGTAGCCCGTCATTCCAATCAGGCATGCAGCAAGGATATGACTTATTGTGACAAATATGGCTGCGTGTGGGGTTGAGAGCCCGGCGACAAAGCAGCATTTCTGTTGGTTAGGAGTTAATCAACAGGACAGTGCACAGATGAGTCCCCTGTTGTTCCCGGAAGGGGATCCACAACTCTCAGCAAGACAGCCACTTCCTCACAACAACTGGGGAATAGCTCCCTTAATATCAATCCATTTGACAATGAATTGCTGCCAAGTGGCCCAAATCACATGTGGCCACTGCTCTTTCCCACGCGCCCGACCAAACCAGCAGCCATCTGTCGGAGCCTGGGCTGGGGAAGGCGAAGCCGGACCCAATAGGGGTCCGGGCCAAACTCCACCCAGAGGCAGGAAGCCTCTCCCCCCGGGACCCGAGCCGGGGAAAAAGGGGCGACCACAATTGGTCGCCCCAAAGGTGAAGCGGCCTTTCCCAATCAGGGGAGCATGCCGTAAGCCGCGGAGGGTGTTAAGAAGGGGCAAGCACCCCTATCAAGCATTTGATCCACTCCGATGGTTAGAGGAAGAAGGAATCATGCCAGGACCGAAGCACTTGGAGCTGGAGTCGCAGCAGCAGCAGGAGAGGCACGCTTTCGGTCATCGGACCTACCTCAACTATGATCCTCACATGGGCAGCCGTGCAGACGAAGGAGTGACGAGGAACCGGGACCTGCTTTCAGCGGTCCCCTGCCTTCCAGATCTTCGACCCGGTGTTCGGCAGTGAGGTCCCTGCGTCTGGAAGCGTTTCCTCTGCTCTCGGGCATGTGTAATCGTCCTCGGTGGAACTGGCTGTGCTTTTGAGCCATCAGGGACACAGCCGTTGTATTCTCAGCACGGGACTCAAGCTGTTGGTACCGACATACCCACCTCGCCTCTCTGCACCGTGGGTGGCACAAAGGGAGACCGGCACCGCGGTTAGCCACGAGTACCAGTGTAAACCGCCGCCCACCCCGCAGGAGCAGCGGGGAGCATCACTCGACGCGGCCTGAAAGGGGCCGGACCCGGGCGACAGTGCGGGCCTTCGCGAGGCACCTTAAAGGGGCAGGAGCCCTCGGGACACCAGCGATCCTGGAGTGAGGAATTTGTCTTGCTGTGGGGATATTGAGAGGGTGTTTTCAAATCACGGCGTCTCTCAACATCCTGTGCTCCTGAGCAAATTATTCAGTTGGGTACCACCGCACAAGCCCTAGGTGCAGCAGCTGGGCCTCGCCCCCCGCTAGCTTAAAGGGGAGGACCCGGGCTGCAGCCAGGCACCTTAAAGGGGCAGGAGCACTCAAGATTAGAGGAAGGAATCACAGCGATTTGGAGGACTATCGCAAAGACCCTTGCGCTACAAGCACCAGGGGTCAGTAAGTAAGGCGTGCATTCACTACCTTGGGCAATTTGGGCACAAAGCACAGCCCTAGAGACAGGCCTTACATTTGGACCTATGGAAGTAAACCTTTGTCACTGCTAACGGTGAGGAATAAATCAGATGCTTGGGCAATTGAGGCACAAAGCACAGCCATAACATCACTGCCTTTGAAGTGGGGTATATGGGAAGAAGTCTTTGCAAATGGCGCAGAGTGAATCAGCTATTTGGGCAATTGGGGCACCAAGCACAGCCCTTGAGGACACTGCCTTGATTTTGGGTTGGAGTTTAAGGAAATGTTGTGCCACGGCCCCCAGTCCACGGCCTCATCTATAGGGGACAGCTGGTCAGATCACAGTGGGATGGCCAGCAAGCGTATGGCAGCCGGGAGGGCAACATGGCTTTCTGCTCATTTCAGAGGCTCGGAAGGCAAGGCAGGAATGCCCCAGAAGGGGCAGAAGAGGCGGAGGATTGACAACGGACCAGACCTGGAGGAGGATCTACAGGCGATGCTGGAAAAGGCCAGGGAATTGGTGGCTTTAAAAGGGAAATCATGGGTGGACAAACAGATCAAGGAAGGAGCCCATGGAAGAGGGAAGAAGCAGTGAAAGGCGTCACTGACAGCACCTCCCAGCAGGAAACCCGGCGCAAAGGGCGATGCAGCCAGAACGGCGGCCCCAGCAACGAAGCCCGATACAAGAGCCAAAGTCCCGGCGGCCATGAAAATGATCCAGGGCGGGTGATCGGGAGCACGAGCCAAGAACAGGAGGGCAGCGTCCCCCGAGCTGATGCCCAGCTCCGACGCAGAAGGGCGCAGTGAGGACAATGGGTATGTAGCCAGCACGGCGGCCTCTCAGGACTCGCGCGGCGGTCAGATCGGCACAGACAAGGGTAAGCACCGCAAGAGAAATGGCAGGGGGCACAGGGAGAGGCACAGTGCGATAACCTAACAATAAGGGGCCCAGGGCAAATAGTTAACCTGGGCACACAATAGGGGGCGAGTAATTTGGCAATGAAAGGGCCATGGCCCTATTGACCCCCTTGGCAGCTGGGACACGGGAGGGACCAGCAAGGTTTCCAAGGCGAGGCTTGGGGCCCACCAGCTTGGATGCCATGGTGGCAGTGGCCGGGGGCAGAATCCCCTGTCAGGATAGGTCACCCATGGACCGTAGAAAGCCAGGGGGGCTGCACAAAAAGGGCAGCAGGCGAAGGTAGACAGAACCCTCAACCGGCACAACAGAGCAAGGGGTCATCACCAAAGGAGGTTGCCCTAGGGGGGCCAGCAGCCATTAAGGCCAACAAGGCGGTGGTAGGTGAGGCAACAGGTGAGTGCACAGACCCTAAAGGAAAACTGGCCAGGGCATACCTGCGCCCCTCCCGAGTGATCCTCCCACAACCACAAAACTCCTAGGTTTAGCCAATCTCATCCCGCTAGCCGTGAAAGAGAGGATATGGAGAAAGGAGTTTATAGACATCTTCTCCCTGCTAGAGGTACGCCAGGCAGGCTTAGACCTGACGGTACAGGACAAAAAAGATGATAGGAGGGAGAGACGCAAACCCAGGGTAGAGAGAACAATTGAGAATTGGTTAAAGGCATTCAGGATCCTGGCTTGTGTCTTTGTGTAGAAATTCCCCCAGGGCACGAGGCACATTTGAAGTATCAGAGGGAGGCATGGCTGAAATACGACAAGGTTTTCAGGGAGAAGATGCAAACATGGCCAGTGATTGAGTGGGACTGGCAAGACAGGGAAGGCGTCAGCTCCATGGACAGCAATTTTCACCCCTACGGGAGTAAGGAAAAATATGAAGGCCAGGGATTTAAAGGGTAGAATCAGGGAACCACCAAATCTGGAAACCGTGCTGGAAATTTAACAAAGAAGACTGTAAATGGGGAGCAGGATGAAGATTCAAACATGCGTGCGGTTCTTGTGGGGGAAACCACCCTGCAGTCTGCTGCGCGCAAGGCCAAGGGGCAGGAGCTGGCGAAGAAAGAACCAACACAAGGAAGTAGCGGGCACCCCCCATCCCCCAAGTTCGGGGGGTAAGGGGCCAAGGGCAGGTGATAGCTGCTACCACCCCCAATCAAAACCAGCAGGCTGGTTATCTATAAGGTCAGTATCCTCAGGAGACAGACAGAAAAATTTGGCAGCGGGTTTCACACAAGGTTTCAGAATACCATACAAAGGTCCCCAAAGGGCACAGGAGAACCTGAACCTGAAAGTGGTAGAGGAGAGCACAAGCATAGCAAGAGACAAGGAAATCCAGCTGGGGTGGGTGACTGGCCCCCTTCCAACCCCCCCCCCCGTGGGAGAGATTTTTGATGGTCTCCCCGCTAGTGGTGGTACCTGAGAAAGAGGAAGAGTAAGTCAGGCTGATACACCACCTGTCCCACCCACAGGGGCAGCCAGTCAACGACTGGTCGGAACAGTATGACTGCGCAGTAGCCTGTGCATCAGTAGACGATGCAGTAGACCTGATACGACAGGAAGGAAGGGTGCCCCTACTAGCCAAGACAGCCACGCTCCAGGTATAGACATCTCAGTTGCAGAAGCCATTTCCCAGTTTCAGTGGGCAAGATTCCGAGAGCTCACACCAAGGGCGGAACAAGGGATGACCATGGTACCTGAAGAGGTATGGGCCTGGGTAGAGCTCCCTCCAATAGGTAAGACCGTAGGTAGTGTGGCGGGAAGACAACCTAGAAAGATAGGAAAGGAAGATAAATTGATAGGAGTAGAAGGAAGGCTCATGCAGTGTCATTGAGATGCCTCATGGCAGGGACACGCAGGGAGCAAGCAGTGGCCAGAAGCCACGGAAGAGTAGATGGAAGGCTCCCGCAGGCCCCTTGGGATGCCTCACGGCAGGGGTACTAAAGGAGCGAGAGGTAGAACCCAGCCACAGGCTGGATAGGTGAGGTGCTCACATGGGGTCTTTGGGATGCCACACAGCAGGGACCCCGAAGAGCAGGGGGGGCCAAGTTGGCACTGAAGGCAAGCGGGACGGAACTTGCAGCCTGGGCAAGTCCAGACGGACACCCACCAAATTGGTAGTAAGTTGAAACCTAACCCCCTGGGAACAGTGGCTGTGGTTTTGGGGCGCCTTCCCGAAGGTGATCTGTCTGAGACTGAGAACAACCAAAGAATGGACTAAAGGAGCCACTAGGGCAAATCCCTAAGCGAAGAACAAATGTCATGCATAAACTGGAGAAACAAATGTATAAATGTGAAGTATTAATTATAAACTGCAACCTTTTTTGGCACCAAGCATGTTGTCCATGATGTGTTGAAAGGTATAAGGGGTGCAGTTTGGAAAGCAACTAAGGGAGGGGGAGGCAACTCGTCGCCTGGGAGGGGTTTTGGCCTGGGAGCTCTCATGATGTGTGGGAGGGGATACGGAGGATAGCCACGTATAGCTCAGGACAGTCCCGCCATGGCGTTTGCACCTAGCGGCTAAACATAAACTGAGAGCATTTACGGGCCAGCCACAAGCAAGGCATTGTGGGCTAGAATGTCTGCGCAGGGCCCGACCCGCACACTTCTGAAGTGAGCCCTGATCATGACTTTACTGTCTGGCCAACTAAGCTGCATGACTTCGGAAGACCAACTACTTTGCTGACCCACTCAATCCCATCATGCCTGGGGGAACTTTCTCTGTAAATGAGCTGCAGGCTCTAGGACTGTGGGATGTGCAGCCTTAAGGCTGCGTTTAGGGATAGATTTGAAGCTACAACTCTAGGGTTTCCAACATGCAATACTTCCACCAGTTACCCTTTTTACGGGTGCCTTGTGCTACTTACAGAATGTCAGATATAGACAGCAAAGTCGACATCACTACAGGCAGGCAAAGATATTTCATCAAGTGTGCTTTCCTATTCTTTGCACTGCCCGGTCAGCTCGAAGTTCCCTCGGGTATCGCGCCTAGAACTGGAACCCGGTTCTAAAGTTAAGGAGTGGCACAGTCCCTGGAGTGTTAATATACACGTTTGAGTCTGTTCGGTATGCGGGGGCATAATACAATTATTTTAGTAACTGATGAATCCAGTTCACTGCAGTTGTAGGTGAAATGCAACTGAATAAACTCCTATGCTTATAAGTATCAGTGAAGACATTCTAAATTGCCTGGCCCATACGTTATCAGCACAACTTGTGTTGGACCCGGTGATAACGGATACAAAATGGCAGTGACGCACCACCTGGTTGAAAGAGCGCTCTTGTATAAATATTCCGGAGCAGCGAGAAGTACCTACCTTTAATCAGGGGAGAGGATGTAGCCTTATGGCTAGAGCAGTCGAACTTGGAGCTCGGGAATCGGGATCGAGTCTCTGCAACGACGCTCAACATCCTGTGATTCTGGGCAAATCACTTAGGGGCATATTAACAAGCCAGGCGATAAAGTTATTGCCGCTTTAGCGGCAGAAAACTGCCGCTAAAACGGCGATAATGGGCTTGATAATATGCTCTATGGAATTCCAATTGAAGCTCAGGTTAGATGTCCTTCACATTTAACATGGACTTCAATTGGAATTCCATAGAGCATATTATCAAGCCCATTATCGCCGTTTTAGCGGCAGTTTTCGGCCGCTAAAGCGGCGATAATTTTATCACCTGGCTTGTTAATATGCCCCTTAATCTCCCCATGCCTAACAAAAATGAATGTGTCCATCTGTATTGAAACTGGTGCTCATGTAAAGCGCTCTGATACCCGATTTCTCGGGTCTAGTTTGCGCTATATAAAACTCTACCCCAAAAAAAAGAATCAGCACTTACTTCCCTGCTATAATTACCCACAGTTATCCAACAGGGCCTGCACTCTTAAACATCATTACAACAACCTGATTTAAGCTCTTCTACAAAAAAAGGCTTTTTCGATGACCTATTTGTAATTAAAATAGATCGCTCGACAGTGAGGACTGCGAGGCTGCCTTAGTAGCAATGATTAAATAGGAAGCAGTTATATCTCTTTTTAACTTAGTTGGTATTTTCTGTAAACCATGAATTCCATTTAGCACTTTCACCATTAAAAAAAGGATATAGTGCATACCTGGAAAAGACAACAGACCATGTGGCACCTGTAATAATTAAACTGTAAAGGATGGGGGCGTCATCTCGCCCCAACCAATCGCACAGCTAATGGCGCCGACATGGCAATCATATATTTTTTTCATTTTAAACCATACTTTCTTTATTATTCATCATTTTTAACCATCATTTTAACCATCTTTTTTGTTTCAACTTCATACTTGAATTCACACTCGGAATTGTATGCCATTTTCCAAGTTTCTAATGTTCGCGCTGTGTCCATCCGGACCTCTTGCAAGAACAAGACTGATGCAGAATTGGTCCAAGGCGGAATATTTATTAAAAGAACACCCAATGCATTTCGGGCTACAAATGCCCTTCGTCAGGGGTCACTCTAAAAAACAACAATAAAAACAGTAACTATTACTTTCTAGACCAGCATCATGTTTTTCACTCAAACACTCACTGCGGGTTAATACCCATTTTTCCAAATATCGTAATACAGTATAACCCTCTCATATGCCACCACAATAAATCCTTCCATCATTATAATCACCATACTCAAAATAAACCAATTTTTCAATGCTCTTTATCTGTTAATCACTCTGGTTCTACAAAACAGTCTATTTTCCCTTCCTTCTCCCGACCTGCGTACCTGTAATAATTAAACAGATACTAACACTTGCACAGTTTTATGACCCTTATGTTTCAACCCATTATGCCAAAGAAGGGCCTGTGTTTTTATAGCATTCCGCACATGGTCTCATTACACCCACTTTTCTTTTCTTGTGTTTGTGCTAACAACTGTTAAAGTGAAGCAACACCCAGTGACATCAACACCCAGTGACATGTTATAACTGTCAGTTTTTTACCTCACTGTAGTATCGAACCTGCAACTTTTCCCCCTTGATCTGCCATGTTTATCCTGTGGGGTCGCTATTCCACCCCGCGAACCTCGAATGCATCGGTCCTTCTCATCGCCATGACTCGGGGACCAACCAAGACTGACAGGATCCACCAGAAAAGGAGCATGTGAAGGCAGCTGGTCGTGCTGCGGTACCCATGCTCTCGCGCACCAGTCAGTCGCATCGTCTCTCAAACGTTGTTCAGCACAGCGCCCCCAGCTTCCAACAAGAACTTGTGCTGAGATGGCGGTGCTCCTATAGCCCACATTGTCCCCTCCTGACCTGCGATGGTGCTCCCCCTGTAGAGAGCCGTCCGGGCTCTTCTCTACAATGTTGCACCACACGCACTCCATAGGGCGGGCTAGTCTCGAGGAGTTAAATAAATGCCGGAATACACTCGGGGTCTTCCAGCAACATGCAGTAACCAGAGTGGTGTGTGATTATTTCTGCGCTGTGCTAGGCTGAAAAAACCCTAGGCTGTGCCGCGCCACATTGGCGACGATGCCGGTAGAACTCCGGTGCCTACTCCACCTCACCTGCGAGACCCGCGACAGTGCTCCACGCCGTCCAACGAGGCTCTGCTGCCTGGTGAGCTGTAGTGCCTGCTCGCGTGCCCACTGCAATGGCCCTGTGGTTGCCTTTCATCGGCCCTGACGCCCCGCCCTCCCGGCTGCACCCCACTGCTGCTGTGATCTGAGCGATGCCGCTCGTGTGCTGGAGCTGGCGCATGTGAGGAGAGCTGCTGCCCAGCCATGCCCCCAGTGGCCGCGATGCCTGGTGAGTTCCCTGTGCCCTGACCTGACTGAAGACGGGCTCCCTAAAGCCACGTGGGAGCGCACCGAGACTGCCGGTCTCCTGCGGTGACTGCAGCCGGCAGCTGAGGGTGAGTGTTTGAAGGAATTCATCAGCCCAGGAAGACCCCGCTGTCCCTGCCTTTCCCCTGTGCTGGCTGAGCCCTGGAGCTGGAGGGTTAGAGCTGTTGCAAGAGCCACACCTGGAGAAAGAAAAAAAAGGAAGCAATAAGGGAAATAAAAGTGGACTGCCTCACCCCACTCCCAAGAGCTGAGGACTGGTTTAGCTCACCTTTTCCTCACGCAGCTAGCACGGTCTGAGGGGCCCAGTGAGGGACACATTCTTGACTGAGAGAGAGTGGACAACGTTCAACCCCAAAAGGCCAGCACTCCACCGCTCACGAAGTCGGCAGCAGTGAGCACGCCACCCCAGGCAGGTGCCGCAGGCCCTGCAGGCGGATGCAGGTGGACCACAGGGAGGGGTCAATGCTCCACCGCAGGTGTACAACCACATTGCCATCTCCCTGCTGCCTCCCTTCAGCGAAACCGCTGACCCCACGACAGCCACCCCGCGCTGGAAGGCGTGGATAGGGCGCCTCAACAACTATTTCAGAGGAACAAGAAAAACTGATGGAACAGTGAAAAGGGGATGACGACAACTACGAGGCAGCAGTTGAGGCGCTCAACAGGCATTTTTACCCCCAACTTAACCCTGATTTTGAGCGATTCAAATTCAGGCTGGCGATGCAGGTGGACTCTGAATCGGTGGATATGTTCTACGCACGACTAGGCAAATTGGCAAGAACATGCGCCTTCACCGATCAGAGGGAGTATATACGCGGGAAAAGTGATCCAGGGATGCCGTTCAGTGCTGTTGCGGAAACTTATCCTCCGACAACCAGGTATCTCCTTAGATGAGATTCTCATACTGGCCCAGTCCCATGAGCTCTCAGACTCCCGAGCTGAAGAAACGAAGGCGGTGCTACACAGAAGCTCTGCCGCATCTCACACGCCCAGGCTCACACCCATCAAAGAGGAGCGGGTTGAGGCCATTCAGTAGCACTCCAAAACCTTCCGCCCTACGCCACGGTCCCCACTGAGTGGTCAGTGCGGCAACTGCTGGATGGAACACCCACCATCAGGAGTGTGCGGAGCAAAACGGAAGACCTGCTCCCAATGCGGAGAGCCCAACCACTTTGCCAAAGTGTGCAGGAGCAACAGATCCAGGCAAGCCTATGCCAGACCCAGGGGCGCAACGCAACAGTTACGCCAGCTATCCCGTGACGGCCCACAGACCCAGGGGGACAGCTTGCAGCGAGGGCGCAGTTTCGCCCTGGAAGATGACAACTGTTCGTCATATCTTTCGCCAGCCGACCAGACAAGCACAGGCGGCCACCCCTGATGTGCTAAGTCGATATAGAAGGATCCACTGTGAGGGCACTGGTCGACAAAGGGGCGCCCGTAACTGTTATGAACTCGAAGCAGTACAAGCAGTTGTCTCCGTGGCCCCCACTCGCACCTACGAGGGCGAGGATATACACGTATGGAGGGACGCGTCTGCCTACCCTCAGAGGAGTCATCGAGGCCACCATCAAGAGCGGGAAACACTCAGCGACATCACGTTTTCACATCACGGAAGGTAACAAGGGCACCCTCATCAGTGGATTTGGGCCTCGACTTCTTCGCCAATCAGATACACGACTCTCAAGCCGAGGCCATCATGCGAGACTTTCCAAGACTGTTCACGGGTCTTGGTAAGCTGAAGGGAAAGTGAGCCAAAGTCCACATCGACACCACGATCAGACCAACCACCCTAAGACATCGCATGGGGCCATTCAATCTCCGCCCTCAAGTGGAGGCGGAACTAAAGAAACTCGAGGATCTGGACGTCATAGAGAAAGTGTCCTGCTCCACCCTGTGGGTATCTCCACTGGTCGTGGACCCAAAACCAAAACAGCCGGGAGCCATTCGACTATGCGTGGACATGAGACTGCTCAACCAAGCGGTTAAGAGGGAGCCCCACCTCATTACCCACCATGGATGACATAGGTGCGGACCTGAATGGTGCCATGTGGTTTTCAAAACTGGACTTGAACGCTGGATACCACCAGCTAGAGTTAGAGCCGGAGAGTAGGTACATCACCACATTCTCTACACACGTGGGCCTCAGAAGGTACAAGAGACTCAGCTTTGGGGTGTCGGCGGAGGTGTTCCAAAATTCCATCAGGAAACCCTTATCCGGCCTGAAAGGCATAATCAATCTGAGTGACGACATCCTCGTGTTCTCAAACATCCTGGAAGATCACCATGCTCACCTCTGGGCCACACTTCAGCGACTGGAAGACTATGGTTGAACCTTCCACAAAGAAAAGTGTTCCTTTTATCAGGAGTCCATAGACTTTTTCGGATACATCTTCACCTGCGACGGGCTGAGAGTAGACCCCAAGAAGGTAATGGCCATCCGCGCTGCCAGCACACCGAAAACACCCACAGAGGTCCGCAGTTTCCTGGGTATGGCTACATACTGTGGCCGGTTCATACCGAACATAGCCTCCCTCTCTGAGCTCCTTCGGGCCCTCACTCGGAGTCATTAACCATGGGAGTGGACTACGGCAGCCAATACACCCTTCAACACCATCAGGGCAGCCCTGATGGACTAAGCAGTGATGGAGGATGAAGCACTGAACCGGTCATGGATGCCAGTCCAGTTGATTTGGGGGCCGTCCTTCTCCAAGAGCATAAGAGTGAAACATGGGTGTCGGTTGCCTATGCCAGCTGGGTGTTATCGGACACCGAAACAAGGTTTGCCCAGATAGAACGGGAGGCTCTCGCAATAAAGTGGGTGTGCCAACATTTCCACTTGTACCTGTACGGACAAGAGTTCCATGTCATAACGGATCACAAGCCGCTTCAAGGTCGTCTACCGCCCAGGTGCACACAATCCCACAGACTATCTGTCGAGACACCCAGAGCCGTCGGCCATCCACCACACACCCGCCGATGTTGCATACTCTGAAGCATTTGTCAAGATGGTCACCTATGAGGCATGCCCCAATGTGATGACGCTGGAGGAGATCGGGCAGGCCACGACCACTGATGAAACGCTGATCAGGGTTAAGAGTGCCCTAATGTGCAATGGTTGGACACGTTTACTGGAGCCCAGTCACTCAATGCAGAAGATAGCCATGCCCGACAATAACTCTGGAGTGTATGCAGTGAGCTGAGCGAATGTGAACATGGGGTCGTGTTACGAGGACACCTCATTGTTATCCCACAAGCACTGTAAGAGAGGATAGTGATGTTGGCACACGTTGGACATCAAGGGATGGCGAAAACCAAAGCATGTCTGCGGAGCAAAGTATGCTTCCCAGTGATGGAAACCATGGTGGAAGACAAGATACGACAGTGCCACTCGTGCACAATCACTGGCAGTGATCCCGCGCCAGCACCCGTCATCACCGATGAGCCGAGTGAGCTTCCATGGTCCCAGATTAGCATTGATTTTGGGAGCTTCCCAGATGGATGCAACACCCTGGTGCTGATGGATTCATTTAAAAAATTTCCAATTGTAGAATTAGTTGCATCAACGGCGATCACACATGTGAAAAGATCCCTGGATAAGGTCTTTGCACTCATGGGCCTACCGGATGAGATCCGATCAGACAACGGGTCCCCATTTCAAGGCCGGGAGTTTCAGGAATACCTGGAGAAGAGGGCGATCCGGCATCGGAGGATCACCCCATATGTCCGCAGGCGAACGGTGAAGTAGAAAGTTTTATACAGACCCTCAACCGAGCCTTGCGGATTGCCGTGGATCAAGGAGAAGATGCAGATTCAGCACTGAACCAGTTTCTGGACGCCTACACACAAACTCCACACAGTACAACCCGATGTGCTCGGTTTCATCTGATGTTCTAAACGGCCCTGTGAGACAGCATCCCGGCAGATCCAAATTGGAAGCCTCTAGAGAGAGATGACATGGCCATACAAGCAAGATGGACAGAGACCAATCAAAACGCCAGTCTGTCCAGAGGAGCCAAGGTGCCGCAAATAGTCGTAGAAGACCGCATAGTGGTCAAAGACAGATACCCCGGGTGGAAATTCCAGCCACCCTCTGAGCCAGAGGTGTGGACCATGGTCTGGGTTCAAGGTACCATGGTGTTCGCCCAGAGGGGAGACCAGGTGGTTACGCAGAACGTTGTTTGCTTCAAGAAAGTTGTGGAGCGTACCGCAGACGCTGCAGAGTGTATTGAGCCCGGTGGTGACCAGGACCAAGAAGAGGTGGGCTCACCAAGTCCCCTAGTCACTCCACCGGAAGTGCCAGGAGAGGGCAGCGGGGCAGCGGTCCATGTCCCTGAGAAACCCAGTCAAGGCGTCAACAACGCATCGTCACCCAGAATTTCAGCCCAAACAGAGACTTGTTCCAACTCCCGGAGCCAGAAGTATTTTCTCCGGCCGAACCCTGTGCCGAGTCAGAAGTTCAAGGACTTTGTGTGTACGCCCCCCTGAGAATGCCAGCTGTGATGGACATACACTAAAGAAAAGGAGGGATGTAGAGAGCCGTCCGGGCTCTTCTCTACAATGTTGCACCACATACACTCCTTGAGGCGGGCTAGTCCTGAGGAGTTAATTAAACGCCGGAAGACCGCTCGGGGTCTTCTAGTAACACACAGTAACCAGAGTGGCGTGTGATTATTTCTGCGCTGCGCTAGGCCAAGATACCCTAGGCTGCGCCATACCACACCCCCATTGGGGGGTTCAAAACATCACCTGGCCACCTACTGGTCATGTCCTTTCACGCCACCTTTGGTGAGTGCTCTTTCCCGGGTAGAGGTATAGTCTTCCTCTGTTGTTAGGTACACTAACAAACCGTTTTTTTGGGTCCCCTGTAGCCATTATGGCGCCGGGCTGTGAGGCCCCCTGTGGGGGTGTCCTCTGCTATAGCTGTGCAACCCTTGACTTCCTCAACCTGTCCCACTGTTCCTCATCTGGCTCTCTGTTCGCTTACTTTTCCCTACTGCTTAATCCTTTCCCCTTCTCCTTTCTGCCCTTTTCTCTTACTCACTCCTCTTAATCGGCTCTCTCCTCCCCTCTCTTTTACTTGACCTTTCTTCTCCCTTTTCACTACTCTTGCTTCCTGCTTCCTTCCTTCTGCTTAGTCCCCCATAGTTCCACTGTCCTTCTTTCCCATCCTTGCCTCTCCTTCATACTGCACACTTCTTTCTTACTCCTCCCCTATCTATCTCCCTGCCTCTTCCACCATAACATTTCTTCTCCCCTAGCCTCCACTCCTTGCCCTGCTCTTCCTTCCTCCATTCCATTGCCCTTCTCTGCACCTCATTACATGATCTCCCTTCCCCGCCTCGCCACCATCTGCGTTGTTTTCACTTCGCCAAGCTCTAAGCTCCCCCTTCTACTTCATTTCACTGTGCCTCCCTGCGATTCCTCTCTTTCTTCTCGTTCCTATTCAGTCCATTGTAAGACCTTCTGTCACATTTAATGCTACATTGAAAAATGCATCTGTACCTTTCAATACCCATGCGCTTAATAAATGGGTCAAATAGATTGTTAATAAATAAATAATAGAACAGGTCTATAAGGGATTGTCTACGCTATTGAAAAGAACACTATCCCCTTTATGTGTGGATGCACAAGCATAAGCATTAGAATCGTGTTTGACTGCTCCATTGGTGGCCATCATGAGATGCAGAAAACCCAATAGATGTTCCATCATTTATGTTAGTGACCATCAATGGTGAAATGTTTAAGACTTTTATATGAACTTCTGGCAGTAGCGGAAGGGTTATGTTAATATTGCTTCATATTTGGATAATATCTCAAAACTGTTGGTTTTGATATTACAGTTGGTGCTCATGATACATAAGCACCATGAACACCAATGAGCTGTCTGTAAAAAGGCACAAGAAAATCTAAGGGAAGCCAAGGCAATGCTCTGGCCCTCATCCAGCAACCTGGGTATATGGTGTGCCTCTCTTCGAAATATGTGCATGAGAATGAGCCTAAAAGTAAAAGTCACACTCAATAGGTCTGCACAGATAAGCAAGGTCATCCACTTGGCAGTCATCAACCATTTGAAGTTACCACACACCATGCCTATTCATCCAGTGTTACAGATTGTGTTCTTAAAACCTTTCACAGACCCACAGTAATCCCAGAACTACCTCACTACATCTGTTACTGGTGAAGGGCCACCTCCAGTAGGAAGTACGAGTCTTCATAGACTCAAAACTGGAATGGGGTAGATAAATGTATTTAGTGGACTTGATATGCTGCTCGGTGGGATTAAGACCTGTTCCAGAATGGCCCCATCATTGTCAGAGTGGTTACAGAATCGCAACAGACTCAACAATATTCTGAGAACCACTCCCGCAACCTCCAGTCTGAAGGGTCTGTTTATTGGTACCCTTGAGGGAGTTTGGATATTCCTGCAAGACATCTTTGTCTCACAAGAGCAGTTGCCATCTTTGCTGTGGCTCATCCGCATAAGTCAAGATCAGCAATGGACACCTGCCTGGTCTTAAATGTTAACAATAACATCCCATTCCTCCTTGTTCACCCTTGCAATGTATTGTTATTAATCATTTACCAGTGTATAGATATTTGCTTCAACAGTTTCCTATGCCTTGGATCTTAAACTTCTTGTATCATCCAGTATTGTTTTGCCTCATGCATCATTTTAAATCATCCAGCAACTCTGCCCAACCTATAGAAATAAATAAAACACAAGGTCTGTGCATTAGAGCCCTGAGGTTAGTGCTGAGACTTTTATCGTGCTTCTGAGTCAAGAATGGGACCTGCTCAGGAAACATTAAGGAAACTATGCTGGAGTACTGTTCTAACATGAACATATTTCAGCCCCTTTAAAGGACTACTGAAAACAGTGTGTGTGGAGCAAAAGGAATCGCATTTGCTGCTTACAGGCCATAGTTCTGGTGTAATTATAATATTAGAAAGTACAGATAGAGGAAAAATCGATTTTTGGAGATGGGTCTTCCACCTTGATCAAGGGAAACCACTGAAACAGTTGTGGAGGAAACTTGGTATTAGTGCAATATCTAATACAATTGGGCTAAAACCGTTATTGTTCTGATGAAAGTTATGTTGAAGAAAGAAACATCCGTGAGTTATTACATCTCAAGAGCAGTTTTAAGGTTCCTTGTATATAACACATACACCTACTCAGCTCCCTCACCGACAATCATCTCCTCAACATCACTCAATCCAGATTTAGGCCCAACCACATTACAGAGACCACCCTCATTACGACCATGGATGTCATTTGGATGATCATGGACAGAGGTACCACCGCGGTCCTCAACCTACTGGATCTTTTCCCAACCTTCAACACTGTATGGAACCCAATCCTTAACCAATGACCGCACAAAGCCTGCATCCAAGGTCCTGCACTTCACCGGATTTGTTCCTTCCTGACAGCTGGTCAGCTTGGCCCCCCTCATCTCGGACGCAGTCAACCTCATCTGAAGAGCTCCACAATCATGCATACATGGCCACACTCTGTTCAGAATCCATATCCCCTCACTCGCCAGCCAGTCATCTCCTGTGCTTATGACACCCAGCTCATAGTCTCTCTCCAACAAGACGCTAAACACCGGACCACTTTTTCTGCCTGTATGACCAAGGAAAACCAACTGTCTCAAGCTTAACACAGACAAGACAGAGGTAGCAATCTTTGGCAAAAGACACCATGCTCTGTGACTCAACCTATTGGCATGCCAAACATGGACCCACTCACCTCCCGGCAACCCACGCAAAGAACCTTGGAATATTAATCAACAATCAACTCACTAGGAGCGGCCAAGTGATATCAGTCCCTGTCTCCTGCTTCCACATACTTAAGATGCTCAAGAAGATTTTCAAATGGCTCCTCATCAGCACTCACAGAATCATCACCAAACCCTCATCACCAGGCAGTTAGACAATGGCAACACACTCTATGTTGGAATCAAAGCTCAACTGACCAGAAGACTCTAAACCATACAATACTCTGTGGCCAGGCTTACCCTCAACTTCCTACCCAGCACTCAGATCATCCCTGACCTCTAAGGGCTCCACTGGCGCCGAATCCACAAAGAAGCACTCTTCAAACTCCTCTAGCACATGTACAAAGCTTTACACAATATTGCCCCCATATACCTAAACAACCGCTGGGCCATCCAGAGACCTACCTGACCTCTGCTCAGCCAGTCCCCTACTTGCACACACCCTCCTCATAAGCAGAACCAGACCTGGTGGTCAGGCCTTCTCCTACATGACTCCTAAAGCCTGGAACAACTTGCCCCTACACATTAAAGCCACCTCCTCATTTCTTGAATTGTGCAAGAAACTGAAGACCGACCGCCTCTTCGCCTAGCCTGACCCTGGTTTGGCTCATACAGCTACTGCTTCAACACCGGGATACCCTTCTGGATGAGTTTAGTGCTATACAAATACTCAAAAAATAACATTGCACATCAAGGAAACCCTAACACAAATAGGTTGTGAGAAGTTCTAGACTGAGCATAGTAGTATAAACAAAGAGTGTATTTCTGTTGTGAAAATAGATATTGTGAACAGAGGCAGAAACATTGGCAGAGATGCTTCCCCGTCATATCAGTTCTCTTATTCTAAGCATGGATATGGCACAGAGCCATGAAAATGTAATCTTATGAGCTGTTCCATCTACGTGAAATATAGGTTGCACGTAATACCCCTAAATAATCTAACCTCTTGTTGAAAGTATACAAAGGTAACTCACGGCTCTGGAAAACGCTTTTTTATTTTTTGTCCCTTCTAGTATTGAACGTGAGATTTGGTGTATGGAAAACAATAGATGGTACAGCCCTATGCTAATTAACTAGCACTGTGCTTGTACAATATGCTGTTTCATGACAGCTCCTTGGAAATTTCATAAATGATTAACTCTGGGCTGATATTAACAACTATTAATTAATATTATGTACATGGATTGCCTTTTATGTTTTTTATTATGTTTTGTTTTATTTTTATTTATTTAAAAGTTTGTCTATACTCATTAAGAAATTACCTTTGCAATGTTTGCATGAATCTTTGATTGCGAACTACTGAAACTCAATATTACTTGCTTACCTTGGGGACCATAAAAAACCCACAGATGTGCAACAGGCATTCAAACTCTACTGAACAGAACAGTTTAAGTGACGTGAACTTGTGACATGCTTACAGCACTGTGCATCTTCTGGGAAATACTTGCTTTGATTCAAGGGTGACGCTATACATCATGTAGCAGAGCTAAGTAGTCCTAGGCTGAGAACCCCTTGCACTGCCCTTCCCATTTCACATAAAGTTCTCATGTTTTATTACTGTTGCTGAAGTGACCTTTACCCAGTCCATAACAGATGAAAAAATGACAAAACTAGTTTGTTGTAGAGCATGTGACTTTCCTTTTCTTGTCATGTTCTGCCACACTCAGGTAGTTCAGAGCCAGGGTTGCCATAATCACGCATGGGTGTGGAGAGTCCACATACCTTCTGCTAGGATCAGAGGTTAACGTATTTTGTTTTGACAGTGTTTCGATATTTCAAAGCAGGAAAAAGATGCAAATAATCCCAGTACAAGACCTTGATTCTTAATGGTATTTACACTGAACTCAATCCTCTTCAGCAGTCTCTCTGAGCTGTTCCACCGAATATATGATTCTCCCAGCCATATATGAACTCTGGCTTCTGAGGGGACGTTCCTCCCTCCCATGCAGGGTCGCAGATACCACTCACCGGGCTCTTCTCGGCTCTTTGACACTCAGTCTTATTGGACAATTTCCTTGCAACAGGCTCTTCACATGTGATGATTCCAAATGTTACTATGCACCCCAAGGAAGGAAACTGACAAGCTTATTCTGGAGAAGAGGATTGAAGTCTGAACTTCAATGTAGAGCTGAAGACAACTCAGTCCATTATGCAAGCAGGCAGCTTGCACGGCCTCTGTCTGGAGGGAGTCAAGCAGGCCCCTAGATTGGTAAATCAGTGAGGGCCAGATGTATCAAAAAAGCATTTTACGATTCCCAAATAGCGATATTTACCAAATCGCTATTTGTTTTTCTTAAATTTCAAATCATTTTTATTGAGCATTAACAAATGAACAAGTGACTTATAGAAATACATAAATCATACACTAAGACATACCTAAATCATAATAATGCAAATCATGAGAAGTACAGGATAAATAAAGAATAAATAAATAAATGGAAAACTATAGTTTGCTCAAGTGCCTAGCCAAAACAGCCACAGTGATCCCGCAGAGACATACAGGTGGTCAAACAAGCACAGTTACCCCACAAGTGCTGACAAAAGATACTATACAGTATATAGTATATGAAGCAGGTAGGTTTTTCACAGTTGTGGATGTAGGAATACAATGGAATACAGGAGTGTCATTGCAAATGTGGCCTTCAAAAGGCATTACAAACTGAGGAGTTGTGTCAATTTTCACTGTGGGTCATATGAGAAGGATGAGGCGTCAAGGGACTTCCAAAATTTCCTGTGTGATTTACGCCAGGGAGAGGAATGGAGTGCCACATTGTCTGCTCCTCTTAGAAAAGATAGCCATTCTTGTCACATTCTAATGGAGACTTCTGTGGAGTTTTTCCATTTACTTAGTATAACTTTACAGGCCAGACTGAGCATGAGATCTAACAAGTATCGGTCATGTACATCCGCGATCTTAGGGTCCAAAGCCCCAAGTATAATATAGGAAAATTCCTTTGGAAGAGTAATGTTGAAAGTCTTGTTTATACACTCGTAGACCTTATCCCAGTGTGTTTGTAAGGTAGGGCAATAGAAGAGCATATGAGCGAGGTTGCCTACGTGAGATTTACAGTTCCAACATGTCAGGCTCTCACTGACATTAAGTTTAAAACATTTCTCGGTTTTCCAGCATGTTCTATTTATTAACATGAGTTTGGTTTGCGATAATATTGGAGATATTTTATTCGAGAATGGGGTCATATGTATTTTCTCCCAGTCAAATGGGATGTTGCTGGAGTTAAGTTCAGCTTCCCAATTTGCTTCACATTTCTTGTGAGATTTGCGAAGTTTGGGGGCAAGAAGCTTCTACATTTTAGAGACGGTGTGTCCTGACTTTAGTAGCTGTGACAACTTGGAGACTATCGACAGATCGGAGGGTTTAATGGAGAGCATCGAAAGGAGAGATTTTACCTTTAGGAATTTATAAAAATCCAACGATTTTAGTCTGTGACAGGCCTGAAGGATGAAAAAAGGTAGTGGAAGGGTTCCTATAAAAAGATTTCTGACTAGATTTATACCGTTTTTAGATCAATGCGCCCATTGAAGCATCCCTTCATCAATTTTAAAGCTTGGGTTGTGCCAAAGGGAGGTCAGAATGGACTTATTGATTTTTATTGTGGATAACTGTTCCATCCATAATAGGGCTCTCTTGGTATTAAGCAAAATGTATTTTGAGTGCTGTAGATCTGATACGTCCATGGTGAGGAGAGCGGGTAGAGGCATATTGTTTGGAAAGATACGCTGTTTGATGGATCCTAAAGTTCGGGAGGCCCAGACCACCTTTTTCTTTGGGTAATTGGAGTTTTTTCATTGATATTCTGGGCTTCTTACCTTGCCAAAGAAACGTATTGAAAAGTGTATAAATACTATTCAGGAAGTCATTTGACAACGCCATTGGTAGCATGCTAGCTAGATAGTAACAAGAGGGGTAATCATCATTTTTAGGGTCTCAGCTCTTCCCCACCAGAATAAAAAGTTTGGTGACCAGCCATCTAGCAATGAAGTCTGTTTTTTATAAGGCAACTTGTGGGGGGTGGATAAGTTTGGATACAAATTTTTGAAGGCGTTTGGCGAGGATCATTGCATAGATTTTGCAGTCTAAGTTAATTAGAGAAATCCGCCTATAATTTTTTGGGAGAGTTGGGTCCTTCACCTCTTTGGATATTACTGCTATAATGGCTTCTGCTGCTGTCCCATTAATTTGGCCAGAGTTACTAAATTCATGGTATAAGTTTAATAGTGGGAGCGTTCGAAACGATGAGAAGCATTTGTAAAACTTGGCATTAAACCCATCAGGCCCCGGAGCTTTTCCAATTTTGAGGGCCTTAATTAAGCTTTCAACTTCTACAGTGGTGATTGTGCTATTAATTTTGATTTTTTTCTTGGTCTGCTAGTGCAGGAAGCGTGCATTTGTTTAGATAGTCGTGTCTTTTGTGCCGTTTATATCCTGGTTCTTGCTATACAAAGTGCTATAAAAATCCTTAAAAATGTCTGCAATATTGTCAGGATCAGAGTGAGCTAGACCTTTCTGATCTGTTAAGCTCTTAATCATGTTCTTTTGTAATTTAAATTTTTGCGAATCAGGTATACCGATGCAGTTTGATGACCACACCAGCAGAAAGTAAGTCTGCCCATGCTGTTTCTGAGTGCCTGAGGCTGTGGAAGAGGCAGAGAGCAGGAGCACACCACTCAGGAGAACATCAGGAGTGCAGAGACAGGCACAAATACACATCATGGCCTCACAGGAGAAGGCAAAGAAGGCTGCAGGATACAAGAGATAAATAATTGGAGGTCCTCATTGAGGAAATGGTGAAGAGCCATGAGCAACTGTTTGGGAAAAAATCCCTACACATCCCAGAGTCAGAGAAGAGGAAGATCTGGCAGGACATCCAAGCCAAAGTAAATGCCATAGCGGTCACACAGAGCTCCATAGAAGATCTACGCAAGCACTGGTACGACTTGCACTCGAGGGCAAAAGAGAAGGTGGCTAGCAGGCTTGCGCACTCCAAGAAGACCGGTGGAGGAGCATCAACACAGCCGGAATCCATCAGTGGCATAGCAGACATCGACAGCTCCGCCACAACCAAAACACCAGCCAAGGTAGGATGCATGCTAAAATAGTGTTTCCCCATTACTCACAAAATACCCCATTTAGAAATGGCGTAATGAAAAATTAAGATTGCCACTCCAGTCCACAATTTTGTTACCACCAAGCAATGCATCATGGGAGATGCAGTCCGACACATAAGATAGTAGAGCAATGAGACTGAGTAACATATCTGCAGTTAAGACACACCCGTAAATAAACAAAATAAACACACCATTTAGGTACCACCAACTCAAGTACATTTTATTTCCACATAACAGAAAGCAGGACACACAATAAGTAGTTTTTTTATATTCACAGATGAACCTGTGGCACAGGGTGAAGACACACAAATAGATGATCCAGCTGAGATCCAGGAACAGGCAGGGGAAGAAGAGTCAGACACCACAACACCCCCAACGCCTGCACCAAGACCACACAGGTACACTGTGGTTCCACTACAGAAGTTGGAGGCAGAAGGGGAAGACATCCAAGATGAGCCACAGTCAAGGCCCGTTGAGCAGGAACAGCATCAAAGTGATCAGTCTCCCGCGCAGCGTAGCAACACCAATCGCAGGAGACGCAGAGCAAGAGCACACAGTGCCGCTGAGGAAGGAGAGGAATCCTCTGTTTTTGCTGGGCTGGAGGGCACTACGGTGAAGGTGCAGCGGCTGCAATTAAAAAGCATGTGGTCAATGCAAAGGCAGCTGGTGTGTCTGAACCACAACATGACTGACATTAAAGACAGCATCAGGGAGAGGAACAACACAGTGGCAGAGGGCCATAGGGCAAATGCAGAAAGTCTAAGTGACATGACTGCAGTAATTAACGAGCTCTGTACCACCATGTAGAGGGTGCATGCCTCCAAACGCTGTGAAAAGGGACCACCGATCTTGCCGTTTGGATGGTTACACAAAGGCAGTTAACTGTCTGTGCGATGCCAAAGCTAACCTGTCCAGACGCAGTGTGTGCATGCAGTTGGAAAAGACCCACTGCAGTCATGATGTTGCCTGGGGATTGGTGCAGGTGAACACGAGGTGAGACCGAGGCATGCAAATGGGAGAGGTAACCCATGGCATACGACGAAAAGTGCTGAATGTTGTACATCGTCTGTATATATGCCATGTTGACCTACAAAAGCCACACAAATAAGGAGTTAATGGCTGTGTGCACACAGTTTACCTGCTGTTAGGGTGAAGAAAAACACAGTTGATCAACAGTCATGAGGTGCTTTGTCTCATCCTTACTCACCTAGAAATAGTTGTGTGTTATTTCATCACGTCTCTGTCTACCATCTGCTGCACCTACACCACCTGCTGCTCTGTGAGGTGGACGTGGTTCATCCTCTTCATCAGACTCTGAATCTGTGAGTTCCATTGGTATGCCATTGGTTTTTGCTAGATTGTGCAGCATGGCACAAGTGGCCACAATTTTACAACAGATCTCTGGCCTATACTGCAGTGCACCTCCACTTTTGTATAGACAGCGGAACCTACTCTTCAGTAGGCAGAATGTCCGCTCTATGACTTTGCGCATCGACTTGTGTGCAGCGTTGTATTTCCTTTCACTCTGAGTTGCAGGATTGAGGTATGGTGTGAGTATGAAGGAGCGCACAGCATATGCACTGTCATATGGTTGATCACTGTCCTATTTCTACAGATCTAAGGAGTCTATCGGAGTCAGTAACATGCATTTACCTAGCAGGTATCCTTCACCAAATTCACCCCCAGTGAGACATGTGTATATTCCACTGTGTCTGAATATGAATGAATTGTGCGTACTACCAGGATATTTGGCCACTATGTCAGTTATTATGTGTGAGGCATTACATATGACCTTGATGTTGAGTGAATGAAAGGATGTTCTGTTCCCAAACACATACTCATTATCTGAGGGGGATAGATGGCTGCATGTGTCCCATCAATGCACCCAATTACACGTGGAAATTGTGCTCTCTGGTAGTAATCAGATTTGGTCTGATGCAATGCATGTGTGTAGTGGTTAATCTGATATGATGGTGTATCCTCTGTACCATTGCATCCAAAAAAGCATTCAGGAAACATGAAACGCAACCTTGGTGCACCCCTCCTTCTGCAGCTATCACCCCCTGGAAGCTCCCTGATGCTAGTAGGTGCAGTGAACATAGGACCTGCACATGTGTGGAAATGGCTTGAGTCCTGCGGGTCTGAGGCTCCAGTATTGGAAGTAGGTCAGCTATCAGATCTTGTATTGTTGCTGGGTCTAGTCTATATTTGTCATGGATTTCTTCCTCTGTCTGCTGAAACAGGGTTATGCGCACTCTGTAAATGCGTTCCTGTCTCCTCCTCCTTCTCTGTGCTGCTACTTGAATCCGCATCCTCACCACTATGACATACAGTGCTGCCATTGTGGAAGATTCTGAGACCCTCTGGGCTTGTTTAAATAGTTTTCACCTGGTTACCAGCTGACTTGAGTTGTAAATCCCAATTTGCGAATGTTTCATACATTGGCTTGAGAGTCCCTAAATTGCGAATTCACAATTTGAGAGACCCAAATTGTGAATTAGCAAATTGCTATTTGCTAAATCGTGTTTTGCAAAATTTGCATTCACATTTTTTGTGAAAGCTTTCATACATAGGATTAGGCCATTTTGCATTCGCAAACGATCGAATTTTGTGATTCGCACCATTTGCGTATCCAAAATAACTTGATACATCTGGCCCTAAATCCTTGTGATGCAGCCCTAGGCAATCCTTGTATAATTCTCACGTCTCCCAATGACAGTTTTGTAGCAAAGATGCTTGTCCTTTCATGTTGCCATGTTTTTTGTCAACAAAATAGCTCAAATTTTCAAGCACACTAAAACCTAAATTGCAAATTTCAGCTTAGATCAAATATAGACTAAAGTTGGTTTTGATTTTACCTTCAGTGCAGATTTAAGGTTAAATTGTATTTTACGCAGGAGCAATTCGCACAATAACTCCACTCCACACTGTTACTTGAAGCCTAAAAGGCCATTTTATTAGGACAAGTTTGCAAAAGTTACATTTTATTAACAGTACATAAATATAAATATATACCTTTCATCGTAACCATGCAGACTCATTCTCCCCCGCCATTCTCAAGCAATCTCACCTGTTTTACTCCTCCCCTTTCACTCTGTGACCTCCTTCATATCCCCATTCTCACCTTCACTTGCCCTCCAAACATCCTCTCTTGAATTTCTTTCGTTGCTTATTGCATCCCGTGCCCTGCCATCAATCACACGTGTACCCTTCCCCTGAGGGGTGGATCTGCCGGTATGTAACTCCCGCCCCTCCAAAGTACCGCCAACCAGGGAACCCTGTAGGGTGGTTACCTTCCCCACCCCACATATTCTGTGGACCTTTCACCTTCCTTCCGTAGTCCCTGTGACACCAGATGGATTCATTCCACAACTTACTAATCGCATCCCACATTTCCATCATATTATATGCGTTCCCCGTCTGTGAAAGTTGCACATCATCGTCCCTAAACAAAACTGCTCCTTCCATCTTAAGTCCCACGTGCACAACTACCTTTATGTCTTTTGCCTGACAGAAAACCCTCATGGCCGTATTTAGTTGCCTGGGGGCTTTTCAATTGCTGCATGCTTAACGGCCCCTCCACACTCACAGTCCAAATTAGGCATGTTCCGGCCAAATTCCTCTTTATCACCTCCAAATCCCTCTGCATGTGTTTTAGTAGTGCCAGTCCTGACAAATGCACTATATTGTTCTCTCCCAGGTGTATCAAAAGCATGTCTTGGCAGCCCCTCTGTGGTACCATCTTCGTCAACCATGGCAATAAAGCCCCACAACGCATCCCCTCTTTACTCCACCACAACACCTTATGGTGGCTGCTCCTCAGACCCAGGTTACGTCCATACACCTGATGGTCCGCATACCTTGCTGCCCAGTGCAACAATGAGTATCCTACGATCCAGGTAACCGTCTTGGTTCCCGGTCTTCTCACACATCCTGTAGTAAAAAGGAAGACAGTTAGCCTTGAAGACTATCCCACCTGTTGCTAGCACCTCCTGCTCCCCCTGCACTACTCCTGGTTCTAACCCCCAATAAGACACCCCAACCTGTTGTGGTGTCCCCAACAACTCTGAGACCCGGAAAGCACCAAAGAACATCCAAATCATACATAGTCTAAATACCGACACCTCAAATAGGTCGTAATAACACTCTAGAAAAACCCCCACAAGTGCCTGCAACAACTCAAACGTGATGGCCTCCCTCAATACTCCCCTCCCCCGTTCTTCTCCACACCCCTTCAACATTCTGCTCAAAATCTCATCCTTGGTGGGATCAAAACCTAAATATAACTAGCTGTAGAAAGATATCCCAGCTCACTTTCCCGCTATTGTCCTCTGCGACAAACCTGTATCCATGCAACGTAAAACAAAACTCAACACTCCCTGCTCAGTGTTCTGTCGCGTAAGGCTCAGTGCATCCACGGGTTGACCCATAAAGGCCCTGAATTCGAACCACGCCAGTCTGTAGCTCTGTCTCGTGAATTCTGCCAAAGACCTCTCAACCAGGCTTTTCACTCTCACACCCCTCAGGCCCAGATGTCACCCGGCAGCTCTGTCTTGCATTCCTCTGCTCCGGGCGCCAGTCTGCGGAATCGCTGCCACTGCGAAGAAGACAATGCATCTGCGATGTCATTGCTGGCCCCTGGTACATGCTTGGCTCTAAAAACAACATTCAGCTGCAAACACCTCAACATAAACCTTCTCAACAGCTGCAGAACCCTCAAGTCCCTCACCTTTTTTCTGTTAACCATTTACACTACTGTCATATTATCCATGTGGAAAAGCACCATCCGATTCTCTAATTCTGCCCCAACAACCGCCAATGCCACCAGCAGTGGATAATGTATAAAACTCCAAGAATGAGATACTCCGACCCTCCCTCAACCTGTGCTCTGGCCACCTCTCTGCATACCATCGCCCACCCCAAAATAGCCCAAAACTCAAAGATCCTGCTACATCTGAAAACATTTGAACATGCCAGACTGTGTACTCCTCCACAATATCCAATGACACACCATTGAAATCGACCAAAAACTTCTGCCACACTCCAAATTCTGCCCTGATCCCTAGAGAAATCCTCACTCTGTGGTGTGGTAACACTGCCCCTGACATGACCATGACAAGGTGCTGGCAAAACGTTCTCCCTGCTCTCTGAATCCTGAATGCAACGTTCAGAAACCCGAGCAGCTTCTGTACTGCTTTCAGCTCAATCTTCCTCTCACCTGTAGCAGAAAAGCCTAAATGTCCTCCACCTTTTTTGCAGGAAGACGCGCCACCCAGTGCCCTGAGTCAAGCTCAATACCCAAAAAGGTCAGTCTACAGCTGGGCCCTGCAGTTTTCTCTGGTGCTAAATGGACCCCAAAGGCCTGCGTCAAACCTTCAAATTGCTGCAAGGCCCACGCACAATCCCCAGAGGCTCTCTTCCGTACCAAACAAAAAATCGTCCAGGTAATGAGACACCTCCCAAGTGGCCACTGTTCTTTGTGAATATCCACTGCAAAAATGTACTGAACATCTCAAACAGGGTGCAGGAAATTGCACAGCCAAGTGGTAAGACTTTGTCTACATAGATGGCAACCTCAAATTGCATACCCAGTAGCAAGAAATCCACAAGGGTATTGGCAGCAAACGAAAGGCAGATTTTACGTCACATTTTGCCATTTCCACTCCTTGCCCACATGCTCACACCAGTCGGATGACATCATCCACTGAGGTGTACAGCACCCTAGAGTCTTCTTTCACAATGAAATCATTGACTGACCCCCATTCTGGACAATATAGGTGGTGCATTATTCTGAACTTCCCTGGCTCCTTTTTGGGTACCACACCCAAAGGTGAGATGGTCAAGTCCTCCAAAGGCCAGTCGTGAATGGACCAGCAATCCTACTCCCCTCAACCTGCTTCTGTAATTTCGCTGCTACCCCCTGTTGAAATTCTCTAGCTGATTTCACGTTTTCCTCTCATCTACGCCCCCTTGGACCCTGGTATCCTACTCGGAAACCCTTGATGAAACTCCACTCAATTTGCAGAGTTGCCTCCTTGTCAAGGTAAATTAAGAGCCACAGGGCCATGGCCTCAATCCTAAGTGGGGTAGGAGCCCTTTGGCCCAGACTGCCCCCATCCTTTAGTGGCCCTCCATTGTTCTGCTGGGGTGACCAAGGAGAAACACTGCGTGAGTGAGTGCCTCCCCCGCATTTGCAGCATTCATGTTTAAACTTACATGGGTGCCTGGAACCAAATCCTTTATTAAAGTTCCAACATGCCCCTGTAGTGGCTCCTGCCTATTTTGCTGTAAAAACTGCTCCTCCTGCCCCAAAAGTAGATTTGCCCGCTCCCTGCTGAGCGGGACGCACCTCAAAGGACCGATAAGTCACTGGTAAGCTGCTGGCTGTATGTGTGGACACTGAGGATTGGGTCGATGACATCCATGGCATCCATAGGTCTGAATCTACCTCACCCCAAGGTTTATCTGGGTTGATGCTGACCCTGGCCCTAATAATATTAATGGGCACTCTTGGCCGCCTTGTCAAATCCTGCTTTGAACCCTCTTTGGCTTGTATCTGTCTATGTAATAATTTAAACACGTCGATGTATTTGTGTTTCAATAACCTGTTTTTTAATTTTTCGATAGATGCGATCCTAATGGCATCGCTGACCCCATATATGGCAATTTTTGTGGTATTTATCATCTGTTTGATTCTCCTTCCCTTCAGTCTCCCCATCTTGTACGTCTGAACCCCTGTGCCCACCAAACACTTCGCCCCATTCTTTTCCTTTTCCAACACAGGCACCGCAGCTGCACCCGTTTTGGACACCAAATCCCTCACTGTCCCATCACGCACTCCCACCGACCGGCAGGCTTTCCCCTTCACGCTCTTGTCTTCATTATCCCATGCGGTCCACCACTCCCCTTTACCTGAGAGCCTGCCTTGGACCTCCTTGTCCTTGCCTGAGCTGTTGCTCTTCTTCTGTCCCTTGGGTTTCGACTTGTTCTTAGCCACACTTACCTCCTGTAAAACACCAGCCTTTCTATTTGCCTTCTTCACTAGCCCAGAGCCTCCCGCTGTCTCATTCTCATCATCACACACTTCCCCTTCTTCCAATTCATCACTCTCAACCCCGTAATCCTGCACTATCTCAGCCTCACTCTCTATTGTCGCCCACACATCATCATACACCACTCTCTTCTGTACTCTCGCATTCGTGCCATACTTTCCATCACACTCCTTCGCTGATGTATTCGCTGCACGATCCCTTGATGGAGGGTAGGCCACCACGGACACCCCTTCTGCTGCTGGACAATGTCCTGAGGCCGTTGTGCGCCCCGCTGCCGTCACCCCTTTCTACCGGCCTTACTTGCCAGTCTCGTTCCCCCCTCTAGGATGCTCCAACCTGGGGGGTCCCATGTGCCACCGGTCCTCACTGCTGTGCTGGCTGTCCTTTTCCCCTTCTCAAGTGGCCGCTTGTTGGAAACCCAGACCCACTTGCCCCCCCACCTGTCTCATGCATGCCTGCCTCTGCTTCACCTAACATGGGTCCCCATCCCCCCACCCGGGTGATGCCTACTTCGCCTGCTCCTTGGCCTCACACACCCTGGCCCATCTCTCTTCAATTTCCTGAATGATCCTGCACTGCTCTTTTATACAAGTCTCTAGGTCCATGCCCTCCCATCTGTGCAATGATGACCCCTGCTGGAGCCCCCTGCCCCCCGTCCCTAGCTGTCTTCCCTGGGAGTGTCATTGTAACTGGGGCCCCCACCCACCTGGACTTCTTAATCACAGGGCCCAGGCTGGCTGCAGAACTATCCTCACTGCTCCTGAGGTCCAGAAGCTTGCTCTCCCTTGGGACCTCGATGCATTGTTGGGCATTGCCAGTGCCTTGGTTCTGCAGTGCTACCTGTTGTGGTATACCGACCCTAAATTAAATTCCCAGGCTGTGCTAATCCAACTAGGCCCCAATAAAAGCTTCCCCCTACCAACTATATTAACTCCTACCCTCCCGGTGGTGCTTGGTGTCAAAAAGATGCTGGATCCTCCTTTCCTGACATCTTTATACCCCACACTACTCACGCCCCTTCCCCTACCCACCTGATCCCCTCTCCACCTTGTCCTTCTGGCCTTGCGCTAAGTTCTCCTAGGGAAGACGGGTCTGCGACCTTCACAATGTTCTGCAGCACTTACTGTTAGGAAAACCGGAAATATAAAACCACATGCCAGGGTATACTTAGTAGGCCACAGTTACTGCACCAATCAAAACTGCAGACGCCTGGAACAAAGAAACAGGGATGCATGGCAAATAGATGGAATTCCTTACAGCAGTCGTGCTAGGCAGCATGGTACCTAATACATTCCTCCAAGACCCACTGGCAAACAGCAGAAATGGTCACATGCAGAGAAAAAAAGAAATGTGCTGGAGTTAGATGAATGTAGGTTTAGAGAGGTTCATTTATTTAAATTCAATTTTAGGTATTTTTTTATTTAAGTGGTATCTTCAAGGTGCCACTGGTGTACACCCACAGATAGGTTGGTAACGTGCACACCAGGGCAAGTGTCTAAAACACATTTTCTGAGTTGTACTTTATGCCCAAGTCTTACGGCAATAGGAACAGCAGTTCTAAGGAAGCCAGTATACATCCCAACATACTCATCTCCACATCTGTGAAGTTCTGTTAGAACCCACCTGGGGGATTGCTGTATAATGAAGTAGTGGTAACAAGCACTGCAACAAAAGAAATCCAATGTATCAAATAAAACGTAAGATAAGGCAAAGTAACTGAAGTTACGAGTAATTCATGTGAGGACACCTAAACCAGTAGTGTTCTGTATTTTAGTCCACACAGCTAAAATGAAGGCACAGATCAGGAATTAGCCATTTTACTCTGGTTTGATTATGTTATGGCTATTTTTACCGCTATTTGCTCTAGTGAGAATGAGTCCCAACATATAGAGCATACACCTGATCTGTATTGTTAGAAAGTGGGTTATTAGTAGTGGTAAATTTGCATCTACGACTAGCAATAAGGTCACTAACATAGTCTAGGGCTCAGAATAGGTCTCAGAAAATTATTCCCATGTTCAACACTTAACTTCAGAGACAGGTATGTAAAGCATTTAAAAACACAGATTCAGTAAATAATTAAGCCATAACACACAATAAGAATCCAACACCAACTCATACAAATGGGAAATATTTTTATCTTTAAAATGAGACCAAAGTGAAATAAATCCAATGTAGGGAACCAGAGATTTGAATTTTAAAATATTTAGCACTATATAGCACATAAAAATGTATAGTACCTAGTGGGACATCTGCTCGCGCTAGACAGGGACAAAGTCAAAGTTTCAGGCCTACCATGAAGGAGCTCTGCGTGGCCATCCCTCAAAGTTTTTACCTTCTGACTCAGAAACTTTTTGGGAGCTTTTTCTCCAGGGGTCCCTTGTAGCTCTCCACCAGTCTGGATTTTGAGAGGGTTCGCCAGCTTGCCTTGCGACGAGCTCCCAGTCAAACCTTTAGAATTCAGACCTACAGAGCTTTCCAGTGGGACAAACCAAGAATCCATGCTGGCGCGT
This sequence comes from Triturus cristatus, assembly GCF_964204655.1. Classification (NCBI taxonomy): domain Eukaryota; kingdom Metazoa; phylum Chordata; class Amphibia; order Caudata; family Salamandridae; genus Triturus; species Triturus cristatus. Next base: position 377,549,066 of record NC_140587.1, read on the forward strand.
GGTTTAAGGTGGACGGCTTGACTCTCGCCGGCTGGTCCCGGTCACCTCTTCTACCTCCGGACTTAGAAACTTTTACGGAGCTTTTTCTGGCAAGGTCCCTCGATGCTCTTCACCAGGCCGGATTCGGTGAGTGATCGCCGGCTTAGGTTTCCACCAGCTCCTGATCAAACTCTGGAAGTTGGATCTCCAGAGCTTTTCAGCAGAATGAACCTGGAGGGCAGGCCAGCTCATGGTTAAGGGTCGCCGGCTTGGCTGGCCAGGTCGAGTCAGTCCACTTATGGAGCTTTTTTCCAAAGTTGCTCCAAACTTCTTCTAACTTCTGCAACTTCTTCCTGAAGTTCCTTTGAGGGTCACAAAGTGTCCAAAACTTACTCAAAGGGACTGAAGGCTCCAAGATGGTTCTTGAAAGTTTGGGACTTTAATTCCCACAATTCACTTGGACAAAACCCTTACAAATCCACTGGAGTCACTGAGGTCTGGATTCTTGGTGGTGATGGTCCAGGTGAGCACTGTTAACCTATAGCTTGCAAGGAGTCCACTCTTTAGTACTTTTGATGCAGGTTTGATCCACAGGCTGTCAGAGTGCAGGGCTTGGTTGGGGCAAATCAAACTTACAGCATGAACCATTCTTCTTCTGTAGTTTCAAGCAGCAAATCTGAGAGGAACAGCCTGTCTCAGATACTTATTCAGTGTTCTCTGGGGTCCCACAGGAGCACACTCCTGTCCAATGAGGTGAGGGCAACACCACAAAGCATGGCCATTTCCTCCAAAGTGTGGCCCAATAGTCTCCGAAATTCAATATGGTTGAAGTGTCTGAAGAGAGGAAAGACCTGGCTAAACCAACCTCCAGGATGGTTGATCTGCATAGTCCCCCCCAGTATCTGCACATTCCTTCATTAAGCCTGCGATCTGGCTGGGTTCATAGGGGGTGGGCATAGATGGACCTGGCTTTCTCTGCCTGTTCCTGTGGGCCTTTGAAGCTCATGGTTTTTGCCTCTCCCCCTGCTCTGGCAATCCTATGCAGCAGAACAGTCTCCTCCCAGAATGGCTTTTCACCAAAGGTGCCACTTATCACTTCATCAAATCAGCCTGGCTATTCAACTTAACTCTGGCCAATCTGAGCAGACCACTTGAAGGCTGAATTTTGGCTTACAGACAAAAAAGATTATAACTTATTTTCTGTACATTTTAGGAGACATTCAACAACAGCATGTTGTTGGATTGATCAATATCATTCTTCTGAGTCCTTGAATTATATTTTCTGCAAAACCTAGCGTAGTTAATAAATAATACCTGATTGCATGTTAACCTATGCGGCTGAGGATCTTCAGTGGAGAAAATGAACTGGGCAATTTCTCCAACACCAGGGCTTATAAAACATTTTTTATAAGGATCCTGCCTATATCTACAGGACCCCCACCCCTGGAGCACCTTTGGGAGACGTTAGGGGTTCTAAACATGTAAAGATAATGCAGTTCCTCATTCCACAGTGCTCCTAGCAACAAAGTGGATTTTTGGGAAGAACTTTACTGCAATGAGGGAAGTGAAATGTGCAATTTCACTATCACCGGGGCATATAAAACATTTTTTATAATGGTCCTCCCTATAAGTACCTGCCCCCACCCCTGAGACACCTAGTGGAGAACCTGGGGGTACCTACTATGCACAAATATTGTAGGCTATCAATGTTTAAGTGCCCTAAACACCAAAATCGAGTTTGGGCACAATTACAATTTTAAAAGCAGTACTGCAACACAGAGCTGCTTTTAAACTGACCTCCGGCCTCAGCAGTGCATACATGCAACTGCAGAAAGGACTGTTGGCCTCTAAACTCCCATGCCCTATTATATATTAGAGACCTAAAAGTAGTTTTAATCCCCCTGCCCTATTATGTACTAGGGCCTAATAGGTGAGGTGATGCCAATGATAGTGGTACCCTAACCCACAGTGTACCCTAGCGTATGTAGGTGTTTTCACAGTATTCTAAGTGTGTTTTCAGAATAGCACTGTCCCTGGGCCTGGTTAATCAGAGACCAGGAACAGTCAGAGTCATTTACCACCAGTACCAGTCAGCAAAACAAATGGGGGTGTCCAGGGCACAAGAATGACTTTGCAACACGTATGCTAAGGGTGTATGCTGTTGTTCATTGTATAGTACATATCTGTAAACTATGATAACTAAATTCTGCTTCTTAGCCCTTGCTTCCAAAGGCATTTCGGGAGTTTCTGTGTAGCACATTTCTCTAGAAAATCAGATGTCATTCACTTTTCTTTCCTAGAAATGTCATTATCTAAAAGAATGACATTAAACTGTTGTCAAAATTGATTATTAATTTGTGAAGGGGAGGGTCATCCATGCCACCTTAATAAATACACTAATTGGTTAGGTCAAAAGGCATTTCTAAGAAAATCTCTGCTCAATGTCAGGTTGCTATAGCACAAGCAGAAGGCAATCCTCAAAAACGTGCATATTAAGTTCAAGCAGTACTAACCATTTTAAAGTAAGGAACACAACAAATAAAATTCCCAAACCAATTTAGAAAATTATGGGACATTTTAATGAGCAGCAAGATTAATAATATAGAATAAGGAGAACTGGAATGACGCATTTCTTTAATTTCAAAGCAAAAGGTTCCGGGAAAGAGTAATGCAATACTGAAAAACAGCAGATCACAGTTGACCAGCACTTGGGCGTGATTTCAAGCTGACCTCAGAGGAGTGGAAGTTGGATACGCTAAGCAAGTCATCCATGTCAATGTCCTCCAGTAGGGCAAGGTACAATGCTTTGGCTGGTAAGGGTCCTCAAAGTCATATGCGCCATAATTGGGGTTATGATGAAGCTATTGGTTTAGGTGTCACAAGTTCTGAGAGGGAAAAGGTTGGATTTTGTGATCAGTGATGGTGCCTCACCAGTCAGACAGATAATCTGATTTCAGACTGAGTCACTTTTTTAGCAGTCAAGAGCAACGGTGGAACTGGTAGGTGGGCAGGGATCCATTAGCCTGGACACCTTTATCATGAGGTCCCTATTAATCCATTTTCAGTGTAGCAAAAAGCTCAGAGCAGGATAAATCTAGTTGTCTTGTCTTTCTAGGGTACGTCCTTCCTGAGTAAGCCCCAGAACTTTATTCCAGGCTTCCAGAAGAGGAGGAAGAGTTGCAAATGACTGATTTCTGCTTTTTACCAACTTTTGGGAAAGTTCCTTCTGGTGAGAGTTGCAGCCCTTAGCCCCTCCAGGCAGGTACAGACAAACAGGAGGCCAACTTCTTGACACTTGGGAAGCAGCTCTAGTGTTTGGGTGGCAGCAGGAGTCCTTGAGTGAATCCACCTCTTCCAGTAGGAGTGAAGACTGTGGAGTATTCTTTCGTCCAGCGAGGCCTTCTACAAGTGAAGTCTTTACAAGCCCAGGAAAGTTCTGAGGAGGTAAATGGAGGTGCCAGATTGCTCATTTGCACTAGCAAGTGATTGGAGAAATTCTGCCATCCAGCTATTTCCTTACTGTCCCTCCACCTTCTTTTACGGCAGGCCCTCTTTGCCTTACTGTAATATTATCCAGGTAAATATTGCGGAATCCATGCCAGCGGCTCATTAGCCACTATCCTATTTTGATACGTTTTTCTCCTACATGACAGGGTATAAACATGTTCTGCCCCCCACTGGGACTGGAATGAATTTGAGATGCCTTTCCTGGTATTTTCAAGTCAAATGAGATAGTGCTAAAACTGTCATTTGTTCTGTCTTTTAGATGCAGGCCAGTGGGTAATTAACTCTTCCAGCCAAGAATGTGTATTTCAGCTTTGAAGTTATGATGACTGCCAAAACTGGCTTTCAGCTAGATCTGGCTCAGGCAGCCTAAAGTATATTTTTATAAAGTTACATTTCCACTCAAGTTATTAAGAAAGTTTTGGTCATTAAAACAAATCTTGAAAATTAAGTGGGAAAACCATTGAATTGATTTTCAGTTGAAAATGTAGAAGTAAATATTTTAACCACACCTAGGCCTGTTGTAAGGAAAGTATAGTAAAACCTATATCGGGAAATAGCTTTTAGGCATTCAGTCACTTTGAGGGCACACTTTTTAAAAATATAGTGTGTCACTTTTAAATATTTTATGCACCCTGCCTTGTTGGCTTACAAAGTACACTTTAGGGGTCACATATTATTGTAAAAAATAGTGTTTCCTACATGGAGTGGGCATGTCTCTTTCTTGTGTGTTACTGCAGTGCTTTCAAACTGCAGCCCAACCAGGGCACCGTGGTGCTCTTGCAAACATATATTTTCGGTCATGCATGTGGATGATGTAAATACACATTGCGGCCCACATACGGTATTTCACCAACTATACCAAAGGTGTATTTTAGGTAAGTTAAATAGGCCATACTGGGAGTTCCAATGCACAGCACATGTTAGGGAAGACGTACTGGAGCTTTACTACTGTTTAGCAGTGGAAAAACACACAGTGTCCCAAAGCCAGCAAAATTGCATAGGAAGACATTTGGGTGACCACAACAAAAAACTGATGTAACTCCCTACAACCACACACATTTAAAATTGTTTAAATAGATTTTTTTAGCCCATCTTTACAAGGATATTCACTATGCTAGCTAACATTTTCAAGTGTATTGTAACAGTTGTTAAATTATCACCAGTTGTTCAAGATGTTCCTTATGTTAGAAAGTGGGTTATTGGTAGGGTTTCAATCTATTGACATGAAGGACCCTATGAGGTTTCTGGGTGTGTTAAGGTCACCCAGGTAGGTAACCTCTCCCTTCTTTTTAATGATTGAATGGGGCCCAGTCCACTTGTCATGGTGGGCCCTAGGAGCTATCGGATCCAACAGCCACACCAACTGTCTTGGAGTACACCAAGGCATGGCAGCCTTTTGAACATACCAGTGCTTCATGAGCTCCTGGCTGTACCCCAGTTTACTTCTCTCCTTGTACATGTACTCTGACATGCGGGAGTGCAGGCCCAGCACATAGTCAAGCACATTGTCCTTTGCTTCCTTGAGAGGCTTTTCCAAAGACTCTCAGCAGGCACAATGAGCCCCTCACAGGGAATCTAAACAACAGCTCAAAGGGCCTGAAACCAACCCCTTTTTGTGGGACCTCCCTGTAGGCATACAGTAGGCATAGGAGGAGAACATCCCATCTCCTCCTGAGTTTGTCAGACAAACCATTGATCATGCCCTTCAGGGTCTTATTGAACCTTTCCACCACATTAGTCTGTTGTTGATATGGGGTGGTGAACTTGTAAGTAACACCGCATTCATCCCACCGCTGTCACCAAATGTTGGAAAGTGGGCTATTGGTAGGGATAGGTATGCACTTACCACTAGTAATAAGGCCACCAACATGGTATAGGGTTCAGCAAAGGTCTCAGTAAATGAGCTTCTTGCTCAGCCATTGGTATCTGACAATGAGCAGTCAGGCCTAACTTAAGAGACAGGGGTGTAAAGCATGTGAAAACACTAATACATCAAATATGTTAGACACAACACACAATAAAAATCTCACATTAATTTATAAAAATAGGAAATATTTTACGAACAAACAGACACCAAAATGACAAAATCCTATGTAGGGAACCGGGGCTATGAATTTTTTAAGTGTAACCACTTTATAGTCCTTAAAAAAATATAGTGCCACTTTGGGACATCTTGACCGGGACAAAGTAAAAGTTTGAGGCCGACCACAATGGAGCCATGGTCAGATACACTAAGCAGGAGGCCTCGAGCAAAATGTTACCTTCACACAAAGGAAAGTTTCTGGAGCTTTACATCCAATGTCGCTCGACCCTCCACAGTAGGCCAGATTCAGAGAGGGTTCGCTAGCTTGACTTCCCACGATGCCCCGGTGATTGATGGAAGCCAGCGAAGGTAGGGAGGGGTGTGGCGCAGTGGCCCGGGAGGCTGACTCTAGAATGTGGGGCTCACTGTTCGATTCCCAGCACCAGAGGCAGATCAGCTCAGCATTGTGTGACTCTGGGCAATGGCTCACTTAATCCCCCAGACGGCCCTAGCAACCAGGGGTGATTAATTCACGCTTTAACTATACCGGGTTACCGGCTTGACCCTCGCCGTCGGGTCTGTCATCTGATGGTGTTTTTTTACAAAACTTCTCCAAACTTCAGGTACCCTTGTATATTCCAAGTGTCCAAAACAGCAATCCAAAGGTCCTAGGGACCTATAGGGTCTGTCATTGCCCATTGTACCCTATTACATATACCTTTTTGAAACATAGCACTGTTTAGCAGAGCCCAGGGTACAGTCAGAGTCAGTTTCCGCCAGTATCATTCAGCAAAAAATGGGGGTGAACAGGGCAAAAGGATGACTTTCTAACACCGTAGTAATGGAATGGGAGGCTCTCTGGGATGAGGATTAGTCATACTATCATACTACAATGGACAATATGAGTGAGCCCATCTGAGCAAGTCTCATTAAACCGCTGTTCATGGTTTCAATAATCAAGAGGGCTTTTTCTGTATATGCATTAAGAATATGCTGCAGGTACTACTGATGGTGTGTATTCCTCAGATAATCCACTGGGTTTTGCTGCATCCATACAAAATATTTTTGTGTGGTGTTCTTGACATACTCCTGCCACAATATTAATATCTCTACACCTATCATAATTTTATCTTATTTATAAAATGGCCCAAAAACTCCTTCGTTATGGAACCCCCAGTGAGGAACAACTATTGTGGGTTACTACAAGTGAGGTGAGATCCAACTTTCCCACCATTAATTGTGGACACAGCCCACACTGGTTGAATAAGGCAAAGCAATAGGAATTACTATTTTCCCTCTGTTTAGGCTTAGTCTTGTGATCATGAGGCGAGTTACAATTCCCTAAGAAGAAATAGGAGATCATTAATTGAGTAACCAGAGGCTACCCTCATGCGGGGGATTGCAGAATATAATAGCATTTGGTATTATCTATTGAATTGCTCTACATTGTTTTCTTCCACTTGTACGTCTGTGGGCAAAAATACATATTTTTTGATAAAATATCCTCTGAAAAACACATATGTGTATATGAGGAAAAACTTACCAGTTAATAAGTAAAGGTTTCCAATGAAAGACTCTTAATATATATGCTATAAGAAGAAGAAAGTGATATAGAATAATAGCAGCAGCTATTGATAAACCAATCAATATATTAGCAAGCAATTCTCAGAGGAACCACAACATTTCTTATATTCCAATTCTTTAAAAAATATGGCAAAAACACATTCAATTATTTAAAAAACAAACAGGTGCTACAACTAACATACATCAGAGCCATGGTGTGGCGTGAAGATATGGGTGTATGACAAGATAGGAAACCAGACTCACTACTGTCCGGTGAGCTTGTCATCTTTTTAGGATTTACACACCAATCATTCCACGATTTGTGCCACATCACAAAGGTAACTGAATATGACACAGATACCATAAGACCCCTAGAAAAGGAGGAAGAGAATGGAAACTGTGGAAGACTGGCCAGTGAAGACTAGGGATCAACAAAACTGTAGACCACATAAAAGGATTGTAGTAGACACTCATTTCCACGTTAGCTGGCACACTTCTGGGGTAAACCTGGCAAAGCATAATTTCAGAAGCATCATGGTGTGTCGCAGACACCTGACAACATGTTGTAAGTTGTTTTGAGTTTCTGCTATGATGAAACCCCCATCAGCCTTTCCCCTGCAGTTAGGGCTTCACGTACTCTTTACTCTTGGCCTAAATTGTCTCCCTTCTTTATCCATTGTTCTCTCCCTGGGAGCCCCTGATTAAATGTTGTTGCTGCTTCAGCTTGTCCTCATGGCATCCTTGAGCCTTGGACTGGATTGCAGGTTCATCTGGGACGTCTGATAGCACCCTTCTGTCAAGAGACTTGCAAGCAAAATCTGAAAGAACAAATTCATAGAATCATGTCTAGCCATTGTTATATCTGTTATAGTTTTACCTTAAAGCCGATTATTATACCCCGTCTATTGAATATGTAGTTAAGAGTCGATACAGACTCCTGGCAGAGGAAAACCGCATCCTAGCTCAGTGTTTTGCTCCTACACTTTTCCAACTAACTTTTCCATATCGTGCAAAATTCCTAGTGAATTTGTGGGCAGTGTACAGATTGAGCTTTTAACGGTGATGAGCTTTCCACCTAACAAAACCTGACATTTCTTCTTTCGATGTGCTCACCTGTCTCTAAGTAAGTGCTTGTTTAGAAAATAAATCAGCATGCTGACAGAAGCTCCCAGCGAACTAACAACATAGCTCAACATGCTCAGCAGCAAGTTCAGCAGTGTATGTTTTTTAATCCAATCTTTTGTCCTGCCTTCTCTCTTATCCTTATTTTTGGAAATACATTTCTTTGAATCCCTTTTTCTCTGATGAACTGTTTAATCCAAGTACTTTTTTGGTATCTTCAATGTATTAAAGGTAAACAACTATTAATCATTCAACAGAAAACAGTCTTCTTAAAATTTAAATTTGAAAAAATACATATAAAAAAGGCAATTAAAAAATATCTAATGATGTCGCATTTTCCATTGTTATTTAATCTAACATAATTATTATTTTAAAACTAATCAATATAATTATGAAAAACCATATGATTTAAGGCAATGCAGAAATTTATTTTATAAATATTTCGTGATTAGAAACCATATTGTAAACATAATATTAAGAAGATTTAACAATTTGACAGTATCGATTACTGAAAAAATGTAGTTAAATACATTTAATTGACTACTATGTAGAATTATAATTGAAAACTTTTTTTAGGTTGGTTAGATCAGGTTGGTGTGATTTTAAATGGCACCCAGAACATTTTCTTAACCAGAATGCTTGGCAAATGTCAAAACTATGCCTAAAAGGCACGATTATCTCTATATTTCCATGAGGGATTGCTGCAGTATTCGCACTCTGAGTCAGCCGGCACACAGGGACCGTAGACTTCAGTAGGAAGCCCACTAACAATGGACATTCCTAAAGCTAGACACAGAGAACGGGTTTTTTTTTTTTAAATTCATGCACTGTGTGCCACGCCCCATGTGGTGCTTGGTACACGGTGCATGGATGTTTGGTGGGGCACCACATGTGTTCCCCAGGCCACATCGCAGAAGCCTATGGGGGCCCTGCTAGGGGCTCCCAAAAGTAACTTTCCGATAACCTTTCCATTCTGAAACTGACATTCTAATCCCTAAAGCGGTGCTTCCGCAGACAACATCTCCATTGTAGGGATTAGGCTCAGACCACCGACCTGACGAGCACCTTGAGCCTGTTGGAGGTGGTGGTCTTTAACCTGCCAGCTTCGCTCCAACCACCAGTATCATAATCCGGCAGTCGCACCGCTGACCTAGATGTTGGGCGGACAGACACCGTTGGCCTGTCGGTGGCGGTCCGTCCAACATCGTAATTGGGCCCTATATTGAAATGACGTGGTCTAGGTTTCGTCTGGTTCCTTACTAATACAATAACCCATCGACAAATGCAGCATACAAATTTTATCGGAAATAGTGTGGAATGCAGGAAAGTACAACTGCTTCAAGTTCCTTTCACATAAATGTGAGGGAAATAAAGTTTTCTGCTACACTTTGACATTTTAAGGGCATCTGAATAACAAAAAATGTAGGTATTCATGAATAGCCACACCCTCCTGGACTTTCCCTTGCAGTATAGTTTTCCGACGTATGAACTAGGAGCTAGTACGTGCACAACCAAATGGTTATATTCCTAATGTAATCAGGGTGTTCCGTGCCTCCTGGGTGTCACTCACTGAACCCGAGTGAATCAAATACGAATTGGTTGCATCTCCACAGATGTGGGGTATGTCCCCAGGGCACTGGTATAATGTCCTATATATGAGTTTTCAGACGTCTGGTGCTGTTAGGCTTTCCTCAGTGCCAGCAGACACCAGGCCCCAAGACTGCAGTCACATACATCCACTCACTGAAATTCAAAGTAAAACCCTTGTGGTATCCATATTGCGTTTTTTTGGAGCCCTTTCTGTTACAGGTTGTACACCACCTACACAAAAGGAGTGCTGATTTTATAGGTAGTAGAGTGAAAATTCTGGGTAGTAGGCCTTTTCTCATTTTCAACAGGTTCTGGAACTTTCCCTCCCAGAAAAGTGAAGAAATTCTGTGGTTGTAGCCAAAGTTTGACAGTTGCACAGTATTTTGTGAAAGAAAATTTAGTGTGGCCAAGCGAAGTCACACCACAATGTACTCATCTTGGCATCTGGTTGTCAGTACTGTCTGAATTTGGTAGGTTTTCATGAGTGCTGGTCGAGACCAGCCCCAAATACCACAGCTACCCACATCACCAGAATGGGTCCATTTGAAAGGCAAAATCTTGATGTTTCCCTGTTGCATTTTGGGGGCTTTCTTGGCATGGTGGATAGGACCACAACACAAGTGGGGTTCTGTTTTTATTGGTAGAAGTAAAACTGGGTGGTGTGGTGTTTTTTAATCCCTACAACACCCAAAATGTCCTCATAAATGTGCGGATATTTATTATTTTAGCCAAAGTTTTCTGTTTGCAGGGCATTTTGGGTAAGAAGGTTTATGTGGCGTCCACACTAGCCACACCACATTGGATTCCCCTAGTTATCAGAAATCACTGCGTTTGGTAGGTTTCCCTAGGTGGCACTTGACGCCATGACATCTCCCAAAACAAGATAGGAAGTTTCAAAACAAGAAATGTGGGAACACCGGATAGTAAGACTTTTTTTGTTCCTCCAAGATTCTGCAACTTCACCCACAGAAAGGAGAGAAAATTGAGTTTTTCGGCCAATGTTTGACCTTTGCAGACAGGATCGGACTGGCCATTGCTGGCACCGGGCATTTTCCCAGTCGGGCGCCAGGGTGAGGGGCAGTTTTGGGCCCCTGGGGGGCCGTGTTTGTTACCGGGCGTCGGCAATATAGGCCCCCTGTAACAAAATCAGCCAAAAATGGCCCTCACAAACAACTCAGCTGCACCACCACCCTCATAACGGGGGGGGTCGGGGGCGGGGTGGCGGGCCAGTTTCGGTTCCCAGTCCGGCCCTGTTTGCAGAGAATTCCGATTAAGAAAAGGAAGTGAAATGTACACAAGCCACACCACCCTTAACTCTGGTGTTTTTAAAATTGTCTGAAGTCCGTAGCTTACTTTGGGTGCCTGTCAAGCCCAGTTACAATTAGGGCAGCTACCTCCATCCCAAGAATCAATATTATATAATTGAAATCAAACTTTAAGTTTCCATAGCATTTTTTTGGTCTTTCATGTCACAGGTGTGCCAGTCACTCATGTGAGGAGATGCAGGAAACATTGACATTTGTTATTATGTATAGAATTGCTCTACATATTTGGCTTCGACATCTAATTCAGTGAGCAAAAATGAAAACATTTTGTAAAACGCCCTCTGACACAGATATTATGAGTACCCCTAAATTCAGACTGGTATGAATAACCCCTATTCCTAAACTCAAACTCTGGGGCACATTTCAAAAACAGAATATTATTTTTCTAAATAAACTACACATGAAAACTCTGTCACCTATTTCTTCTTTTTCCTACTTAAAGTAAATATTTATTTTATTTTAACTATTAGTTTCGTTGTAAACCATGAGCGAGCTGCACAAATGGCCACTTCCTGAATTCAGAATTTTGTCTGCTGTCCAGAAATGTACAGCTTTCTCAGTTCATCCAGAGGATTCACTCCTCTTCTCCTACAAATTGCAAGTAAGGTGGTACTTCAAAATGATTGACCACCCATGAAAAAATTGCAGAACGTATGGTGAAAAAAATGTTTTAATTTACTTCTCTCCCTGTGTCTTAGGCTGAGAAGAGGGCTATTTTAGCACAGGAAACATTTTGTTGATACCATTTTATTTTTTTTATATAGCGCACACTTTTTGCACAGCTCTTTTCTCCCGTTAAAAGAGCAGTTATGCCACATTTTAGGTTACAACAAACCTTGGGTACCTTTAGAACTCCCAACATGTGAGAAAAAATATGCAAGTTAGTCTGTTGCTCTTTTGTGGAAAAAAGGTATGAGATGCCAAATAATTTTTAAAAGGTGGACGATGGTGGAAGCCTTAGCACGTAAGAGATTATTCATAGTGTAATTTATTGAAAAAGTGTTTATTTTTGTCTTTTTTGCCTGCCATTTTGTTCATGTTGTTTTGCATTGCACACAGTTGCATGACAGCCATTTTCCAATTTACAGTCAATGGATGCCGAGTTCCCAGGGAATGGGCAGTAGTACAGCCTCATAATAGGCAATGTTTCTAGTATTAAGTGAGTGTGAGTACAGCTGCGGCAAAAGAAGGCTTCACCAATGCCTTGAAAGTCCCATCTCATAGACCCGGAAAACACCCCCTGATAGCCTGGTACCCCAGCCTTGACACACCTCCAAAGATGGAAGGGGTTAGCCGTAGATAAAAGCCTTGACACGCCTCCCTGGATGTAAAGTTGAATGGTATAATGCGGCCTGCAGGGAAGCAATGCAAATCTTAATAATTTGAATAGGGAAATGTGAGTATGCGACAGCAGCATGTGCGGTCGCATCGTAACTAGGCAGTTGGGACCACCAACCGGAGGTCGGTCGGTCCAGTTTCCGATACAGTTCGCCGGACACCGTAATAAGCCTCAGAGTTTTGTATGTGCTTGTAGTGAATTTTATTTACAGGAAAAAGGAGCAGTTCTGAACAAAACCTTTTTCTGGAGGCATGTTTGATTTTTTATATATTTTATTAAATAAAGGTGTGTTCATAGATTTCACTCCAACATAAAACAGTTTTTCACACTTTTTTATTTTGGTTTAAGTATTGTGTCAGGGATAATTCATCTTAGAGTAATATTTTTTTAAAGAGGGTAGTGCACTTAACTCGAAATTATGGATTATGTTTCTGAATTCTACCTTTTTTTAAATTCTTAATATACATTTTGGCTTGAACATTTTATTAAGTCCTCGTTTTACAATATTTTAGGTAAATAATTTTATTTTCTTAATGATGATTTGTATTTTTATTGCTATTTTTGTTTGTTTGTTTTGTAATGATTTTGTACTTACCATCTTTTATATTTTATACGCTGGGTTTCATTAAAATATCATTTAGTTCTTAAATTGTGCACTGGATTATTTTTATTTTATTTTCAGTGTAGTAAATTGTATGCCATCATCGTTAAGCAAACTAAACTATAACTTTTCGAAAGAAATTACATTTCTGTTGAAGGCAAGCTTCAATTTCTCTATATTTCTTATACAACTTGGAGGCTTAGCATAGTAGACACAATTATTCAAAACACAGCTCTTTTTGCAGGGTTGAAATTCTTACAAACTGAGGTGGCTTTTGTCTATTGCAGCTTGTAAAGAATTGTGCCACTCTTCTAAAGCAGTTTCTCTACTACACTCATTGCTTTATGCTCTGAAATCTATCCACAAAGGTGGTAAAAACAAGGTGGGGGGTAGGAAAGTACGGCTTATGGCCGAACAGAGGTAAGTAAACAAATAAATAAATAAAACAAATTTCATTGCGCACGCTGCATTACCAAATGCGATGCAGCGCACGCAACAAAATTTGTTTTATTTGTTTACTTACCTCCGTTGGTCCATATTCTGTAGTTTACTACCCCCCCAACCGGCTCCTCCCCCGCCCCGCCTCACCTCCCCGCAGCACTCCCACCACGGGCCGCTACTGGGTAAAAACCTTTGCGGATGTCTTTGCTCATAGCAATAATAATGGCCTATCCAGGTAACCTTCAAGTAGTTGGGAATAAGATCCGATTTTTCATTGTTTTTCGAAAAAATGTGTTCTTAAAGAGTACCTCAATGTGTGCTAATACTGTTTCCAGGGATACAAATGATGACACTGTTAATTTCTTTTTTTGTATTGAAATGTTCTGTTTGATGTATAAAATTGGACTAGGAAGTTTTTTGCAGCTTAAGTCAGTTTGGCTGTTGTTGAAAAAACAGTCCTGGATTTGTGTTACAGGGTGCACTTTTTGCAGTTAGGAGTTTTGTAAGCAAAAAATTGATAATGATTTTGAGAGATTTGTACGTTGTTTTCTAACGCATATCTGGTGGAAATTCATGGCAGGTAGTCTATAGCTTGTTTGAATATAGATTCTAGATCAAGGGGCCAGATGTGCGACTCGCAATTTGTTGCAATTTGCGAGTCACAAAATTCAATGTACAACAGTGTCTCAAACAATGGGGTCGCAAATTGCATACCTCATGAGGCTGTCGCAATTTGCGACCCTATTGGGAATGGATAGCACTCCCAGGGCTGGTGGCCTGCTGGGGTCAGCAAACTACCATGTCTGGGACTGCTTTTTCAATAAAGCAGTTATTTTTAATGCAGCCAGTTTTCCTTAAAGGAAAACGGGATGCATGAAAAAAAGAAAAATTAAACTTTTCAGTTTCATTTTTTAAGGGCAGGCAGTAGTCCGTGGGACCACTGCCTGCTCTTGAAAAATATTTGCGCACCCCTTCACAAAGGGGAAGGGGTCCCCCTTCTCTTTTGTGAATGGTTTACCACCTACTTGAAGTAGGTGGTAAACTGAGTTTTTTGCGACTGCAAATGCGGTTGCAAAACACTGATACATGGCATTTGCACTCGCTATTAGGAAGAGACGCACTCGGCACGCCCCTTCCTAATATCTAGTCACTAACCCGTTTTTGTGCGTCGCTAAAAGATTAGCGACTCGCAAAATAGGGTTAGTAAATTGTATATCTATTTTTTGCGGACCGAAACGGGCCAAATGCCCATTTGCAACCTCAATAAACGGTCGTACATCTGTCCCATAGTGATTGGTATTTAAACAGACATTGTAAATTTGTATCAAAGCTTTTAGAAAAATGTTAACTGTATCGTTCATCATCCACACCTCACAATTGTGCAATATATGCTGAGTTGTCAGTGTGGAAATCAACGTTCTATTTTCTTTTCGTTTTCATATAGAAGAAACAACTCCTTGTTATGCCTTTTGTTTAAACTAACAAGTATAGGCATTATTTATAAGGAATTGGCATAGCACAGGGGTGCCATTCATCTTACTACGCTGTTCAACGCCAATGTTGCAGGACAGGAATGTCCTGTCCCGTATGCTGCATTTCTGTGCTTGCCCCCTGTGCTGGCACACGATTTTCTGCCTAGCATTACCATAGGCACCCTTGCACCATGGTGCAAGGGTGCCTCTGTTGCAGATAGACAGGCAGTATTGTTCACAAAGACAATCTCGAGAGGTGTTACCCTCATTCTATGTGTGCTGCAGAATGCTTCCTACTTGGAAAGAGGAAAAAAACAAGAAATACAAATATTTCTCCTTGTTATGCCTGCTCAAGGTGTCCTAAGGCTTTGGCGCTGCCCAAGGTTTAGGAAATTAAGTGAATCTGGGGTAGCGTCAAAATCCATGGGTGTTGTGCGGCAAAACCCACTGCAACGCACATGGACGGGCTCCTTGACACAGAATAGGGCAAGGCAGAGACTTGCACTTCTTTGTCTTACTCCATATATATATGAGGCCATGTAAAGCCACGCCGAGGGGCTTTGGGTCGCCAAATAGATATGATTGAGAGACTTGCGCCGCCGGAGCGGTCCAAAAAGTGACTCCGGCGGCGGAAGCCCCTCATATATAAGCCGCTCTGTTTATTAAATAGTATGTTGTGGTTGCAGGAAGGTCACTATAGTATTGGCATTTGCGACTAACAGTGATTTTTAAATTGTGTACAGGAGGCACTTGTTCCGTAACGTATTGTGACGCAAACATACTAAATTCCTTCAATATTTTACTTGTGGAATGTGTGGGTGCACTTGTTTTACAAGAGATGCTGGATTATTGTGCTCTGAGGTTTTGTTACATTTTCCCCAATAATATAAGCTTTCGTGTACATATTCCCGAGGTGCAATTCACACTCTTCCACTACAAACATTCATTATTACTTTTGTCAATATGTTTATCATAAACTATAAACCGTCCACCCTGTCTGAACGCTCAAGGAAATTTTTAAGCATGTTTCAGTTTAACTTATTTCAACGTATTGCCTTCCAGTTATTTTGATCGATTGGTAATCCTAAAGGTGCTTTTCTAAAAATGGAAATATATATTTTTTTCCAGGATTCTTCTGCTGTAATGACGCTATTCTGTGGCCGACACTTTCCTTCCTTAGGTGGACGAAGATTTCTTCTCAAATATTAAAGCTTTTGTAATTTCTTCACAAATATATTAACGCTTTTGTAATGTTTGCATTTCTCTCTGTTTTCTAGAAAATGGAAACATTTAAGAAAGTCAGAAAAATATTAGGATGTTATCTTAGTGTATTAAATGAGGTTATTTTAATTGTTTACTCCCATACCGTTCAGATTCTGCTACAGGAGACTTTTGCCTGACTCCTATCGCAGGGCAGCCAGGAACGTGCTTTCAGCACCATGGTCTCCTCAGATGGAGCACACGTTTTCGTGCATTGGTACTATTAATGTTGTTTATTTTTTCACACATCAATTATCGAGCACATCTTTTGTTGGATATGATTCATTTTGACTGAAATATATCATTTTATTAAATATATACATGTTTGAAATTATTTATTCTACAGGTCCGCTAGATTTATATATTTTTGTAGTATTCCTAGTTTTGAACTCTCTAGTATATTGTACAAAATTGGGTTATTACTGTGCAGGATGAGTCATGTGCAAGTAATAGGTCCACAATTGTCTCCTTGCTGATAACCAAGTTCACCATTGATTTTCTCAGGGTAGCTAAGCAGAGCAGTCCAAAGCCTGCTCAGGGGAGGAGGTGTGGGCTAGTAATCTCCATCCACTGGCACACAACAACAACATTCAATAAATGATTGTCTAGTCAGTGGTTTTTCTTCGAAAAAACTAAAAGTGCAATGTTTTCACACATACTACTAAATACTATGCATACATTTACTAATATATGCATAAGGTAGATGGAAAATACCTTTGGTGACATTCTAAAATCACATTTGGCCTCTAATGGGTCATGACCCCCAAAATCCCAATAGCCCCCCCAGCTATACAAGATAGAACATCACAATATAAGGGGGTGTTGTGTCAAATAAAGCAGACCTATTGGATTAATCAAGGGGTCACCATAGTTAAATATAAGGCAAATGTATTGGCCACACGAAACTGACAATAACCACATATTAAAAGTCACCAACAGATCAATGGGATCCGTATCCATGTTTAAATGCAATCATTAATGTTAATAAAGGCATTGCAATTTTAACAAAAAATCATTGTTAGCATTGTACTTTAAGTAGAGCATTGACATTAAAATAACACGTTTGAATCTTTCTTTTTACACTATTGAGGCCACTGTATTCCAACTATAGGACCAATCCCAAGGGCCTCTGCACGCCTGAGCTATAGAGCAAAAGATTCTGCTTTGGAGTGCTTTGAAAATCATGAAAAACTCTCCTAAGGTTATGAATCCAATCACACAGAAGCCAAGTAAGAAGTTTTTGGATTGCTTCTTTGGGCGTTGCTGCACTCAATGTGACCCCCAAAACACATGTAAAGTATACTGGTGGTGCCCCTGTCCCTCTGTGGGGCACCACAAGGAGAGAGAAATATGTAAACAAGGTTTTCCAGGGCAATATGGGGTGCTCCCAGTTCCAAAGCAATGAATATCAGTCAGTCAATAAGTCTTTATTCGATTAACATCATAAAAGACATACTATACATATTAGAAAAAGAAAGTTCATATAAAATACAATATCATATTACAGTACAAGATAAAAATATTAAAATCATGTAAAATATTTCATAGTAGTCAAATGATTAAGACATAATGACTAAGCATAGTAGAATTTAATAAAACACACGCCAGTCTAACCTAAAAGTCCATAGTGATGGCGCTAGTTTAAAAGCAACTGAAACCGTGTGGGACACATATCAAGAATTAAGTTTCCGTACCCTAAGAATCCACGCCCAACTAATGAATTTGGCAACACCTATTACAATAGGTGTTTATGAAGGTTACTGGGACACCATTATGAAACATCTTGATCGTAAACTGTACCATCAGTTTAGAGTGGGCGCCCTACCACTGCGAGGTCTCACTAAAAGCTGGAGTCCTCTTGGTAGTGATAAGTGCCCCTTTTGTGTGGATATAATCGAATCTATGGATCATTTTCTTTTTTGCTGTCCATCCTACCTTCTTCCTCGACGTGTTTGGCTTCGTCCCGTCTGCAGATTAATGAGCACCCGTTCTGCACAGGTTGCCAGTAGAATTTTGAAAACAGACACATCATGTCAATGCTCTACTTAAAGTACAATGCTAACAATGCTTCCAGCCATACGCAGTGTTGATTGCGGAAGCCCTATTGCTGACCGGAGAAATTTGTTCTGGGCAGTCATCAATTTGGACAGGTTACTAAAGCCCCAAATTTCAGCACCATATATAATGGCAGGAAGAATCTTGGAGCCATAAATCTTCATTAGGGGAGTATTGGTTTTGTTAAAGAATGTTTATGCTCTTACAACAAAGCTCCACCTAATTGGGCATGTTTAAGAGCGAGAAGATCCAGCTGGTTTGACCATCTGCAAGTCTCGCTAAAGGTAACCCCTAGATAAGTAAACACAGCCGTTTGATCCAAACTGACACCACCCAAACTTACCCGCGAATTAATGCGCCTGGGGCCTTGAAAAACCATGAACTTGGTCTTCCCAACATTTATTTCCAACTCATGTTCGCGACAAAAAACCTCGAAGCGAGACAGGGCTAACTGCAAGCCCTGTCTCGTCTTCGAAATCAGAAGAGTATCGTCTGCGAACATGAGTAGGGGAATCTTCATTCCAGCCAAAGAGGGAGCATCAGTTGGATGGTTGGAGAAATAGTTTATAAACCTATTAATGAATAGTGAGAACAGAGTGGGAGCAAGCACACACCCTTGGCGAACTCCTTTGGATACTTTAAATCTGTCCGTCACCTCCCCTGGTTTGCCCCATCGAACACGGGCATACGTATTATCGTGAATGGTAACCAGGAAGGACACCAATTCTTTGGGCATGCCCATCTCCAAAAGTGCTTCCCATAACTTGACCCTCGGCACAAGCTCAAACGCGGACCGTAGGTCCACGAAGGCCACATAAAGCTTACCACCCCCCAAAAAAATCTCCTTCCAATAAAGGAGTACAACCCTAAATGCTTGGTCCAGGGTCCCAATATGTGAACGAAACCCCGCCTGAAGAGGGGACAACACATTAGAGTCAGTCATCTAGGATTGTATACGACCCAGTACAAGGCGGGCTATAATTTTTTGTACTACGTCAATAAGGCTAATTGGTCGATAATTGGCCGGGGCAGAGCGATCGCCTTTCTTATAAATCGGCAATATCTCTGCCCCGAGCCATGAGTCAGGGACAGCAGCACCACCCGCAAGGCCGTTTGCTAGCACAGTCAAGTACGGGATCCATACATCTTGCTCTTGGATGAATAAATCAGCAGGGATACAGTCGGGGCCCGGGGCCTTACCACTCCTAATACATTTTACAACAGACTTAACCTCACAGGGGGAAAATTCCAAGGGGGTTTCAACATCAAATGGACAAATATTATTAACCACCCTATCGCTAACCTTGAACTGCTCCTCGAAATACGCAACCCACTGCTGTGGCTCAACATAAGTGGTGGGCCGGATATCCGAGGGGCAGTTGCCCCATTTGAGAAGATGCCAGAATTGGACCATATTACGGTCATGACAAGCCTGATATAGGTCCCTCCAGCGGTCCTCATCCCAATTTTGCTTGGCCTTAAGTTGGGCAGATTTATATGCAGTTCTACATTTTTGGATGGTAGTGGGAGAAACTGGATTTAATGGCCAGTATCAAGGCACTTTGGGCCAGTCTGCAGTCCTTGTTAAACCAAGTGCAGGATCTCAACTCTTTGCCTTTACTGATAGAAGATGGAGTTCTAACAAAGAATGATTTAAGTTCGGTAAAGAGCACGTTGTGAATATCCCATATGTTAGCCTTAATCAGATCTTGGGACTTCAACTGGTTGAGAGTTGCCATGGTATTGCTGACCAAATTCCTGATAGCTGCCTGAGAAGCCTCACAAGTGGTGATTTTCGGCCATCTCACCCTTCTTAGATCGTTTGTAAGAATAACATCCATAGAAGTACGGGCATCAGGAGTAGTAAGAGGGTCAGTAAAGCTATTATCATTAATACAAAGGACCAGTGGGTTGTGGTCACTCTCGACTCTACTTGCTACCACCATATCATCAATAAGCGACCACAACTCCAAATTGACTAAAATATAGTCGATTCGACTCCCAGTTCTGTCATTGTCAAAGGTCATCCTCCCCAGTCTATCCGATTTTGTTCGCCCATTAACTGCTCTCATTCCCTGGTTTAAATATAAACCTTCCATGAACAGGGCCGCTTGTGTCCATTTTCTTACAGGTTCCAGCTCCAACTGGGTAACACCCCAGAGAGAGTCTTCATCCTCTGTAAGATCCCCACTATCAACACCCAAGGGCTCAAAGCAGACATTAAAGTCTCCAGCCACTATCTTATTGGTGGATTTCGATTTGAGCCCTAAATAGTTCTCCAAAAGGAGACAAGTGGGTGAACATTTGCCTCCCGGGAGGCCCCTCACATAAATGTTTATTATAAGGAGATTAAGGCCATTGAGAGATTGGACCCTGATGATCAAAATGTCTGGACTATCGATTGGGACCTCTGCCACAGAGACACCCTCACATTGACGGACCCAAGTGGTTAATCCACCCATCGGTCTACCCCTGTGGCCCTTGACAGCAGGTTTAAAAAAATTCAAGAAACCTATACGGAAATGGGGGACCATTGCCCAGGTCTCTTGGAATGTCCATATCTCAAAATCGTCAATAAAAGTGGCCCAATCAGGAATGTCTAGCCTGGATCCCAACCCTGCAATGTTCCATGAACCAAACTTCAGGGGAAATTTAACAAGGCCAATTTCCACCACCTGACCTGGCACAACCAGGGGGTCAATCAATTTAACAGAAAAGGGCTGTATAGAAACAGAGGGGTTAGACGTGCAAGGAGTAACACTAGGAGGTAGTAACATAGTAGTATCCGGGCTCTGATGACAAGAGAGACCCGAAACCCCAGGATCTGTCAGTAGGGGACAAGCAAAGCTAGCCCTACGTCAATCATTGTCCTCCAATGTTGAGAGGATATCAAAGCGATTGGAGGTCACTATGGGCTGATTAGACCTTACTGGAAAGCTCAAAAAGCACGATTATCCCCCATAGATTGAATACACCCTGGCTCATAAAAAAAAGCCTAGTGGGAGAATTTTAATCGAGTTAAATGTTGGAGGTTGGTGAGAAGCTGCTTCCAATATATATTCGACCAGTGCCGGGGACCTAAAGCTCAACAGCACACAATCCCCAGGAAGGGACTTGTAAGACTGGCCAATCCAGTTAATGCGCCTAACCATTTTAAAATCATCGAACAAGGCCTTACTATTCCCTATTTTAGTACCCAAGTAATGCAGGGATTTATTCTTAAGGTTTGACCAATGTTCGTAGGTTCCTTCCAAGAGGGGTGGGACATTAGCCAAGACTATGGAGTAGGGGGTGGCTTGCAGAGGGAGGTGTAAGTTGGGAAGAGTAATAAAAACCCCTGCTCCCACCTCCTCATTACCAACCCTATTACTCAGGGGAGGGCGACTTTGCTTGTCACAATAGTTGTTGCCCCTAGCAGTAACCACTTCCAAACCTGGGTCATAACCCTTCTCTTCCCCTATAGGAGGAATAGCTGGCAATACCCCACAGACTTAGGTGGTCTAGCATTACAAACCTCGTTGGTCACACCGACAGACATCACCCCGTTTGACTGTAAGGGAGGCCCTATTACAGAGATCTTATCGCCAAGGAGTGTGGCTTCTAGCGTATCCAACCTTCCGGCCATAAGATCCAGTTTATGAAGGACAGGTTCTAAGAGGCAAGCTAAAGGGTCTTTAAGACTAACAAATAGGGAATCCAGGAGAGGTTGGATCGGAACCTGAGACAAGGAATTGGTTTTACAATCAGGACACTTCCCTTTTACGGAGGTCCCACTAGGCTCGGGTTGGAGCGTCACAACAGATAGCTTACTAATCCCTTGGCCTCTCCTATGTTTGCTAGAAACCTCTTTTTTTGCCTTTATGAGCCAACCTCCCTCTTGTTGTAACCCTAGGAGGACTCTGGGTACTAACACAAGCCTGGGAAGTATCCACTGACCCCGAATATGGAGAAATAGGCATTGGGGGGTAGTGGTGCCAACAACTATACTAGGATTACCAGAAGCGAGTGGGTCTTTCTGTATCTGGGCGCATGGTAGTGAAGAAGAAGCGGGATCTAAAGAGAGTCTACGTTCCACGGCTTGGATCTCAAGATTCAGTGCAGACTCAGCCCTAATTAAATAACCGTCTAATGTCCCCCCCACCTTATCAACAGCCCTCCTTTTAGTCATGTTAAAGCAAAACCAAAATCTGCCCTACACAAAAACAGCCCACCTTCCTCTGTGGCGACACAACAACCTAAGGCGATACGCAGCAGACAATTACAACATAAAAAATAAATAAACAATAAGTTCATCAATGATGCAATTGCTACGCCGCCCACCTTCTCTGAAACACAGCGCTCTGCCACACCCAACAGCTTAGTGGACAGGCCCTGCCCTGCCTCTTCCTGGCTCTGACGGGCTAGGACGGGTCCGCCCTTGGCCTGGGCTTCGCCCAGGCGCGGTATGCGCGCGCGCTGTGGTTCGTTGGCGTCCCTTATGTAGAGCCCGGGCGCTGCCTGATGACAACTACGCAGGCGCCAGTTGCGGCCGTTGCCCTCACGGCAAGGATACAGAGTTCAGGGCAAAATGACACCAGTACGCCGTTTCCCTCACGGCGGCTTCGTTATTCAAATAGTGGCACCAGGTTTAGAAAGCGCGTCCCGCGCTGCGGTTCGTTGGCGTCCCTTATGTAGAGCCCGGGCGCTGCCTGATGACAACTACGCAGGCGCCCGGAGCTAGGGAGTCTGGGAAGTGGAGTCCAGTTGTGGTCGTTCCCCTCACGGCAAGGATACAGAGTTCAGGGCAAAATGACACCAGTATGCCGTTTCCCTCATGGCGGCTCCGTTATTCAAATAATGGCACCAGGTTTAGAAAGCGCGTCCCGCGCTGCGGTTCGTTGGCGTCCCTTATGTAGAGCCCGGGCGCTGCCTGATGACAACTACGCAGGCGCCCGGAGCAAGGGAGTCTGGGAAGTGGAGTCCAGTTGCGGCCGTTCCCCTCACGGCAAGGATACAGAGTTCAGGGCAAAATGACACCAGTACGCCGTTTCCCTCACGGCAGCTCCGTTCTTCAAATAGTGGCACCAGGTTTAGAAAGCGCGTCCCCGTTTTTTTTGTAGCAGCTCTTCTGCTGTGTTCAGGGTCCACATGCAGAAAACGATAACAAAGGGGGGAGTTGAGAGGTATATAGGTAGAATCCACCTCCTGTATAACTTTTCATAAACAATATGATTCTACCCTATATAAGTGAAAATTATTTAATGTTTTTTAGTGATACTAAATAAAGTGTAGTGATCCATGAATTGTCACGGAAAAGCACTAAGTGATTTTAAAATACCCCTCACACACTATGAATCCCATAGTGTCATGCTTCATCATAGGGGTCTTCCCGTCCCTCTATGGGGCGGGGTGTGCTACGACCTGTGAATACGTGGGAGCACTGTTGTTTGTGAAAGAATAGGCTATGTGTAGTGTGGGAGTGAGAGTGGTAGGGTTAGTGAATAGTTACAAAAAATTATTAAAAATTCTCTGGCTAGTGGAAAAACCAATTGTATTCATTTCCCTGGCTAAGAACATTAAGAAAGGGGATGTGTAGGGGGTGTATCTTAATTCAATACTTCCTACTGGGTCAACATGTTTCGTAAGCAGTCCCCACTGCTTTACTCATCAGGAACTAGTGTGATCCCTACTGCACTCAAAATATAATACTTGTTTATATAGATTGTATGCCTATTTCTCAAAAGCCAAACTGCAAAAATGTGCAAGTCTGGAGAAGGTTTATAAAGGGTACAATGACCCCTATAGTTTGCAATAACCAAATCGGTATCTGAAATGATAAGAAAACATAATATAAACAACCCTTTGATTGTTTATTTGAACACATCACCATACTGTGGAATCACCTTATTAGAAAAAATCCTGATATATTTTTCTCTGTTGTTATTGACAGTGTAGGTTGCTATTCTGAAAACCAGTTAAATGTTGCCCGTTATTTGCAGAACATAATGGCTGGTTTGTGCACTTAATTAGACAAGAAACAACAGTCAAACACATTCATCCAAATCATCTAGTGTTGTTTAGCAATGTTTCTAGAGTAATGAATTGTTCATCTGTACAAACACACATGCTGGTAGAGATAGGCTCATCTTTTACTCGTTTCAATCATACAAAATATTCCATTGCGTAAAGGTAGCTTTGTACATACACTATTAGGAAAGATAATCAGGCATCATGAGCTTGCACCGGAGGGAAGGATGCCTTGAAATAATCACTGTTGGTAAAGTGAGACAGCACACATAGCGTTAGCGTTTAACGATCTCGCCGTGTCTTCATGGCGGGATCACAAAGACTTCAGTGCATACGGTGAACGTGCCTGGTTTAAAGACTTGGCCTCAGTCCTACTCACATGAAGAAGGGTCTCTCCTCGCCTCTGTATGCCTCCATGCTGCTGCGTGCGATGTGGTGCAAGCATTGGCACAGAGTATTTAACTGATTTGTAATTGGCAAGAACCGGGAAAACGCTCTCACAGGAGACTCGAGCGTTAAATTCCTTCAAAATGGCTACTCGTTTCGTGCCGAGAAGTGAATCCGGAAAGAATTACTTGTTGCGGGAAGTGAAAAGACTGCAGAATCTGCTTTGGTTAAAAAATAGACTAGAGCGTTACATTTACTAAAAATGGCTACTCTCTTAGTGCCTTGATGTAGAACTAGGAAAGGTTACTTCCTGATACTGTGCGTAATGATTGAAAAAAGGAAAATAAAGGAACGGGGTGTTCTCCTGGTATTGCGGGCAAATCAATAACCGCGAAACAGCTATTGTTTAAAAAACAAAATGAAGACTAGAGCGTTGGATAACTGAAAAAGCTACTATCTTTGTGCCGAGAATGTAAAACCAGAGGGGGTTACTTCTTGGTTAAGGGCATGACGATTGTTCGGAAAATTGTTGTCCTGGAAATAGGACATAGGTCTGTATGGAGACCCATAAACTGCTAGTCATAATATGGAAAAAAAGCGCTTAAAATAAAAGACATTCCCATTGTAGTGGTTGCGAAAACGGAGAAAAGGGTGTTTCCCATAGTTCAAAAGGTTTTATTTATTACATTGTTGTCAATATGAGCAGTGGCAGCAAGCTGTCTGCAACTTATAGTTACTCCACCACTGTGTTCTTGCTGTTTTTAGAGACACAAAAACTTGAAATGAAAATTATGGTAGTCTCTAAACGGGAATAACATGGTTCAAAAATGGAATTAGGCTTCTGAATGATAATATGGTTATAATTGGCCCCATGAAATTTCATCATTCAATCCTCTGATGTTTGTTTTGAGACGAAACACCCATCTCTGTTCTTTTTCGAAAAGGTACTTTTCATTTGGCACTTGTTCAATCACTGTCCAGGTTATATCTTCTAGTGTATGGCCTTGTTCCAGGCTCCACATGCTACTTGTTTCTTGGTGCTTTCTTTTTTTTGTTTCTATGGGTATCCTGGTCTCAGCCAGAGCCCCTACTGCATCCAAAATGGTGGGTACAATGCTGGAAGTCCACTTCTGACTACTCCAAAGCTCCCCGCTCGCGTGTCACCTTGGGTGTGGCATGCAGGAGCCGGCTCTTCCTTTGCTTCTCCCCAGTGGGATCAAACCACTCTTGCTCCCAGCCACACCTGACATGTTTGGTTGGACCTCCTTTCCTGTGTGTCCCGTAGGATGGGGGTCTCTGGGACATGTTCACTTTGCATCAGACCCAGGAGTTGGGGTTCCTAGGCCGAATAAGAGTCTGTTCAGGGGGCACCATGCAACCCGCCTTCTGAGCAACTAAATCACTTATGAATAATTAATTAATCATGTGCCGACCTCTTGGAACTGGTCACCCCAGAGGCATTTTTAGAGATCATCTACTTCCTGTGATGCCTCTTGTGATGCCCTGAACATCATTTTGTTGTCTTGGGATAGGAGCTGCAAGAGGCCCCCTCCCTGTGACCAAAGCAATTTACATGTCAGTTTTAATCTATGTAAGATTACTCCCTAACCAACAAAAATTACATTTGGAACCTTTTAAACCTCGAAGGGAATGTATGGTGCAATGATTTCCTTCTATGATTCCCTAGCACAAGGATTTGCTAACCTAGTCCCTTCCAGAACATATTCTAGTAAGCGAAGTGCATCTTCAGCGAGCTAGTTTTCACGCAGACTTCAGGAAGAAAAATGTAAACAATTGGAAAGGAAGTGGAGGAGGAAATATGATGTTGAGGACAAGCGGGCTTGTAGAACTGCCTTCAAACCTTTCTGGAGAAATATCAAGAAAGCTAAAATTGATTTCTTTTCTATGCAAATTGCAGCCTCCGATAATGCTCCTAGAATGTTTTTCAAAATTGTTAAAACATGATTACAGCCAGAGGCTCTCAAACAAAGCAATCTTACATCCCAGTCATTGGCAGTGAACTTTTCTTTATTCTTCCACAATAAAGTAGAAAAAATCTGCTCCAACTTTAATAACCAAGTCGATCATCCCATCCCGAGATAATTTCCACTGCTTCTCCAAATAAGTCGTGGTTGCAGCGTGAGTCATTTGAACCAATCTCATTAGCTGAATCTAAGCACATAATCCTAAGAATCAAATCCAGCTCGCTACTGGATCCTTGTCCCGCCTTTATGCCTGCTAAGGTGACTTCTGCCATCGATCCTTAAATCAATGCTCTCTTCAACCTGTCTTTAGAATGTGGTAAAGTGCCTCTTAGTTGGAAAAAGGCATTGGTGGTTCCTCTTTTAAAAAAGGTTCATTCAGCCCCGCATACTTTGAGTAACTACAGGCCCATCTCGCTCCTTCCACATCTTGGAAAGATGTTAGAATTCCTGGTGACCCATCAGGTCACCATGCATGTGGAACAGAACAAGATTTTACATCCAACCCAGCTGTGTTTCTGTGCTGGTTTCAGCATGGAATTAGTCCTGCTCAAAGTCAGTGAATACGTCAGAGGCCACCTTGACTCAGGGCAGAAAGCATTGGTCATCTTATCAGCTCGTTCTGCTGCTTTCAAACTGTTTCACACAAGATCCTTGCACAAAGATTGGAGCAGGTGGGAATTACAGGGCGTTCCCTGAAATGGCTTCACTCCTATCTAGCTGATAGACAGCAGGTGGTATTCCTTTCACCCTTCACCTCCCTGTTTAGAGTCATAGGATGATGTGTTCCTTTGGGATTAGCATAAAGTCCAACCTTTTTTAACATCTATCTAGCCCTGTTAGCCTCAATTGCTTAAAGTTGGGCTATGAACATCGTCTCATATGCTGACAATACATAATTTATGCTAACTTTTCCCCAGCTCAATGAAACTGTGGTTGGAGATTTTCAGGGTTGTCTTATGTCCGTTACTCAATGGATGCACAACAGCTCTCTACAACTCAACTCTGACAAATCAGAAATGTTGATGTTAGGTTACTCCTCCCTTCTTGATGCGATGAGACGTTGGCCTTCTGAGTTAGGCCCTGTTCCCACTCCTTCTACAGTGGCCAGGAATCCGGGGTTTTTGGTGGATACAGCTCTATCCTTCAAACCCAAGGTTAAGGTCACTGCTGCCACCTGTTTTGGGTTGCTTAAGTCCTTAAGGTTCTTAAAATATCTGCCCTTAGATTCAGGTAAGGGGAGGGTACATGTGCCTATCACCTCTAGGTTGGATTATGCTAACATACTTTATCTGGGTGCTCCCCAGAATTTGCTATATCGGCTTCAGCATGCAGAAAATGCTGCAGCCAGGCCTATTCTGAATATTTGAAAATGACACTCTATCACACAAAAGCTGAAAGAACCGCACTGGTTACCGAATACATCCAGGATCGAATTTAAAACTCTCATAATCACACAGAAAGCACTCCACCAGAAGGGTCACAGTTACATCCAAGATAAGCTCAAAAAATATCTTCCTGTAAGGGCACCCCGCTCTTCTAATCACAACTTATTACATTCCAAAATTTTGCAAACCCAGATTTGAGGGCCGGTCAATTTTAGCTTTCAGTTTCTGGATTGTTCTTATACCCTTCCTTCGATCTATCTGTAGTGAAAGTTTGTTTACGGCACAGCTGAAGACAGTTCTGTTTGGTGAGCTGTAATTTTTGTTCTACTTGACTTACATCAGCGCCAGGACGCTTCTTTTGAAGCAGCAGTTACCCTCTATAAATATCTTTTAGTTCATTTATTCATTCATTGCAGCAAAGTCCCATGTGCTCAGTCTTTCTGAAAAATGTCAAAGGCCAAATGTTTTAAAGCTGCATAACTTGGGCCCCATGGGCCAACTATCTTGATCTTGGGCTCATTTTAATCATAGTGACATGTTTTAGCCGCCTGGTGTCAAAAGGGGCTCACCTTATAGGAAACTAGTTTTCACTGGCTCCCTGTGCCAGTCTTCTCTTCTATGTATACCTCCACATATTTCAAGGCTTACTGGCCATCTACTGGGCATCTGGGAGCAGGGAAGTCCTGCCACAGCTGTTTCTCAGGGGGCATAGGGAGCCAGGGCCACTGGCCCAGGAGAGACCCATTTAGTATTAGGGGTCAGCTGCAGGCAACGTCCTCAGTTCATCAGGGGCATCAGATGACTTCTTCTTCCAGCTGTCCATGATTCTGGTGTTACGGTCCAGAGTCTTGATCTCTGTTTCTCTCTTTCACCCTTGTGCGCCATGAAAGTTCTAAATGCCAGGAACCCCTTGCCTGTCATAGGATGCCACATCATCCATCCACCCTGTCCCAACCAACCTGTATAGCATTCTGTGACAATCAATATGGCAGAACCCTTCTTCCCTCCTGTGCTCACCAAGAGGTTTGGCTGAGATAATGGGCAAACCCTCCCTTCGGGTCACTCCAAACCAGTTCTGAGGCTACTTGCCAAACTGGGTTTGGAGCCAAGTTGACAAGAGGCACAAAGGAAGGGGGCAGGCCTGGTGTTGGGTTCATCTGCGTATTACAGAGAGACTTCTTTGAAGTGTAACTAGTCATAAAGCACAGCCCCCACAGGCTATCCTGCCAAGGAAAGGCCAGCACTTGCCCTTTTATCGTCTGTCTGAGAGCAATACATGTCCCACCATACGAGAGCCATCTGACTGCCAAATGACAGCTACAGGCTTACAAGATTTAGGCACAAAACTGGCAACGTTCTAAAAGTGCCAGTTGCTTAATAGTTAGAGAAAATTCATTTAATCATTAAATTGGATTTTAAATTAGAATTAAAATGAGTCCTTGAAATATAGGTCTAATTGCTGCCAATCCAAATGTAGCATTTCAGAAATGTAATAATGTAGCCTTCCTCATGAAAGCAGCGAGGCTTGCTACAGTGAAAATCGTTTTGGAGATATTTAACTTTAAGGACATGTTCAATATTAACTTTCACATGTCCTATTTTCAAATATCATGCACCCTGACTTTATGGGCAATAAGGCATACTTAAGGGTGATTTATTACCATTTAAAAGCAAGGTTTATGTCTGTCACAATGGGTTACTTTGGCAGGCCGAATTTGCAGTTTAAAACTGCCACAGGCAGGTTTCATGTGTGCAGCTACCAAACTGCTCACGACTGTAGTCTTTCATGAGCAGCCCATACACATGCATGTGCGCATGTGTTCATGTGTAACCAGTGTAGTGCCCCTTACCCTTGCTCTGTTGCAGCTGCCTTGTCTTAAAAGGCAGACACTGGTGATAAACAGACACAATTAAATTACTATGCAATTACTGTGAGTGAGACTCAGGTATTGAGACACCCACAATAAAGGTCCAAAAACCAGGTGATCAAAAGGAAAAAATCCTGACATATTAAATGGGCAGAACCCATGTACAACACATATGATATTCATCTAAATAAAAAACGAATGAAAAAGGGCACCAGAAATAAATGAGTATCCCGTATAAGTGTATAATCTGAAATGGGGGAATAAAAAATCCGAAAATAGGCAACCCAAGTAATGGAACGTGAAATAGTAATATACAACTTGTTCAACAGACTGACTA
Source organism: Triturus cristatus (assembly GCF_964204655.1). Classification (NCBI taxonomy): domain Eukaryota; kingdom Metazoa; phylum Chordata; class Amphibia; order Caudata; family Salamandridae; genus Triturus; species Triturus cristatus. The sequence continues at coordinate 377,579,311 of NC_140587.1, forward strand.
CACAGCTCAATATTTTGAGTTCTCTAAACAAGAACCTGAACGTATATGTAAAGATACTGAGAGCTAGCATCTAGCTACTGAGTGCTACTGGGCATGCTAAAAATACGTAAAATCAATAAAGCTTTTCGAGAGACATTAATAAATAATGGTATTCATAGCAACAGGAAGTACTGCAGTTGTACACATTGAGAAATAGTGCCATCGTGGCCCATTTGAGTACTTCTCAGAATGCTGGCTGTGAAAACCCTTAAGTCAGGTCCAATGTAGTTTGATCTAATATCACACAAGTCTAGAGTCATGCACTCTTTCAGCAGAAAGGATGGTACTGCAAAATGCACTTTTGTTTCAATAGATAAGTGCCATGGAAGAGGTGATGTGGTCCATATTGGGCCAGTCATTTAAATAATCAATGGGGCCATCAAATTGGTGGATTTCAACTTGATATCTTTTAAGTGCACTGCCTCTGTCAGTGTTCCAACTTGTCACTTTTCCTGCCTTCTCCTATATCGGTTTCTTTGTTTTGAAGCTTTTGGTGCCTTTTCTGAATGCTTAATTAGTATTTTGCTTTGGGAGTTTGAGCTTGCAGTTGTCATAAATTAGAGATTACACAGCATCTCCTACTGCATAGTGAAAATGAATGAAACAAATGAGAATTGTATAATAAATGGAGCAAAAGTGTTGACCTAATGCTTATCAAACAGCATTAAAGCAACCACCAGAATGAGTGTGCCTCTTTTTAAAAATACAATGGTATTCTTAACTGAATGTCCTATTGTCACGGTCCAGTTACCTTGATTGCAATCTTATGCTCAGTGCAGCCATCCCGATTAGTGTGAGTCTGTATTACTGGGGCCTGTATTGAGGACCCCTCAGAGGAGTCTGTTGGAAATTAGGTTGCTAGTTGAGGGGGGTGACACCCTACCTAAGCGTTACTTGTGTGAACTCCCATTTCAGACATTTGAAAGAAATTGAAATGTACCATACAGAAACAATCACTATGATGAAAAATCACACAGAAAATTGGTTCAGTTGTCGACGTTTCGGTCTACAAGCTGGATGAATCCGCTAGACCATCTTCAGGACAGTGATTCCATATGATGAATGACCCTAATGAAAAGATGTGTGAACGGCTATGAAAATTCATTATTGAATGGCGTCTCGTCTGTAGAGTTCGATTCAGAGGTACTGGATTCAATGGAGGCTGACTGTCGCGCAGCGGTTAATCTCACAGAGCAGTGCCGGTTCCTTTGCCTTTGACTGGCCACGAAGTTACCGATAGAATTACGATCGAATCAGTGTCTGGGGACCATTGTATGAGCAACGGCCCTCCATTAGATCCCTTGCCTCTTTTGGATCTTTTATTGCTTTTGTGATCTAAGTCTACAATGATTCTTTGGGGTGTCCTCTCTGATTATGGCTAATGTCTGTCCAGGCCCTGCACTAAACCTTCTGTCGATGGTCAACATGTTGGGGTGGGCTAACCCTCTGTAGGCACCAACCGCAATTGCACACTGCCTTTGCCTGTATAAAGCAGGGGTTGGTTGCAGGACCTTGTTTCTGGCCGTGCACACAAGCCTCTGTCAATCAATCAATCAATCAATAAGGAAATTGTAAGTGCACTACTCACCCGTGAGTGTCTCAAGGCACGGGGGTCCGCAGATCTGTTTAGCTGAAGAGCCAGGTCTTGATGGTCTTCCTGAAGGTGTTCAGGGAGGGGGCGCGTCTGATGTCTGCTGGTATCTCGTTCCTGATCTTGGCTGCAATGTGAGAGACCATCCCCCATTCCACATGGCACTGTTCCCAATGCTGTGTGGGTTGCCAACCCTCCACTGGTGGTCAACGCCATCTGTTCACAACCTTTTACCATGTGCAGCACAGAGTGGCCCTAGGAGTTGGTCTCTTGCTGATGCTATAGTTAGGTGTTGAAGAGAGATAAAAATTAATGTTTGGAAAACAAGAAACACTGAAATTAACTAATTACAGTTTGCTGAGCTAACTAGGACGTGCACTCCTGCCTGCACAGCTTATATACTACATTACTACACACTACACACATTACGTTACCCATTACATGTTAAATTACATAATTGTTGACATCACTGATTACATCATCCAGTAACTGTGACAGTGTCCAATGAGGTTTGAGAATTTGAAGTAATTCAACATGCTAAATCTGTGGGCAAATTTCAATCACCAATCACATGGACATACCCGTTGACCATATGCTGGACACATAGCATATCAGTCATCACCCTCATTTGGTGGATGTTACCCTCTTTATTACTGGCATTCTCCAAATAAACAAATAAAACGCCTCTACAGGCTTTAATATGGTCACATGTTAAATTACATAATTGTTGACATCACTGATTACATCAATTCAATTCAATTCAATTCAATTAAAAAAAGACTTTATTTCGGTCAAAATGACCTAAAAAGTACAACACACAGCAAACATTTTACGTCTAAAATTGCATCATGCTGTCAGTCATGATTACAATAAAAAAATAAAAACAATGGTAATTGTACACACATTTTCATATTTAGAATACATTGGATTTTGGGATATAAGATTAGGCAAAGCTTACACAATTAATTTCGAAAAGTGCGTAGTGCAATAAATACATAAATTAGCTAGAAAAAACATGTATAAAAAAAAGCAAAAGCTCTTGAATTTAAAACTATACATGAAATACAAAATAATTAGGGAGTTTACTGTACTATCACAATTGCTACAAGGCAATCGATGCAAGATCGCAGGTAAACCCTTCTAGTGCACCACATTGAAAACAGGAAACCTGCAACCGAATATACTATTGGGATGCTAGAATCAGATTTCAATATCCTAAATACTTCGAGACAGCGTCTATTGCCAAGATTCCTACAAATCTGGACCAACCAACGTCTCCTTGCCTTCTGATAGCCTAGACAGCTAAAAAAAACATGGAACTCAGTTTCCTAAGGGTGGTCACTTGCCGGGCACTGAATCATTTGCTGGTCTCTCCACTTAGATGTAAAGCAGCGAAGTGGAAGCACCCCATATCTATATTGTAAATAGAGCTTCTTAGCCGCTGGTGGAATTATGAGATCTATTGCCGGCTCAAAGCAAGGAAAATCTTTTATTTCTAGAAAACCACTAGTGAGTTTCCCAGTCCCGGAAAAGGTATGAAGTTGAGTCAGTCTGTACTCTTTATAACATGCCTTCATGTAATCCTTAAATATTAGCAAACAGGCTGACTCAGGTTCCGACCAACAATCCCCTAAACCCATGCTAGTTAGCAGAGATTTAATGTGGTCAAACCACTGTACCCTCAATACCTCTAGTAATTCCTCCCTGTAGGATATGAGTTCGGGGGAGGTCCACAGGCGACGCCAATACATTATAGGCTTGAGACTCGCTACTTCAGCTATTGGAATTATACCCGTATCAAGACGTAGCAGGACCAACGGGGTGCTACGTGGTAGTCTAAATAACTGTCTTAAGTATTGGTTCTCCACCTATGCTAGTTTTTTCAAATTTAGGTGGCCCCATAGCTCTGCGCCATATAGAGACCCACCTCTCGCCTGAGCCCTATAGATTTCTATTGCTGGACTGACAATTCTTTTGCTAGACTTATTAAAGACCTTCATGATGCCACCTGAAGATTGTGCTAATTTTAGTGTGGATTTTGTGATATGCGCCCCCCTTTCCATAGACTCGGAGATTGTAATGCCTAAATACACGAAGGATGACACTCTCTCAAGGGGTTTACCATTTAAAGACGGGTTAGGGCGTGTACTTTTTGGGCAATTAAATGCCATAAATTTGGTTTTCTGTAGGTTTATTTCTAGGCCTCTATCTCTACAGAACATCTCAAATTTATCCAAAACCCTTTGTATTCCCATAGGCGATTTGTCTACCAATAGGGTATCATCGGCAAACATCATTGCCGAGATTCTACGGGAGGCTAACTTGGGGGCATCAAGGTCTTTTTCTGCAAGCAATACGTCAATCAGGCCATTAATATAGAGGCTAAATAAAGTTGGCGCAAGCACGCACCCCTGGCGTACACCACGGTTAATCGGTATAGGGGCTGTGAGATTACCGTCCTTACCATACCTAATTTGCGCATAATTGCATTCATGTAAACGTTTAAAAAGTCGAATTAAAACTAACCATAATTTCTCCCTAGGTTCTAAATCAAATGCAGATCTCAAATCTACAAAAATTAAGAAGAGACTACACCCCTGCATGCTTACAGTCTTCCAGTACAACAATTGTAGTCTTAGTACTTGGTCCAGGGTCGACAACTTTTCCCTCAACCCGGCCTGGAGGGCAGACAGGACCTTCCTCTCTTCCATCCACGACTGCAATCTAAGGAGTAAGACTCGCGCAAAAACTTTCTGAGAAATGTCTATTAAACTTATAGGTCTACAGTTAGTTAGGAGGAGTGGGGAGTCCTTTTTAAAAATCGGAATTATTTCCGCACCAAGCCAGCTTGGGGGAATCTTCATACCTTGCATAATTGAATTAAAAAGCATCCAAAGATATGGAGCCCAAATAGCAGGTTCACTCTTAAAGAGGTCTCCAGGTATCTTGTCCAAACCTGGAGCTTTGCCCGGAGCTATTCTTGCTAGTGCGACCTTTATTTCTTTTATGCTTCTGCTCAGGCCCACATCTCCATCAGTCAAGGGCATTAAATCCCAATTAACTGCAGGACAAATGACTGATGGGTCACAACCATAAACAGATTCATCGCGGGGCAATTGCTCCTTAGCATACAGGGTTTCGAAGTGCTCCCGCCAAACCTGTTTGTCTAGGTTTGATTCAACCGCACTTCGGGGGGTGGTTGTACCAGAATTAGCAAGTCCCCATAATATCCTCATGTCTCTGTCCCCTAAAGCAGTTTTCATGGTGGCCCAATTTTCTTCTTCCCACCTTTGCTTAGCTTCTTGTGTAACTGCTTTATAATTTGCTCTTGCCGACTGTATTGAGAGGCGATCTTTGGCTTTAATAGATATTACTAGTGCCTTTTTAGCCTGACGGCAAGAAGTATTGTACCAAGGGTGGGGGGGCAACTTATCCTGTTTCAAGATTTTATTTGGATAAAAAAAATCAAAAGTGACTTTTCCTAATTTGACATGATTCAATTGGGCCTGCTGTAAATCTATACCCTCCTTACTAAGGCTACATAAATTGGACACAGCTATAAAAACCGGTAACAAGGCATCATATAAGCTGGCCAATCTGTCTTCGGATTGGCTAAAATTTGACCATTTCACTCTCTTCCTGCAATTCGAAACCACCACCCAAAAGGGTTATCTGTAACTAACAGACTACCCATATTCAATGCTTTAAGTTCCACAACTAGTGCAGAATGGTCACTATCTAAACGTGGGATTATCTTAAAATCCATCATCCTATCCCAGAAATGTGAGTTAATAAAAAAATAGTCTAATATAGACCCACGATTTTTGCTGTGGAATGTATAACCATTCGATGATTTGGATAGGGATCTCCCATTGCAAGCTCGGAGGGAGTGTCTCAAAGTGAGACAACTCATCTGAATCACTAGTGGGGACCATTTTTTGACTTTTGGACATCCTGACTCTGGGATTTTCAAAAAGTGGTCCTCATCAAATAAGCTATCAGGAGGTAACCCCTCTAGCAGCTCAAACTGACAATTGAAGTCCCCACCTACTATAATCATCTGATTAGTGTCTATAGAACCTAGGAAAGTAGTTAACTCTTCCACTGTATTGGATTCATTGCCATTAGAAGCGGGTCCTGGATATACATTTATTAAGACAACAGGGGGCTTTGAAGGAAACCGTAACAAGACGCTTAAAATGTCACTTGACCCTGTATCGATTTGAACCGCTGTACACCCCAGATGAGATACCACCCAGGTTGTAAGGCCCCCGGATGGTCTCCCTATTCCCCCCGAGGTTGCTGGAATACTAAAACTAGCATAGCCTAATTTGGACACCTATCTTCTTGCCCAGGTTTCTTGGAACATGCAGATTTCAAAATAATCAATAAAAGTTCCCAATTCGGGGTCATCTAGTTTACTATTTAAACCTGCGATATTCCAAGACAAAACCCTTGTTGCCTGGGTATTCAATAAGTTCTTATTTGGGGGCACCAATATTGGCTGATTTAGAGAGACATTTTTAATCCAGTAGCATCGGGGGGCTTTGGCTCTAGATCCAATATTTGTTCAGAGTTTTTGGAATGGTTAAACCCAGAGAGAGGGTGGTTTAGATTTCGGGAGCCGCTAATGCTCCCTAGCCAATCCGTCCTCAAACTCACAATTTGGCCCTATAGGGCTACCCTGACTCTCTAGGTCTAATGTTATTGAGGCTATTCCCTCATTATTAATTGTATTAGGTCCCTTCAGTTAGTCCACTCCCTCAAGGGGACTGAACCTATTACCAGTTGGAATATTAAAAATTGGGAGATTATGCAGCAGCTGGCCTGGGTTTGGAAATGCCGCTCTTTTAGGAGGAAATCTCCTTCTCAACTGATGGGAATAATCTTGCTGGTAAGGCCTTGTTGGGGGATAGAAATATCCTAAAGGGAGTAAAATAATACTTACAACAAACAAATGATGGACGGAATGCTGACAATGCAGTCATCAGCCAGGATAGCTTGACTCCAGTGGCGTAGTGAGCACGGGTCCCACGTCCATCATTTCCTTTGGTTTTTGCTTTGTTCGCCATAAGTTGGCAGGGTATGCTCAGACGTGAGTCCCTTGCTCACTTTGCCACTGGATTCAAGCAAGCCTGGCTGAAGACGGCTGAAATGCCAGAAACCGGTCCTAGGAAGCTTGTTTCCGGTCCAGGGAAGACATGGCTTGGCAGTTCGGGCTGAACTGTTCCCATGAGGCACAGGGTCAGACTGATTTGCATATGGCCATGTCTGAACTGGGGTGGCAGAGTGGGCTAAAGAACGGTGATGGATTAAACCCAGATCAGTTGACTGGGGGTGAGTGCTTGCAATGTTCAACACTCCGTCCATCATTTCCTTTGGTTTTTGCTTTGTTCGCCATAAGTTGGCAGGGTATGCTCAGACGTGAGTCCCTTGCTCACTTTGCCACTGGATTCAAGCAAGCCTGGCTGAAGACGGCTGAAATGCCAGAAACCGGTTCTAGGAAGCTTGTTTCTGGTCCAGGGAAGACATGGCTTGGCAGTTCGGGCTGGACTGTTCCCATGAGGCACAGGGTCAGACTGATTTTCATATGGCCATGGCTGAACTGGGGTGGCAGAGTGGGCTAAAGAACGGTGATGGATTAAACCCAGATCAGTTGACTGGGGGTGAGTGCTTGCAATGTTCAACACTCCGTCCATCATTTCCTTTGGTTTTTGCTTTGTTCGCCATAAGTTGGCAGGGTATGCTCAGACGTGAGTCCCTTGCTCACTTTGCCACTGGATTCAAGCAAGCCTGGCTGAAGACGGCTGAAATGCCAGAAACCGGTCCTAGGAAGCTTGTTTCCGGTCCAGGGAAGACATGGCTTGGCAGTTCGGGCTGGACTGTTCCCATGAGGCACAGGGTCAGACTGATTTGCATATGGCCATGTCTGAACTGGGGTGGCAGAGTGGGCTAAAGAACGGTGATGGATTAAACCCAGATCAGTTGACTGGGGGTGAGTGCTTGCAATGTTCAACACTCCGTCCATCATTTCCTTTGGTTTTTGCTTTGTTCGCCATAAGTTGGCAGGGTATGCTCAGACGTGAGTCCCTTGCTCACTTTGCCACTGGATTCAAGCAAGCCTGGCTGAAGACGGCTGAAATGCCAGAAACCGGTCCTAGGAAGCTTGTTTCCGGTCCAGGGAAGACATGGCTTGGCAGTTCGGGCTGGACTGTTCCCATGAGGCACAGGGTCAGACTGATTTGCATATGGCCATGTCTGAACTGGGGTGGCAGAGTGGGCTTAAGAACGGTGATGGATTAAACCCAGATCAGTTGACTGGGGGTGAGTGCTTGCAATGTTCAACACTCCGTCCATCATTTCCTTTGGTTTTTGCTTTGTTCGCCATAAGTTGGCAGGGTATGCTCAGACGTGAGTACCTTGCTCACTTTGCCACTGGATTCAAGCAAGCCTGGCTGAAGACGGCTGAAATGCCAGAAACCGGTCCTAGGAAGCTTGTTTCCGGTCCAGGGAAGACATGGCTTGGCAGTTCGGGCTGAACTGTTCCCATGAGGCACAGGGTCAGACTGATTTGCATATGGCCATGTCTGAACTGGGGTGGCAGAGTGGGCTAAAGAACGGTGATGGATTAAACCCAGATCAGTTGACTGGGGGTGAGTGCTTGCAATGTTCAACACTCCGTCCATCATTTCCTTTGGTTTTTAGTAAAATAATACTCCCCCTGTCCCTCCCATATTCTGTTGCTAAAATTTGTTCAATAATACTTGGGTTTCTAAAATTAATTACTACGCAATCCCCATAAATATCCTTGTGGTGCTCGCCTATCCATCCTACCCTTCTTGTAGTTAATATCTCATGGGTGTTCTCATAACCAAAATCACTATGATTTGCTAACCAATGAATGGTTTTGTGTTTTAGCTATTGATCTGTTTCTATTAATCCCTTTCTTAATTCTGGAGCCCCTGCAAGTACCAATACGTATGGGGCAGACTCCGGCGGTAGATTTATAATTGGGGGGGCAGTATGTTTGATTTTTTCTATCTAGATCGTTACAGTCCTGATTTGGGGGGATATCAATTGTCCCCCGCCTGGGGATGTTCTCCAGTGTCCTTCTCCCTGCCAACCGAGGGCGGTCCTGATGCGCCAAATTTGTAGTCACTAGGCATTGCCCCGCAGAGATATAATGTTTCCCCTTATCGTTCAAGGATTTTTCTTGTGTTATCGAATTACAAGGTTCTTTTGTAATTATGGGGGGCCCAATTTGCACGTTGCTCATAGAGGCCTGAGCACACGGCATTCTAACTATATTAGTTATATCTTTAGACGTCTCTTTATTTTTTGCCCATCCGTTCCACGTTAATGACAGCCCATCTAACATTGCCAATACAGGAATTAATTCTTCTTTAATGATAGTTCTTATTTGCTGCTGGAGATTCGTCACCAGCAGTGAAACCCACATGGGCTGGTCATTAATGGATTCTGACCTAGCCTCAGTGTGATTCACACCCTGGTTGCCCTTTTCCATGTCCACTTCCTACCCCTTTTTCCTTCTTATAGGTGGTTTAACATTATGTTTTATTTTTTCTTTGCATTTTCTACCAGGGCACCGAGGGGTAACATCCCTAGAGAGTTCCAGGGTCTGTGGCTCCTCGGTTATAGATTGGTCTTTGGTGGACTCTAAGCCTGTTGCCCTTATGTCAATTAACGAGTCGCAAACTCGCGGGCTCGGCTCTAAATTTGGGGTAATCGATAGGCGCCGCTCTGTACGCTCTATTTCTGTGGCCACTGCTCTCAATGCTTTCTCTAGCATTCTGTCTATAGATGTAGGTTTAGAATTACTTTTTGGGGGAGCAAGATTTTGTTGCTTCACAGTACAAGCCCGCTTCCCCATCTTAATTATGCACTTGATTACTGAGGAGCGAGGGATAAAAGGAGCCGAAAGTATGCGGTTACAATCCCAGGGTACAACAGAATCACAAAATGATTAAACTATAAACACATTTATATCACTAGTATTGTAACATAACTCTATTTCAATGTCTGTACATGACCAATTATTGTTAAAAATCAGCAGTACCTCATAGTCCAATCAATATCTGTAGATGTTAGGGATGTTGCCCAGCCCAGCCTCCTCCGGCCTCTGACGCCCTGAGACGGTCCCGCCCTTGTCCCGGGCTTCTCCTGGCACAACCCGCAACGCGGGAGCTCCCAGGTGTTTTTATGCGCCACCAGGTGCTGGAGCAATGTAGGCAGCGTCCTGGCCGCAGATGATGGCGGGAATTGTAGTCCCCGGGTAGGCGGCAGCAGCAACACAGGTGGCCCGATACTCAGGGCGGGAGGTCAGCGTTTGTGGCGGCAGCAAGTCAGCGCCTGCGGCGGCAGCAACTGTTGGTGGTGAGTATCCCCTGCTCAGATTAAAGTCCCCCGCTTCACCGGAGCTCCCAGGTGTTTTTATGTGCCACCGGGCGCTGGAGCGACATAGGCGGCGTCCTGGCCACAGATGATGGCGGGAATTGTAGTCCCCGGGTAGGCGGCAGCAGCAACACAGGTGGCCCGATACTCAGGGCGGGAGGTTAGCGTTTGCGGCAGCAGCAAGTCAGCGCCTGCGGCGGCAGCAACTGTTGGTGGTGAGTATCCCCTGCTCAGATTAAAGTCCCCCCATCATCCACTAACTGTGACAGTGTCCAATGAGGTTTGAGAATTTGAAGTAATTCAACATGCCAAATCTGTGGCCAAATTTCAATCACCAATCACATGGACATACCTGTTGACCATATGCTGGACACATAGCATATCAGCCATCACCCTCATTTGGTGGATGTTACCCTCTTTATTACTGGCATTCTCCAACTAAACAAATAAAACGCCTCTACAGGCTTTAATATGGTCACCTCCTTTTCAAACTTTGCCCTCAGTAAAAGAATTTATACTCTATTAATATTAAAGCGATACCATCTTAAAGACATCTGCATCCGTCCACACCTGGCCCTGCCCAGCACCAGGAACCTTCATCCTCCAGCCACTCTCAGATACTCCTCATCAGAACTCCAAGCCCTGGAGCAACAACTGCTCCTTCGTATCTCCTCCATCAACTGCATGGCCGTTCACTTGCCACCGCTGTCTCTTCACCTGCAACTCAGGAACTCCCACCCTCAAGGAAAGCAACACCACTTCCCCTTCACTGACTACGACTGCCCCAGAACAAGTCTGATGCCTTCTGCTCAACACCCGATCTCTCTGCAAACACGCCAACGAAGTCTGGGACACCAACTCCAAACTTGCCGCATACGCGATTTTCATCACAAAGGCCTGGCTCAACCCCTCCTCTGCCCCCGACATCACCAGCACAACACCCAAAGGATACAAGATGAAACAGAGACCGCACCAACAAACACAGAGGAGGCATCAACATCATCCACAAAGAAATGGTCTGCGGCACCACCCAAGACGATACCACTCCGATCATGGAACATCTCTATTTAAAACTACACACCGACGACAGAAAGACCATTACAGACACCCATGCCTATAGACCCCCAGGACCACGCACCAGCTTCTGCGACGCCAGCACCAACTTCATCGCCCCACTAGCCATCAAATCCAGATGCTACATCTTCCTCAGAGACCTCAACTTTCACCTGTACGACCCCACAGACACTAATTCTGCCAACCTCCTGGAATGCATGGGCAGCATCGGCCTCACCGAGCTGGTCACTGAACCCACACACAGGGTAAGACACACACTGGACCCGATTTTCACAGCCAGTGACAGAGTCAAATACAGCCATACCACAGAACTCACCTGGACGAACCACTCCATCAACCATTTTCCCACTTCAGGGTTACCAAGCACTGCCACAAGTACACCAGTACCCCCAACACCCCCTTCTGCAGCTGGAGCAAGGTGACACGGACCCAATGGATAGACACCCTTAACACCATCTAGTCAGACCCAGCAACCGACCTGGAACAAGCAGTCCAGAACTTCACCATCTGGAATAACCAACTCCACCAACCAAGTTGCCCCCATCAAACAAGCCAAGACCGATAGACCCGAAGTGAGCTGGTACATTCTAGAACTCAGGACAATGAAACACAGCTGCAAACTGAAGAGAAGATGTGGCTTAAGGGCTCGAGTGGCTGACTTTAAAGCTGGGGAACCAGGTTCGAGTCTGGCAGGAGGCTTAAGCATCCTGTGATTCTGGGGAAATCACTTAATCTCCCTGTGCCTAAAATGAATGTGTCCAACTGTAATGCAACTGGTGCTCATGTAAAGTACTCTGATACCTTCAGGTCGAGGTCGAGCTATAAACACTGCACAAACAAAAAAATATATAAGGTGGGGCACCAGCAGAGACACCACAGGCCAAGCCACCTTCAAGTCATCCCTCAACAAATACCATCAACAACTCAAAGATGCAAAAAAAGAGGCCCTGTCAAACTGCATTGAAGCATGTACCAACCATACCAAGGAACTATTCAGCATCATCAGAGAGTTCTCCTGACCTATGGCAACCAAGAATACAATCCCTCCCTCACAGGATCTCTGCAACACTCTAGCAGACCACTTCCATACAAGATATCCACCATCCACAAGAACTTTGAGCCCCAACCAACTGACCTCCACATCCTCCTCACTCCAACAGAAGCCTCCCTCGATCAGCCGCTCACCAAATGGGAACAGCTCTCCACACAGAACACCACAGCCATCATGAACTACAAACACTCTAGAGACCCCTGCCCCCCCAACTGTTCAACCTCGGAGGCAAGGTTATCAGCCCCCCCAACTCACCCCCATCTTCAACACATCCACCGCCACAGCCACCCTTCTCAACACATGGAAGCACGCAGAAATCAGACCTCTCATCAAGAAACTATCCACCAACCCCAGCGAACTCCAGAACTATTGTCCCATCTCGCTGCTCCCTTTCCCTGACAAAGTTCTTGAGAATCCCATCAATCAGCAGCTTACCGAATACCTGGAGTGAAATAACCTGTTTGATGTTTCCCAATCCAGGTTCCACACCAACCACAGTACCAAAACTGCCCTGATTGCCACCACTGATGACATCTGCACCCTCCTTGAAGGAGGAAATCAGCACCCCTGATCCTCATCCACCTCTCTGCAGCGTTCAACACCGTATCACACCACATACTCATCAAGAGACTGCACCACATTGGGATCTAGAGAGACACCCTCAGATGGATCGCATTGTTCCTCACGGTACGAACTCAGAAAATCTGCCTACCTCTCTTTCCCTGGGAACCAAGAGGTCCATCTGTTGCGTCCCTCAAGGTTTATCACTCAGCCCCACCCTCTTCAACACCTACATGACACCACTAGCGGACATTGTCAAAACTTACAGCTGCAACCTCATATCCTACGCAGATGACACCAAGCTCATCCTCTCCCTCTCAGCAGACCCCACCACCACAAACACCAACTTCCACAACCGCATGAAGAGCATCTCCGACTGGATGAAGACCAACTGCCTGAAGCTCAACACTGACAAGACCGAAGTGGTGATCTTTGGAAACAACTCCAGCCCTTGGAACGACACCTGGTCGCCCATGGAACTTGGACCCACACCAACAGGCCACGCCCACAACCTTGTTATCATCATGTACAGCAAGCTCACCATGAAGCGACAGGACAACATAGTCTCCTCCATCTGCATCCACACCCTTCGCATGCTCTGAAGAATCTTCAAATGGCTCCCCATCAGCGCAAGGAAAACAATCACTCAAGCCCTTGTCACCAACTGACTGTACTACAGCAACGCACTGTATGGAGGAACCACCACCAAACCCATGAAGAGATTACAGACAATACTGAACTCAGCAGCCAGACTCATCCTAAACCTGCCCAAATGGACCCACATCACCACACACTTTAGGAACCTCCACTGGCTCCCCGTCCAGAAAAGATGTAAATTCAAGATATTGACACTTGCCTACAAAACCCTCCATGACCTAAGAGCAGCATACATCAACCACCGCCCTCAGGAGACCTCTGCTCCACACCACTGCCCTCACCCTATCACAGACACTGCGTAACTTCCGAAGCCACAGCGGTCCCTCTTCTAGCTCGCTACCAACTCTTGGAATGTTCTTCCCCTCTATCTTCGGACTTCACCCTCGCTGGTGAAATTTATGAAGAGACTAAAGACCTGGCTTTTTGTCTGAGCCCTGCACATGGATACCTTCATGGTTGATTAGTAGCGCTATACAAATACTGTTTGATTGATTTATTGATTGACACCTTCTGTCTAGCCATATGGACAACCCTCCATACTCACACAACACACATTCCTGAGATGGGTACAATTGCACAAAACTTTAAAGCCATTTTTGCAACCCCAGTGTGAGATAAACCATCTCTAAGTAGGACACCCATATGTTCTACAATATCTTTTTTGCTTTTGAATGTTAGTTTCATTTAATTTCAACACCTAAATATGTCACTGTAACCTTTGGTGTTTTGAACAAATGTACGTTTTTTATTAATGTAAGCTAAGACCTTGCTACCGTACCTTACTACAACGTCACTTTAACCTTTGATATTTTGCAGTATGTTTCTAGAGCTGTTAAAAATGGGATTTTTGGTAGGCTAGGGCATGGGCTCAAGCCAGGCAGAAACCACCACTCTAATCAGGATAAGGGAGTTACACTCCTAAAATAACCCCTGCTCACCCCCTTGGTAGCTTGGCACGAGCAGGTTTATATTACAGGCAACGTGTAAAGCATTTGTACATAACCAACACTAATACAGTGTAAGCACTACAAAAGGACACCACACCAGTTTAGAAAAATATCCAATATTTTTATATACTTAAGACAAGACCAAAAACAATAGAAAACCACAATACAGTACATAAAAATCTTCATTTATCAAAATAACTTTGAAAAACAGTTCCTTGAAGTCGATAGCTCCGTCCGGGGCTATCACGGCATTGTGAACAAACAAATCCAAACAGTTCTGGCTGACCACGGTGCAGCGGGCCAGCTACGGTGTTGGGAAGACCCACAAACAGTACCTGTCGGTGACGTCTTGTTGAGCTCCCAAAAGCACGGAGTCCGCAGGCGTCGGTTCCAGAGGTCGGTGCAGGAGTCGTTGGGGCCCTCGAAATCACACGCGATGCAGCTCAAACTTCTCTCTGTTGAAGTCAGGAGCGCTGGCGTCGGCAGGCGTCGGGTGCTGCAGGGCGAAGTGCAGTACACTCAGGTCGCGTTGCGAGCAGCGGCTTGGTGGCGGCTTTAGATGGTGGCGTCGGTGAGACCAGGGTCGCGGTCGAAGTGAATGCGGTGCTCGTCGCTGTGCTGGCAGGTCTCGGTGCAAGCAGTGGCGTCGCCGTTGCTGGAGTGCTGTCGTCTGGAGTCGATGGTGCCGGCGTTGGTAGGCCAAGGCTGCGGTGCGGGATGAGGGCGGTGCATCGTGTAACTTTACGAGCGGTGCCCTCGAACCACGGTGCAAGCAGCAGCGTTGATTTTAGAGTGGAGTGGCGTCATCGGGGGGGCCAAGGCGTCGTCGTGAAGTGAGGTGGTGCGGAGTGCAGTGCCCATAGGTCGCGGTGGAAGCAGCGGCTCAGTGGCAGCATCAGCAGGCGGCGTCAGTGAGACCAAGGTCGAGGTCCGGCGGTGCCCTCTGCGTTGCCTTCAGGACACGAAGTCGGTAGCAGCGTCAGGTTGCTTTTTCCTCTGTTGCAGCACAAAACACACAGTCCCCAGTGCTGAAGGCAGAAGAGCTTGAAGTCTTTGCTGTTCCTGAGACTTCTTGAACAGGAGGTAAGCTCTACCTCAAGCCCTTGGAGAAACTCACAAAAGTAGATTGCAGAAAGTTCAGTCCAGTCCATTCACTGCCTAAGACAGAAGCAGCCACTGCAGGCCAACACAGCAAAGCACACAGCAAAGTGGTAGTTCTTCCTCACAGCTTCTCCAGATCTTCTTCTTGGCCATCATCTTGATGCAAAAGAGTTCTGAAAGTCAGGTGTCTGGGCCCCAATATTTATATCCCACAATCCTTTGATCTCTTAGGCAGAGAGTATCTGTGCCCAGCCAGAACCAGTTTTGCCTTCTCTGGTGTGACTTCCTGGCAGGAGGTGGAGATGGCATGGTCAGAGGCAGACCAGGCCCTTTGAGGTGCAAGGAAATCTCCTCCCCCTTCCCCAATTGCAGTCCAGGTCTATTCAGCCCTTTCCTGACCCACCTAGACAATCTGGAGCCACTCCTGCTCCCCAGCCTTCTGTCATTCAAAGCCCAGACAGGCAATCCACATTCCAGCAGAGGCACACAGGATGACTGAGCAAGAAAATACCTACTTCTAAAAGTGGTAACACAGAATGGAAAAATCACCTTCACTAAAAGATGCATCTTAGAATTCTGAGTTCAGGCATACTAAACTTTATTTTCCTACCTAATTCCCCTGGCCAGTTATGTTTATAAGATGTCATAAACAAACTCCCCACTCTGTCCTATGGGGAATAAGTAGCCTTGCAATAGCGAAAAACGAAATTGGCTGTAATTCACTTTCAGGACATGCCACACACACCAGGGCATGTCCTACCTTTGACATACCCTGCGCCCGGCACACAGGGGTACCTTGGGCCTACCTTAGGGGTGGCTGACATGTAAGAAAAGGGAAGGTGAGGGACTGGCAAGTGTGTGAACTGGCCTAGTCAACATGGCAGTTACAAACTGCACGCAGACTCCGCAATGGCGGGTCTGAGTTACCTTTTCAGGGCTACTCACATGAGTGGCACAATCAGTGCTGCAGGCCGACTAGTAGCATTTGATTCACAGGCCCTGGCACACTCAGTGCACTTTACTAGGGACTTACAAGTAAATCAGATATCCAATCATGGAAACACCAATCCATAACACAATTTACCACAGAAGCACTTGCACTTCACCACTGATCAGCAGTGAGAAAAGTGCACAGAAACACTACACCAGCAAGAACAGAGTCAAAACCGGGAGGTCAGAAAGCAAAAACTCAGGGGAAACAAGCCAAAAGTTGTCAAGTCTAACAGGAGCTTTTTGATCTTATTCAAAATTAAGAATATGTCACACCTCTCAGACAAGCTGTAGCCAACTTTGGCTGTGCAGGGGAGGGGGTTAGCCATAGGGCCTGCACACAAAACCAAAGTGGGTGGCCTACCCAAATCCAAACCCTTGAAAACAATGAACAGCATTGTCTACAAATGTGTAAATTAGCTTTGTGCAGAGGTATTTAATGTTTTTTTTTATTATTTTTGTTATTTTTTTGGGGGGTGGTCAGACTTTTCTTTAACAGTATTTGTTAGAAATGGCCATCTTCTGCCATGCATTCTCCAAGATTTTTGTCTTCTTTTGCTGAACCTGTTTGTGCTGCCCTTACTCTATGCACCTTACTCTTGTGTGTATGCTCTATCCTGTAAGCACGGTAACAACTGGAATATAACTAAGTGGCACTTTTAATTTACTTATAGATCCCTAGTATGTGGTACTACAGGTACCCAGGCCCTGTAAGTGAAATGCTACAGGAGGGTTGCAGCACTCATCGTGCTACCCACTAATGTATCCATGCCAGCCTATGTAGCCTGGGTATGCATTTTTCCCACGAGGCAAACCTAACCTTCTGCCAGGCCTCCAACCTCCTTTTCTATACTTATGTCACCTTCCTCATCAGTATGGCCTGGGCAGCTGTGCCTTGCCACTTCCTGAGCTTCAAGGATGCTTACCTTGTCAGATGAAGCTTAAATCTAAGCTTGCCTCCCATTTGTCTTTCTAGTCAGGCAGGCACCAAATCTGGTGGCAGTAGAGCAGCTGACCAGAACTGGTTTAGGAGTGGACAAAGGTTTGTCATCTACCCAAAGACTGGTACTGGTCATAAACGTGGACCCCAAAGATCTCTCCTCTGAACACACCTGGACCTGGAAGAATTAGAAGGACTGCTCTGATGTATGTGGAACCTAAAGAAGACTGATCCTGCTTACTTAATCTAGGACCCCAGAAGTGACTTCAAATCAAGAGTCAGATGGCTGACATCCTGTTTGAATTACAGGGACATAACAAGCTTTCAGAGGCACTTTCCCTGCAAATGCCCAGCTGAACACTACAAACTGGACCTGCCCTGGACCCTACTGCTGGCTTCTGTTGGAGTGAGTCCTAAACCCAAAATCGTGCCCCCCAGGACATGAACCCTCCTGCACACACTGTAAGACCGTTTTGCCACCTTTCTGCCAGCAAACAGTTGGAGATCAGGACCACCATTGAAGATGCAGCTGTTAAATCGTTAGTTGGCCTCAGCTTGCTGGTTTGCCCTTCAAAAGGAGATCTAACTTCCAAAAACTTTCTAAGTCTGAACATAGAGAGTGCCAATGCCAAACAGCAACCCGTCAACATTGAGACCTTCTTGAACACAGCCTTCGAGCTTCGCCCACTTGGAGCCTTTCTGTTTCTTGCAAGGACCTCACCGGTACCACTGTCTTCAGCAATACGTCTTTGTCATGCCCTGCTTCAAATCTAGCTTGTGGCTTGTCATGCTGGGATGAACCTTATCCCGGTATTGAACCTGTGGTAAACCTTAACTTTTGACTTTAACCAGTCTAATGCGACCAGATAACTGCATTTGGCACAATGCGCTTTTAGGCGCTATTTAAAAAAATATATATATATTCATACCTCCAGTTCTAGTTATAGGATTTTTGTTGTTTTGGTGTAATTTAATGTATTAATATATTCTTTATTTTTCTAAATTGGTTTGGAATTTTGAGTGCTGCATAAATACTTAACACATTGCATCTAAATTAAGCTTGACTGCCTTAAGCCAAGCTACTAGAGTCAAGCACAGGTTTATCTAGTGACTTTAGTGATTCGAAAAGGATCATGATTATTATTTGAGGTGTGGGTTCTCACTACCTTCAACTAATAATTTCTAACAGTAATGTTAAACTTTTTTGCCTTTTTTTTTATTTTTCTTCTTTTTATGAAAGAAAGTGACTTTATATTGTAATGTGTTTCTCTATCTCTTTTTTATGTACATTGTTTTGGGATGGCCCTTTTCCAGCATTTTACCAAAAACACAGCTGTTTGTTTTGCCCAAGCACATTTTTGTAGTGTTTTGTGAAATATTGCATGTTTTTGTTCTCTTAGTATTTTTGCTGTTTGATCTCTCTGGTACTTAGAGTATGTGATTTCTTTGGGATGCATAGATGTCAGAGGTGTCCACATCCCCGACATTCCCACTGAATACAGTCCAGACTGACGTCTGCCCAGCTTTTGGTGGCAAACGGTACAGGTGACACTATGGGCGGTTACTTTTTTTCGCATTATTTTTTTTCTCAGCAAGTAAACAGAAAAACTTCCACACTTGTAAGTCTTTTTCAGGCTTAGTGGTAGATGGTGCAGTGGAAGTTGTCACTACAAGTATTCCTCATCCAAGGTGTCTGGAGTAGGACTTGGTTTAATGGTTGCAGTACCTGATGCCTGGTTTTTCCAGTTTCTTTATATGACATGATGGTTTCAGATTGCCTCTGACAAAACCAGTTTATCTGAATTAGCAATGTGAAATGCTTTTCAAAAAATGTGTTTCAGATTGGTTTTATTGCCACTGGGTAAGTTTTTTACAACTCGTTATCTTGTAGGCAAACAGTTGGTTGCTTTATTTTTTTTTTTAACCTAGTAGGTCTTGCGGGCCCATAGAGACATTTGTATGTCACTGGAAACGTGTCTGGGTTTTTCTACCTGGTTCAGGTCTTGCAGGACTAAGAAAATACTCTTAACAAAAAAGGAGATTGGTAGGAAGGGCCCTTTTTCTTTGAAGTATGAACAATAACATCTTAAATAATAATAATAATAATAATAATAATAATAATAATAATGCTGATATTTGAAATTGCTTAAATAATTATCCACATTTTTCAATTCTGTTGTTTACTTTTAGAGGCACTGCAAGACTTTGAGAAATACCAAACTCACTTTTCATTGGTTCTTATCATTGTACTCTTGCACCCTGAAGTACTTTCTCCCTCTTGGTAGTCCTTTTGGATTTGTTCTTCATTCAGTACAGACCTGTTGCACACTCTGCTACTTTTTTTTATTTGCTCTTTTTTGGGAAATTTATTTTAGAAAAATGTTATGGAGGAGAGAACCCACCACCCCAGTCAACTCAGGCCTGTGGTATTGGATTTTGTCCAAATATACCAAGGATATAAGAAGGTCAGCCACAATGATGACATGCAAGCTGTGCAACTGGAACTTCAGCAGAGGTACCAGGAAGGAGTACAGTTTTTCCAACCTTGGCATGCACAAACCCCTAAATGTGTGCCACAAGAAGTAGCTCATTGCTGCCAATCATCATTGAGAAAATGATTCACGAACATCACCATCTGCTGCTGCTTCTTCAGTGCTGAAAGAACTTCTGACGCAAGAGCCTGTATGCCACAGTATATCTTGTAGGCCGCGTCAAATGACACTGATGCCCGAATTGCATCCATGGGCGTGTACTGTAATTTGAATGAATGAATGGAGGGGTTTTGGAGAGTGCACACCTTCTCAGATAGTGCCCCAGCACTATAGCTATGGTACACACCAATACAAAGAAGAACACACTAGTAAGCAGAATAGAAAAGCTAAGTTTTAAGCCTCCTATGAAAGACCTCCTCCAGAGGAAGAGTCCGGAGGTCCAAAGGTAGTTGATTCCAAGCTTTGGTCACTAACAATGAAAGTGCTTTACCTTCCCTCCTCGCACATTTAAGGAGAAGCACTGTCAACAGGGCAGAGGATACCAATCGCAAAGCTCTGTTGGGATAGTAAGGGAGGAATCTGTTGGCGAGATTACCTGGGCTGGATTGGAACAATGCTCGGTGGACCAGAGATAAAGATTTAAAGAGGATCAGTTTCTGGATAGGAAGCCAATCTTTGTGGCAAAATTGTTTTTGTGAGTGAACAGAGTGCCGCAGCAAGACTTAAGTCGGTGGATGGCCATTAGGCCCCATGCCACAAGTCATTTTATTTGTTTGGGATCCATGTACGGAGTCCTGTTTTTTTACATGTTGCTCTTCCCCCCCAAAAAAAACGAATAAAAAAAATAAAGACAAAATGGGTCTAAATATAGAAAATAAGTTATGTTGTTTGTCATGTGTGTCACTAAGTCTTAATATACACATTTTTGCAGCAATGCAGCACAACAGACATTTGCTTTGATATCAAATGCAGAGTGAACAAATGTGACATATGTACTAAGAAAACGGCAGATTTCTTCTGCCACCAACCCTAGCAGTGCACAGCTCCAATGGGTGGGAGCAGGGCCTGGCATGTGGCCAGATCCTGCAGCCAACCCACCCGACAAGTGAGCCACAAACCTCACCCCACTCAAGCTCTACGCCCACCCTTGTCATGGCCGGCCAACCCCCGCTGCACCCAGTCTTTTGCAGCCTCTAGAAAGGCTCTGCACTCAGCCCTGCCTCAGGCAGTCACCTTCTGCTGCACACAGCCTCCAGCAAGCCCCACCTCAGGCAGCAAAACCCCATGGATGCCCAGTTCATATTTTCTTTTCTTTTTACATTTTTGGGTACTCCTGCAGGCCCAATAGTGACCACCCCTAATAGCACTGTACCGTACAAGTTTCACCGAAACATATATGTTAATTTTCAAAAGTAATCCCACATATGATATATATATATTACCTACTGGTGGTCGACAGTAGGTAGTTATAGTTAGGACCAATTTTCCATAGGAAATCTGCAACATTCTATTTGGAATAACTTTGGCGCCCGTTGCAGAATCTTTGCGAAATTTTCAAAACTTTTGGCCAGCTCCGGTCTGCTCCTATCCAGAAAGTCTTGGGATGATTCGTGTAGCGGGGGCTGAGAAAAAAGGGGGGTCCTAAAACGTGTTTTCTCCATGCAATTTCCCTTAGGACCTTTAGCCGCAGCTACAGCCCAAACTGCTGAATGGAATTACATCACATTTGGCAGAAAGGTAGACCTTGGTTCAGAGTCGTGCCTTTTGCTTAAATGGTGTAAATCTGTTCAGTAGTTCATGAGAAAATCAAAAGAAAAATCACATATATATCTGGGCGGAGCCTAACCACACATCTCATCGTGAGATCTGATTGGCTGTCAGCACTTCATCCAAGAAGTGTTGGCAGCCATCTTGGGACCAATATACATGATAGCACTTCATTAAAAAGCATTGCAGTTAATAGAAGGTTTAAAGACTTTAGTTACATTATAAATCATTTGTTGATGGTACCATACTCATTTTAGGAATTGTGGTATGTTCTAAGGTGATTTTACCATGAGAAAAAGCCTTCTGCTGGAATATCATGAATCATGTTTGAGAGAAAACTATGTTCTCATGCTTTTCCCACAGAGGTTTGGAAGGTGATCTATAAGCTAAACTGAGAGCATATATTCTGTAAATTCACATTATCTTTCTCAGTCATGTGAGAATGAAGTCTGACATTCTCAATAAAACATGTACATCCAACAAGGGCAGAAACTGTCAATTGATTCCTTTGTGTTCTACTGCAGCTTCCCAGAGTGTTCCAAAGAACAACTAGAGCGCTAACAGTCCTACTTATGATAAACGTATGGCACACCTGAAGGCATCTTGATTGGAATAAAGTGGTAACTCTTAAAACATTTAATTTAAAAAGGAACAAAATGAGGGGGTTCATTTTGCCAAAGAAAGTATGATTAGTGCTGCAGAAAGAAAAATTAGGGCACATTTTGACTTCTCAAATCCTCTTCTATTTCATTAAAACATTCTGACATGCAGACTGAAACATGCACTTTGAATACCAGCAGCAGACTTCCCTGGTCAGCAGTAGCTTTACTACAGTGATCTAATGAGCAACTAGAGTGCTACCATTCAGAATTGATGGCAAATGTGTGACACATCTGAATGCCTTCTTGATGGAACCAAAGTAAACAAGCTTTGAAAATGCAATAGGTCTCGCCCTCGTTTAAGTTAAAGCAATTCTGTGTGTAATTAGGTGGCTTTTTAGCTTTGCTTTTATTAGTGTTTTTCAAACTTTCATGTACAGTACATGCATATATGTATATGTATGCATGCATTTATATTTGTATTTATATAGATATGCAGATTATATATATGTTTATATATGTATGTATATATGTATATATACATACATATATATAAATGCATATGCATATATATGCATATATATGTGCATATGTGTGCGTGTAGAGAGAGGTAGAGAGAGGTAAAGAGGTAGAGGTGTAGAGGGTAAGAGGTAGAGGTAGAGAGGTAGAGATGTAGAGATGTAGAGACTGTAGAGAGATAGGTAGAGAGAGGTAGAGATGTAGAGAGTAGAGGATGAGTAATAGAGAGTAGAGAGTGAGTAGTAGAGAGTAGTAGAGAGTAGTAGAGAGAGTAGCAGAGAGCGAGTAGGAGAGAGTAGTAGAGTGAGTAGTAGAGAGTGAGTAGTAGAGAGTAGTAGAAAGTGAGTAGTAGAGAGTGGGTAATAGAGAGTGAGTAGTAGAGCGTGAGTAGTAGAGTGAGTAGTAGAGAGTAGTAGAGAGTGAGTAGTAGAGAGTGAGTAGTAAAGAGTGAGTAGTAGAGAGTGAGTAGTGGAGAGTGAGTAGCAGATAGAGAGTAGTAGAGAGTAGTAGAGAAGGAGTAGTAGAGTGAGTAGTAGAGAGTAGTAGAGAGAGAGTAGTAGAGAGTGAGTAGTAGAGAGGAGTAGAGAGTGAGACATAGAGAGTGAGTAGTAGAGAGTGAGTAGTAGAGTAAGTAGTAGAGAGTAGTAGAGAGAGAGTAGTAGAGAGTAGTAGAGAGTGAGTAGTAGAGAGTAGTAGAGAGTAAGTAATAGAGAGAGAGTAGTAGAGAGTGAGTAGTAGAGAGTAGTAGAGAGTGAGTAGTAGAGAGTAATAGAGAGTGAGTAGTAGAGAGTGAGTAGTAGAGAGAGAGTAGTAGGGAGTAGTAGAGTAGTAGAGAGTGAGTAGTAGAGAGTGAGTAATAGAGAGTAGTGGAGTAGTAGAGAGTGAGTAGTGGAGAGTAGTAGAGAATGAGTAGTAGAGTGAGTAGTAGGGAGTAGTAGAGAGTGAGTAGTAGAGTGAGTAGTAGAGTGATTAGTAGAGAGTAGTAGAGAGTGAGTAGTAGAGAGTGTGTAGTAGAAAGTGAGTAGTAGAGAGTAGTAGTGAGTGAGTAGTAAAGAGAGCAGTAGAGAGAGTGGTAGAGAGCAGTAGAGTAGTAGAGAGTGAGTAGTAGAGTGAGTAGTAGTAGGGAGTGAGTATTAGAGAGTGAGTAGCAGAGAGTGAGTAGTAGGGGATAGTAGAGAGTGAGTAGTAGAGGGTAGAGAGTGAGTAGTAGAGAGTGAGTAGTAGAGAGTAGTAGAGAGTGAGTAGCAGAGAGAGTATGAGAGAGTGAGTAGTAGAGTGAGTAGTAGAGAGTAGTAGAGAGAGAGTAGTAGAGAGTGAGTAGTAGAGAGTAGTAGAGAGTGAGTAGTAGAGAGTAGTAGAAAGTGAGTAGTAGAGAGTGGGTAATAGAGAGTGAGTAGTAGAGTGTGAGTAGTAGAGTGAGTAGTAGAGAGTAGTAGAGAGTGAGTAGTAGAGAGTGAGTAGTAAAGAGTGAGTAGTAGAGAGTGAGTAGTGGAGAGTGAGTAGCAGATAGAGAGTAGTAGAGAGTAGTAGAGAAGGAGTAGTAGAGTGAGTAGTAGAGAGTAGTAGAGAGAGAGTAGTAGAGAGTGAGTAGTAGAGAGGAGTAGAGAGTGAGACATAGAGAGTGAGTAGTAGAGAGTGAGTAGTAGAGTAAGTAGTAGAGAGTAGTAGAGAGAGAGTAGTAGAGAGTAGTAGAGAGTGAGTAGTAGAGAGTAGTAGAGAGTAAGTAATAGAGAGAGAGTAGTAGAGAGTGAGTAGTAGAGAGTAGTAGAGAGTGAGTAGTAGAGAGTAATAGAGAGTGAGTAGTAGAGAGTGAGTAGTAGAGAGAGAGTAGTAGGGAGTAGTAGAGTAGTAGAGAGTGAGTAGTAGAGAGTGAGTAATAGAGAGTAGTGGAGTAGTAGAGAGTGAGTAGTGGAGAGTAGTAGAGAATGAGTAGTAGAGTGAGTAGTAGGGAGTAGTAGAGAGTGAGTAGTAGAGTGAGTAGTAGAGTGATTAGTAGAGAGTAGTAGAGAGTGAGTAGTAGAGAGTGTGTAGTAGAAAGTGAGTAGTAGAGAGTAGTAGTGAGTGAGTAGTAAAGAGAGCAGTAGAGAGAGTGGTAGAGAGCAGTAGAGTAGTAGAGAGTGAGTAGTAGAGTGAGTAGTAGTAGGGAGTGAGTATTAGAGAGTGAGTAGCAGAGAGTGAGTAGTAGGGGATAGTAGAGAGTGAGTAGTAGAGGGTAGAGAGTGAGTAGTAGAGAGTGAGTAGTAGAGAGTAGTAGAGAGTGAGTAGCAGAGAGAGTATGAGAGAGTGAGTAGTAGAGTGAGTAGTAGAGAGTAGTAGAGAGAGAGTAGTAGAGAGTGAGTAGTAGAGAGTAGTAGAGAGTGAGTAGTAGACAGTGAGTAGTAGAGTGAGTAGTAGAGTAGTAGAGAGTGAGTAGTAGAGAGTAGTAGAGAGCAGTAGAGAGAGAGTAGTAGAGAGTGAGTAATAGAGAGTAGTAGAGAGGGAGTAGTAGGGAGTAGTAGAGAGTGAGTAGTAGAGAGCGATTGGTAGAGAGAGAGTAGTAAAGAGTAGTAGAGTAGTAGAGAGTGAGTAGTACAGAGTGAGTAGTAGAGAGTAGTGGAGTAGTAGAGAGTGAGTAGTAGAGAGTAGTA
The DNA here is from genome assembly GCF_964204655.1 of Triturus cristatus. Lineage (NCBI taxonomy): Eukaryota > Metazoa > Chordata > Amphibia > Caudata > Salamandridae > Triturus > Triturus cristatus. Next base: position 377,604,678 of record NC_140587.1, read on the forward strand.
GAGAGTGAGTAGTAGAGTGAGTAGTAGAGAGTAGTAGAGAGTGAGTAGTAAAGTGAGTACTAGAGAGTAGTAGAGAGTGAGTAGTAGAGAGCAAGTAGTAGAGAGTGTGTAGTAGAGAGTGAGTAGTAGAGAGTAGTAGAGAGTGAGTAGTAGAGAGAGTAGTAGAGAGTGAGAAGTAGAGAGAGTAAGAGATTAGTAGAGAGTGAGTAGTAGAGTGAGTAGTAGAGAGTAGTTGAGAGCGAGTAGTAGAGAGTGAGTAGTGGAGATTGAGCATTAGAGAGTAGTAGAGAGTGAGTAGTAGAGAGTGAGTAGTACAGAGTGAGTAGTAGAGAGTAGTAGAGAGTGAGTAGTAGAGAGTAGTAGAGTGAGTAGTAGAAAGTGAGTAGTAGAGAGAGAGTAGTAGAGAGTGAGTAATAGAGTAGTAGAGAGTGAGTGTTAGAGAGTAGGAGAGAGTAGTAGAGTATAGTAGAGAGTGAGTAGTAGAGAAAGTAGTAGAGAGTAGTAGAGTAGTAGAGAGTGAGTAGTAGAGAGAGTAGTAGAGTAGTAGAGAGTGAGTAGTAGAGAGTGGGTAGTAGAGAGTAGTAGAGAGCGAGTAGTAGAGAGTGAGTAGTAGAGAGAAGAAGAGTGAGTAGGTGAGAGTGAGTAGTAGAGAGTGAGTGGTAGAGAGTAGTAGAGAGTAGTAGAGTGAGTAGTAGAGAGTAGTAGAAAGTGAATAGTAGAGAGTAGTAGCAAGTGAGTAGTAGAGAGTGAGTAGTAGAGAGTAGTAGAGAGTGAGTAGTAGAGAGTGAGTAGTAGAGAATGAGAATAAGTAGTAGAGAGAGAGTAGTAGAGAGTGACTAGTAGAGTAGTAGGGAGTGACTAGTAGAGTAGTAGGGAGTGACTAGTAGAAAGTAGTAGAGTGAGTAGTAGAGAGTGAATAGTAGAGAGTAGTATAGAGTGAGTAATAGAGTAGTAGAGAGTGAGTGTTAGAGAGTAGGAGAGAGTGAGTAGTAGAGAGTGTGTAGTAGCGAGAGAGTAGTAGGGAGTAGTAGAGTAGTAGAGCGTGAGTAGTAGAGAGTGAGTAATAGAGAGTAGTGGAGTAGTAGAGAGTGAGTAGTGGAGAGTAGTAGAGAATGAGTAGTAGAGTGAGTAGTAGGGAGTAGTAGAGAGTGAGTAGTAGAGTGAGTAGTAGAGAGTAGTAGAGAGTGAGTAGTAGAGAGAGTGTAGTAGAAAGTGAGTAGTAGAGAGTAGTAGTGAGTGAGTAGTAAAGAGAGCAGTAGAGAGAGTAGTAGAGAGCAGTAGAGTAGTCGAGAGTGAGTAGTAGAGTGAGTAGTAGTAGGGAGTGAGTATTAGAGAGTGAGTAGCAGAGAGTGAGTAGTAGGGGATAGTAGAGAGTGAGTAGTAGAGGGTAGAGAGTGAGTAGTAGAGAGTGAGTAGTAGAGAGTAGTAGAGAGTGAGTAGCAGAGAGAGTATGAGAGAGTGAGTAGTAGAGTGAGTAGTAGAGAGTCGTAGAGAGAGAGTAGTAGAGAGTGAGTAGTAGAGAGTAGTAGAGAGTGAGTAGTAGACAGTGAGTAGTAGAGTGAGTAGTAGAGTAGTAGAGAGTGAGTAGTAGAGAGTAGTAGAGAGCAGTAGAGAGAGAGTAGTAGAGAGTGAGTAATAGAGAGTAGTAGAGAGTGAGTAGTAGAGAGTAGTAGAGAGTGAGTAGTAGAGAGCGATTGGTAGAGAGAGAGTAGTAAAGAGTAGTAGAGTAGTAGAGAGTGAGTAGTACAGAGTGAGTAGTAGAGAGTAGTGGAGTAGTAGAGAGTGAGTAGTAGAGAGTAGTAGAGAGTGAGTAGTAGAGTGAGTAGTAGAGAGTAGTAGAGAGTGAGTAGTAAAGTGAGTACTAGAGAGTAGTAGAGAGCGAGTAGTAGAGAGCAAGTAGTAGAGAGTGTGTAGTAGAGAGTGAGTAGTAGAGAGTAGTAGAGAGTGAGTAGTAGAGAGAGTAGTAGAGAGTGAGAAGTAGAGAGAGTAAGAGATTAGTAGAGAGTGAGTAGTAGAGTGAGTAGTAGAGAGTAGTTGAGAGCGAGTAGTAGAGAGTGAGTAGTGGAGATTGAGCAGTAGAGAGTAGTAGAGAGTGAGTAGTACAGAGTGAGTAGTACAGAGTGAGTAGTAGAGAGTAGTAGAGAGTGAGTAGTAGAGAGTAGTAGAGTGAGTAGTAGAAAGTGAGTAGTAGAGAGAGAGTAGTAGAGAGTGAGTAATAGAGTAGTAGAGAGTGAGTGTTAGAGAGTAGGAGATAGTAGTAGAGTATAGTAGAGAGTGAGTAGTAGAGAAAGTAGTAGAGAGTAGTAGAGTAGTAGAGAGTGAGTAGTAGAGAGAGTAGTAGAGTAGTAGAGAGTGAGTAGTAGAGAGTGAGTAGTAGAGAGTAGTAGAGAGCGAGTAGGAGAGAGTGAGTAGTAGAGAGAAGAAGAGTGAGTAGGTGAGAGTGAGTAGTAGAGAGTGAGTGGTAGAGAGTAGTAGAGAGTAGTAGAGTGAGTAGTAGAGAGTAGTAGAAAGTGAGTAGTAGAGAGTAGTAGCAAGTGAGTAGTAGAGAGTGAGTAGTAGAGAGTAGTAGAGAGTGAGTAGTAGAGAGTGAGTAGTAGAGAATGAGAATAAGTAGTAGAGAGAGAGAGTAGTAGAGAGTGACTAGTAGAGTAGTAGGGAGTGACTAGTAGAGTAGTAGGGAGTGACTAGTAGAAAGTAGTAGAGTGAGTAGTAGAGAGTGAATAGTAGAGAGTAGTATAGAGTGAGTAATAGAGTAGTAGAGAGTGAGTGTTAGAGAGTAGGAGAGAGTAGTAGAGTGAATAGTAGAGTATAGTAGAGAGTGAGTAGTAGAGAAAGTAGTAGAGAGTAGTAGAGAGTAGTAGAGTAGTAGAGAGTAAATAGTAGAGAGTGAGTAGTAGAGAGAGTAGTAGAGTAGTAGAGAGTGAGTAGTAGAGAGTGAGTAGTAGAGAGTAGTAGAGAGCGAGTAGTAGAGAGTGAGTAGTAGAGAGTGAATAGTAGAGAGAAGAAGAGTGAGTAGGTGAGAGTGAGTAGTAGAGAGTGAGTGGTAGAGAGTAGTAGAGAGTAGTAGAGTGAGTAGTAGAGAGTAGTAGAGAGTGAGTAGTAGAGAGTAGTAGCAAGTGAGTAGTAGAGAGTGAGTAGTAGAGAGTGAGTAGTAGAGAGTGAGTAGTAGAGAATGAGAATGAGTAGTAGAGAGAGTAGTAGAGAGTGACTAGTAGAGTAGTAGGGAGTGACTAGTAGAGTAGTAGGGAGTGACTAGTAGAAAGTAGTAGAGTGAGTAGTAGAGAGTGAATAGTAGAGAGTAGTAGAGAGTGAGTAGAAGAGAGAGTAGTAGTAGAGAGTAGTAGAGAGAGAGTAGTAGCGAGTGAGTAGTAGAGAGCAGTAGCGAGTGAGTAGTAGAGAGCAGTAACGAGTGAGTAGTAGAGAGTAGTAGAGAGTGACTAGTAGAGAGTGACTAGTAGAGCGAGAGTATTAGATAGTGAGTAGTAGAGTAGTAGAGAGTCAGTGGTAGAGAGTAGTAGAGAGTAGTAGATAGTGAGTAGTAGAGAGTGAATAGTAGAGAGTAGTAGAGAGTGAGTAGTAGAGAGAGTAGTAGTAGAGAGTGAGTAGTAGAGAGTAGTAGCAAGTGAGTAGTAGAGAGTGAGTAGTAGAGAGTAGTAGAGAGTGAGTAGTAGAGAGCGATTGGTAGAGAGAGAGTAGTAAAGAGTAGTAGAGTAGTAGAGAGTGAGTAGTACAGAGTGAGTAGTAGAGAGTAGTGGAGTAGTAGAGAGTGAGTAGTAGAGAGTAGTAGAGAGTGAGTAGTAGAGTGAGTAGTAGAGAGTAGTAGAGAGCGAGTAGTAGAGAGCAAGTAGTAGAGAGTGTGTAGTAGAGAGTGAATAGTAGAGAGTAGTAGAGAGTGAGTAGTAGAGAGAGTAGTAGAGAGTGAGAAGTAGAGAGAGTAAGAGATTAGTAGAGAGTGAGTAGTAGAGTGAGTAGTAGAGAGTAGTTGAGAGCGAGTAGTAGAGAGTGAGTAGTGGAGATTGAGCAGTAGAGAGTAGTAGAGAGTGAGTAGTAGAGAGTGAGTAGTACAGAGTGAGTAGTAGAAAGTAGTAGAGAGTGAGTAGTAGAGAGTAGTAGAGTGAGTAGTAGAAAGTGAGTAGTAGAGAGAGAGTAGTAGAGAGTGAGTAATAGAGTAGTAGAGAGTGAGTGTTAGAGAGTAGGAGAGAGTAGTAGAGTGAGTAGTAGAGTATAGTAGAGAGTGAGTAGTAGAGAGTAGTAGAGTAGTAGAGAGTAGTAGAGTAGTAGAGAGTGAGTAGTAGAGAGAGTAGTAGAGTAGTAGAGAGTGAGTAGTAGAGAGTGAGTAGTAGAGAGTAGTAGAGAGCGAGTAGTAGAGAGTGAGTAGTAGAGAGTGAATAGTAGAGAGAAGAAGAGTGAGTAGGTGAGAGTGAGTAGCAGAGAGTGAGTGGTAGAGAGTAGTAGAGAGTAGTAGAGTGAGTGGTAGAGAGTAGTAGAAAGTGAGTAGTAGAGAGTAGTAGCAAGTGAGTAGTAGAGAGTGAGTAGTAGAGAGTAGTAGAGAGTGAGTAGTAGAGAGTGAGTAGTAGAGAATGAGAATAAGTAGTAGAGAGAGAGTAGTAGAGAGTGACTAGTAGAGTAGTAGGGAGTGACTAGTAGAGTAGTAGGGAGTGACTAGTAGAAAGTAGTAGAGTGAGTAGTAGAGAGTGAATAGTAGAGAGTAGTATAGAGTGAGTAATAGAGTAGTAGAGAGTGAGTGTTAGAGGGTAGGAGAGAGTAGTAGAGTGAGTAGTAGAGTATAGTAGAGAGTGAGTAGTAGAGAAAGTAGTAGAGAGTAGTAGAGTAGTAGAGAGTAGTAGAGTAGTAGAGAGTGAGTAGTAGAGAGTGAGTAGTAGAGAGAGTAGTAGAGTAGTAGAAAGTAGTAGAGTGAGTAGTAGAGAGTGAATAGTAGAGAGTAGTATAGAGTGAGTAATAGAGTAGTAGAGAGTGAGTGTTAGAGGGTAGGAGAGAGTAGTAGAGTGAGTAGTAGAGTATAGTAGAGAGTGAGTAGTAGAGAAAGTAGTAGAGAGTAGTAGAGTAGTAGAGAGTAGTAGAGTAGTAGAGAGTGAGTAGTAGAGAGTGAGTAGTAGAGAGAGTAGTAGAGTAGTAGAGAGTGAGTAGTAGAGAGTGAGTAGTAGAGAGTAGTAGAGAGCGAGTAGTAGAGAGTGAGTAGTAGAGAGTGAATAGTAGAGAGAAGAAGAGTGAGTAGGTGAGAGTGAGTAGTAGAGAGTGAGTGGTAGAGAGTAGTAGAGAGTAGTAGAGTGAGTAGTAGAGAGTAGTAGAGAGTGAGTAGTAGAGAGTAGTAGCAAGTGAGTAGTAGAGAGTGAGTAGTAGAGAGTGAGTAGTAGAGAGTGAGTAGTAGAGAATGAGAATGAGTAGTAGAGAGAGTAGTAGAGAGTGACTATTAGAGTAGTAGGGAGTGACTAGTAGAGTAGTAGGGAGTGACTAGTAGAAAGTAGTAGAGTGAGTAGTAGAGAGTGAATAGTAGAGAGTAGTAGAGAGTGAGTAGTAGAGAGAGTAGTAGTAGAGAGTAGTAGAGAGAGAGTAGTAGCGAGTGAGTAGTAGAGAGCAGTAGCAAGTGAGTAGTAGAGAGCAGTAACAAGTGAGTAGTAGAGAGTGACTAGTAGAGAGTGACTAGTAGAGCGAGAGTATTAGATAGTGAGTAGTAGATTAGTAAAGAGTCAGTGGTAGAGAGTAGTAGAGAGTAGTAGAGAGTGAGTAGTAGAGAGTGAATAGTAGAGAGTAGTAGATAGTGAGTAGTAGAGAGAGTAGTAGTAGAGAGTGAGTAGTAGAGAGTAGTAGCAAGTGAGTAGTAGAGAGTGAGTAGTAGAGAGTAGTAGAGAGTGAGTAGTAGAGAGTGAGTAGTAGAGAGTAGAGAGTAGTAGAGTAGTAGAGAGTGAGTAGTAGAGAGTAGTAGAGAGTGAGTAGTGGAGAGTGAGTAGTAGAGAGAGAATAGTAGAGAGTAGTAGAGAGTGAGTAGTAGAGTAGTAGAGTGTAGTCAGTCAGTGTCAGTCAGTCAGTGTCAGTCAATCAGTGTCACTCAGTGTCAGTCAGTCAGTGTCAGTCAGTGTCAGTCAATCAGTGTCAGTCAGTCAGTTTCAGTCAATCAGTGTCAGTCAGTGTCAATCAGTCAGTGTCAGTCAGTCAGTGTCAGTCAGTCAGTGTCAGCTAGAGCAGCTCTGCTGACCTGGTTCTCTGGCTCTAAAGCAGCTCTGCTGACCTGGTTCTCTCTCTCTAAAGCAGCTCTGCTGACCTGGTTTCTCTGGCTCTACAGCAGGTCTGCTGACCTGGTTCTCTGGCTCTAGAGCAGCTCTGCTGACTTAGTTCTTAGGCTGCAGAGCAGCTCTGCTGATCTGGTTCTCTGGCTCTAAAGCAGCTCTGCTGACCCGGTTCTATGGTTCTAAGGCAGTTCTGCTGACATGGTTCTCTGGCTCTAGAACAGCTCTGCTGACCTGGTTCTCTCCCTCTAGTGCAGCTCTGCTGACCTGGTTCTCTCCCTTTAAAGCAGCTCTACTGACCTGGTTTCTCTGGCTCTGCAGCAGCTCTGCTGACCTGGTTTTCTGGCTCTAGAGCAGCTCTGCTGACCTGGTTCTTAGGCTCTAGAGCAGCTCTGCTGACCTGGTTCTCTGGCTCTAAAGCAGCTCTGCTGACCTGGTTCTATGGCTCTAAAGCAGCTCTGCTGACTTGGTTCTCTGGCTCTAGAGCAGCTCTGCTGACCTGGTTCTCTGGTTCTAAAGCAGCTCTGCTGACCTGGTTCTCTGGCTCTAAAGCAGCTCTGCTGGCCTGGTTCTCTGGCTCCAAAGCAGCTCTGCTGACCTGGTTCTCTCCCTCTAAAGCAGCTCTGCTGACCTGGTTTCTCTAGCTCTACAGCAGCTCTGCTGACCTGGTTCTCTGGCTCTAGAGCAGCTCTGCTGACCTAGTTCTTAGGCTCTAGAGCAGCTCTGCTGACCTGGTTCTCTGGTTCTAAGGCAGTTCTGCTGACATGGTTCTCTGGCTCTAGAACAGCTCTGCTGACCTGGTTCTCTCCCTCTAGTGCAGCTCTGCTGACCTGGTTCTCTCCCTTTAAAGCAGCTCTACTGACCTGGTTTCTCTGGCTCTGCAGCAGCTCTGCTGACCTGGTTTTCTGGCTCTAGAGCAGCTCTGCTGACCTGGTTCTTAGGCTCTAGAGCAGCTCTGCTGACCTGGTTCTCTGGCTCTAAAGCAGCTCTGCTGACCTGGTTCTATGGCTCTAAAGCAGCTCTGCTGACTTGGTTCTCTGGCTCTAGAGCAGCTCTGCTGACCTGGTTCTCTGGTTCTAAAGCAGCTCTGCTGACCTGGTTCTCTGGCTCTAAAGCAGCTCTGCTGGCCTGGTTCTCTGGCTCCAAAGCAGCTCTGCTGACCTGGTTCTCTCCCTCTAAAGCAGCTCTGCTGACCTGGTTTCTCTAGCTCTACAGCAGCTCTGCTGACCTGGTTCTCTGGCTCTAGAGCAGCTCTGCTGACCTAGTTCTTAGGCTCTAGAGCAGCTCTGCTGACCTGGTTCTCTGGCTCTACAGCAGCTCTGCTGACCTAGTTTTCTGCACTCACGATGCACGCACCCGACTTCGCGAAAATATATTTAAAAATAATATAAGTTTATTATAAGTACAAATATATTATTTTTATGAATATCTTACATAATCTCTTGCCCTAATATGTATATTAAAGACACATACATATCATTTTGGAACATACATTTTTTTTGTGGGAGTCGCACACCCAGCACGCCCCAGCAGGTATATGACGTCACGCGGGACCCGCAACCGCGCAAACATCTCGTACCGTATTGCGCATGTGTCGCAAATGCGCGGGAGCAGGAGTCGCGGACTGGTCACATACCAATCGCGCACATCACGTGATTTTAAATGTATATGCTGTAACTGAAAAACACGCAACCGTCGCACACCATACACGGATCCTTCATGACTTTTCAAAAATGGCGGCTAGAATGTGCGCACCCACCGTGATGTGTACACTTTGAGTGCGCGACTCAGAAAAAAAAAATTTGATTTTTTTAAAAAGAAAATAATATAAATATATTAAAATAAAGAATTAAAACAAGAAAATTAATCAATATTTCAGTTTTAATTTTTAAAACATTTTTTTTTTGCAATTTTCAGAAAATATATAATGTTATTTAATGAAAAAAATATGTATAAATAAACAGTAGAAAATCAGTACAAAAAAATAGGTATAACTACTATCACACTTAAAAATTAGCATTTAAAAAACCTTTGAAATTCACTGAAAAAAAACATAGGTTTTAGAGACGTTATAGTTAGAAATTAGCATTTAAAAAAGCTTTGAAATTCACTGAAAAAACCATAGGTTTCAGAGATGTTAAAGCTAAAATTAGCATTTAAAAAATCTTAGAAATTCACAGAAAAAACCATAGGTTTCAGGGGTGTTATAGTTAGCTGGCCATTTCACTCATACAAAACCATAGAAATTCCTCCGTTATAGTTAGTTCTGCTAACTATAACTCGCGCGCCCACAATGCACTGCTGAGGATGTCACATATTGCATCATTCATGACATGGTCAGTGACATCACTGATGACATCACTGATGACATCTCAAATGACATCACTGATAACATCATCAACATGACAATCTGATACACCTCATCATACACTAGTATAACCTTTCATCACTCACTGTAAAATACAGAGTACCATATTTGAAACCATTGACACACCAATACCAGTTACTGCATACCCACTCACTGATTCCTAAGTCTACACACACAACTACCCATTCAACAAAAGAATCATTTATATATGCATTCACTAATTAATAGAACACTATCAAATGCACTTATACACATATATAGACATTGACACATCAGCAGTCATCTTAGTCGGCTATGCAGTCATTCTACTCACTCATAAAAAAAATTAATCGCACTTACATTTACTCACTTACACAATTATCCAACAACACCTCATTTATTTAAACACATAGTAACTCATAGTTAATATTTTAAAAAAGCACTATTACAATTATACACTCATTCATATAGTTACTCTCACAATCACTGACTCTTACACATACTTATTTATATACACCAACTCTCACATACAATGCCTTTTATTTTTTTACTTTGTTGAAGGTGTACACCTAAAACATATATTCGCTCACCAACACACAAATAAATACACTCAGTCACCCAAACAACTGTTTCCACATGCACTCTTAAACATATACATCTAGTCAATCAACCATTCACACATCTATGCACAGAGTTACACACACCCCATCCAACCACACACAAACTCAGTGTCCCATACAAATACTCACCCAACTAATCAATAACTAATATACACACTCATGTAGTTAGTGACTAACTGATGCAGCATGTTATACAACAACAGAGACAGTGCTGCACACATTCACATGGTTTAGTTACTAATCCATGTATTAAGTGAGACACTTTTAATTACTCACTTAAACAGACAGTCAGACAGCTACTAAATCCTCCGTCCAGACAGTTATATATCCACTCAATCTTCAATACAGATTGGTATATATAATACAAACTTACATTTCAAACTAAACCACATTCACTGGATGATGTCATCAGTGATGTCATTTGAGATGTCATCAGTGATGTCATCAGTGATGTCACTGACCATGTCATGAATGATGCAATATGTGACATCATCAGCAGTGCATTGCGGGCGGCGCGAGTAATAGTTAGAAGAACTAACTATAACGGAGGAATTTCTATGGTTTTGTACGAGTGAAATGGCCAGCTAACTATAACACCGCTGAAACCTATGTTTTTTTATGTGAATCAAGCGAGGGGAGAGAGGAGGCGGCATTGCGCTGCCTGATAAGGGCACAAATCAAGGTCTCAGCGGGATCATCATTTCCAGGACGTTTGCGATGGAATGCAGCCCAGCGCCAAGAATTTGGGGACAATATCGCTGTCCAGAGTTCCACACCACTTGTTTTGGAACCTCATGTGGACTGCATGTACCATCATGCATTGGACCTGGGATTCTAAGCGCAACTAACACACCTGCCTGAGAGAGGAGGAGCTTAGAGTCTACTTCAAAGGGAGAGGTCTCTGAAGCTCACGAGGAAACATTAGCCTGTGGGACTGGCACTGATGACGGCCATTCCGGCCAGAAACGCGTCTGCCATGGATGTTCCACGATCTGCAGAAGTGCTTTTATATGCTGAATAAATCCTGGTTTGTGCCCAGAGCATGTGTCCCGCTGATTTGATTTCAGATCAGCAATTCGTGGTGATATATATATATATATACACACATATATATATATATATATATATATATATATATATATATATATATATATATATTTTAGGCCTGGGCTAAAATTTCGTTCCGTTCGCGGAAATTGCGATAATTTGACATTTTCGCGTTCCGCGGAAAGCGTGAAAATGTCAAAATTTCCGCATTCCGCAGCTTGGCGATAATTTGTTTCTTGCTCGCGCTGTAAAATAATACATTCTCGCGCGCGCGCGATCGCCTTACCCGAATCCCTGCGTTCGCCGACAAGTTTTCTTGATCCGGTCGCGTTCTCCATGAGATGTTGTATTGTTTTTAGCCATTTGCGCTGTCTCGCAACAGTTCGCGCCCGCAGTGACGTCATGCGTCGCGCTATCACGTCTTTCTTCTCGCGATCATGCACCGCGAGACAACTGAAAACAAGATGGCCGCGCCTGCGAGCAACCACATGGGTAAGTTGGCGAGCCGCAACGATGCAGAAAATCTCGCGAACATGCGGGAAAAAAACTTCCGCATCTTCGCGATATTTCCGCGTGTTTGCGATAATTTTTAACATTTTCGCGATAATTTGCAAAAGTGGATTTCGCAAATTCCGCCCACCCCTAATATATATACATTTATATACACACACATATATACACACATATATATACACACATATATATTCACTGAAAAAACCATAGGTTTCAAGCACTTTATAGTTAGGAATTAGCATTTAAAAAACCTTAGAAATTCACAAAAAAAACCATAGGTTTCAGGGGCGTTATAGTTAGCTGGACTTTTCACTCGTACAAAACCATTGAAATTCCCCCGTTATAGTTAGTTCAGCTAACTATAACTCGCCCGCATGCAATGCACTGCTGATGACGTCACATATTACATCACTCATGACATGGTCAGTGACATCACTGATGACATCACTGATGACATCTCAAATGACATCACTGATGACATCACTGATGACATCATCCAGTGAATGTGTGTTTTTCTGAAAATTACGTATGATTTATATATGTATATCTCAAGGTCGATGGAAGAATAAATGGGTATATAAGTGTCTAAATGGATGATTTGTTTTTTAAAAATTGATTGTATAACTGACTGATTAAGTGTATCTTAGTAAATACATGGCTTAGTGAGTAATGTTTAAATATGTAAATATCTGTATCAGTCTCTCACTTTGTGTATAAGTGGCTGCATGGGTTGGTGAGTAGCTACATGAGTGTCTATATAGGTTATTAGTTGTTTTTTTGCGTATCAGTATGAGTGTCTGAGTGTCTGTATGGTTTGGTGGGGGGTATTACGTAGTGCATAGGTGCATGAATGAGTGACTCACTGTTTGTATGTGTTGAAGACAGCATGTGTGCAGGACTGTATGGGTGGATGAGTGTGTGCATGGGTTTGTTAGTGAGTGAACTACTGTCTCAATAGTGTCTTTATGAGTAACTACATATGTTTTAAACTAGTATATGTGACTATTGGTGTATATAAGTGAGTATATGTGAGAGAGACAGATTGGAAGAGTTCCTGTATGAATAAGTATGTGTTTCTATAAGTGATTGTTTAAAAGACTAAGTATGTGTAAGTTTCTGTAGAAGTAAGTGTGGTGGTGTGTGTATAACTGTATATGCAAGTAAATGGATGTTTGATTCTTTATTAGCATGAGTGACTATGTGTGTGAGTAACTCTATGGATGAGTGGCATTGTGTAACAGGATGTATAGGTGTATGAGTACATATGATGAGTGAGTACATGTATGAGTGACTGTATAGGACTGTTGGTGAATGAGTGGATGTGTATGTGGTTTTTAATAGGTTGTTGTAACTGATATTGGTATGTCCATTGTTTTGAAAATTTTAGTTTCTATTTTTGAATGTGTGTATCAAAGGTTATATTAGGGGGAGAGGAGGTCTGCCACTCTATCACAAGGATGATGTCATCAGTGATGTCATCAGTGATGTCATGAGTGATGTCACTGACCATGTCATGAGTGATGTAATATGTGACGTCATCAGCAGTGCATTGCGGGCGCACGAGTTATAGTTAGCTGAACTAACTATAACAGGGGAATTTCAATGGTTTTGTACGAGTGAAAAGTCCAGCTAACTATAACGCCCCGGAAACCCATGGTTTTTTCAGTGAATTTCTAAGGTTTTTTAAATGCTAATTCCTAACTATAACATGCCTGAAACCTTTGGTTTTTTTCAGTGAATTTCAAAGGTTTTTTAAATGCTAATTTCTAACTATGCCTACAGAGATAGGACATGTGAAGAAAGAAGAAAAAACGCACAGAAAAAAAAAAAGAAATGCAGAAAGAAGCAACAGAAGTCCTCAAAGACGAAGAAAAGTGCAGGAAGAAGGATAACGTGCAGAAAGAACAAACAGAAGAGCAGAAAGAAGCCTTGTTGCAAAATCATCCTCTACCCTCAGACGGATACTGGTGGTAACTGAGTCTGACTAACCAGTCCTAGAGCCAGTGCTATGTTAAAAGACATTCAGAATACAGTGAAAACACCTACATACACTAGGGAACACTATGCGTTGGGGTCGCCCTGTGATCAGCATGACCTCTTCTGTAAGCCCCTAGTATATAATAGGGCAGTGGATTAAAACTACCTCTTAAAACGCGCCACAGGGCGTGTTTGCACACGTCACCTCAGGCCCCGTCCCCTCACTTCCCCACTGTGTAAACACGCCCTGTGGCCGTTTTAAGTTGGAAGATTAAGTCCCCTTGAATCCTGAGGGTCCCTAGGGTCAAACTAGACCACTAGGTACCTCCAGTAAGCGCCACAGAGCTGCGTTGCAGAGAGGTGGAAAAAGGGGCACGGCCTAGACCACCTCTCTGCAACGCAGCGGCGCTTACTGGAAGTACCTGGTGGGCAGGTTGGCCCCCAGGGTCCCTCAGAATTGAAGGGGAATTATTTCCCCAACTTAAAACGCGCCACAGGGCTTGTTTGCACATGTTAACTCAGGCCCCGTCCCCTCCCTTCACCACTGTGTAAACACGCCCTGTGGCCGTTTTTAGTTGGGAGATTAAGTTCATTTGAATCCTGAGGGTCCCTAGGGTCCAACTAGCCCACTAGGTACCTCCAGTAAGCGCCACAGAGCTGCGTTGCAGAGAGGTGGAAAAAGAGGCACGGCCTAGACCACCTCTCTGCAACGCAGCGCAGTGGCGCTTACTGGAAGCACCTGGTGGGCTAGTTAGCCCCCAGGGGCCCTCAGGATTGAAGGGGAATTATTTCCCCAGCTTAAAACGCGCCATAGGGCGTGTTTGCACATGTCACCTCAGGCCCCGTCCCCTCCCTTCCCCACTGTGTAAACACGCCCTGTGGCCGTTTTTTAAGTTGGGAGATTAAGTCCCCTTGAATCCTGAGGATCTCTAGGGGCAAAAAAGCCCACTAGGTACGTCCAGTAAGCGCCATTGCAGAGAGGTGTAAAAAGGGGCACGGCCTGCACCACCTCTCTACAACGCAGAGCAGTGGCGCTTACTGGAAGCACCTGGTGGGCTAGTTCGCCCCCAGGGTCCCTCAGGATTGAAAGGGAATTATTTCCCCAACTTAAAACGCGCAACAGGGCGTGTTTGCACACGTCACCTCAGGCCCCATCCCCTCCCTCTACCACTGTGTAAATGTGCCCTGTGGCCGTTCTAAGTTGAGAGTTTAAGTCCCCTTGAATCCTAAGGGTCCCTAGGGTCAAACTAGCCCACTAGGTACCTCCAGTAACTGCCACAGAGCTGCGTTGCATAGAGGTGTAAAAAGGGGCGTGGCCTCAGAACACCTGTCTGCAACGCAGCTCCCTGGCGCATACTGGAGATACCTGTTGGGCTAGTTGGCCCTCAGGGACCCTCAGTATTGAAGGGAAATTAATTCCCCAACTTACAACTGGCCAGGGGGCGTGTATGCAGAGTGTTGCAAGGAGGGGGCGTGGCCTCCGGCGCGATGCCGGACTTTTATTTATTTTATTTTTTTATGAAGGAGGGCTGTGTGGCCCCCCTTCTTTTTCTAATTTACTGGCCCTGGGGACCCCATCCCCCAGGGCCTGCACCCTAAGTTTTTTTTGTTGAAAAAAATTAATTTGGCCCTCTCAAGGCCTTAATCGGCCCCGGGGACCCCAACCCCCGGGTCATGACCATTTTAAAAAAAAATTCTTTAGGAGGGGGCTGTGTTGCCCCCCTCCTCAGGCCACTTATGGCCCGGGGACCCCATCCCCCGAGGCCGGCCTTTGTTTTTTAATATTTTAAAAAAATATATATTTATAGAAACACCTAGGACATGCTGGACAAACCGTATGTACCTATCACCATGACGATTTGCGTGATATTCATTAAAAGGCGACTATGCATAGAATGAATCCACATGGAATGTATTTACACCGCTAGTGAAGCTCTGACGTGTCTGACGCCCTACCGTGCCTAATCTCGGCACCCCTGCCGGTGGGTACTCTCCAAGTAGACAACCTTGTCGTTTATTTATACAAACATGGGTAGCTATTGACAGGCACATTTAATATACACGCACACCAAGCCATTCAAAGGGGAATCGACAAAAATTCGACCAAACTATGCAAGAAATCCCCCTCACGGTTAATAAAACACACATCCACCGCCGGATGTGTAATACTTTTTATTTTACTCTCTGGAAAGGAGACGAACCTCACTTGAGAGTCACAGCGTGCTCCTGGCTGAGCCCAATGCTATGTTACACCCACCAGTGCCCACCGAGTGCCTCACACCTCTGTGTTGTATTCCACCAGCTAGTGCGTATGCTATGACACTCTCTAGCCCATGTGCACTGTAACACCACCCCGTGAATATGTCATGCTACACTTGCCTTCGCACGGGTTAAATTGCCCCATCTAACGTGCCTTCCTCGATGCCTATGTTATAACACACAGCGCTATGCCATACATATTACAATCTGGGATTAAATATCTTTGTCACAGTGCATATGCAACGTTACACTCCCCAGCACATATTTTATATTACAACTTTAGAGACTAGTTAGGTTACACAACACTGCCCTGTGCATAGTACACTCCAAGGCGCATATCGCATAGCAGGCGCTAGTGCCTGTGCTATCTCGCGCTCTCCAATGAATCTGTCATTGCGCACAATGTATTGCATATTATATTTCACGCCCCGGTTCATCTTATATCACACTTTTTGGTGCATAGTTTATACCATATACTATATCTAGTTTTCATTTTCAATCGTGCTCTCAGGACTATGTTCTATATAACACTGTGCCCACCTACCCTTTTCACGGGCATTACATTTTGCGATGGGGGTGGAGGGTCAGGGGGTGTTTCTGCCAAGTGAGCCCGGAGTCACAGTCACAAATGTCCTCTTCTTCCTGAATAAAAGTGAGATTATGATGCATACTTGTTCATATTTTAAGTATTTTGCACAGACACACATTTTAAAAACAATAAAGTTCCTAATACCCACCTTCTCTGAACAGTTAGCTTGCTGCCCCATCCACCTCCTCCCTATCCTCTGTTGTCTGAATCCATGGACTAGCCTCCTCCCTCCTGCCATGCATGGTCTGATGTGCTGCTGCTGGAGCGGGTTATGCTAAATTTTTGTATACCCATCCCATTTTGCATGTCGTTTTATTAATTAGATTAATGAATTAATCATAATCGTACTAATGGTTTGGAGTGATGTGGAAATAACTAATCAACCTTATTAATGACCGAAATACACGTGGGATTTGCATCTGCATGGCCTAATTAATGACGTGAACTAAATTTCGTACGCATATTAATGATAGATAATTAGAACATTGCATGATATATGTCGCTTTGGTGATGAAATTGTGATTCGTGCTTTATTTAGTAAGTATAAACCGCATTGAGTGTTGCTTTTGGCTAGATAAATACACACACATATGGGTATTCGCGAGGGAATAACATTTAATTAGTCAATTCTATGTATTAATTACGTTTTTGTGTTTCTTTGCTTAAGTTGACTATTCTGGCCTATCAAATGATGGCTGCTTTTGGTGCCTAACCCAACTGCCGACGCTGAACCAGGCTTGGGTGAAGTGCGCCTGCGCTAAAAGATGAGCAACAATGGCCCTGTCTTGACCCCAGGCAAGCTGTACTTATCAAGGCCACTGGGAAAGGTGCCAGCGCTACAGACAAAAGGCTTTATTAAAGAACCGGAACCAGCAAGTATGCTGACAACATGGACTAAACCTTATGGGAACGGAGAGGTTGACCCCTGATCAGCCAATCAGAACAGTTTAAAACTCAATATTGTTACATTGTGCTATTGAAATTATTATAAAACCCATAGAATAGAGGTTGGAGGGTCGCTCCTTCGATTTCCTGATGATATGCTGACGAAGAGGACGGTGACACTGCAGGACAGCTGTTAGCCTGAATCTTTGATGGACTGAATTAATGCCCAAAATCCTTGATGAACTTAACCTGCTAAATTGATGGGCATAGATTTGCGAGATTGCCAGATTTGACATAGAGGACGACTTTAGCCAGAATAGGTAAATATGAATGGCAACTTGATCAAATGAATGATTTAATCTGCAATATTAGTATAAATTTGGATTTGAACATCTACAGAAATGAGTTGGGTTGTTTATTCATTGAAATGTGTTAATGAAAAGGTTAATTAGAGTATTAGAAATTCACTTAAATCTACAACTAACAGATCTATCCCGGTCATGAGGGGAATACCAAATGTAGACTCTAGGGCCTAATGAGTATAAGAAGGGTTTGTAGGTTTGTTGCTCATTAGGGTAAAGTGGTATCTTCCTCCCTCATTATCCAGCACTTGGAAGGATAATCGCCTCTCGTACGGACTGATGGTGAGTGTGTGTTGGTGTTATGGGCCCCACCAGCGAATGTATGGATAGTGTGCGTGTGTGAGATCTTTTGGTTCGCAATGGGAGGGAGGGATTTTGCACTCCGCGCTGGAGCACTGCCACTGCCCTCCATTTAGCATGATGTACCAGTCCACTCCTCCTGCCCTCCATTGCCCAATTCAATGGCCCATCATTGACCTCCTGATTAGCCTCTGTGCTTAGCTTGCTGCCCCTATTCTCCTCCCCCCTGCCCTCCGATGTCTTTGTGCATGCCCCTGCTCCATCCTTTTTGCCCACCATGTTCCATGGACCTGCCACTCCTATCTACTCTGAGTGTTCTGTTGAGCTGCCACTCCCCTCCCACCTGCCTAGCATTGTCAGATGACTGTAACCTGTCCCTGCCACCTCCACCCTGCCTGTCCACATGCCATGCCCCTATCCCCTTCCTCCTGTCCTCCATGGTCCATTTTACTGCCACACCCTTCTGCCCTCCCTGGTCTGTTGTGCTGCAACCGCTCCTCCTGCCTGCCCGCGCGGTCTGTTGTGAGGCCCCTTCCCCTGAACTCTCTTGTCTGTGCCCAGGTCCTGACCCTCCCTTCTATCCTCCATGGTCCTTTGTGCATGCCCCTGCACCCTCCTTCTTGTCCATCATAGCCATTGTGCTGCCACTAACCCTCCCGCTTGCCATGCATGGTCTTCTGTGCTGCCATGGCCCCTCCCACCTTCCCTGTGTGGTCAGCTAGCTGCCCCTGACCCCCTCCCACCTTCCCTCCATGGTCTGTGTATATGCCATCATAGTCTCATTGTTGCTCTCCATGGTGTGTTTTGTTTCTAGTGCCCAACCTGCCTGACCTCCATGGTCATCTTGCTGCTCCTGCCTTGCCCCCTTTCCCCCAGCCCTCTGTTTCCATGTGCAGACCCCTATTCCCTCCCTCCTGGCTTGTCTGTTCCATTGTAATGCCCCTGATCCGTCCCTCCTGCCCTTTATGGTCTGTTATGCTGCAGCTTTCTCTCCTGTCTGCCCATTATGGTCAGCTAGCTACCATTGCCTCTTTCCCCTCTGTTCTCTGATGTCCATGTGCATGGTCCTGTCCCCTCCCTATTGCTTTCTATGGATTGTTGTGCTGCACTCCTCTCCCGCATGCACTGTGTGGTGTATTGTGCTGCTGCAAACCCTGATGCCTGCCCTGTAGGGTCAGTTTGGTGCACCTCTCCATGTCCCTCCTGTCCTCTGTTATCCGAGTCCATGTCCCTACCCCAATTCCTCCTGCCTACCATTATCCAATGTACCATACTTTCGAACATTTTGAACTTGGTAAGAGGGAGATTTTGAAAAAAAACTGGGGTATTGAATTTCCCCTTTGAGTTACATTGAAAAAGAGGAGATTGTAGATAGGAGAGAGATCAAATAAAGCCCATTTGAGCTTAAAAACATTGGACGTTTCCTGGCTGAAACGGGTCTGTTGGCATGTATGGTTGTACTACCACTGCCTCTTCCTTCTGCCCACAATGGTGTATTATATTGCCACAGCCTCTCTTGCCAGTCCTGTATTGTTGGTTTGTTGCCCCTGCTCCCCTTTCCACTGCCCTTCATAGTCTGTTGTGCTGCGACTGCCCTTCCTGCCTGTCCAGTGTGGTCAAATTGTTGCATCTGCACTCTCCTACCTGCCTTCAATTTTCAGAGTCCGTGCCCCTGGCCTCTGCCTCTCAACAGTATCCCAATGAACAACTAGATTGCTAACATTCTATATTTATTACAAAAGTGGGGAACGCCTGACGTCATCTTGATGTAATCAAAACTGTAATACCTAGAGTATTTCCTTTAGAAATTACATATATGAGAGGGTCTTATTTGCATCACAATTATGGTTAGTGCTCTGAAAAACTAAAATTAGGACATATTTTCTGAGTTTTCAAATAGCGACAAAGAACTTTTACATTGTTTGTATTCTTTATATTTTTTTATCCAGTTGACCACTTGATTAAATGTTGCACCTAGGGGAGAGGATGTGGTGTTACTTCCAGAGCTGCCGACTTTGCAACTGGGGAACCAGGTTTGAGTTTCTGCTTAAGCTCAACATTCTGTGATTCTGGTCAAATCACTTAATCTCCCCAAGTCTACAACCAAAATGAATTTGGTCTTGTGTGATGTAACCAATACTCATGTAAAGCACTCAAATACCTGACAAGTCTGCACTATATAAAACTGCAAATACTCAAAAAATAAGTGTTTGGCACACTTCTGTCATTGGGCTACATGTGGGCTACATCTGGGTGATATTTGTGCTGCATTTGGGCTCTTTTGTCTCTGGTGGCCATCTTGGGAGATTTATTTGTTATGAAGTTTCCTAATCGCCGAGTGCGTGCACCCTGCGCGCACCACCCAAACGGAAAAAATTCTGCGAAGTTCGCCCAGCGTGCGCGCACTCCGCGATTTTTTGAAAAAAAAAATGTATTTGGCCCTTGGGGGCGAAGCGCTCCGTGCCCTCCGCGCGCGCACGGCACGAACTGTGTAAAGTGTGCCACTGTGCACGCACGGTGCGCGATGCGCACCGTGTGCGCACGGAGTGCCCCCCGCGCGCTCACCGTGTGCGTGCCGTGAAAAAGTTTTGTTTAAAAAAATATATTAATAAATACATAACTTAGCATTTAAAAAAACGTACAAATTCACTGAAAAAACCATAGGTTTCACACACGTTATAGTTAGGAATTAGCATTTAAAAAACCTTGCAAATTCACTTAAAAAACCATAGGTTTCACACATGTTATAGTTAGCTGGGCATTTCCCTCGTAAAAAACCAATGAAATTCCCCCGTTATAGTTAGTGCAGGCAACTATAACTCACGCGACCGCAATCCGCTGCTGATGACGTCAGATATTACATGAACAACAACAAGAGGACACAGTTCCTATAACAGGGTGCAAAAAGTCACCCATGTTTTGGGGTGCAAAAGTCACCCATATAAAATTAGGGGAAGAAAAAGGAAGAGAAAAGGAAATCCTAGGGATGAAGAGTCCATAGAAAAGGAGAAAGGAAAATTCATTCTTTGTCCTTTAGTGCCCTCACACACCCCAAGGGGTGTCATGCTTCATCATCGGGCAATTGCTCCTCGTAGGGCCGGCGCTGCAATTCCCTACGGGTCCCCCGAAGGGTCACTTTGTCGGAGATCTTTTCAGGACTGCCGGATGGTGCATGAGGGTGTGTGAAGGAGGGGGTCTTCTGAGGGTAAGAGAGATGCGTGCAAAGTGCTAAAAAAAATCATAAATAATAAAGGGTAAACTTGCAGCTTAGTTGTAGACATTTTACCCTTTGTAGTCAAAATATATCGCCCCAAAGGCACACTATGCCTAGGTGTCAGAGGTCATGGGTCAACATGTTTCACGCCTGGATCGCCATAAAGGTCGGTGGCGCTTCTTCAGGACCAAAATCATAAAAAGTGTAGTGCATGTGAACCAATATACATCACATTAAAATGCCCTCTTTTTTCTTCTTGAGTCAGGGCAGTGCAGAAATCTGTATACTCTCATTGTGGCTACAGCTGTGTGGTAGAGACTGCTCCTGACCGTGCCTAGGAAAAAGAAAACGGAATCAACCACAGATGTGGGCATCAATACATATTGATGCATTCATAATGTGCTAGAACTGTGTGCACATCGATTAGACAAAGGAAAAGAACAGAACAGACACACAAGACCGATTAATTGTTGGTGCTCCAATGAGCCACAATCATGTATGGTATCATAGGTACTGTGACGAGACCTTACTCCGTGCATAAGCTATTTTAGCCAAAAAGTACCATGCTCGGGTAACGGTGCCGCCAATCTAATATTGCTGAGTTGATAACACACAACTATCTATTGTAAAGGGAGTGCTTGCCTAGCACTGTAAAAATGTAAATCCCCTTGGCAAGAGCAATGGATGCCCGCATATAACCGGGCTGTAGAGACAAACAAAGAAATTTTGTCGTCAAATCAAAATACTCAATGCACTGAGCAGTTGCTCAGAATCTTACAACACATTTAAAAAGCTTTTATAAATGATTCACTTACAATTTCACAAGTGTGTTCCCTCCTCTGAACCTACCCCGTCCATGCGTATGCCGAAAATGCGCTCTTCGTGACCAGGCGCGATATTAATGAGGTGGCGGGATCAGGTGTCTGGGCGGATTCCCTTTCCGGGGTGTGCTCTAGGCTTCCAAAACACGGGGGCGCATGCGCGAGTGCACGGATGAAATGCGCATGTGCATGAGGGGAGAACTACTCCCCAGTATCTAAATACCGGCTCTCGAGTTAACAATGCGTTGATGGGGCAAAACTTAGGCGACAGGTGCTGCCGACAAGAATTCCCACAGTAAAAGACGGTAATGCGTTGTAGGGCTAACTCACGCTAAACGAACCCATATAAAGATTCTATTACTGAGCAAAATCCCATCCCGGATGAAATTCAGGGCGAGTCTGTGTTGTAGATAGTAGGTAAATTAATCAATGAAGTTGGTATTTTCTGTTGAATGAAAATAATGGGGCTATATCTAGGGTCACCAGGACACTGCGTACACCGGTGCCCCCCACCCCATAAATCAACCTAACAATTAAGTCAAAAGGAGGGCTGGAACTTTAGCCATAACAGGTGTTTTAGGGCGAAGTCCGGCCACCTTATACTGTTAATATGATAATGTCTCGTGTGTCTAAGAAAGGTAAAAAGAGGAAAGAAGCAATAGTATGGTCCCTCGGCTGAGCCGCCGTGCATTATCTGTATCAAAAAGGAGAAGAGGGGGGACCTAGGAGCTAATGAAGGTCCAGTGTCCATGCTCCTAATGCTTATATGAACAACAACAAGAGGACACTGTTCCTATAACAGGGTGCAAAAAGTCACCCATGTTTTGGGGTGCAAAAGTCACCCATATAAAATTAGGGGAAGAAAAAGGAAGAGAAAAGGAAATCCTAGGGATGAAGAGTCCATAGAAAAGGAGAAAGGAAAATTCATTCTTTGTCCTTTAGTGCCCTCACACACCCCAAGGGGTGTCATGCTTCATCATCGGGCAATTGCTCCTCGTAGGGCCGGCGCTGCAATTCCCTACGGGTCCCCTGAAGGGTCACTTTGTCGGAGATCTTTTCAGGACTGCCGGATGGTGCATGAGGGTGTGTGAAGGAGGGGGTCTTCTGAGGGTAAGGGAGATGCGTGCAAAGTGCTACAAAAAATCATAAATAATAAAGGGTAAACTTGCAGCTTAGTTGTAGACATTTTACCCTTTGTAGTAAAAATATATCGCCCCAAAGGCACACTATGCCTAGGTGTCAGAGGTCATGGGTCAACATGTTTCGCGCCTGGATCGCCATAAAGGTCGGTGGCGCTTCTTCAGGACCAAAATCATAAAAAGTGTAGTGCACGTGAACCAATATACATCACATTAAAATACCCTCTTTTTTCTTCTTGAGTCAGGGCAGTGCAGAAATCTGTATACTCTCATTGTGGCTACAGCTGTGTGGTAGAGACTGCTCCTGACCGTGCCTAGGAAAAAGAAAACGGAATCAACCACAGATGTGGGCATCAATACATATTGATGCATTCATAATGTGCTAGCACTGTGTGCACATCGATTAGACAAAGGAAAAGAACAGAACAGACACACAAGACCGATTAATTGTTGGTGCTCCAATGAGCCACAATCATGTATGGTGTCATAGGTACTGTGACGAGACCTTACTCCGTGCATAAGCTATTTTAGCCAAAAAGTACCATGCTCGGGTAACGGTGCCGCCAATCTAATATTGCTGAGTTGATAACACACAACTATCTATTGTAAAGGGAGTGCTTGCCTAGCACTGTAAAAATGTAAATCCCCTTGGCAAGAGCAATGGATGCCCGCATATAACCGGGCTGTAGAGACAAACAAAGACATTTTGTCGTCAAATCAAAATACTCAATGCACTGAGCAGTTGCTCAGAATCTTACAACACATTTAAAAAGCTTTTATAAATGATTCACTTACAATTTCACAAGGGTGTTCCCTCCTCTGAACCTACCCCGTCCATGCGTATGCCGAAAATGCGCTCTTCGTGATCAGGCGCGATATTAATGAGGTGGCGGGATCAGGTGTCTGGGCGGATTCCCTTTCCGGGGTGTGCTCTAGGCTTCCAAAACACGGGGGCGCATGCGCGAGTGCACAGATGAAATGCGCATGTGCATGAGGGGAGAACTACTCCCCAGTATCTAAATACCGGCTCTCGAGTTAACAATGCGTTGATGGGGCAAAACTTAGGCGACAGGTGCTGCCGACAAGAATTCCCACAGTAAAAGACGGTAATGCGTTGTAGGGCTAACTCACGCTAAACGAACCCATATAAAGATTCTATTACTGAGCAAAATCCCATCCCGTATGAAATTCAGGGCGAGTCTGTGTTGTAGATAGTAGGTAAATTAATCAATGAAGTTGGTATTTTCTGTTGAATGAAAATAATGGGGCTATATCTAGGGTCACCAGGACACTGCGTACACCGGTGCCCCCCACCCCATAAATCAACCTAACAATTAAGTCAAAAGGAGGGCTGGAACTTTAGCCATAACAGGTGTTTTAGGGCGAAGTCCGGCCACCTTATACTGTTAATATGATAATGTCTCGTGTGTCTAAGAAAGGTAAAAAGAGGAAAGAAGCAATAGTATGGTCCCTCGGCTGAGCCGCCGTGCATTATCTGTATCAAAAAGGAGAAGAGGGGGGACCTAGGAGCTAATGAAGGTCCAGTGTCCATGCTCCTAATGCTTATATGAACAACAACAAGAGGACACTGTTCCTATAACAGGGTGCAAAAAGTCATGGGTGACTTTTTGCACCCTGTTATAGGGACCATACTATTGCTTCTTTCCTCTTTTTACCTTTCTTAGACACACGAGACATTATCATATTAACAGTATAAGGTGGCCGGACTTCGCCCTAAAACACCTGTTATGGCTAAAGTTCCAGCCCTCCTTTTGACTTAATTGTTAGGTTGATTTATGGGGTGGGGGGCAACGGTGTACGCAGTGTCCTGGTGACCCTAGATATAGCCCCATTATTTTCATTCTACAGAAAATGCGCCCCCGTGTTTTGGAAGCCTAGAGCACACCCCGGAAAGGGAATCCGCCCAGACACCTGATCCCGCCACCTCATTAATATCGCTACTGGTCACGAAGAGCGCATTTTCGGCATACGCATGGACGGGGTAGGTTCAGAGGAGGGAACACCCTTGTGAAATTGTAAGTGAATCATTTATAAAAGCTTTTTAAATGTGTTGTAAGATTCTGAGCAACTGCTCAGTGCATTGAGTATTTTGATTTGACGACAAAATGTCTTTGTTTGTCTCTACAGCCCGGTTATATGCGGGCATCCATTGCTCTTGCCAAGGGGATTTACATTTTTACAGTGCTAGGCAAGCACTCCCTTTACAATAGATAGTTGTGTGTTATCAACTCAGCAATATTAGATTGGCGGCACCGTTACCCGAGCATGGTACTTTTTGGCTAAAATAGCTTATGCACGGAGTAAGGTCTCGTCACAGTACCTATGATACCATACATGATTGTGGCTCATTGGAGCACCAACAATTAATCGGTCTTGTGTGTCTGTTCTGTTCTTTTCCTTTGTCTAATCGATGTGCACACAGTGCTAGCACATTATGAATGCATCAATATGTATTGATGCCCACATCTGTGGTTGATTCCGTTTTCTTTTTCCTAGGCACGGTCAGGAGCAGTCTCTACCACACAGCTGTAGCCACAATGAGAGTATACAGATTTCTGCACTGCCCTGACTCAAGAAGAAAAAAGAGGGTATTTTAATATGATGTATATTGGTTCACGTGCACTACACTTTTTATGATTTTGGTCCTGAAGAAGCGCCACCGACCTTTATGGCGATCCAGGCGCAAAACATGTTGACCCATGACCTCTGACACCTAGGCATAGTGTGCCTTTGGGGCGATATATTTTTACTACAAAGGGTAAAATGTCTACAACTAAGCTGCAAGTTTACCCTTTATTATTTATGATTTTTTGTAGCACTTTGCACGCATCTCTCTTACCCTCAGAAGACCCCCTCCTTCACACACCCTCATGCACCATCTGGCAGTCCTGAAAAGATCTCCGACAAAGTGACCCTTCGGGGGACCCGTAGGGAATTGCAGCGCCGGCCCTAAGAGGAGCAATTGCCCGATGATGAAGCATGACACCCCTGGGGTGTGTGAGGGCACTAAAGGACAAAGAATGAATTTTCCTTTCTCCTTTTCTATGGACTCTTCATCCCTAGGATTTCCTTTTCTCTTCCTTTTTATTCCCCTAATTTTATATGGGTGACTTTTGCACCCCAAAACATGGGTGACTTTTTGCACCCTGTTATAGGAACAGTGTCCTCTTGTTGTTGTTCATATAAGCATTAGGAGCATGGACACTGGACCTTCATTAGCTCCTAGGTCCCCCCTCTTCTCCTTTTTGATACAGATAATGCACGGCGGCTCAGCCGAGGGACCATACTATTGCTTCTTTCCTCTTTTTACCTTTCTTAGACACACGAGACATTATCATATTAACAGTATAAGGTGGCCGGACTTCGCCCTAAAACACCTGTTATGGCTAAAGTTCCAGCCCTCCTTTTGACTTAATTGTTAGGTTGATTTATGGGGTGGGGGGCACCGGTGTACGCAGTGTCCTGGTGACCCTAGATATAGCCCCATTATTTTCATTCAACAGAAAATACCAACTTCATTGATTAATTTACCTACTATCTACAACACAGACTCGCCCTGAATTTCATACGGGATGGGATTTTGCTCAGTAATAGAATCTTTATATGGGTTCGTTTAGCGTGAGTTAGCTCTACAACGCATTACCGTCTTTTACTGTGGGAATTCTTGTCGGCAGCACCTGTCGCCTAAGTTTTGCCCCATCAACGCATTGTTAACTCGAGAGCCGGTATTTAGATACTGGGGAGTAGTTCTCCCCTCATGCACATGCGCATTTCATCCGTGCACTCGCGCATGCGCCCCCGTGTTTTGGAAGCCTAGAGCACACCCCGGAAAGGGAATCCGCCCAGACACCTGATCCTGCCACCTCATTAATATCGCGCCTGGTCACGAAGAGCGCATTTTCGGCATACGCATGGATGGGGTAGGTTCAGAGGAGGGAACACCCTTGTGAAATTGTAAGTGAATCATTTATAAAAGCTTTTTAAATGTGTTGTAAGATTCTGAGCAACTGCTCAGTGCATTGAGTATTTTGATTTGACGACAAAATGTCTTTGTTTGTCTCTACAGCCCGGTTATATGCGGGCATCCATTGCTCTTGCCAAGGGGATTTACATTTTTACAGTGCTAGGCAAGCACTCCCTTTACAATAGATAGTTGTGTGTTATCAACTCAGCAATATTAGATTGGCGGCACCGTTACCCGAGCATGGTACTTTTTGGCTAAAATAGCTTATGCACGGAGTAAGGTCTCGTCACAGTACCTATGATACCATACATGATTGTGGCTCATTGGAGCACCAACAATTAATCGGTCTTGTGTGTCTGTTCTGTTCTTTTCCTTTGTCTAATCGATGTGCACACAGTGCTAGCACATTATGAATGCATCAATATGTATTGATGCCCACATCTGTGGTTGATTCCGTTTTCTTTTTCCTAGGCACGGTCAGGAGCAGTCTCTACCACACAGCTGTAGCCACAATGAGAGTATACAGATGTCTGCACTGCCCTGACTCAAGAAGAAAAAAGAGGGTATTTTAATGTGATGTATATTGGTTCACGTGCACTACACTTTTTATGATTTTGGTCCTGAAGAAGCGCCACCGACCTTTATGGCGATCCAGGCGCGAAACATGTTGACCCATGACCTCTGACACCTAGGCATAGTGTGCCTTTGGGGCGATATATTTTTACTACAAAGGGTAAAATGTCTACAACTAAGCTGCAAGTTTACCCTTTATTATTTATGATTTTTTGTAGCACTTTGCACGCATCTCTCTTACCCTCAGAAGACCCCCTCCTTCACACACCCTCATGCACCATCCGGCAGTCCTGAAAAGATCTCCGACAAAGTGACCCTTCAGGGGACCCGTAGGGAATTGCAGCGCCGGCCCTACGAGGAGCAATTGCCCGATGATGAAGCATGACACCCCTTGGGGTGTGTGAGGGCACTAAAGGACAAAGAATGAATTTTCCTTTCTCCTTTTCTATGGACTCTTCATCCCTAGGATTTCCTTTTCTCTTCCTTTTTCTTCCCCTAATTTTATATGGGTGACTTTTGCACCCCAAAACATGGGTGACTTTTTGCACCCTGTTATAGGAACAGTGTCCTCTTGTTGTTGTTCATATAAGCATTAGGAGCATGGACACTGGACCTTCATTAGCTCCTAGGTCCCCCCTCTTCTCCTTTTTGAGTCAGATATTACATCACTGATGACATATGTGTCTTTCTGAAAAAAAAAAAAATGAAATATATGTATAGCTAAAGATGAATGGAAGAAGACATGGGTAAATAAGTGTCTAAATACAGTGATGTAATATCTGACGTCATCAGCAGCGGATTGCGGTCGCGTGAGTTATAGTTGCCTGCACTAACTATAACGGGGGAATTTCATTGGTTTTTTACGAGGGAAATGCCCAGCTAACTATAACATGTGTGAAACCTATGGTTTTTTAAGTGAATATATATAGATATATATATATATATATATATATATATATATATCTATATTCACTGAAAAAACCATAGGTTTCAGGCACGTTATAGTTAGGAATTAGCATTTAAAAAACCTTAGAAATTCACTGAAAAAACGATAGGTTTCCGGGGCGTTATAGTTAGCTGGACTTTTCACTCATACAAAACCATTGAAATTCCCCCGTTATAATTAGTTCAGCTAACTATAACTCGCGCGCCCGCAATGCACTGCTGATGACGTCACTTATTACATCACTCATGACATGGTCAGTGACATCACTCATGACATCACTGATGACATCTCAAATGACATCACTGATGACAAAATCCAGTGAATGTGTGTTTTTCTGAAAATTACATATGTTTTATATATGTATATCTCAAGGTCGATGGAAGAATAAATGGGTATATAAGTGTCTAAATGGATGATTTATTTTTGAAAAATTGATTGTATAACTGACTGATTAAGTGTATCTTAGTGAATACATGTCTTAGTGAGTAATGTTTAAATGTGTAAATATCTGTATCAGTCTCTCACTTTGTGTATAAGTGGCTGCATGGGTTGGTGAGTAGCTACATGAGTGTCTATATAGGTTATTAGTTGGTTTTTTGAGTATCAGTATGAGTGTCTGAGTGTCTGTATGGTTCGTGGGAGGTATTACGTAGTGCATAGGTGCATGAATGAGTGACTCACTGTTTGTATGTGTTGAAGACAGCATGTGTGCAGGACTGTATGGGTGGATGAGTGTGTGCATGGGTGTGTTAGTGAGTGATAGACTGTCTCAATAGTGTCTTTATGAGTAACCACATATGTTTTAAACTAGTATATGTGACTATTGGTGTATATAAGTGAGTATATGTGAGAGTGAGAGATTGAAAGAGTTCCTGTATAAATAAGTATGTGTTTCTATAAGTGATTGTTTAAAAGACTAAGTATGTGTAAGTTTCTGTAGAAGTAAGTGTGGTGGTGTGTGTATAACTGTATATGCAAGTAAATGGATGTTTGATTCTTTATTAGCATGAGTGACTATGTGTGTGAGTAACTCTATGGATGAGTGGTTTTGTGTAGCAGGATGTATAGGTGTGTGAGTACATATGATGAGTGAGTACATGTATGAGTGACTGTATAGGACTGTTGGTGAATGAGTGGATGTGTATGTGGATCTTAGAATTACTGAATAGGTTGTTGTAACTGGTATTGGTATGTCCATTGTTTTGAACATTGTAGTTTCTATTTTTGAATGTGTGTATCAAAGGTTATATTAGGGGAAGAGGAGGTCTGCCACTCTATCACAAGGATGATGTCATCAGTGATGTCATTAGTGATGTCATTTGAGATGTCATCAGTGATGTCATGAGTGATGTCACTGACCATGTCATGAGTGATGTAATATGTGACGTCATCAGCAGTGCATTGCGGGCGCGCGGGTTATAGTTAGCTGAACTAACTATAATGGGGGAATTTCAATGGTTTTGTACGAGTGAAAAGTCCAGCTAACTATAACGCCCCTGAAACCTATGGTTTTTTCAGTGAATTTCTAAGGTTTTTAAAATGCTAATTCCTAACTATAACGTGCCTGAAACCTATGGTCAGTGAATTTCAAAGGTTTTTTAAATGCTAATTTCTAACTATGCCTACAGAGATAGGACATGTGAAGAAAGAAGACAAAACGCACAGAAACAAAAAAAAGAAATGCAGAAAGAAGCAACAGAAGTCCTCAAAGACGAAGAAAAGTGCAGGAAGAAGGATAACGTGCAGAAAGAACAAACAGAAGAGCAGAAAGAAGCCTTGTTGCAAAATCATCCTGTACCCTCAACTTTTTCAGACGGATACTGGTGGTAACTGACTAACCAGTCCTAGAGCCAGTGCTATGTTAAAAGACACTCAGAAAACAGTGAAAACACCTACATACACTAGGGAACACTGTGCGTTGGGGTCCCCCTGTGATCAGCATGACCTCCTCTGTAAGCCCCTAATATATAATAGGGCAGGTGATTAAAACTCCCTCTTAAAACGCGCCAAAGGGCGTGTTTGCACACGTCACCTCAGGCCCCGTCCTCTCACTTCCCCACTGTGTAAACACGCCCTGTGGCCGTTTTAAGTTGGGAGATTAAGTCCCCTTGAATCCTGAGGGTCCCTAGGGTCCAACTAGACCACTAGGTACCTCCAGTAAGCACCACAGAGCTGCGTTGCAGAGAGATGTAAAAAGGGGCACGGCCTAGACCACCTCTCTGCAATGCAGTGGAGTGGTGCTTACTGGAAGCACCTGGTGGGCTAGTTAGCCCCCAGGGTCCCTCAGGATTGAAGGGGAATTATTTCCCCAACTTAAAACGCGCCACAGGGCTTGTTTGCAGACGTTAACTCAGGCCCCGTCCCCTCCCTTCACCACTGTGTAAACACGCCCTGTGGCCGTTTTTAGTTGGGAGATTAAGTTCATTTTAATCCTGAGGGTCCCTAGGGTCCAACTAGCCCACTGGGTACCTCCAGTATGCGCCACAGAGCTGTGTTGCAGAGAGGTGTAAAAAGTGGCACGGCCTGGATCACCTCTCTGCAACGCAGCTCAGTGGCTCTTACTGGAAGCACCTGATGGGCTAGTTAGCCCCCAGGGGCCCTCAGGATTGAAGGGGAATTATTTCCCCAACTTAAAACGCGCCACAGGGCTTGTGTGCACACGTTAACTCAGGCCCCGTCCCCTCCCTTCAGCACTGTGTAAACACGCACTCTGGCCGTTTTTAGTTGGGAGATTAAGTTAATTTGAATCCTGAGGGTCCCTAGGGTCCAACTAGCCCACTAGGTACCTCCAGTATGCGCAACAGAGCTGCGTTGCAGAGAGGTGTAAAAAGTGGCACGGCCTGGACCACCTCTCTGCAACGCAGCTCAGTGGCGCTTACTGGAAGCACCTGGTGGGCTAGTTAGCCCCCAGGGGCCCTCAGGATTGAAGGGGAATTATTTCCCCAGCTTAAAACGTGCCATAGGGCGTGTTTGCACACGTCACCTCAGGCCCCGTCCCCTTCCTTCCCCACTGTGTAAACATGCCCTGTGGCCGTTTTTTAAGTTGGGAGATTAAGTCCCCTTAAATCCTAAGGGTCCCTAGGGTCAAACTAGCCCACTAGGTACCTCCAGTAAGCGCCACAGAGCTGCGCTGCATAGAGTGTAAAAAAAGGGGCGTGGCCTCAGAACACCTGTCTGCAACACAGCTCCCTGGCGCACACTGGAGATACCTGTTGGGCTAGTTGGCCCTCAGGGACCCTTAGTATTGAAGGGGAATTAATTCCCCAACTTACAACTGGCCAGGGGGCGCGTTTGCAGAGTGCTGCAAGGAGGGGGCGTGGCCTCCAGCGCGATGCCGGTCTTTCATTTATTTTATTTTTTTAAGAAGGAGGGCTGTGTGGCTCCCCTTCTTTTTCTAATTTACTGACCCTGGGGACCCCATCCCCCAGGGCCTGCACCCTAAGTTTTTTGTTGAAAAAAATTAATTTGGCCCTCCCAAGGCCTTAATCGGCTCCGGGGACCCCAATACCCGGGTCATGGCCTTTTTTTTATTTAAATTCTTTAGGAGGGGGCTGCGTTGCCCCCCTCCTCAGGCCACTTATGGCTCCGGGGACCCCATTCCCCGGGGCCGGCCTTTGTTTTTTATTATTTTAAAAATATATATATTTATAGAAACACCTAGGGCATGCTGGACAAACCATATGTACCTATCACCATGACGATTTGCGTGATATTCATTAAAAGGCGACTATGCATAGAATGAATCCACATGGAATGTATTTACACCGCTAGTGAAGCTCTGACGTGTCTGACGCCCTACCGTGCCTAAACCCGGCGCCCCCGCCGGTGGGTACTCTCCAAGTAGACACCCTTGTTGTTTATTTATACAAACATGGGTAGCTATTGACGGGCACATTTAATATACACGCACACCAAGTCATTCAAAGGGGATTCGACAAAAATTCACCCAAACTATGCAAGAAACCCCCCTCACGGTTAATAAAAAACTCATCCACCGCCGGATGTGTAATACTTTTTATTTTACTCTCTGGAAAGGAGACGAACCTCACTTGAGAGTCACAGCGTGCTCCTGGCTGAGCCCAATGCTATGTTACACCCACCAGTGCCCGCCGATTGCCTCACACCTCTGTGTTGTATTCCACCAGCTAGTGCGTATGCTATGACACTCTCTAGCCCATGTGCACTGTAACACCACCCCGTGAATATGTCATGCCACACTTGCCTTCGCACAGGTTATATTGCCCCATCTAACGTGCCTTCCTCGATGTGTATGTTATAACGCACAGCGCTATGCCATACATATTACAATCTGGGATCCATATCTTTGTCACAGTGCATATGCAACGTTACACTCCCCAGCACATATTTTATATTACAACTTTAGAGACTAGTTATGTTACACAACACTGCCCTGTGCATATTACACTCCAAGGCGCATATCGCATAGCACGCGCTAGTGCCTGTGCTATCTCGCGATCTCCAATTAATCTGTCATTGCGCAAAATGTATTGCATATTATATTTCACGCCCCGGTTCATCTTATATCACACTTTTTGGTGCATAGTTTATACCATATACTACATCTAGTTTTCATTTTCAATCATGCTCTCAGGACTATGTTCTATATAACACTGCGTCCACCTACCCTTTTCACGGGCATTACATTTTGCGATGGGGGTGGAGGGTCAGGGGGGGTTTCTGCCAAGTGAGCCTGGAGTCACAGTGACAAACGTCCTCTTCTTCCTGAATAAAAGTGAGATTATGCTGCATACTTGTTCATATTTTAAGTAGTTCGCACAGACACACATTTTAAAAACAATAAAGTTCCTAATACCCACCTTCTCTGAACAGTTAGCTTGCTGCCCCATCCACTTCCTCCCTATCCTCTGTTGTCTGAATCCATGGACTAGCCTCCTCCCTCCTGCCATGCATGGTCTGATGTGCTGCCATTGCCCTCCATTTAGCATGATGTACCAGTCCACTCCTCCTGCCCTCCATTGCCCAATTCTATGGCCCATCATTGACCTCCTGCTTAGCCTCTGTGCTTAGCTTGCTTCCCCTATACTCCTTCCCCCTGCCCTCCGATGTCTTTGTGCATGCCCCTGCTCCATCCTTTTTGCCCACTATGTTCCATGGACCTGCCACTCCTATCTACTCTGTGTTCTGTTGAGCTGCCACTCCCCTCCCACCTGACTAGCATTGTCAGATGACTGTAACATGTCCCTGCCACCTCCCCCCTGCCTGTCCACATGCCATGCCCCTATCCCCTTCCTCCTGTCCTCCATGGTCCATTTTACTGCCACACCCTTCTGCCCTCTCTGATCTGTTGTGCTGCAACTGCTCCTCCTGCCTGCCCCACGCGGTCTGTTGTGAGGCCCCTTCCCCTGAACTCTCTTGTCTGTGCCCAGGTCCTGACCCTCCCTTCTATCCTCCATGGTCCTTTGTGCATGCCCCTGCACCCTCCTTCTTGCCCATCATAGCCATTGTGCTGCCACTAACCCTCTCGCTTGCCATGCATGGTCTTCTGTGCTGCCATGGCCCCTCCCACCTTCCCTGTGTGGTCAGCTAGCTGCCCCTGACCCCCTCCCACCTTCCCTCCATGGTCTGTGTGTATGCCACCATAGTCTCATTGTTGCTCTCCATGGTGTGCCTTGTTTCTAGTGCCCATCCTGCCTGACCTCCATGGTCATCTTGCTGCTCCTGCCCTGCCACCTTTCCCCCAGCCCTCTGTTTCCATGTGCAGATCCCCTATTCCCTCCCTCCTGGCTTGTCTGTTCCATTGTAATGCCCCTGATCCGTCCCTCCTGCCCTTTATGGTCTGTTATGCTGCAGCTTTCTCTCCTGTCTGTCCATTATGGTCAGCTAGCTACCATTGCCTCTTTCCCATCTGTTCTCTGTTGTCCATGTGCATGGTCCTGTCCCCTCCCTATTGCTTTCTATGGATTGTAGTGCTGCACTCCCATCCCGCATGCCCTGTGTGGTGTATTGTGCTGCTGCAAACCCTGATGCCTGCCCTGTAGGGTCAGTTTGGTGCACCTCTCCATGTCCCTCCTGTCCTCTGTTATCCGAGTCCATGTCCCTACCCCAATTCCTCCTGCCTACCATGATTCAATGTACCACACTTGCGAACATTTTGAACTTGGTAAGAGGGAGATTTTGAAAAAAAACTGGGGTTTTGATTTTCCCCTTTTAGTTACATTGAAAAAGAGGAGATTGTAGACAGGAGACAGATCAAATAAAGCCCATTTGAGCTTAAAAACATTGGACGTTTCCTGGCTGAAACGGGTCTGTTGGCATGTATGGTTGTACTACCACTGCCTCTTCCTTCTGCCCACAATGGTATATTATATTGCCACAGCCTCCCTTGCCAGTCCTGTATTGTTGGTTTGTTGCCCCTGCCCCCCTTTCCACTGCCCTCCATAGTCTGTTGTGCTGCCACTGCCCTTCCTGCCTGCCCAGTGTGGTCAAATTGTTGCCTCTGCACTCTCCTACCTGCCTTCAATTTTCAGAGTCCGTGCCCCTGGCCTCTGCCTCTCAACAGTATCCAAATGAACAACTAGATTGCTAACATTCTATATTTATTATATATGAGAGGGTCTTATTTGCATCAAAATTATGGTTAGTGGGGGGAGGAGCCTAGCGCGCAACCAAGATGGCCGCGTAGGTGCGAGGCTCCCGAGGACCTCCGCGACCTCCTACATATATCCTGACAATATCCTGTCCTAGATGAGGGGACTGTGTTGGTGAGCCCGAGCTGAGGTGGCACCCGCTTTCCGCATCCAAATTGGACCTCGGACTCCGGCGGTAGCACCAATTGAGATTTGCGGCCTTCTCCACGCCGGACCCCGGATTGGAGCTGTGGGGTGATCCGGAGGCAAAGTGAACAACAGCGGCGGGCTGGGCGCGGCGGCTCGCGTACCCCGCACTTTCACTTTCGCTTTTGCACCCTCCTTGCTGTCTCGGCGAGGTTGGGTCGCGGGGCACTGTGAGGTGGTGTGGCCTCGTTGGGGTGCCCTGCCGGCCCGCCGGCTGTGACCTGCCCCGCGGCCCTGTTGTGACCCCCCCCCGGATCCCGTGAACCGGCTGGCCCGCCCTTTACGACGTGCCTGGCACGGCCGTGGGACTGGAACCATGTCCACAAAGCAAGATGGAGATCGGGCAAAGGTGAAATCGACCCGACGTGGCGCAGCCCACCAGTCTAATAGCATGGACCGCTATACCCTCCAGAAGGGATCTCCCGAGGTGCCGCGTAGGTCCCCTGAGGGCCCGACTGATGCTCCGGCTCTACCCGCGGATCTGACCCTGCGGGATGTAATGGGCGCTATCGCTGAGATGAAGGCCTCGGTGGACCAGCGTTTTGATACACTGGCGCAGAAAATTGACTCGGTCCTCATGGATGTTGGCCTGGTAAGGGCCGATCTATCCAAGACTAATGACCGGGTCGATTCTTTGGCCCACACCACATCGGGCCTTACGACGGATGTGGCAGCCCTCCAAAAGGAGGTGCGCCGGCTCGGC
This sequence comes from Triturus cristatus, assembly GCF_964204655.1. Classification (NCBI taxonomy): domain Eukaryota; kingdom Metazoa; phylum Chordata; class Amphibia; order Caudata; family Salamandridae; genus Triturus; species Triturus cristatus. The sequence continues at coordinate 377,640,018 of NC_140587.1, forward strand.
CAGGCGAGCGCGCTGATGGATCGTCGCCTGGAGGATTCTGAGGGTCGGGCCCGGAGGAACAATATCCGTATTCTCGGGGTGCCTGAGGGACGTGAGGAGGCGGCGGCGGATCTATTCGTGGAGGACTTGATTCTCACCCATCTCCAGCCCCGGGGGCTGAGTAAATTCTTCGCGGTGGAGCGGGCCCACAGGGTTCCCGGGGGAAGGCCTAAGGCCGGAGCCCCTCCGAGGCCTCTCATCGCCCGGATTTTCAACTTTCGGGACAGAGACGCTATCCTGCAATCCTCCAGACTACAGGGACCGGTCAGACTCGACAATATGGATATAAATTTTTATCCTGACTTCACCCCGGCGGTCCAAAAGCAGAGACTAAGCTTTCTCGGAGTCAAACGTCGTCTACGGGACCTAAATCTCAAGTATGCTATGCTTTTCCCGGCTAAGCTGCGGGTGGAGTTGGATGGCCGCACACACTTTTTTGATCGTCCCGAGGCAGCCGGGGACTGGCTAGATACCTTGCCTGGGGATCGGGATCGGGGGGGTGGGGGGGGAGCGGTTGGGGGAGAGGGCCCGCCGGATCAGGACTGAGGGACTAATATTATACCTCGCTCTGGACAAAATTGATGTCACTTTTGACTGTTCGTCTGTTCGAGTAAGTTTCCCTCCTGTGGAGGTCGTGGGGGGTCTCTTGGGGGTTCTCCCTCCTCCTCTGGGGGTTTAGTTAGTTTCACCATCTATGGGGCGACAGGCACACTGCACTTTGGGGGGGCTGTTTGGGCTCATGCAGGGGTGCAGGGAGGGGGGAGTTCTGTTGGGGTGGGGGAGTTGGGGTGGGGTGTTGTTCGTTTTTACCACAAGGCAAACCCTTTTTTGTGTTGTTTTTAAGGTGCTCTCCGGGGGACGACTGATGGCTCTTGTGTGTGATGGGGGGTAGGGATTTGACTTTGTTGTCTTGGAACGTTAATGGACTGGGGGATAGGATCAAACGAGGTGTGGTCCTGCAGTATTTGAAACGAATCTCACCCGATGTAGTCTTCCTGCAGGAGACACACCTTATTGGAAACTCTTTTTGTGCAATGAATCGGCGTGGCTATCGTTTGGTGGCCCACTCGGGCTTCACGTCGGGCTCACGGGGTGTGGGCATTATGGTGAAGAACTCGCTCCCGTTGGAAATTGATGAGGTGCGCCATGATGATAGGGGACGCTATGCTGTTTTAGTGGGGAGAATGGAAGGCAAAGTAGTGGTCTTTGTATCAGTATACGTCCCACCGGGGCTACAGGCGACTACTTTTGCAGACCTGGGGCGCCTCCTCCTGGGCCTTCCGGGGGGACTCCTAGTGGTTGGGGGGGACTTCAATGCGGTGGTTTCTGGGACTCTGGATCGTCACCCCCCTAGGGACCTCCCCCGGGCACAGGCGTGGCTATCCGGCCTCTTGGATACATTGGGATTGGTGGACTGCTGGCGCTTAAAACATCCCACGCAGCAGCAGTACACTTTCCACTCGGGGGCCCATGGTAGCCTCTCACGGCTTGATCATGTCCTTGTCCCGGCGGCCTATGCTGGGAGGGTGGGGGAGGTGCGCCATTTGGCGCGGGGTATCTCAGATCACTCCCCGCTCCTGTTCTGTTTTGATGTCTTTCCGAGGGGTGAGGGCAGGGTAGTTCCAATCAATGCCTGGTACCTGCGCGACCCCACCATTCACGCTGATGTGATTAAATCCTTGCAGCGATACTTTGATGAGAATGTGGGGTCCGTCCCTTCGGCTATCTCCCTGTGGGAAGCCTTCAAGATGGTTCTCAGAGGGGAGGCCCTGTCCTTTATTTCCCATGCCCGGAGGCGCGAGCGGGAGGAGGTTACCCGGGTGGAGGCCGAAATTGCTGAATTGGAGGGTGATTTGGAGGGCGGAGTGACGGATGCTGCACTACATGTCCTACAACTTAAGCAGGCGGCCTACAGGGCCCTCGTTACGGAGGCGGCCAGGGGCCTCAGTAGGGAGCAACAGGGGCGACTGTATGATGTGGGTGATAAGGCGGGCAAACTGATAGCGTGGTTGGATAAAAAGGAGAGAGTGAATCGTGTGGTCCCGCTGATTGAGACGACGGATGGTGTGAGTGTAACCGAGCCAGAAGAAATTGTCTCCTGTTTCGCGGATTATTTCCGCGAGGTGTATTCTCCGGTCTCTCCTTGCTCGGAGGAGGACTCCTATTCCCTGCTTAGGGATATCGCGCTGCCCTCCCTCTCGGAGGAGGACAGGGTGTCGCTGGATGCCGCTCCCACATCCAACGAAATTGCCCTCGCCATACGTTCGGTTGCCTCTGGCAAGGCCATGGGCCCGAATAGCATCCCTATCGAGCTGTATAAGTTGCGACCAGATGTACTGGCACCACACCTCTGCGCGATGTTCCTGGCGGCCCACTCGCTGGGCTCCCTCCCGCCGGACCAGCGTCTGGCTACTATCGTGGTGATCCACAAGGAGGGGAGACCTCGGGACCGGGTTACATCCTATCGGCCTATCTCGCTCTTGAATGCGGAGCCCAAAATTCTCGCCAAGGTCCTGGCCAATCGGCTGGTCGGCGTGGTGGGCGCTCTGGTCCACCAAGACCAGTCCGGCTTTATCCCCCATCGCAACACGGCCCTTAATCTGCGGCGTTTGCACGGGGTGCTCGCACGTGTCCCATTCGTGCGGGAGCCGGCCATTTTGGTGTCCTTAGACGCCACTATGGCGTTTGACACGCTTGAGTGGCCATACATTTGGGCGATGCTGGCGAAGTTTGGATTTGGCCCGGGCTTCATCAGTTGGGTCAAATTGTTGTATTCGGGCCCATTGGCGCAGGTGGTGGTGAATGGAAGAGTTTCGGCCCCATTCGAGCTGGGCCGGGGCACGCGACAGGGCTGCCCCTTGTCGCCGCTCCTGTTTGCGCTGGCCTTGGAGCCCCTGGCGGAGTGGCTGCGGTGGCATCCCTCCATCCGTGGTCTCCGTTGGACCCCCGAGTATGAGGACCGTGTGTCCCTATACGCTGATGACATCCTTTTGTACCTAGCCTCCCCACGTAAGTCGCTCATAGTCCTGGTTGATGTTTTACGTTCATTCGGCCGGAACTCAGGCCTTGTCATCAACTGGGCTAAATCATGTGTGTATGTATTCTCTGGGGAGGCTCCTGTCCTCCCGCGGGGTTGTCCGATTCAGATTGCCTCTCAGGGGTTTCGATACCTGGGTGTCTACATTACTCTGGACCCAGAGGCCCGCTACGAGCGGAACTTGCTTCCCCCCCTCCAGCGCTTGAAGGAGGACGTCGTGCGTTGGCGGCGCCTGCCGCTATCGCCGCTCGGCCGGGCGGCGTTGTTTAAGATGATGTCGTTGCCACGTTTCTTATACGCTCTCCAGAACACTATGGACCCAGTCCCGGCGCGCTACTTCCGTGAGGTGGAGAGTCTACAGCGCCGCCTGTTCTGGGACGGGAGGCCGCGCATTGCCCTGGCGAAGTTGACGCTCTCATGGTATGACGGGGGGATTGCCCTCCCGGATATTAAACGGTATTACTGGGCCTCCCAGCTAGCTGCAATTAACCATGGCCTCTACGGGCCCGCCTTGAACCCGGCATTCGAGATGGACAAGATGCTACTGCCCGGTGGCGACTACAATCGAGCGCTCTACTCTGGCGCGCCCGACGCTCGCTTGACGGGACCTACGCGTGTCATGGTCAGAGTATGGCATGCGGCTAATGCAGCTATGGGGTGGAAGGACCGTTTGACCCGGGCGTCACCGCTGTATGCGTCTGAGAAGTTGGGCTCTCTCTGGACCTCGAAGGGCTTCGAGAAATGGGACATGATAGGCATCAGTAGAGTGGGGGATCTCTGGTCGAGGGGAGGACTTAAAACATTCGAGATGCTGCAGACGGAGTTTCAGTTGCAGGGCAGTGAATACTTTCGGTACCTGCAGGTCCGTCATGCACTGGGCTCCGTCTTCCCAGACGTCGCCTCCATCCCGGAGTCTTCCCCCCTGGAGGATAGAGTGCTAGATGGCCACGTCCCAGACAGTACGATCTCCCTTATTTATAAAAAACTGATTAATGATCGCTCGGGCTTGCTGATTGGCCTCCGCGAGGCTTGGGTGGCCGACGGTCTGGAGTTGGACGATGAGGACTGGATCTCCGCGGTGGCCTCTCCGAAGGAGGTGGCTATACCGGCTCGCCTTCGCTTCGTCCAGCTTAAGATACTCCACCGGGTCTACATGACGGGGCCAAGGCTTCAGCGTATGGGCTACACGGAGGATGGATTGTGTAAGCGTGGTTGTGGTGCCTTGGCGACCTTCCTGCATATTTTATGGGAATGCCCGAAGGTGGAGCGATTCTGGCGCGGTGTGCACGAGGTCCTGCGAGTGGTTACGCGTGTTGCGCTGCTGCCTGAAGCGAGGAGATGCCTGTTGAATGTGTGGGAACCAACTGACTATTCGGCTCCGCAAACGTGGTGGGTGACTCTGGGATATATGATTGCTAAGCGTGATATTGCGCAACTGTGGGGATCCCAGAACCCCCTGGCGGTGTCGGCCTGGAAAGAACACATGGACTGGTGCATGTTTCGAGAAAAGGTGGTGTATGTGGCGAGGATAAGCCTGGGACATGGGTGAAAGTGTGGGGCCCCTGGAACGCCTACCGTGGGAGTATTTGCGCGCCACCGTTGCTGCCTGCTGCCTCACCAGCCCCGTCCCCTTAGTAGACTCCTTCCCCCAGCCCCGGGCACAGGGTTCCCCCAGTCCTCGCTCTGTTCCCCTTCCCCTCTTTGGACTCCTCTGGATAGTTGGGGTTCCCCACCTGGGGAGCACGTGCTGCTACTTTCGACTGTGGGTAGCCTTGTGGGTGTTGTTTTCTTGTTGTTTGTATAAAATGAAACCGTACTGTGGGGTATTACGGCTGTGGCCCATGATGTTGATAACTCCTGCTTATGCTCCTCTGTAACGCCAAGTGTTCTATGAACGTATGTCATATGTTTCTGCCATTCCTAGCGGCCGGCCGGAAGGTTGTGGGCCCATATTTGTATATTCTTGAGATTTGTAATAAACGGTTTCAAAAAAAAAAAAAAAAAAAAAAAAATTATGGTTAGTTCTCTAAAAAACTAAAATGAGGACATATTTTCTGAGTTTTCAAATAGCGACAAAGAACTTTTAAATTATTTGTAATCTTTATGTTTTTTTATCCAGTTGACCACTTGATTAAATGTTGCACCTTGGCGAGAGGATGTGGTGTTACTTCCAGAGCTGCAGGCTTTGCAACTGGCGAACCAGGTTGGAGTTTCTGCTTCAGGTCAACATTCTGTGATTGTGGTCAAATCACTTAATCTCCCCATGTCTACAACCAAAATGAATTTGATCTTGTGTGATGTAACCAATGCTCATGTAAAGCATTCCAATACCTGACAAGTCTGCACTATCTAAAACTGCAAATACACAAAAAATAAGTGTTTTGCCCACTTCTGTCATTGGGCTACATGTGGGCTACATCTGGGTGATATATGTGCTGCATTTAGGCTCTTTTGTGTCTGGTGGCCATCTTGGGAGATTTATTTGTTATGAAGTTTCCTAATTTCCTCATTTACTGCAGTCTCCTTAGTGGGAATACTTTCAGTTTTTTACTTTGATTCCATCAAGAAGGTATTCAGATATGTCACACATTTGCCATAAATTCTGAATGTTAGCACTCTAGTTGCTCATTAGATCACTGTAGTAAAGCTACTGCTCACCACGGAAGTCTGCTGCTGGTATTAAATGTGCATTAATCGGCGATGGATTTCAGGGTAGGAGCGGAGCGGAGCGCCCCATTAGTTTTGAAAATTTCGCGAGGATTCGTCAATCGGCGCCAACGTTATTCAAAATAGAATTTTGAGATTTCCTATGGAAACTCGGTCCTAACTATAAGTATCTACTGGCGACCGCCAGTAGATAATATATATATATATATATATATTTATATATATATATATATATACATATATATATATATATTTAGGCTGAGCACTCGCTATTTTTATTTCAGAAATGCACTAATTTGGCAATAAAAGCACAGCATTGTCAATCCACATCGTGGTCTGTACCTGTTTTGTTGCTGAGGAAGAAGGCGACTTATGGATTTTTATTTCTAGATAGATAGATAGATAGATAGATAGATAGATAGATAGATAGATAGATAGATAGATAGATAGATAGATAGATAGATAGATAGATAGATAGATAGATAGATAGATAGATAGATAGATAGATAGATAGATAGATAGATAGATAGACAGATAGATAGATAGATAGATTCAAATACCAATTTCTCGCGGAAATAATCCAGCACTCCGAGTGGATTAGGTTACTCCAATTTTATTTGAACAATGGCATCCACGCTTTCCAGCTGTGAGCACAGCATATATATATATATATATATATATATATATATATATATATATATATATATATATATATATATATATATATATGTGTGTGTGTAAAACCTGTCCAATTGTAGAGAGAGCATGCACTCCAAGCCGAGGAGTAGTCAACTCATTTAATTGCATCGGGCAGCATGGATATCCAGGTCCATACAACAAGCAACACGCAAAAAATAATCCCGAATGACTGGCAATATTTATAAAATACGTGTTTCGGCTAAACGCCTTTCTCAATTTTTTCAATCGTCATTATGAACGCAAAAGCACATGCTCAATATATACTTTGCTTCATTAGATATAAAAGACATAGCTTTAACTTTTCCCCGTTTTCATAATCATACATATATTTTGGCCATATCAATTAGCAGATTGCTTATAATCCATTTTTATACTTTCTGTACACCTTAATAGGCTATTTCAAATAACAGTGCACAGTGCTTCATAAAGTGAAATGTCAATGTTCCATTAGTATCGATGAAAATGAATGTTGCATTAGCTGTTATCAGTATAAAAGCACACGCCGGTGGCTGTAATTGTTGTGCAGTGTCTCTAATAGCATACTCAGTAAACTTCTTACTGCTCAATCCACCAATGAACTGTATACTCCCAGTCTCGCACCATAAGGCCAGTGCCATAGTGCCCTGCTCCTCACTTCGGAAACCCATAAGCAGAAAACAGGCTTCAAGCCTATTTCAATACAAAAATGGCCTGGCCCAAGGGATGGAGTCCCCAGGACCAAATTCAGCACGGGAAAGGGGGCAATGCGGCTCCCTCCCCTAATAAAATGTTAAAATTAAAAAGGACAACCCGGGGGAAGTCACCGGAGGCCATACCCCCTTTTTCAACCACAGTGCAAATGGGCCTCCTGGTGTACAACATCTAGGGGGTTTAAGTCCCCTTGGATGCTGAGGCTCCTTGGGGGCCAATAACCTCTCCTGTTACCTCCAGTAAGTCCCACTCAGGGGGATTGCTAAGAGGTTGTTGGAGGCCACGCCTCCTATCTCCACCTCCTGGTACACTAATGGTTGGGGGATAAAGTCCCCTTGGATGCTGTGGGTCCTTGGGGGCCAAGAACCCCTCCTGTTACCTCCAGTACGTCCTACACAGAGGGATTGCTGAGAGCTGGTCAGAAGCCTACCCCTTTTCTCCACCACTCTGCAAATTAGACTACTAGTTAAAAAAAACATACAAATTCACTTTAAAAACAAAGTTTACAGAGACGTTATAGTTTAAAAATAGAATTTAAAAACCCTTAGAAATTCACTTAAAAAAACAAAGGTTACATGGATGCTACAGTTAGAAAATAGAATTTAAAAAACCTTAGAAATTCACTGAAAAACCCAAAGGTTACAGGGACGTTACAGTTAGGCTTAGATTTCACTCGTACAAAACCATAGAAATTCAGCAGTTATAGTTATCTGAGCTAACTATAACTCATGCCCCTGCAATGCACTGCTTATGACCTCACATACTACATCACTCATGACATGGTCAGTGACATCACTGATTATATCTGGTGGTGAAGGTCGTCAGTGAGACTGAAGATGAGTCCTGTGCTGTATGCGTAGGAAATTATGCTGAGCCTGTGAGACCTGACGATGTCTGTGAGGGGTGTCATGCAGGTGTTGAAGAGGGTGGGGCTGGGGAATAATCCTTAGGGTGCACCGCTGGTGATGGCCTTAGGTTTGGATGTGAAGGGAGGCAGGCAGATTCTCTGAGCTTGTCCCATGAGGAAGGATGATATCCATTTGAGGGTGTTTCCTTGGATGCCAATGTGATTGAGTCTGCTGATGAGAGTGTGATGGGAAATGGTGTTGAATGTAGCTTAAAAGTCAAGGAGGATCAGGGCTGCTGTTTCACCGCGTTCGAGGAGGAATCTGATGTTGGTTGCATCGATTAGGGCTGTTTCAGTGCTGTGGTTTCTGAGGAAGCCGGATTAGGAGGCATTAAGCATGTAGTTTTCTTCTAGGTATCAGGTAAGCTGATGGTCGATGGCCTTCTCAATGACTTTGGTGGGGCACAGAAGCAGTGAAATTGGGCATCGTGAATTTCCTGGGGTCGACCAAGGGTTTCTTTAGAAACTGTCTTACCTCCCCGAGTTTCCATCTATTGGAGAAGGTTGCTGAGGTGATTGAGGCATTGAGGATGTTGGTGAGTTCCGTGCTGACTTCTTGCGTTCCGAGGTTATAGAAATGGTGAGGGTATGGGTAAGTTGGGGCTCCAGAGTGGATTGAGGACATGAGGGATGTGGTGTTCTGCATGGTGATCGGACTCCATGCGGTGATCAAGGAGATGGTTTCCATGGGTGGGCTGAGGTTGTTGAGATAAACATTGGTGAGTTGGGGGTTGAAGATGTTGTAGATTGTGGCTATCTTGCCATGGAAGTACTCCGAGAGGGTGTCGCAGAGTTCTTGTGAGGTGTGGAACGTGTTCTCTGTGACTGACGGGTTGGAAAACTCCCACACTATGTTGAAGAGTTCCTTCATGCTATTGTCACTTGTTTCGATGCGGTCTGTGAAGGTGTCTTGTTTAGTGTCCTTGATTCGTTGGTGGTACCTGTTGAGGGATGATTTGAAGGTCATTCGTCAGTGGGATTGTTGGTGGGGCATCATTATTTCTCTAGTCATTTACAGTTGTGCTTGATGGTTCTCAGTTCTGGAGTGTACCAGCTGGCTCTTCTGCAGGCTCTGCAGGTTTTGGATGGTTTCGCTGAGGTGGCTCTGACGACGCATTTGATGATCTAGTCGGTGAAGTTCTGGACGGCCTATTCCAGGTTTGATGAGGCGTCGGGCTGGGAGGTGGAACTCTGTTAATTTGTTCCATTTGCAGTGTAAGGAGCTGGGTGGCTTGGTGGTGGTATCCTCTGAGCTTGTGATGGTGAAATGGACAATTGAGGGTCGGGCCAGGTGAGTTCAGAGACGTGGCTGTATTTGATTTTGCTGATGGATGTGAAGATCCGATTGAGTGTGTGTCCTGCACTGTGTGTGAGGCTGGTGGCCAGTTGGGTGAGGCCGATGTTGCTCATGTTTTCTAGGAAATTGGTGGAGTTGGCGTTGTTGGGCTCGTCGAGGTGGAAGTAGAGGTCGCCGAGTAGAAAGTAGTGTACTAAGTCAATGGCTAGCGAGGCGATGAATTCAGAGATGGTGTTGCAGAATGCTGGTCGTGGCCCAGGGGGTCTGCAGGTGAGGGAGACTTTGATGGTGGTTTTGGAGTCGGTTCAAAGTTGGAAGTTCAGATGTTCGATTAATGGTGTGGTGTAGCCTTTGGTGGTGATGTACTGGATTGTTTCCTTGTGGATTATGGTAATGCCTCCCCCATGTTTGTTGGTGCGTTCACAATGGATCATCTTTTAGCCGTTGGGCATTGCGGTGGTGATATCGGGGGCTGAGGAGATGAGCGAGGTCTCGTTTATGAAAATCAAGTCAGGGTGAGGGTGCAGATGGTAACACCGAGTTCTGTGGCATGTTTGCAGAGGGACCAGGTGTTTAGCAGGATGCACTGGAGCCGTTATTGGAGAACAATTTGAGGAAGAAGTCAATGTTTGTGTGATCAGTGAAGGTTTGATTCTGGGCAAAGGACTGTTTAGACAATGATCTGTGGTTACAACAGGTTATGAAGAATATTCAAGGAAGATGGATTGAGGGGAAAGATTGTAATGAAGAAATTAAGGGATTTTGGCAAGTCAGAGAAGAGCTGTCTGTTGTTGACAATCTTCTTATGAGAGGAAGTAAGTTAGTTCCACCTTGAATTCTCAGAGACAAACTGGTGAACAGTGCTCATGTCAGTCACATGGGCATTGCTAAAACTAAAGAGAGAGTTAGGAACGCCTATTGATGGCCTGGTATGGACTTGCAAATTGAAAGGATAGTTCGTGATTGCACAGAATGCTCATTCAGTGATAAGATTTTGAAGTGCAGGATGCAACCCATGGTGATAAGAGAGTAAGCCAGTGGTCCCTGGTCTGACATTCCGATTGGCAACTTAGGACCTGTTAAGTTGAAGTCCCAGGACAGGTATGTACTAGTATGTCTAGATTTGTTTTCCCGATGGCCAGAAATTAAGATTGTCAACTCAGTTGAATCTAGTGTGGTCACTGAATTTCTGGAGGAACTCTTTGAATGAGTGGGGTGTCCATCTTTGATTTTTCTGATTATGGGGTGCGGTTTACTTCAAGAGTGGTGGAAAGCTTTTTCAAAGAAAGGGGAATCATACATAAGAAAGCAGCTCTGTACCATCCTGAAAGCAATGGTGTTGTTGAAAGGTTTGCGAAGGTGCTGGAGGTAACATTACAACAGGCTGTGGTGTCTGGCAACAACTGGGAGGGAGCGATGAAGTCTAAAGTGCGTGAGTATAGATTTACTCCACATTCTTCAACTGGTGTTGCTCCCTTTCGGTTATTTAAAGGCAGAATTCCTAACACTAAACTAACCCTTTGTGGGTTACTGTTAAGGGAAGTGGTGTGGATGATGGTGTAGACAGCACTGAAGGTGAAGAGAAAAGGAGAAGATGAAAACAAGGAAAATATGGTATGATGGGAGAAAGGCTGTGAAAAGAGCTGTGGTGAGTATAGGAGATTGGTTCGGGATCAAGTCTCCACGGCAAGGCAGTAAACAGTCCAAATTTAGTCAACCGGTTAGGATTCATAGGGTGTTTAAGAATGCTTTCAAAACACATGACCACAAAATATGAAATCTTAATAGAGTGGCGAAGTACCAAGCGAGTGGTGTTGGTTGCCCCGAAACAGAATCTGTGCAGGAGGAAGTTGGCAGACCTTCTCGTGAGAAAAAGGTTCCTTTTCAATTACAAGACTATGTTTGTTGAAGCTAAATGTTGCTGTGTGGGTTTCACTTAATGTATTTGGTTTATAAAAGGGGGAGTGATGGGGTGTTTACACTTCTTTTATTTCCATCAATGTGGGTTTCTATGTGATGATGCAAAGGATCAGAATGTGGGTGGTTGCTAGGGTGGCAATTAAGAATGTTGGAAAAGACAGTTAACCCTGCCTTTCTGGTGGATGAGGCCTTTGTATCTGCAGCTCTTAATAAACTTCACTTTTTATGACCTGGAAGCGTCAAGTTTTCATTCGAGACTGAAGGCCCTTTCACAACCTGATATTCCCACTAGGGTGTTAGAAAGTCCTCCTGGCCCATTTCTTCCCCTGCAATGCACAGATTTTCTGGTTCTAGGGGTTCTTCGTTGGGCTGTTGAAACTCCTGTGCCTACCCTTCTCCGCAGCGTGGGTGATTGTGGTAGGAACTCGAGCGGAACATTCAAGCCATTATGGCTACTGGACATGCATGATGCCTGGCGGAGCTCGGGCAACATCACAGAGTGTGCATGTCTGACCGACATGTTAGAACAGTGGTAAAATGCAGAATCCGAAAATTAATACATAGCGCAACTGCAAATGTTTGATGAGATTCTTTCACAGATTGGACAGAATGTCAATGCTCGTGCAAACTGACTGGAAGGAAGTGGGAGTGGGACATGGCAGTTGCCCCGAGCTGCTAGCTGCCATTAGCTCGCCAGGCGTGCCAATAGTGCACAGTATAGCAGCCATGTTCAAATGGTTGCTCGTGCAATAGCCCAGCGTCAACAGCAAGGAACAACACTTTCGGAGGACGTAAGGAGAAACTATTGGGCGCTCTGAAGGAGCGAGAGAGCCTCTTAGCAGCAGGGAGACGCAAGCATTCCCAAAAGTGAGCTGCCGAGACCTCTGTGTTGGTGTCAGACTCTGCAGACCACAAATGCAGAGGAGCCCCGTAAGAGACTAGGGAACCTCTGATCAGGCCCTCCGTTGTTTATGCACCTCAAATGCACATAGAGAGGGTCGCTTAAAAAAAGGTGCTGAGGGTGCAAATGAAGAGGAAATGTTCACCAAACAGCTCCATAATGCATAGAGGTAAAAGAGAAATGATTTCTCCTGGTGGTGGAAAATATAAGAAGACTTTCTAGCGATATATGGTTTACCTATATTTCCATGAATCGATATGGGAAATGTTGTCGCTCCCATAATGTTGTACATTCATACTCAAATCTTGGGAGTACATCTATCTATAACGACGTTTCCGATTTATTTCACACGTGCGTGAAACGCCCTCAAATGCTGTTTGTCTTATGCCTTAAATTATGACAGATAATTACGACGGAGTTAAATTTCAAGAGCCAGACATTGTGATTACATCCATAGCTGGCCCGTCAAGAGATAATCCCAGTTCTGTAAATCGAATGCATTCCTGGAATGCTGCAGACTTGTAGCATCAGAATGGGGTAACCGCATAATTATATTCTGAAATCAGGACCTCCGTAAAACTGTTTATTCCTATTGGCAAGGTTCTTGGAAGTGAGTTAGACTTTTCAGTCGTATCCCAAGCAATATTAAATTAAATCCCAAAGAGTGGATTATATACGTCTTTCAAGGAATTTGTGTGAAATGTAAGACGTAACTAAAGCCAAAGTAAATTTGTAAACCGCTGTGGTGTTCAGAGAGAACAGGCAGGCCGCAGTTGATAAGTAATGCTGGCTGCTCTAGCATACTGTTAACACAGCAGTTTACCCATGTCTGACTGTGATAGGTGACCGCAAAAGGGCGTGGGACTATATTTGAGTCTCAGATAACCGGGCCTGCACATCCAATTATGCGGCTGTGTTATACGGCCTGAGTCAAGACTACCTAGAGCATTTGGGAACGCAACGGTTTTGAGGGTTGGAGGTGTTTTCTATACTCTGATTGGACGTCACGTGACTCTGTTTAGTGCCTCGCCTGGTCACGGCTTCCCAACACACCACTACTTCAGTAGAGCTCTGTGCAGGCCTGCCCTGTGGCACCACGGGCTAACAAACACATACTCTCTCCATGTTTCCTCTCGGCTCCTGCAGGGCGACAGACCTAACATCTCAGGAACACTATCTACAAAATGTGGATTTATTTTCAGCCACATCAGTAGTAGTGATGCTGTAAACTTGCAACTGGAATTACAGTTACCGGGGAACACTAAACTCGCAACTGGAATTACCATTACCGGGGAATCAATAATTCTGGAGTGCAAAATTATCCCGGGTTTCAAATTCTTCTCCAGTGACTTGGGGAATACCCAGGGAAATCCGTGTTACCACGCAGATTCCCCTCAGTAATTCCTCACTTCATGTCCTTCCCCCTCCCCCCCCCCTCCCCCCCATCAAACTGATTAGAGATGAAGATTACCAGTAAGTAACCGGGCATTACCTCTTCGCTCGTCTTCCTCACCATAGTCATAATAGAATCAGCTGATACCATGGCTTGATGAGCCCTAGGAGCTTGGGGAGTAAGATTGAGAGGGGCGAGCTTCAGATTTTCCAACCGTCAGGCTGGCATATAATGTTAAAGCACATTGTTCAACAAGCAATGCTCCATGAGAGGGGCCTGAGGGGCAGTGGAAATGGAGAGGAATGCGAACTGGTAGGAGTGCTAAGAGGAAACACAATATTTTGTAAAATAACCAACATTTCTGCGGACTTTCAAAACAGAGGGGGGGGGAATGTGTGTGCGTTTTTGTCTGTGTATGTAAAAATTACTGGTGAAATCCAACAGACATCTCAGCATACCTGACTGAAAGCAACTGTACCCAACTATTTATCAGAAAATACATATATTAGGGAGGTGTAACACCTCAAACAGCCCCCTGAATCCATGCCCCTGTTCATGACACCAAAATCACTACTCACGACCACAAATGTTAAAGCCAAACAAAAGTACTGATTTCTAATCATCATTAAACAGAATTAAATCTACATGACATTTGTTAACTCACATTTTAAATGTCAATACTTGCATTTAGGACAGAAGAAACAAAGCTAGTAAAAGTATTGCCCCCCAATTCCAGCCTACAGTGATTCATAAATGTGTGGGGTGATAGCTAAGTGGCTGCATTGCAAAATTCCTCTATAGATACACCCTTAAAGTCTGCCTAAGAGGGCAAAATACTGCTCATTGACTTTCCTTAAACTCGGTTAACCAACTCTCTGCCCTGAGCTTCATAAACCTGCAAGATTGCTTGTTTGATCCATCTGCTCAAAGTAGAGAGTGATGGCTTCAGACCAATTCTGACTAGGCCAAATGTTACAAATAAGCTATCCACCCTCCGGAAAGCCCCTGTTCTCTCTAATTAGATCCACCAAACCCTTTTCATGTGTAATAGATGTAACAATGACTCTTCCTCTGACTGAGGATTTTGGGAAAAGACTGTCAGAACCACTTCCCTAGATCAAAGGAAAACAGAAGGAATTTTAGGCATTTCAAGGGTGAGTTTTAACACAATTCTGTCTGGAAAAAACCTTTAACAAGCATTGGAAATGCAATAGGTCTCGAATTTGCATAATTAAGAGCTATTGTCGTTGTAAATGACTATGGGCCATATGTATGAAAGTGTCACTTTGCGATTCTCAAATAGCGATTTTTTGCAAATCGCTATTTGAGACTCGCAAAACACTATGTACGTAGGATTTGCAATAAATTTTGCGAATCCTACATATTCCTTAATTGCGAATTGCAAATTGCGATTCGCAATTAAGGAATACCTCCCCATTTATTCCTATGGGCCTAGAGGCCCATAGGAATGAATGGGAAGACATTCTCAATTTGCGATTCTCAATTAGAGAATCGCAAATTGAGAATGCAATTTCAAGGGTGCCCGGGTGTCAAAAGGACACCCTGTTGCACCCCTGAAATGAGTTGGTGGTAATTTGCGATTCTTTAAGTCCAAATTGCACTTTTTCTGTGCTTCTTACATTGCATTTAAGGAATCACAATTTGCGATTCCTTAAATGTAATCGCAAAATAGGGAATCGCAAAATTTGCGATTCCTTATTTTGCGAGGGGTGTTTTGTGTCATACATTGGACACTGCTGATTTGCGATCGCAAACGCTGAAATTCGGTGAATTTCGGTGTTTGCGATCGCAAAATTGCCTTCATACATAAGGCCCTAAGTCTTTTATCCATGTGTTATGGAGTGTATGTGGTGTGTAGTGTTAGTGTAGATAATACAAAATATAAATGTAGACAAGGTGCTTGGACTCAATTGAGCAGACAGTGAAGAAGTGACAGAACCAATGGTGCTAATCTGTTGTGCAGCATGTACTGGGCAGAAGATGATAATTTTGCCTAATTGTGTAATTTCTATGTCTCTAAGATGTTTCGACACATGGGAGAACAAAGCGGGATAGGCTTTTTTTTAAGAAAGCACATTAAAAAATTGCTCTTCAACTGCTGTATTTTAGCAGGCGACGCTGTTCGCCTGTCGGCTTTCCATACCCACCAACCTTCCAAATTAAACCTCTCCTCCTCACAACGACAGACTTCTGTGAGAATTGATGGACATGTTATTCATTGTATCCAAATACTAATGGGTCTTCCTGCTTATGTTGTCAACAATGTTGTGTATCTTAAAAACTGTCTTCACAATACGAAAAAAAAGAAAGAAGACATTCCAGTTTGTCGCCTGAGCTGTAAGGGCATTGGAATACAGGAAACTGAAGAGTCGAGCTGGTGCACCTGAGCCCCTCAACAGCCAACCAGAGCAGTGGTATTCAGGGGACCAGATGAAGACATGGCCAGATGAACATTAAACCCCCAAATTAACTGAGCAGAGAATACAAAGACTCTGAAATCACACAGACAGCTCCCGGAACACGAGGCTCCAAGCTGCCGTGTATCTCGCTTCTGTTGGAGCCGATCTCATGGGACTGGGGGCGGAGGCAGCAGAACGAAGTGCCCACATTGCGGATGAGACGCTTTTTTTGTTGCATATTTATATAGCGCGAACTCGACCCAAGGTTTGGAGCGCTGTACATGAGCACCGTATTTACATTACATATTCAGGCACGGGGAGGTTAAGTGATTTGCCCAGAATCACAGGATGTGGACGCGACCCCGAGGCTCGAACCCTGGTTTCCAGCACCAAAGTCGGCAATCTAGCAGACGGACCACACCAGGGGAAATACAGTTTAAATAGAGTACACAAACAAAACAAAAAAAATGAAACAATGGCAACAATAGCGAGAGCGTGTCCTGCAAACAGGATGAAAAGTATAATACAGAAGGGGGGATAAAGCTCTCCCGTCATAAAGGAGAGCAGTCTGATCAGTATAGAGAGTGAATATGTCACAGATTTCAGTGTTTTGCAGTTATGAGAAAGAATTCTTCACTATAGCTCGTGTGGGTCTCTGTCTGGACTACGGCGCATGATGTGGGTTTTTGGATGGATGCAGTTTCACTGAAACTGATCTCCGCTTAGATTAGCCTTTATTTCTTGAGATATGCCCAGCCACCAGCCACGCCTCTCAGCAGCAGAAAGTTAACATGAAAAGCCCAGGGCTGCCTGATCGTGACTCACGGCCGGTCATGGAGAGAGCTGACAGGCGCCCTGCTGGCCTTCTGTGGGGCACAGTAACCCATTCGCCCTCCGGCTATGTAACCTGAGCGCCACAGCTTTTCAGCTGAATCGAGGAATGCAAGAGACCGTCACCAGGAGCGAGGCGCTGGCTGCAGCTCCATTCATGCGAGGAGACAGAATCCAGTAACGCGTTTACTATTACGTTAAACGTGGCTGCCACAGTGTGTGATGTAGCACACGACGCGACCTGAAGCATTAAGTATGACTACAAACGTCCTTGTGCCTGAAGGGGGAGAAACTCAATCCCGAAAATAGTGCTTACAACAGTAGATAACAGCCAGCAGCGGAATTACACTGTAGTTGCTCGGTGCTGCTTCCTGCTAAATGGAAGGAAAACGGAAGTGAGGTATGGGACCACCAACCAACAGAAAGCAAGAGAACAACAACCATGCCATGGTTAAACCAATCACAAGCAGAATGACAAATCACACAGAGTTTCACACACAATACACATTACATTAAGTCTCGCTGAGACAGCGCATGCAGCGCATGCGCTGCCAATCCGAGACCTAAAAAGGGCTCAGACCTCAAAAGACCCAAATGCCCCCGTTTTCCAAGCAGAGGAATGGTCCACAACAAAACAGCTTTAAGACATCCTCCAGAGGCTCAAATGGAGCAAATTGTAGAGCCGTTAGTACCAATGGTAGATCCCATGGTGGAGAAGGACACAAAAGCCTTAACCTCATCAGAAAGAAACTCATTAGCCTGATACCAGAGGGTCAAAATGATCTAATTGAGGACTTTTGAAGGCCATCAATTCTGCCTAATGAGTGTGAAGAGTCGAAGAGGCAAGCTCCAATCTGAAACCATAGGATACAAAATCCAAAGATTTGATAAGACCTGTAGCCACACACTCATAGCCCCTATCCCTGCCCCATTTGACAATGATCATCCATCTGGAGTCCTGAATCAATATATACTCCATCAGAAGAACACCCTTTAGCTAAGAGATTATCTGTCTCAAGAGCCAGGCCTAAAGGTGCATTTGCTGTAACATCATGAGACGAAGGGGAGACTCCTTTAAAGGGCACATATGTAATAGTATCACCCAAGGTTGTTGAATTGCCAACTCTAACAATAGGGGGTACCAAGGCTGCCTCTGCCAATCCGACATTACAAGAAGGACTAAAGCCCTGTCCTCTTTGATCTTTTGGAGCACCCTGTGTATCATAGGAATGGGAGGGAATATAGAGAGAGGCTTTGCTGGCCATCTTCCATGCCTACAGACAGAGAATAATTGTGCTGAAGTGTGGAAGTATAACATTTTCCTTGTTGGCAAACAGGTCTATCTTCAGACACCAAAACCTCGTCTGCAACTGGTGGAACATCTTCAACATCAAAGATAAGGAACTCATTAGAGGCTTAGGTTGTCCACTGCCCAGTTCTCCAACCCCTGAAGCAACACTGCCTTCAGTGAACTCAGATTGTGATCTGCCCAGAAGTATATATCCTGTGTCACTAAGTAGAGGGATTGTACTCTGCAACCTCCCTGATGTTTTGCGTACACAATCACCACTCTGTTGTCTGTCCTTATTTGGACACGGTAGCCTAGTAACTATGGGAAACATGTCATCAGAGCCAGACAGACTGCCTTGTGTTCTCTGAAGTTTGAGGAACAGGAAGCCTGGAGGCTTGTCAGTTTCCTCAGAATCCTCCAAGAGTCTAATGAGGTACCCCACCTCAGCTTGCTGGGATATGTGGTCACTACTCTTGAAAGGGTTACATTGAAGGGAAGACCCTTGGAAAAGCTGCTTTCCATCAACCACCAGACCAAGGATCTCTGAACATGCTCTGACACTGGTACTCCCTGATGGTGCTCCTGTGATATTAGTAACCAATGGTATAACAGATGATTTAACAATGGGTACATATGGAAATGTGCCGAGAGGAGAACACTGATTGAGGAAGCCATCAACCCTTGCCATTCTCTCACCGGAGGAGTTCTCTACTTGAGTAAGTCTAGGATCTCTTTCTTCAGCTTTTCTGTTTCTTCCAGAGATCCACATGTGTTTTCAAGTGTGCACCTATGAAGTGCAAGTCATGGAAGTAGACACAACCACTGATGGTTCAACAGAAGTCCATGATCTTGGAGGATCTTTCACACTTCTTGTACATGGAGGTTTGCATTGAGAAAATATGAAGCAGAAATGAGCTAGTCATCCAGATAAGGAAAAACTTGAATTTCCCTCTTATGAATGGCTCCCACTAAAGGGGCTAACACCTTAGTAAGCCCTTGTTGAACAGAAAAGACCAAATTGGATTAACTGGAAACGTTGCTTGTTTACAAAGAATTAGAGAAACCAGGTAAGCATCTAAAAGATCTTGCGATGCAGGTACATCTCCCTGGCAGGTTCAAGAACAAAAGACTGTCTGTAAGGGTTACCATTTTAAATCTTATATGGGGAATGAACAAGTTCATATTCTTGAGGTCCACCTCTGGCTCGAACTTCCTGAGGGGTACAAAAGGGGGTGGTAATGGACGGAGCATCAGAATCAATCAAACACTCACACCCAGTCAACAGATCTGGGTTTGATCCATCACCGTTCTTTAGCCCACTCTGCCACCCCAGTTCAGACATGGACATATGCAAATCATAATACACCAAATAAACTGTAAGTCTCACAATAAATATGATCCTCCTCTGACTGAAAAGACGAAATGGACTAGCTGGTTAAGTTTCTAAGTTATACATAACAGTGCAAGATTGTTAGAGAATGATTCCCATCACCCACAAAAGTGTGGCTTGCTTCATCATCTGGGAACCGGGAACTGTCGGTAAACCACTTACTACTGAGGAACGTAGATCGTGGTTACAGATGAGTCCCAGAGTAGATAACCATATCCTTTATATGAGAGAAGCATGTATTATTTTGATGGGGTGATGTTTGCAGTGCTAGTGATAATGTGAAAAAGAAAAGTGCTATTAAGATTGGCTATCAAGGCCCAAAAATGTTTTAATAAGGCGCTGCCCTGATGCCAAGGTAAAAACAGTGCTTACACAGCTTGAAAAAATAGCTGCAAAGAAAACAGGTCTACATGTTTCAGCCCATGGACATTCGAATCCGGGCTTTTGTCAGGACCATGGGATAAGCTACTGCAAAAGGATGTTAAATGAACAAACAAAAGATACATTTGTAACGGTACAACCTGATCACTTCTGTAAGTCCTGAAGGGAATGGGCAGATAGTGATTCCGGAAAGAACCTAGAAGCAATCAAACAAAGAGGCACTCACAGAAAATCCAATTCATGATTACTAAGACGTCATTCAAGGATCATATAAACATATGGAATTTTTTTTACCATTTATGCACAATACTCGAGATGTATCTTAACAACAAAAGTTGTGTTCTATAGTTATAAAGGTACTTACCCGATATGTTGCGGGTATGCACCTCGCCTCACCTGGCATCTGCTCAGGTTATGAGGCACCGCTCTAAAATACAATTGTGTCAACAGTCAAAACACATGTACTAGTGATGCGGATTTATAACATTACTTCTCATAATGCACATATTAAAACCAAAGCAGAACTGTAACAGGAGCCCCATAAAAGATGTTAGGGTAGTAAGAATCAAAATTAAATTATGCTTTTTCTCGCTAGGCACTATGCGTGACTTAGCGACATCAAAGCTTTTAGACTCGGACCTAATGCTCAAAAGAGCGGATGTGATTAGTATCAGAAGGTCATACTGGAGATCAGTTTACCTAACCAGATTATTCATATGCAAATCAGTCTGACCCTGTGCCTCATGGGAACAGTCCAGCCCGAACTGCCAAGCCATGCCTTCCCTGGACCGGAAACAAGCTTCCTAGGACCGGTTTCTGGCATTTCAGCCGTCTTCAGCCAGGCTTGCTTGAATCCAGTGGCAAAGTGAGCAAGGGACTCACGTCTGAGCATACCCTGCCAACCTAAGGCGAACAATGCGGTACAAAAGGGGGTGGTGATGGACGGAGCATCAGAACCAAACACTCACACCCAGTCAACGGATCTGGGTTTGATCCATCACCGTTCTTTAGCCCACTCTGCCACCCCAGTTCAGACATGGCCATATGCAAATCAGTCTGACCCTGTGCCTCATGGGAACAGTCGAACTTCCTGAGGACCTTTTGACTAATAAAAGGACAGAATAGACTTCTTCTTTGGTGAGGCGGTACTGGAATGATTGCCTTTTTCAAAAGCAGGTTATGAATGCCTTGCAACAGTGCTTGTATCTCTATTTGATTTATTGGCAGAGGAGTAGCCTGAAACCACTCTGTAAAGGGTCGTCAAAGGCAATTTAGTACCCTTCTTCTACAATTCTCAAGATATACTTGTCCAAAATTGATTCTCTCAAAACCTCCGCAAAATGTGCGATCCAACCTCCTAAAGGGAGATTTTTCCTGTAAGCACTATCAGAACTTCGCAGGTGGCTGAGCTCCCCTGTTGGATTGCTGAGACTGGGACTTGTCTGAAGAAGAGACCACTGGCTACACCCCCTGCCTCAAAAGGGCTGATTAAGCTTTTCCCTGGAATGCTGAACTAAAAGCTCTTTCATTTAAAAACATCTACACATTGGTGCTTTTGTTGGAGCTATAAGCTTTCTATCCTTCACAGATTTTTCATCAGCTTTTCCAGAGGAGTACCAAAAAAGTTTCTTCCAGAAAAAGGGAGCTTCATTAGTATGGGACTTTCGTGAAATGTCTGACTTCCAGGATATTAACCACAGTTGCATTCTTGAACAGAAGTATCTGCTGTCTGTGGTGCAGCATCATATTAAGCACCTGAAAGCAACCTCACTTTCTCCTTTACAGTCTGCTATAGCAAGACTTCACCTAGCATTTAAGTAATAAAACTTACCTAAACATTTGTTTGAAGGTCTCTAGCATAGAATACTAAAAAAACAGGAGGAGGAGTTGGTTAACTTCTTTTTCATGTTAACTAGGAGGAAGAGGGGATCATACTCTTTTTTGCTTGGAAGGTTTGTAAATGGGAACTAACACTCATTCTCTTATGACAGTTGCAAGGAAGACGGACAGGGAGGTAATGCTGCTACCTTCCCTTATGTAATGGTTGATGTCCACCATCATTGACAAGTAGCAGTCAGGACAAACTTATCATTTTAGCTGCTGCCAAGTCAGAGAGGGACTACTTTGTGTAAAGGCGTGCTCTTGCAGGCTTTGTTTTTTACGTAATAGGTTCTCTGCAATTTATGCTATGTTTTATGGTGATGGAGTGTCTTTTGGACACTTTTAGACATAAATTCATCAATGAGTCCAGAAAGGCTGTTTTTTCTTTCTCTCATTCATGTAAAGCCATGCACATGGTTAGTGCTGGACCAAGCTCATTACTTCTCTAAGGTCTGTATTGGGATTGTGAATGCATGCATGCTTCCTCCTTAGGTATTGATACAAAGGCCTAACGGCTAGGGTGCTCGACCTCGGATCTGGGGAACTGGGTTCGAGTCTCGGTAATGACGCTGAACATCCTGTGATTCTGGGCAAATCACTTAATCTCCCTGTGCCTAACAAAAAAAAAGGAATGTGTGTCCTCATGTAAAGTAACTGCTGCTATGTAAAGCGCTCTGATACCTGATTGGATTTGGGTCTAGTTCGCGCTATATAAAACTCTGCAAAAAAAAAAGCGAACCTACCTCACCAGGAGTGAAGGTCGGTTGAATTAGGAAATGGTGCATCTTTAAGATAGAGAGAAAATTCAACATTGTGGGGCCCATTCAAAAAGGTCAACTTACACATGAGTAAATCTACACATGCAAGTTTACTCTTGCACTGTTTAGTAACTTTACTACTTTAGGATATTCTACATTTACAAGTGTATAGTTACTTAAAAGTGTAGACTTACATGGCTCCACCACCTCAAACAGAGAGTGGAGCCAAATGTATTAGTGTGAAGTTACTACAGCCAGTACAGTAGTGGTACATCCAGCACCACATATGGCCAACCATTTCTTTACTAAGGTCTCCCCTAGAAATACTATGTACTGTGGTGTTGCAAAGGTGCCATAAATTAATCACAAACTGATGCTGCAACAACTCCCGTAGCAAATGAGGGTAGGGACATAAAACAGAAACTATGTTAAATACATTATATAAAATAGTTGAAAATATTGATCATTTTCATTTAATGTTAAAAATTCTGATAATTTTTGGGAATTGGAAAATAAATGTAATATTACCTTTAAATGAAAAATAGAATTAAATTATGTTTAATTATTCCTATACACCATTTTTAAAATTTATTAATGCCTTTTTTTTACTTTAGATGGCATTTTTGGGTTAATAAATCTTTGAAATCATGATCATTTAATAAAATATATTTAAATTAATTAAATATTTACTTCGAATTTAAGTTACTGGTTTGTCAGCATTTTTAAAATTCTGTCAACATTTAAAAAAAATTCTACATTTATCAAAATATCAAAATAAATGATATACAATAATATTTACCACAAAAATGTAAAAATATCTTTTTTAACTTTCCCTGTACTTTACAATAGGGAGATGTCCATACTGTGGTAAAGCCTAGGGAAAAGTAAAAAAGCTTAGCAAACTAAATGAATGTAGATTCTTTTTACAGGTATTTTAAATGTAGAGTAATACGAAGAATGTTACAAAGTTAATGTAATAATTTAATTATTTTGAATATATTAAATTAAATGAACATTATTTTGCAAAGTTTACTTTTTCGAAAAATCTCACAGAGAGTGCAAAACTTTTTTTTATCATGTGTTAATAATTATTCTGAATTATATATAGAATTAATCAAAAGTAAATAAATCATATTTTAGTAAATGTTATGGTATATTAATTTTTAAAAGTTATTAAATAAAATAATACATTTTGTTTATTAATCATTTTTAAAAACATCACATTTTTTGCATTTATATTTGTTACTATTTTAAATAAGTAAGTAAGGGACATTTTTTAACCTTTCCCCCTGTTCCCTCCCTCATTTACTACTAAGGCCCCGATTCTGATCCTGGTCGGAAACCGTTCCGACCAACACGTACCGGGAATGCATTCCGACCGACATGTTCACGCGCTGTACGACCGGCAGAGTACGATGTAATGCGTGCCAAATACAACCGACTCGCACGGAGCACAATACGTATGACTGGCAAGTACCGAAATCAAGCCATCTGAGTGAATTGGCCGGAAAACAGCTTGCGACACGACCAAGTCGTACGCGAATGCTGCAACACAGCTTAACATGAATGGGACAGACGCAGACTACCCCGCAAATGCTGATAAAACATCCGTTGCGGTCAACTGAACGTCTCCGTCATGCTCAACTAAACCAAACAGAAACAGACAGAAAAATACCAAACAAGCATTGTCACAGGCAAAAAAAATTGTTAATTCAAATATGTAAGACATACCCACAACTCCACCTATATAAAGGGCCAAAATCCTTACCATGATCCTTTGCAAATTCAACAGACCTGCCAGCTGATACCACTACACTGCACTGAGACATACACTCACAATCCACCCATCATACAACCTGTACACCACTAGCACCTGTCAAATATCACACTCACAAACACACACCTTTACTCATACTCACCCACCCTCACTTTCATACTCACCCACACATCTATCTCCACCACCACCCATCGCCATGCCCCAAAAGAAGAATCCAAAGTTCACAGACAGTGAGTTGGAAGTCATGGTAGATGAAATTCTCTGAGTAGAGCCACAGTTATTTGGCACATTGGTCCAACAGACTAGGGTGCTCGACCTCGGATCTGGGGAACTGGGTTCGAGTCTCGGTAATGACGCTGAACATCCTGTGATTCTGGGCAAATCACTTAATCTCCCTGTGCCTAACAAAAAAAAAGGAATGTGTGTCCTCATGTAAAGTAACTGCTGCTATGTAAAGCGCTCTGATACCTGATTGGATTTGGGTCTAGTTTGCGCTATATAAAACTCTGCAAAAAAAAATAGCGAACCTACCTCACCAGGAGTGAAGGTCGGTTGAATTAGGAAATGCGGCATCTTTAAGATAGAGAGAAAATTCAACATTGTGGGGCCCATTCAAAAAGGTCAACTTACACATGAGTAAATCTACACATGCAAGTTTACTCTTGCACTGTTTAGTAACTTTACTACTTTAGGATATTCTACATTTACAAGTGTATAGTTACTTAAAAGTGTAGACTTACATGGCTCCACCACCTCAAACAGAGAGTGGAGCCAAATGTATTAGTGTGAAGTTACTACAGCCAGTACAGTAGTGGTACATCCAGCACCACATATGGCCAACCATTTCTTTACTAAGGTCTCCCCTAGAAATACTATGTACTGTGGTGTTGCAAAGGTGCCATAAATTAATCACAAACTGATGCTGCAACAACTCCCGTAGCAAATGAGGGTAGGGACATAAAACAGAAACTATGTTAAATACATTATATAAAATAGTTGAAAATATTGATCATTTTCATTTAATGTTAAAAATTCTGATAATTTTTGGGAATTGGAAAATAAATGTAATATTACCTTTAAATGAAAAATAGAATTAAATTATGTTTAATTATTCCTATACACCATTTTTAAAATTTATTAATGCCTTTTTTTTACTTTAGATGGCATTTTTGGGTTAATAAATCTTTGAAATCATGATCATTTAATAAAATATATTTAAATTAATTAAATATTTACTTCGAATTTAAGTTACTGGTTTGTCAGCATTTTTAAAATTCTGTCAACATTTAAAAAAAAATTCTACATTTATCAAAATATCAAAATAAATGATATACAATAATATTTACCACAAAAATGTAAAAATATCTTTTTTAACTTTCCCTGTACTTTACAATAGGGAGATGTCCATACTGTGGTAAAGCCTAGGGAAAAGTAAAAAAGCTTAGCAAACTAAATGAATGTAGATTCTTTTTACAGGTATTTTAAATGTAGAGTAATACGAAGAATGTTACAAAGTTAATGTAATAATTTAATTATTTTGAATATATTAAATTAAATGAACATTATTTTGCAAAGTTTACTTTTTCGAAAAATCTCACAGAGAGTGCAAAACTTTTTTTTATCATGTGTTAATAATTATTCTGAATTATATATAGAATTAATCAAAAGTAAATAAATCATATTTTAGTAAATGTTATGGTATATTAATTTGTAAAAGTTATTAAATAAAATAATACATTTTGTTTATTAATCATTTTTAAAAACATCACATTTTTTGCATTTATATTTGTTACTATTTTAAATAAGTAAGTAAGGGACATTTTTTAACCTTTCCCCCTGTTCCCTCCCTCATTTACTACTAAGGCCCCGATTCTGATCCTGGTCGGAAACCGTTCCGACCAACACGTACCGGGAATGCATTCCGACCGACATGTTCACGCGCTGTACGACCGGCAGAGTACGATGTAATGCGTGCCAAATACAACCGACTCGCACGGAGCACAATACGTATGACTGGCAAGTACCGAAATCAAGCCATCTGAGTGAATTGGCCGGAAAACAGCTTGCGACGCGACCAAGTCGTACGCGAATGCTGCAACACAGCTTAACATGAATGGGACAGACGCAGACTACCCCGCAAATGCTGATAAAACATCCGTTGCGGTCAACTGAACGTCTCCGTCATGCTCAACTAAACCAAACAGAAACAGACAGAAAAATACCAAACAAGCATTGTCACAGGCAAAAAAAATTGTTAATTCAAATATGTAAGACATACCCACAACTCCACCTATATAAAGGGCCAAAATCCTTACCATGATCCTTTGCAAATTCAACAGACCTGCCAGCTGATACCACTACACTGCACTGAGACATACACTCACAATCCACCCATCATACAACCTGTACACCACTAGCACCTGTCAAATATCACACTCACAAACACACACCTTTACTCATACTCACCCACCCTCACTTTCATACTCACCCACACATCTATCTCCACCACCACCCATCGCCATGCCCCAAAAGAAGAATCCAAAGTTCACAGACAGTGAGTTGGAAGTCATGGTAGATGAAATTCTCTGAGTAGAGCCACAGTTATTTGGCACATTGGTCCAACAGACTAGGGTGCTCGACCTCGGATCTGGGGAACTGGGTTCGAGTCTCGGTAATGACGCTGAACATCCTGTGATTCTGGGCAAATCACTTAATCTCCCTGTGCCTAACAAAAAAAAAGGAATGTGTGTCCTCATGTAAAGTAACTGCTGCTATGTAAAGCGCTCTGATACCTGATTGGATTTGGGTCTAGTTCGCGCTATATAAAACTCTGCAAAAAAAAATAGCGAACCTACCTCACCAGGAGTGAAGGTCGGTTGAATTAGGAAATGGTGCATCTTTAAGATAGAGAGAAAATTCAACATTGTGGGGCCCATTCAAAAAGGTCAACTTACACATGAGTAAATCTACACATGCAAGTTTACTCTTGCACTGTTTAGTAACTTTACTACTTTAGGATATTCTACATTTACAAGTGTATAGTTACTTAAAAGTGTAGACTTACATGGCTCCACCACCTCAAACAGAGAGTGGAGCCAAATGTATTAGTGTGAAGTTACTACAGCCAGTACAGTAGTGGTACATCCAGCACCACATATGGCCAACCATTTCTTTACTAAGGTCTCCCCTAGAAATACTATGTACTGTGGTGTTGCAAAGGTGCCATAAATTAATCACAAACTGATGCTGCAACAACTCCCGTAGCAAATGAGGGTAGGGACATAAAACAGAAACTATGTTAAATACATTATATAAAATAGTTGAAAATATTGATCATTTTCATTTAATGTTAAAAAGTCTGATAATTTTTGGGAATTGGAAAATAAATGTAATATTACCTTTAAATGAAAAATAGAATTAAATTATGTTTAATTATTCCTATACACCATTTTTAAAATTTATTAATGCCTTTTTTTTACTTTAGATGGCATTTTTGGGTTAATAAATCTTTGAAATCATGATCATTTAATAAAATATATTTAAATTAATTAAATATTTACTTCGAATTTAAGTTACTGGTTTGTCAGCATTTTTAAAATTCTGTCAACATTTAAAAAAAAATTCTACATTTATCAAAATATCAAAATAAATGATATACAATAATATTTACCACAAAAATGTAAAAATATCTTTTTTAACTTTCCCTGTACTTTACAATAGGGAGATGTCCATACTGTGGTAAAGCCTAGGGAAAAGTAAAAAAGCTTAGCAAACTAAATGAATGTAGATTCTTTTTACAGGTATTTTAAATGTAGAGTAATACGAAGAATGTTACAAAGTTAATGTAATAATTTAATTATTTTGAATATATTAAATTAAATGAACATTATTTTGCAAAGTTTACTTTTTCGAAAAATCTCACAGAGAGTGCAAAACTTTTTTTTATCATGTGTTAATAATTATTCTGAATTATATATAGAATTAATCAAAAGTAAATAAATCATATTTTAGTAAATGTTATGGTATATTAATTTTTAAAAGTTATTAAATAAAATAATACATTTTGTTTATTAATCATTTTTAAAAACATCACATTTTTTGCATTTATATTTGTTACTATTTTAAATAAGTAAGTAAGGGACATTTTTTAACCTTTCCCCCTGTTCCCTCCCTCATTTACTACTAAGGCCCCGATTCTGATCCTGGTCGGAAACCGTTCCGACCAACACGTACCGGGAATGCATTCCGACCGACATGTTCACGCGCTGTACGACCGGCAGAGTACGATGTAATGCGTGCCAAATACAACCGACTCGCACGGAGCACAATACGTATGACTGGCAAGTACCGAAATCAAGCCATCTGAGTGAATTGGCCGGAAAACAGCTTGCGACGCGACCAAGTCGTACGCGAATGCTGCAACACAGCTTAACATGAATGGGACAGACGCAGACTACCCCGCAAATGCTGATAAAACATCCGTTGCGGTCAACTGAACGTCTCCGTCATGCTCAACTAAACCAAACAGAAACAGACAGAAAAATACCAAACAAGCATTGTCACAGGCAAAAAAAATTGTTAATTCAAATATGTAAGACATACCCACAACTCCACCTATATAAAGGGCCAAAATCCTTACCATGATCCTTTGCAAATTCAACAGACCTGCCAGCTGATACCACTACACTGCACTGAGACATACACTCACAATCCACCCATCATACAACCTGTACACCACTAGCACCTGTCAAATATCACACTCACAAACACACACCTTTACTCATACTCACCCACCCTCACTTTCATACTCACCCACACATCTATCTCCACCACCACCCATCGCCATGCCCCAAAAGAAGAATCCAAAGTTCACAGACAGTGAGTTGGAAGTCATGGTAGATGAAATTCTCTGAGTAGAGCCACAGTTATTTGGCACATTGGTCCAACAGACTAGGGTGCTCGACATCGGATCTGGGGAACTGGGTTCGAGTCTCGGTAATGACGCTGAACATCCTGTGATTCTGGGCAAATCACTTAATCTCCCTGTGCCTAACAAAAAAAAAGGAATGTGTGTCCTCATGTAAAGTAACTGCTGCTATGTAAAGCGCTCTGATACCTGATTGGATTTGGGTCTAGTTTGCGCTATATAAAACTCTGCAAAAAAAAATAGCGAACCTACCTCACCAGGAGTGAAGGTCGGTTGAATTAGGAAATGGTGCATCTTTAAGATAGAGAGAAAATTCAACATTGTGGGGCCCATTCAAAAAGGTCAACTTACACATGAGTAAATCTACACATGCAAGTTTACTCTTGCACTGTTTAGTAACTTTACTACTTTAGGATATTCTACATTTACAAGTGTATAGTTACTTAAAAGTGTAGACTTACATGGCTCCACCACCTCAAACAGAGAGTGGAGCCAAATGTATTAGTGTGAAGTTACTACAGCCAGTACAGTAGTGGTACATCCAGCACCACATATGGCCAACCATTTCTTTACTAAGGTCTCCCCTAGAAATACTATGTACTGTGGTGTTGCAAAGGTGCCATAAATTAATCACAAACTGATGCTGCAACAACTCCCGTAGCAAATGAGGGTAGGGACATAAAACAGAAACTATGTTAAATACATTATATAAAATAGTTGAAAATATTGATCATTTTCATTTAATGTTAAAAATTCTGATAATTTTTGGGAATTGGAAAATAAATGTAATATTACCTTTAAATGAAAAATAGAATTAAATTATGTTTAATTATTCCTATACACCATTTTTAAAATTTATTAATGCCTTTTTTTTACTTTAGATGGCATTTTTGGGATAATAAATCTTTGAAATCATGATCATTTAATAAAATATATTTAAATTAATTAAATATTTACTTCGAATTTAAGTTACTGGTTTGTCAGCATTTTTAAAATTCTGTCAACATTTAAAAAAAAATTCTACATTTATCAAAATATCAAAATAAATGATATACAATAATATTTACCACAAAAATGTAAAAATATCTTTTTTAACTTTCCCTGTACTTTACAATAGGGAGATGTCCATACTGTGGTAAAGCCTAGGGAAAAGTAAAAAAGCTTAGCAAACTAAATGAATGTAGATTCTTTTTACAGGTATTTTAAATGTAGAGTAATACGAAGAATGTTACAAAGTTAATGTAATAATTTAATTATTTTGAATATATTAAATTAAATGAACATTATTTTGCAAAGTTTACTTTTTCGAAAAATCTCACAGAGAGTGCAAAACTTTTTTTTATCATGTGTTAATAATTATTCTGAATTATATATAGAATTAATCAAAAGTAAATAAATCATATTTTAGTAAATGTTATGGTATATTAATTTTTAAAAGTTATTAAATAAAATAATACATTTTGTTTATTAATCATTTTTAAAAACATCACATTTTTTGCATTTATATTTGTTACTATTTTAAATAAGTAAGTAAGGGACATTTTTTAACCTTTCCCCCTGTTCCCTCCCTCATTTACTACTAAGGCCCCGATTCTGATCCTGGTCGGAAACCGTTCCGACCAACACGTACCGGGAATGCATTCCGACCGACATGTTCACGCGCTGTACGACCGGCAGAGTACGATGTAATGCGTGCCAAATACAACCGACTCGCACGGAGCACAATACGTATGACTGGCAAGTACCGAAATCAAGCCATCTGAGTGAATTGGCCGGAAAACAGCTTGCGACGCGACCAAGTCGTACGCGAATGCTGCAACACAGCTTAACATGAATGGGACAGACGCAGACTACCCCGCAAATGCTGATAAAACATCCGTTGCGGTCAACTGAACGTCTCCGTCATGCTCAACTAAACCAAACAGAAACAGACAGAAAAATACCAAACAAGCATTGTCACAGGCAAAAAAAATTGTTAATTCAAATATGTAAGACATACCCACAACTCCACCTATATAAAGGGCCAAAATCCTTACCATGATGCTTTGCAAATTCAACAGACCTGCCAGCTGATACCACTACACTGCACTGAGACATACACTCACAATCCACCCATCACACAACCTGTACACCACTAGCACCTGTCAAATATCACACTCACAAACACACACCTTTACTCATACTCACCCACCCTCACTTTCATACTCACCCACACATCTATCTCCACCACCACCCATCGCCATGCCCCAAAAGAAGAATCCAAAGTTCACAGACAGTGAGTTGGAAGTCATGGTAGATGAAATTCTCTGAGTAGAGCCACAGTTATTTGGCACATTGGTCCAACAGACCCCCCTGTCCCAGAAAACCAAGATATGGGAGAGGATTGTCAACAAGGTGAACGCACAAGCACCTTGCCTGCGCACAATGGACAACATCAGGAACAGGTACTATGATTTGCAAAGGAGGGTCAAGAAGCTGATTGGCAGAGACCATGTCCTGAGCCAGTTGCACCAGTCCATGATGGGATATGTGATCAAATTTAGATTGTAACCAACAACACACCTACAATGTAACAGGAAAGCACAACATGTAAACATATATACAGACTTAGCACTAACTCACAGCAAGGCAATGTGATCCAAACACCAGTCACATACATCAGCCATCTTGTTTGCACACATTCACCCACAGGAAAGCAAAGTCACCGGAAGGGAGGTTGTGAATCCTGGGAAGGTGGATGTAGCTGAAAGCATGAAGGGAGTCATAGTCACAGAGAACAACCCTCCTCCCACATGGCCCATCAAGCCGACCTTGAACTATGCTCATCTCACAGGGAGTGGAAACGCACTGTAAGATGGCTGACACTGGGCTCTGGTGTGGGGAGCACAAGGCCCTGTTGGGAGCTCTGCCCACACAAACACCAGGACACCACTGTCAGAAATCTTGAACTTAAACTTTGACTCCCTGTAATGGAAGCATGGTTCATGGTGGCTTATCTGGGCTGTGGGGGAGGAGGAAGGTCCTCAATGACTTCAACTACTACCAAGGCCTGCTCTACACACACCTTCTCATCCAGAACAAATAGCCCTCTTGGTGTCAAATCTCCACTCACCTGAAATCCAGGATGTTCGATTTGAGAGATGAGACGCTTGTTCTCTATGCCCCCAAAAATCTACGCCTGTCAAACCGTATTTATAACACAGCTTAACAAGAACAGATCTTCAGGGGAAGGGAAAAATGGGAGAAAATAAAAAAGAGCAAAAAGAAAATACTCTGCAAGATTCGGATCTTGGCACGACTGTGGCGCTGATCGCGATACTTTAGCCACTCTGTAAACACAGCAATTCTTCTTGGAAATTATCTTTGTACAACCGATAAAGATCAATAAACATTCATTAACCTACTTAGTTGAATACATCCACTAGTATACTGATTTATATTGCATATAAAGATTATACCTTTCGCTTTAATTTGCTGCTCAACATATAGCAGAGATAATGTCTCCCATTTATCATCAGATGCATCACATGCTTAAAATGACGTTCTTAAACATGTGTATAATGCTGCTCTCTGTAGTGAAATAAAAGAACACCTTTTCTGCATAACACACCAATAACTGAAATTCAAATGTTCCATGAAACACTTACTAACAAAAACACCTTTTTCTTGTCTTCAAGCATATCATAAAATAAAAGTAATACAACACAAAATAAGTTTCAGCAGAAAATGTCCACTTATTTCTGAGAAGGGAATGAGTCTGTCTCTCTTTAAATTGGAAAGTCATATTTGTCTCACTCTTGAAATACGAAGAAACTATAATTTAATGAACCTTTAAGCATTTCCTCTGCAAGCGCTAAAGTAATCAATTATCAGCCTTTGGAATAAAACAGAAAAGTATCTGTTTAATCTTTGACGCGCTTCCACTGCAAGCTTTGTTAATTAGAAATGCCTTACTTGACTGAGCACTGCTTTTTCTTTCTTTGTTGCAGGCCGGAGTTATTTCTTAGACGGAACGAAGGAGGAAGTCGTGGAGTAGTCCTGGAAACCACCAAGGACTGACTGGAGCCGAAGAGGAAGAATGCTGCCTGCGGCGCGGGAACTCGAAGGAAATCAGGTAAGTGAGGAATCGTGAAGACGAGCTTAAGCACGTCTCATTCTGCTTTCAAGCATTTTTTAGGCTTCAGGTGGGTGGGGTGGTTTAACAGGAATGCAAATTGCCAACTGTAAAGTGGGTGTGGCACGCACATGATAACAGTCATTTGGCCTGCTGATCCATGGTTTCCTATGCAAATTGCCAACTGTAAAGCGGGTGTGGCAGGCACATGGTAACTGTCATTAGTTCTTCTGAATCAAGTTGTTTCAAGCTAAATGGATTCAGATACCAAGAACTACTTAATGTTTATAATAGTATTACAGCATACCATACCAGTTTATACAAGAAAAATAAAAGCATGAAAGTTCACACTTGTGCAATTTCATAAACCAAACCAAAATATAGCAAACCAGAAATAAAGACTGAACATGCTACATATATATTGGGTCACTTTGAATACACAGTATGAGGATTAGCCATGTTTATGGAGCAAATCCTGATAGTCGCCCCTCTCAAAGGACGCCCTTGAGGGCGAGGTTTTTGTGGACATCGTAGATGGAGTTGTCGTACCAATTTGGAGGCATGGACAAAGATATCTGGTTCCCATGAATTCTCTGCATCGGAATAACCTTTCCAAGCTATTAAATAATGGAGCCTACCTTGAATTATTTTTGCATCAAGAATACGTCTAACTTCATATTCTAGATGTCCGTCAATGGGAATGGGTGGACGTGGGGGTTCTTTTCTAGTTTCAGGATTGTACATTTTCAACAGAGAGACATGAAAGGTGGGGTGTACAGGGTATTCAGGGGGTAAATACAGTTGAACTGTAACCTGGTTTATGAGTTTATTTATTGAAAATGCTCCAATATAACGGTGCTGTAATATTCTTGAGCCTACAATATTAAGGTTCTTAGTTGATAACCAGACCTTATCTCCAATGTTGTAACATGGAGTGGAATTTCTGTGTTTATCTGCTTGTTTTTTCATTAAAGTCATATAGTTATTTAAATATGTTTTGCCTTTTTCTTTAATGTCCAGTAAATTTTGAAAATGATCAGAGACTGCAGGTATAAGGGAAGACTCTACAGAGATTGTCAAGGCCTTGGGATGATATCCATTTAAGAAGTAAAACGGGGTACAATGTGTTGCAGAATGAACACTGTTGTTATAAATGAACTCCGCTAATGGCAAGGCCTTATCCCATTCACTAGTAATGTCAGTCATTAGGCAACGTAAGGTCTGAAGTAGTGTCTGATTTGCCCTTTCCGTTTGCCCATCCGTTTCTGGATGGAAGGCTGTAGATAGGGCTATTTCCATTTTTAGGTTTTTACAAAGTTCTTTCCAAAACCTGGATGTGAACTGACTGTCACGTTCGGAAATAATCTTAGATGACAGGCCATGCAAAGGACAATATTAGTCATAAAAACGTTACTAAATTCTACTGCAGTTGGTATTTTATGTAATGGAACGAAAAGTGCTTTTGACAGATAATCTTCAACCACAAGGATGGTAGTGTACCCATTGGCTACTGGTAAATTAGTAATAAAATCGAAACTAATAGAATGCCACGGGATTGGGGGAGTCAATAAAGGTTGTAATAACCCTGCTGGTGCTTTATGTGAAGGTTTATTTCTGGCACAAATGGGACAAGATGCTACGTAGTTTTGAACTTTTTTAGACAAGGAGGACACCCAAAATTGTTTCTTACAATTATCTAAGGTCTTTTGATATCCAGGATGACCTGCTAAGGTTGAATCATGATTCCATGTTAACACTTTATTTTGAAATTCGGTAGTGGGTACGAATAAAAGACTATTATGGTAGAATAACCGTCCCGAATTGTGTTTTTTGATTTGCTAACCATAGCTGTACATTTAACTTAATGTGTTCTTCTCGTTTCAAAGTCATGAAACTTTGTTGTACAATAGGTGCTACAATTTTGTGAGGAGGAATAAGAGGAGGGCTTTCCATCTCTTTCCTTAAGTCAGCTGTATGCCCATAATGTGACGGAATATCTGATTGGATTTGTTTTGAGCCTGGCCTGTAAGCAATGACAAAGTCAAAGGCGCTAAAGAAATGTAACCATTGCATTTGACGAGGTGTAAGTGCCTTAACAGAACTGGAAAACTGCAAATTCTTGTGATCACTAAAAATGGTCACAGGATATTGAGTACCCATTAAATGGTGTCGCCACTCTGTAAAGACTAGTTTAATTGCTAGTAGCTCTCTCTCAACCACCGCATAGTTCTGCTCAGAAGGAAGTAGTTTTTTGGAGTAGAACGCTACAGGATGTAATTGCCCATCCTGTGAATCTCTCTGGGAGAGAACTCCTCCCAATGCAACCTGTGCCGCATCCGCCTCCACAAAGAAGGGGAGCTCAGGGTCAGGATGTCTCAGTAACTGTGCTGAAGTAAATTTTTCTTTCAATCTGGTGAAAGCTTGAGCTGCCTTGTCTGTCCAAGAAACAGCCTGTCTTTTTTGCAACAGTTTAGTGATAGGCACAACAGTTTGTGCAAACTGATGGATAAAACGCCTATAAAAGTTGGCGAATCCCAACACTTTTTGTACTTCCTTAACAGACGTCGGTTGTGGCCAATACAATATGGCACTCACTTTCTTTGGATCCATCATTATGCCAGCTGGTGACAAACAATACCCTAAAAATTCTACAGTATCTGTATTAAATATGCACTTCTCCAATTTCGCAAAGAGGTGGTTTTCTTGTAGTTTTTTCAACACCGCCTTAACGTGCTGCACATGTTCTTCTTTATTTTTTTGATAAATGAGAATGTCATCTATGTGCACTATTACACAGATGTCAAGAAATTCACTTAGGACCTCATTAATAAAATATTGAAAGGCCGCAGGGGCATTACACAGACCAAAGGGCATGACAGTGTATTCGAATAAAAAAAACTTGGTTCTAAATAATGTCTTCCACTCATCATGCTCCTTGCCCATATAAGATGGTAAGCCCAATTTAGTGTACACAGTGGAATGACGCAGCTGGTCAAGTAAGACTGGGATCAATGGTAACGGATACTTATTTTTAATAGTGGCTTGATTCAACCCGCGATAGTCAATGCACGCTCTTAAGCCACCATTCCGTTTTGGGACGAAAAATAGTGGGGAAGAGATGGGGGACGTAGAATGTCGGATAAAGCCTAACGCCACTAGATCATCCAAATAACTTTGCAGGTATTGTGTTTCTTCCTCTGAAAGAGCGTACACTCTACTACTGGGAAGCAGAGCTCCTGGGATTAAATCTATACGACAATCATATGATCTATGTGGGGGTAGAGTAGTAGGTTTTACAGGGTCAAAAACGTCTTTAAACTCCTGATATTCATTAGGTATGGTAGGAGAAGGTGTTGTGATGTTGGCGCAATGTAACACCGTCATGGAGTCAGTGTGTGCTTCCTGGTAACAATGTGACCGGCAATGTAAAGGTCTAAAGTCACTGTTCTTAAATCCCAATTAAGTTTTGGGTTGTGCACCATCAACCACGGTACACCTAAAATAAGTCCAAAGTTGGATGTGTCTATGAGGTTAAACCTTATTATTCCTGTGTGACCATTCTAACAGACCATAGTGATGAGACAAGTCTGATTGGTTATTAATCCAGATGAAAATGCAGAACCGTCAACAGCACAAACTGGTTCTGGTTGTGCCTTAGTTACTGAGTGAATATGCAATTTTTGTGCTAATCGGATATCTAGGAAGTTTCCTGTCACTCCAGAGTCTAAAAGAACTGGAACTGAATGTCTGATTTGTGTACTTAAAATCAATGTCACCTGAATGATGAAATGTCTGGGTATTCGAGCTACTGTGTTGGCTAAATGTTAGGAGATCTGTGAAACTGTGTCCCTCGTCAAGGCGACCTCCGTTCCTGACGAGCTCTTTAGTTTTACTACTCTGTATTAATGGAAGCTGTGACATTAATCTTTTTAGGTACTTTTGTTTCAAAAGAGCAATCTCTGGCAAAATGTCCAGACCAACCACAATATAAGCATAGATTTAATTTACGTCTCCTTTCCTTTTCTTCTGCAGATAATGGTCTCTTGATCCCTCCTATCTGCATTGGTTGTGGTTCTGGTAATTTGCTTTCAACATCTTTCTTGTCATTCTTGACCACAATCAATCTAGTATCTATTCTAGATCTTTCCCCTTTTCGTTCTCCAAGGCGATGATCTAGTTTTACCACTAAATCTACGAAGTCTGAGTAATCTTCTGGTAACTCAACAATATGTGCAAGAGCGTCTTTCAAGTCATCCCGCAATTCCCTATAGAATAGGGAAGTGCATTTTTCCTCTGACCATTGGGTCTCTGTCAGTAACCTGTTAAAGGTGGTTAAATAACTTAACAGGTCCTTACTTTCTTGCTTTAAATTCAATAACTCGTTATCGCTAGCCTGAACATATGTGTGCTTAGCGAACAGTTTGGTCATGGTGGTTTTAAACAACTGCCAATTATACAAGATGGGGTCATTCCTATCTATGTATGGGATTTACCAATTAGCGGCTGTGCCCCCCAAATAAGACAGCACAAAGGCCACTCTGGATGCATCGGTAGGGAAAGCTTGTGGCTTACAAATAAAATGTAGTTGACACTGACTAATAAAGACATTAAACTTAGCACAATCACCAAAGAAACGTTTCAGTGCAGCCAAAGGTACAACATTAGGAACTGCCACTGTTACATGTACTGGCGATGATGCAGCATCAGATGCCATGAACGTGTTCGACGTTTTAAATCTAGCACCAGTTTCTGCATGGGTCTTGAAGGATTTAGGAAAGGGACTGTCCCATAAAGATTCCCTAGTTTTGTATTGTATTAACTCATTATGCAACTCTGTATTTTCTTCTTTTAATCTTTGCATTTCTAACTGCAGACTCTGTAGCATTACTGCTACAGTTTGATCTTGATTAGTGTCCTCAATCAAAGTTTGGGCCATGGCTTGAGCATCAATGCGGTCGTTCTCTGGGTCCATATCTCTCAAAAAGAACTTGAGTTTTTGTAAAGGCTTGCGCTTCTGTCAAGTCTCCACTCACCTGAAATCCAGGATGTTCGATTTGAGAGATGAAACGCTTGTTCTCTAGGCCCCCAAAAATCTAT
Source organism: Triturus cristatus (assembly GCF_964204655.1). Lineage (NCBI taxonomy): Eukaryota > Metazoa > Chordata > Amphibia > Caudata > Salamandridae > Triturus > Triturus cristatus. The sequence continues at coordinate 377,678,435 of NC_140587.1, forward strand.
GCCTGTCAAACCGTATGTATAACACAGCTTAACAAGAACAAATCTTCAGGGGAAGGGGAAAATGGGACAAAATAAAAAAGAACAGAAAGAAAACACTCTGCTGGATTTGGATCTTGGCACGACTGTGGTGCTGATCGCGATACCTTAACCACTCTGTAAACACAGCAACTCCTCTGGGAAAATATCTATGTACAAACGATAAAGATCAATAAACATTCATTGACCTACTTAGTTGAATACATCCACTAGTATCCTGATTTACATTGCATATAAAGATTATACCTTTTGCTTTAATTTGCTGCTCAACATACAGCAGAGTCAATGTCTCCCTTTTATCATGAGATGCATCACGTGCTTAAAGTGATGTTCTTAAACACATGTGTATAATGCTGCTCTCTGTAGTGAAATAAAAGAACACCTTGTCACCTTTTCAGCATAACACACCGATAACTGAAATTCAAATGTTCCATGAAACACTTACTAACAAAAACACCTTTTTCTTGTCTTCAAGAATATCATAAAATAAAAGTAATACAACACAAACTAAGTTTCAGCAGAAAATGTCCACTTATGTCTGAGTAGGAAATGAGTCTGTCTCTCTTTAATTTGAAAAGTCTTATTTTTCCCACTCTTGAAATACGAAGAAACTATAATTTAATGAACCTTGAAGCATTTTCGATGCGAGCGCAAAAGTCGTCAATTATCAGCCTTTGGAATAAAACAGAAAAGTACCTGTTTAATATTTGACGCGCTTCCACTGCAAGCTTTGTTAATTAGAAATGCCTTACTTGACTGAGCACTGCTTTTTCTTTGTTTGTTGCAGGCCGGAGTTATTTCCTAGAAGGAACGAAGGAGGAAGTCGTGGAGTTGTCTTCGAAAACCACCAAGGACTGACTGGAGCCGAAGAGGAAGAATGCTAACTGTGGTGTGGGAACTCAAAGGAAATCAGGTAAGTGGGGAATCGTGAAGACGAGCGCAAGCACGTCTGATTCTGCTTTCAAGCCTTTTAAAGGCTTCAGGTGGGTGGGGTGGTTTAACAGAAATGCAAATTGCCAACTGTAAAGCGGGTGTGGCAGGCACATGGTAACTGTCATTAGTTCTGCTGAATCAAGTTGTTTCAAGCTAAATGGATTCAGATACCAAGAACTACTTAATGTTTATAACAGTATTACAGCATACCATACCAGTTTATACAAGAAAAATAAAAGCATGAAAGTTCACACTTGTGCAAAATTTCATAACCCAAACCAAAATATAGCAAACCAGAAATAAAGACTGAACATGCTACATATATATTGAGTCACTTCTAATACACAGTATGAGGATTAGCCATGTTTATGGCGCAAATCCTAACACTTGGGACTAGTCAGTCCATGACAGTGAAAGGATATGTACCGGCAAGATGGCTGACACATGGGCCTTATGTATGAATTTGCCACAAGTCACAACTAGGATCTGGCCCTCTCACACACGTTCACACTCTCAGCCATCTTAACTGTACATTTCCACTCACTGTCTGGGGATTCATTGACCCAGGGGTGCCCCCTCAGCTGGCTGTGAAGGTATGTGGAGTACAGGACATGTGGTGAGATGCAGACATAACACACATCAATACACACACACAAATTACCATATACATTATTGACAAGGGATACCTGACAGTGAATGGAATAGCCACCGTAAGATAGCTGTCACTGTTGCATGGTGTCATTTTCACAAAGCGCTGTTGTGAGCTGCATTCAACTCCTACATCATGCAGCACTGTCAGCATCCTTGGCACTACACTCCCCTCGCTGTCATTGGCACTTTCAACACAAGGAGTAATCTGGACTGGGTGGGAGGAGGGGTACAATTTACAGCAGCATAACCCAAGCACACAAACCTCCGGACCTCACTGTTATGAGCATGGAAAAGCAAAAAAGCAGCTTTGGTTAACCCATCTGTCCATGGAGGACAATGACAATATCTATAACGTTATCACGCACAAAGCTCAGCAACAACACCATTTGCTACAGAAACACAATCACATGTCTGCAATGAGATGAGAACTAGTAAAATAAATAACAAAATAGTAGTTCGCAAATGATCACATACATACAGGACTGTGACTATGTTGTTAGACACACCATTGTGGCTCCAATAAACATGCACTAATGCCAGCACACACGCCCAAATCTTGCAACACATCGTAAGAGGAAGTGTTTGTATGTCATTATAAAAGCACATATGTGGTAAAGAATAACATACCAGTGTCAGGCACAAGGTGGCACTTGAGTTTCAATGGCTATGTACAGTCAAAGAATCAAGACATGAGCTGTTCATGCACAAAGCTCTACATGCTCAGCAAAACGTATCTAATTCAAATTACAATGTTCTCAACCAATATAGTCCTCTGTCTGTGACAATTGAGGACAATGCAATGTACATACACTCAGCATGATGTACAATAGCAAATGTAATGTGTGAGATCCGTTGACGTGTGCAAAACCACAACATACATAGTGTGTTTCTCATTCCCACAGGGCCTGCTGGGGACACTGCAGGAACTAAACAAGAATCACAGTCCCAGACTCTGGTTGACCTGAGCTCTCCAGTGTGGATGTCTCTCAGTCATCTTCAGACGATGATTAACTACCTGGCCCCTCCGGTGTGGATCAGCATGCAGCACCAGCAGCCGTAACTTCAGCCCCCCCTGCGACCACTCCTGCAATATCTGCCAATACCCAGATGACCTCTACCAACATGGACAGACAGGGGAAGAAAACAACAACAGCACAGCAACACAGGGCACTCTGGAGCTGGCAGACAACAACACCAGTGACAACAATGAAGGAGGCCCAGTGTTGTCTGTGCCTGCAACGGCAGGTCCTGCTCGTGTGGGTAGGGGTGGTGTGAGGGTCCACGGGGTTAAGTCATGTCCTGAAGATGGTGCTGCTGATCAAGCTGACCCACAGTTAGGACGCATTCTAAATGCATACCGAGAACACACCGGAGACTTTAGACAAGTAGTTGGGATCCTCAAGGATAAGCAAAATCAGCAGGCTGCCCATTATGCCAAAATGGACTCCTACATGTCCAAAACGGACTCCCACATGTCCAGGGTGAAGACAAAATGGATAAAATGGATGACCTCACTGCAGTGCACTGGAACATACTCACATGCCTCCAACAGATTGCTGACAACATCACCACACCTCCCTATGTGCCCACCACATCTTTTGTCACTACATCTGCAACTTCCACAGTGAGGGATGAGGACTCTGGTGGAGATTCTCCTTCACCGCAGAAGTCTACACCTGAGGGTCCCCCTCAAAAGAAGAAGAGGGGTCGTCCGAAGGACAAATGAGAGACAGATGGCCATGCATACCACCCAGGAAGTGAAAACCTGCTCCATATATCCTCCATTGTGTGCAAAGCGTTTACCTTGTTGACTGTCACTGAACTCACCCACATGGGCTGGAGAGTCTAAGTTGGAACAATGACTCAAATGACTGTGGACATGGCTCTGAAAATTTCATCTACTAACACTAACAACTCCTCTGTGAACTTTGGATTTCGATCACTCTGTACAGCAATATCAATTACCTGTACTGTTTCACACATGCATCATAATTAAATCATAATGACACAATACTTGCCTCTGTTGTGAATTAAACACTGTTTGTGACATAGAGATGATGACCTGCAAAACATATACTTTGCTGGAAAACAAGTACAACAATTAAAACACAGTCTTGTGAGTAATTGTGATGTGACACATATGAGAGATACACACAACAAGGTCAACACAACACAAATATCACATGGCATACAAACTCATTGCCTCCACTGTTGTAAACTGAAAAGACACTTAAATGCACAAACACTATGCAAATGAATGTTGGATGTGTGTATACAGATGAGGCACACCTCAATGTGGAGCACAGGTTTATTACACAGTCACAACATGTTGCCTCCACAACAGATGCAAGGTAACCACACCGTGACAATGAGCACAAAGTAACCAAGACGGTCCAAAATCTTAGTCATTGGGTGTGTGGCACCGTTTCCTGTTTCAAAGAAAAGTTGCACTCTGCAACAGCATTGTGTGTTTCGGAGGTCACATGTCACCAGACAACAGCCAAAGGACCCTGTGAAGGAGAGACATAGAACAGTTTTTAAATAGCTACATTTCTTCATACATCTCCAATAGACATTCCATACACAAGTCTTATGATTTGTGAACACAACCAAGGACTCATGTCAACACTGTACTGGTGAACATACTAACTCAATGGACACATAACTACAAGGATCATGTCAAGTAGCATGCACCCACAAGTATGCATAGAAATTGCACTACCAACACATATCACGCAAAGAAAAAGCTTAGTCAACTCATCATGGTATACTCACAATCATGAGAAAAAGTTATGGATGAGCTGGCTCCGAACATCCTCCTTCCCCTCATCCTCACTGGCAACATGACCCAGGGCTTGATCCTCCCCTGCTGGAGGCTGCTGGTCACCGTCATCTTGGATGAGAGGTAACTCATTCCTCACTTCCAGGTGTGTAGCATGCAACCAAAACCCAATGATGATCTCACACACCTTTTCTGGTGCATATTGGAGGGCCCCTCCTGTAGGGTCCAGGCAGCGAAATCTGCTTTTCAGTAGTCCAAATGTCCGCTCTATCACTGGCCTGGTTCGCCAATGTGCCTCATTAAAACGTATCTCAGCAGGGGTGACAGGGTTCCGGAGTGGTGTCAGCAACCACGGCATGTTGGGGTATCCGGAGTCACCTACATTGAAACAAATAAATCTCATGTGTCTGAGAAGAGGGTACAACCCCGCATACAAACACACAACATAAACAGACATTACACACCAACAAGCCAAAAACGCTGATTTAGCAGCTGTGACATCATCTGTGGGTTCCTACTATTCCTCATGATGTACGCTTTGTGTGCAGATCCTGGGAAACGTGCACAGACATGTGAGATTGTCACGTCAGGCAGACTTACCGCCAGAGCATTGATGGAGTGAAAATGCTTCCGATTTCTGTATGACTGTTCAGTTGCTTGTGGTGAGACCAAGGCCACATGCGTACCATCAATGGAGCCATTCTTTCCAAAGCATAAAAGTCACTCTTGATGTCAGAACATTGTCGTGGTGTTGGGAATTCGATGTACCGGTTCTGAAAATACAAAATTCCCTCCAACAAATCACGAAACACCGGGCTAAACATTGTCTATGACATCCCACCAGCAGTAGCCACGGTGTACTGTAAGATTCCCGTGGCAAAGAAATGTAGGGCTGCCATCACCTTCACCTTGGGGATCAGCGCAGATGGATATGGGCGTCCAGGTTGCAAATGTGGGGCCAACTGCTCTGCCAACTCCTCAATGAGTGGTCTGGTGAAGCGGTAACGTCGGATACTGTCACGTTCAGCCATGGTTTCTAGGTCGGGTAAGGGTCTGTGGTCTCCTGCGGTACATAGGTGACAAAGAAACCTTATCATTTCCCTTTGAAAGTGGCAATTAACATGCTAAATATCACATGTTACATCAAAGCAAGAGTCAATGAAGTTAGGTATGTACTGTTGGGCATTGACACAAATGTCAGCAATGTGGGCCTCACAGAACATTTCATGTCCTGATGGTTTTACAACAAGAGCAATGCTGTGCTGTGAACAAACAATGGGGTCTGCCACAGTCCATCTTAACAAATATCACATACTAAACACACACCTCAGTAACTAGCAAAGATAGATGTGTGTTTGAAAGGTCCACACACAGGGATCATGTAATGCCACATGGACACTGTCATGACGTAACGCCTGACGCACATGTACCATCACAACCATGAAAAACCCATGATATGTAACAAATTTTGTTTGCATGATAAACAGGTATGTCTGGGACACACAGACACAACAGCAACTCACATGTCAAATACAGATTGATGTTTAAAGTGAACACCATCAACAACTTAAACAATGGAGTGTGTACTTTGCACAATACGCACATACTGTGGATGCACCCAAAATTACTGTCTCCAAAGCACTTTGTAACACACAGTCCATTAGAGCTGTTATTCTGGGTGTATGTAATTTGTGATTACACAATGGGCCCCTGGAACTGTGTCCAGGCCTAGGAGGGTGATCTGTGAAGTTGCCACTCACAGTTGTGATGTGCATCACAAACAATGGATTTGGTCCCCATGAAGCTTGGCTCATCATGGGAGTGTGAGCTAGAATTAGCTCAGTCCAATATGGCATGTGAAGCTATGTACCCACGCATGTCATGAAGCAGGAAATTAAGTTTCCTATACTGTCTGACAAGCTTATTGATTGGTGTAGGGCACCTGAGCCTCAGCCAAAATAGTGTGGCTTGCATCCGTTGGCTGTTGACTGTAATGGGGACAGACACGGGTGAGTATTCAAAAGACGCCGCATACACTTCTAAACCAAGCCGGATGCAGACATTGGCTATTGGTCGTCATGGGGACAGAGCATTTTTCCAGCGTGTACGAATTGCGTGCAAACAAATTCGGTTGGATAACAACAACAATGTATCAAACTCAATGATGCTGAATATTTGAATGATGCGGTAGGTGTGTCCGAGGCGTGGAATGTGATGGAGTAGACTAATTCAGATAATGCGAACATTCCGTACATATTGCTTTGGACCCATGGAACTGAATCTGCCTCTGCAGCACAGATATCAGGATGTCTGTTCCCAAGAGACTTCGCTTGCCTGCACTACATGCCACTTTCCTACATCTCAACCTACCACTGCTGCTGTCTCTGCATCCTCTGGAGTCTGCAATGGCACATATTGTGGAGAGGGCACCAGCTTTCACAGAGGAGAAAAGTCAGACCCTGCTTGACAGCCTCCTTCCACAGTACAGCAAGCTCTATGGGAAACCAGGGGAGCAGGTGAGTGTTGATTGCACTGACTTCTCAATAGACCATGTTTCCTAACAGGCACTACTAGCATTGTGATCCCCAAGGACATGCATGCACACATAGTTATTGTAAGTCTCACAGTGTGTAGATTCATGTTTTGGACAGGTACAGTGATGTAAAAGTGTATCTTGTGCAATTTCATTTCATGCACTGTACTAATGTTGTTAAGGCAGCCTTGCACACAGGACAACTGCCCCTGCTGATACTTGATACTACCTTAATACATTATCTGCCCTTCTACCAATGACCTGTATGTCCACGTGTGTGATGAACAAACATGTAGCATGTGTAGTAATGGTGTGTCACTATGTCATTCTAACAGGTCGACGCCCATCAGAAGCAGGAAATTTAGCTGACCATCGTCCAGGCTGTGAGATCTGTGGGGGTCTTCAAATGCTGCATCCGCCACTGCCAGAAGAGGTGGCAGGACCTCCGTGGCAGGACCCAGAGGATTGCAAGAGTCCAGCCAAAGCTGTCACCTCCTCGCAAAAGGAGTGGACGAAGGACCCTGACCCCCCACATGCTCCGGATACTCAAGGTGGTCTTCCATGACCTGGATGGGCAGTTGAAGGCCAGACAGCAGCAAGGAGGGGTGAGTTTGTGCCATTTAGCTGAACTATTTCTGACATGCATGTTGCACTCCCTCAGCCTGGTAACACTCTCACAGGTTGTCTGTCTGCTGAGAGAACACTTATGTGCCAAAATTTAATGATGCCCCATTCTCATCTGATGCCCAGGTGTGTCCCTCTCTGTCTGTGACATGTGTCACTAGGCTCCTGTGTATTTGCTATAGACCAAGGTTATTGTGAACAGCACTATATATATATATATATATATAAAATATATAATGAGTGATGCGATTGTCTGACATGTAGCAGCACCTTGACAGAAATATGACCTGCACTCTGTGTGGTACATACATAAATATACGATTAGCTGATCTGGGTAAACACAGGTTTGTGAGATTCATATTACACATACGTGCAGCAGGTAAGACCAATGTTGATGCCTCAGACAAATAAAATGGATAAGCATTCAAAATGCATAGTAACCGGCCTCGTGCTCCCATTAAGCCCATTTTTCATATGGACCAAGGACAGGTATGCCAAGTCAGGCCATCAGAGACACTGTCACATCCTCTTTTTGTGTGTCAGGCAAGACTGTAACCATTGCAAATGTTGATTCATGTGTCTGACTCTGTGTCAGTGTGTACAGGCCAAACTATTTTGATTACACATGTGGCAAATATATAGAATATGGACAGATATCTCATGTATGGAAATTGGCTCAAATACACAGGATCAAACATGTGTGTAATCCCTCGACTGTGAATAATGGTGGCTTCCAGATATATGTTTATGCTGCATTACTTTGTTCTTGGGAGCTTACAAAACGTTCTGGTATACAGATTTGTGACCTCATATACTCCAATGTCTCAGTAGAACAATGTGAGCTTGGCCAAGTGTTCGAATTGTATGTAGCACTTAAGGGACATGTGAACTTGAACACTACAGATGTTGCATGAACAGTTTATACATGAGTGTGACTCAGTGCGGACTGTAAAATCGTGATTCACTGCCCCGGTAACAAGAGTCAGTACAGACTGTTTAGCCAGACAGGACTGTGGCCTAGTGTGCCACATGAAAAAGCTTGAAGATGCAGTATTTGTACTTGTCAGTTGTCCTGCATGCAAACTATTTTAGCATTGGAGTTCAAGACATGAACCCATCATGGTTACTGGGGATGTAAGTATATTCATCATGTCAACTTAGGAATTTGTCTAGCTCATTTGCGTGCCCACTTCCAAACTCCCTTGCATGAGATGAGACATGTTTGAGATAAGCAGTGGCACTCAAGAGCATTACTGATCAGACAACAGGCAAAACTGTGCCTTGGCCATGTATTTATTTTAATTTGAGATACATCTAACAGATGCTTCCATTGCCATCATGTGAGTGGTAACCATGATTCACTGGCAGACTGACAAGTGACATGTTTACATATTTGTGATGAAAATGAATAGTGGATTTGACATTATGCAAGGCCTTGCTCTGTGATGTGTTGTGAAAAGAAATCATGTGTCAAGTATATGCAGAGGACTGATGTGAATCTGCTTCTCCTCCTTGTTCACAGCATCATCTATGGCAACAGGAGGAGACAGTTCTACAGACCAGGAGGAAGCGGCTAGCCAGACGGGGTCCACTGTGGAGGAGGATGTAAATGTAAATTTGATACTTGTATAGTGCACTACTCACCCGCAAGGGTCTCAAGGATCTTGTACGAATACCGCTGTGGAACCCATCCTGGCTTTCCCTGTGAGGCGTCCACTCCTGGGCACCCCCAAGATGGAGGCCAGGCATCCTTAGCATTGTGGGGGCCGTTGTGGAGATTAAGCAAGCTATTGCCCAGAGTTGCAGAGTGGGACTCCATGATTGGAATAGGCACCGAGGCGAGAATTATCAGGTCCGTGGAATTTTTGAGCCCAAGACCCGCCGAGGCGGGGAATTGAACCCTGGTCCCGGGCTAGACCTCTGCATCATTGAGCCACACTTCTCCACGTTGAGGGATGAGGGACCCAGTGGCAGAGAGGGTGAGGGGAGCCACACTGAGGGCCGCTAAGAAACTTCAACAACAGCTGATGAACCATCCAGCTCCAGTGATGACTCCCTTGTGGTGGTGGGTGTTACCAGAGCAGAGGCCACAACCACAGAGTCTATCACCACCACCTCCACCCTCCCAGCTGCTCCCATTCCAAAGGTCCATGGACACCCCGTGTGAGGGAGCATGTCTCCTTTGGTCCAGGCACCACACCCCCTGCATCTGTCACCGCTGCTGTGGAGTCTGTGGACTTGCTGAAACAGTTACATTTGGGGCAGACATCCATGCTGAGTGTCCTCCATGCACACACCAGTCTATTGACTCAATTGGTGTCATACATGGAGGGCATGTCATCAGACATGTCTGCCCTACAGCAGACAAATCAGTCCATGATCTCCTCACTGACTGCAGCAGTGTCGCTCCTACAACAGTCCCTCACCCTTCCTCCCTTTGCCCCATCCACAGTCTACACTCACCTACCTGACCAAAGCACACTCACACAGGCACATATGTAGGAGAGTAGGATCTGCTTCAAATGGGTACCCCCACTTTTTGCTGGTGTTTCACTGTTTTTCGACCTTAGTCAGGCTGTGGCACTGCTAATCAGGACCTCAGCCTAGCTGCTTCCTCTCTAAAATGGTTTCCATGTACATATCTAATTGGATTCTGGAGTGCCTTATAAGCCCCTAGTATATGGTATGCTATGTACCTAGGGCCTAGGTACCTCAGAAGCCTACCAGGGACTGAAGCATGTATTATGCCACCCCTGGGAAGCACTCCAAAATGGCACCACAGGTCTGTTACTGCAGCCTGAGTAAGGGTGTGCTTGCACCCCTTACAGTGGTATAGGCTACCTATATCCACATATATATACAGACCCATATAAACCTATAAGTCACTCCTATGGCAGGCCTTGACAATCCTGAAGGCAGAGGGCTTGGTTTTGTGTGAGAGGGTACCCAAGCATGAGCTGAGCCCCTCTGCAGCTTTCGGAAATACTTCCTTATGGCTGGTCTGTGATAGGGGTAGCATGCCACCCTTCTAGCGGGAGAGACTTGTTCACACTGGACGAACCCGGTAGGACTTTCCTGAGCCCTGGCATCACAAAATGGATGCCTCTGCCACAGACACGAGTCTGGCCTCCTCCTGCTGACCGAAACTCTGGCACGGGAGGCCTGGACAATAGGTTTCCTGTCAAAGGGGGTTGTAACCTCCTCCCCAGACAGGCAGATGTGTATTGGGTCTGGGCGGGAGCACTCTCTGGTGCTTTAAAGTCCTGCACTGGGGGCACATTTGGTGTCCCTGTGCATAGTCCAGTTCAAACCGGTTGCAGGGGCTACCTGCCCCTGCTCTGGCGCTAAACTGGACAAAGGAAATGAGTGTAACCACCCCTCTTTCCAGGCCCGCCCATAGGTGGGGCCTTAGAGTCAGTCCATCCCCTAAACTTAGTATAAATATAGGAATCCTGTCCCTATGACTTTAGATTACCCTGGATGAAACTCTGCAACGTACATCCTGGACCTTCGACGTTCTATCCAGACTAGAAGCCTGAAGAAATCTCCCTTGTGGTCAAGGAGTGACTCCCCTGCTTGGCAGGCACCAAAGAAGCAACTGACCGGTCTGCATCGCTGATGCTCCCGCTGGACGCCAAAGTCTTTGCATCACCAGAGGACACCGTGATCTTTTGCAGCAACAGCCTCTTCCTGGGCTTCCTCGAAGTTGTGCTTTGGGCTCCGAGTAATCCCAGCCTTGAGCACCTTCTGCACTGAAGATTGCTGGCCTCCACTTCACGAGTGACCCGTGGGCCAGTTTCAAGTGTGACCACTTGAGGCTTCTGCGCGATGACTAGCCCGTTGGCTAGCAGGTCCCCACGAAGGCAACTCCTCTTCTGCTTGGGCTTTCCTGGTTGCTCCAGATGTGCCCTGATTTACCCTTGCTGGGTGAGTCCCTCAGACCTTGCTGGTCTGCACCGCAGTCCTTTCTCTGAATTCCAGTGACTTGCCGTTGCCAAGGCTTGTTGGGTCCATTCTGGTCGCCGACACCGCAGCACTCGACAGACTTTGTGGAACAGCTCGAATCCGGCACGTGGACTTCGTCGACACCTCCTGGACCTCGTGGCTGAAGAGTCAAGACACCCATCAACTCACCTGAAGCACCCGACATCTGTGGGCATTGGTCCATCCAGCCCTCGGTCACTGGCTAGTGACCCAGACTCTGTCCCCTCTGCTTTCAGGTTCCTTCCATCCTAGAACCAGGCTTGGACCTCTTCGGACACTTCTCCTCTTCACGGCAGCAGCAGTTCCTTGCAGGCTTCCATTGAAATCGACGACGCGACCCGACACCAAAAGACACCTATGCACCTGGCTTCTCTGGGTGAGGTAACTCGAGTACTCCGGTGCTCCCGTGGGTGCTAGCCCTAGAACAAAAGGGTTTGGTCCTGACTCGATTCTAAGTGTCCCTATTCTTTAAATTTCCAACCGCGACATTGCCCATAGACGGGAAACTGCGGTTGTGTTCACACACTGCATACAGTCCCCGTGGGTCCCCTGTGTCACTACCTTGGCTTGTTCCTTGGGGTCCCAGTGATTCTACAGGCTCTAGGCCTTGTGTCTAGTTCAGTCGTGGTTCTTATACCACTTTTTTGGTATATGGTTTGGTACACCCCTAGGGCCCAAACGTGTATTTGTGCTATTACTGATGATTGCTCACTTGTAACTTAAGTACTTTGAACTCCAGTCTCATAAAGAGACTAGAGGGGTGTGTTTTAACCTAAATACATATATTTTAAATATATACCTGGTGTGGTTGTCCTTTCATTCGATCATTCAAGAGATTATAGACTGGTAAAACAAGCTGCTTTACATTCCTTCAAGACTTAGCCTGAAGGCTGCTCTCTATAGCTACCACTAGGATAGCTTTCAATAAAGGTTGTCTTTAACCTATCACCATAAGGGGTTGTTTGGACTGATACAAGGTGCCCACTAGAACTAGTGGACAGCACATATCAGGCCACCTTCTCACAACATGCACACACGGCAACAGACAGAAGCAGCACACAGCAACCTAAGACAAAGTCAAAACAAGCACGCACACACACTCAGGGTACTGACATCACGCACACAGGGGATAGGGCAAAAAAACACAGACACCCATCCATGACTGAAGAACCGGGATTTAAACCCAGCGGCGCAGGGGACACGCCCGAAGTCTTCGGGTTCACCTGTCTTAGAGTACAGAGACACGGGATTCTTCTGCTGACATCAAAGATCAATTTTATTAGCTGCAGCCAGTAACAGAGGTACTAGAAGTACAACACGGTGTATGTTCTCAGGAGACTGCTCAACATAATAGAGCGGAGCATCGTCTTTTATACCAAAAAGCACGTTCCTGGCTAGCATCAATTACTCACAAATCCGACCAATCAGAGGATGATATTTACAGAGGCATCACATAACGACAAACCCACTTTCAGTTATCCAACCCATCGCCAATGACAAGGCAAAAATCCAGTATTCTTGTTCGAACAGGCCGGACGGGCCCATCATAAAAGACCTCAACCCAAATCAATAATTAGGCAATAAGGCCATAAAAGGAAGGAGCAGAAACAGATGAGGAGAAAGATAGAGGAGTGTGTGCGTGTGCCATAGAATCAATAATGTCCTGCTCTTTGATCTCTATCTGACCAGCTGCTTAACAAGGTACTGGCTCAACAAGTTTAGCCTCGGGCAACAGGGTCAGTTGACTCAGGTCAAACAGGAGTCAACACGAACTCAAGCTAATGTGTACGCGTCCTTAGAGGCTCGCTTGGCCACAGTCATCCTGTAGTCATTAGCCTATGTGAGGGCAACCACAAAATGGCGGTTATGCACAAAATGAAACCCAAGGGTGCAGACTAGATCGTCAAATACGCAGTGAATCCATCGGTGTAGCATGATGAAAATGCTTACGCATACTGCACTTGTCAGTCGCGGTTCGCTTATATCAAAATCATCACGATACGACAACCTTCATTGAATGGGTTCAGAATTCACGGAACCACAGACCCTCCTTTTGCCCTTACATAGGCAATAACCTAAACTCACGTCAATCTGAGTCCTGGTCTATATTCATCAGATCATTGAGATGTTGCTGTAGCATCATCCTGGTACTTAGTAACTCTCTCCGGACAGGTCTCCTCGAGCACGAGGTAGCAAAAAGGCCACAGATAGCAGGAGCACACTGTACACAAAGACAGAACAGGAAAAGGATAGCTAATACCATCCCAATGACCATCAGAATCTTCCATCCCCAGGTGGATAACAATCCCCAGAACCATCCCATTAACGACCAATCTCCTTCGTCCACATGCACAGAGTCGGAGAGCTTATGTAGCTTGGAGATGGCTTGGAAAACTGTCGGAGCGTTGTCTGGAATGAAAACACAACAGCTTGATTGGATCAATTTACAGACCCCTCCTCTATCTGCAAGTATGACATCTAACGCAACTCTGTTCTGAAGAGTCATAAGGCGATCCGACTGGAGCTCAGCAGTCAAGTTACTAAGGGCGCCGGAAGTCTCGACTATGGTGGATTCAACTACTCTCGTCAATTGCCGAATGTTCCTGCTGTTAACCATAGGTCCCCAAAACGGCAGAAAACCCTTCGAGAAATCTCCCAATTCTTGTCCTGCGGTATCTTCCTTTCTGAAGACACCTCTAACGACTCTCATCTTGTGGTAATCTGCCGCAGCTGTAAATGTAGGGATAACAAGAACGAGACAAAACATGTGCCCGAGAAATCAGGGGGCAACCATGTATACGCTCTGTCATGGCAAATGAAGTAGGTACCCTTAGCTGCTAGAAACGGTGGGGAAGTCTGGGATGCAAAAACATATGTCTCAATGCAAACACTCTTCCCTAACTGAGCTCTAGGATTCTTGCCATTACCTTGCAGACAGTAATAACCCTGATGGGGTACTATCCAAATCGGAGAGGATCTCTTCGCTCGCTGGTTCCCACTCAGACTAGCTCCATATCCAGTAACGTTCCATACAATATACGCTATCGTCTCATCTCTCGGGATAGTCTCATAAGAACCAATTCCTCTAATCATGTCGACTATACCCTTGACCAGAGCACTATTCTTCGGATTATCCTTCACAGAACGTAGGGGGTTAACTTCACGGGCATAAATAACCATTGTTCTGTATGCCCACACAGAACCATTGTAGCTAAATGGCAGGATCAGGTAAGGAATACCTTTATCGGTAGTATGAGGCATAAGGCCACACACCCAACAATTAGTTGTGTTCACTACTAGCTGGTGTTGGTGCAGAAGCTGAACAAAGGAATTATTAGCGAATTCCATTCTCCTAATGGACTCATGTTCGGGCAGAGGGTGAAAAGAATGCAAAGAAACAGTAGGAGGAGGCATGGGTTGTGCAGTGGGCATAAATCTTACTTGAATAGAGAATGTCACATATCCGATTAAAAACATCATTAAACTAAACAGTATAAACAGACATAATATTAAAAAACGTTCTCTACTCGTTATTATACACATTTAGTTCTTGAAGCTCATCCCTTTAGTAGGTCTCTCCATCCTGAAAAACTCCATCTTCTAACCGTGCTGCTCGCGGCGGATGGGTGTTCCGTGCTAAGGAATGCGCCTGTTGGTCCAGGGAACGCCCTTAGACCAACCAGAACCGTCGACCTAACGTCTTCGGCTTGCACTCCAAGAACTTGGCACCGCGACCCTACAGCTGAACCCGGATGGTGGTTCGAAAAACAAAAATCAAAAATCGTTTCTCGGAGGGGAGCTAACCTTAAAAAAAATAGCAAAGAAGGAACTTAATTTGTCATTTGTCCCGCGACTCTTGGTCGCAAATTATAACGCTCTTTGCCAGGCAATGTCTGTTCTCGGAAAAATAGCTCAGGTTTAACAGTGTTCAAACGGTTCGATGAAGGCACAGCTTCTTGAAGAAGATTATCGCTTTCTGACTCAGTGTTTGTTCCAATCAAACGGGCATCGCTGAAAGGCAGAAAACGAGGCACGGTCTCAGTCTCAGAATCAGGAAGTCCTTTTTGGACCCACCGGTCGTACGGCAGAGGCAAAGGGGCCCTCTTACAATGTACGCCGTGAATCCAGTTCTTTTTATCGTGCACTCGTACTGCAGTAGGACAATAACACTAGGTACGGCCCTGTCCAGCGGGGCTGCTCGTTCTTGGTTCGCTGAAAATTCTTCACGAGCACCCACGCGCCAGGTTCAATGGTGTGCCCTGGATCTTCAGAAACCTGTGGCAAAGTATCATGAACCTGTTGATGCAGAACACTCAATTTAGCCGTCAATTCATACAGGTAGTCAAGCAATACAGGGTGCTCTATTTCACTAAATTTTGTCGGCCGCGGCACTCCCCAAATATTTGCCGGGCGACCAAACACAACCTCATAAGGACTCAGACCCATTCGTGAATGCACAGTCATTCTTGTGGACAGAAGGGCTAACGGCAAAGCATCAGGCCATTGTAGACCAGAGCTCGCTTGAATTTTGGCCAATTTCAATTTTAACGTGCCATTGTAGCACTCAACTAGACCAGCTGACTGGGGATGATTGGCAGTGTGAAACTTCTGCCGGATTCCTAACCCATCACACACTCTCTTCATCACTTGACCCACAAATTCGCTCCCATTGTCACTCCAGACCATTCTCGGCAACCCATACCTAGGGAAAAATTCCTTAATAAGGGCTTTAGCTGTGGACAAGGCCGTATTGTCCTTCAAAGGGTAGGCTTCCACCCATCTAGAAAAAGAGCAAACAACCACTAAGACATACTTCAGGTTGTTGCACCTCTCCATGTGGATGAAATCTAGCTGTAAAGCCTCAAACGGATACGTGGGAGGAGCAAAATGACCAGCTGGAGTTGGAGTTCCCTTACCAGGATTGTTCATCAAACAAACCATACAGTTCTTGACCAAATTCTCTGCACACTTAGGAATTCCAGCATTTTGCCATACTGGGGCCAACAAATTACAAATCCCTTTCACACTGATATGGGCCATTCCATGTGCCATCGTAACCACTGGAAGTACATACGCATCAGGCAACAACCATCGCTGATGTTCTGACAACTCAACCCAACAACCATTCGAGTCCAATTTACCCTTGCTTTCTCTCCATTCATTCAACTCTTTCTCTGTAGCTTCAGCTTGGATGGATTTCACACTCTCAATCGTATCTTCACACATACTTCTATCTGGAATCCATCTCGCCGAACCCGCAACATACATTCGACTCATCACATCTCTCGCAGTCTCTTTCGCGACTTCATCTGCAAACGCATTACCACGACCAACATCATCCGTGACTTTCTTATGCGCACTGCATTTCACGATCGCAACTTGCAACGGCAGAGTAAGAGATTCAAGAAGTTCATTCACCAATTGACCATGTTGGATCTTGGTCCCATGCGAAGTCAGAAACCCATGTTCTCTCCACAATCGTCCAAAGCTAAGAGCAACACTGAACGCATACTGGCTGTCAGTGTACACAGTCACTCTTTTCCCTTTCGACAACACACATGCTCTTGTCAATGCAATCAACTCTGCGGCTTGTGCTGAATTATGTGGGATACGAACAGCTTCAACAATTGTATGCAAAGTCGTAACCGCATATGCCGCAGTCGTATCACCATTCGTAAGCTTGAAGCACGAACCATCAACCCATAAAGTACCATCACATTCCGCAAGAGGAGTGTCCCTAAGGTCTATCTTCCCTCTCGTTTCTTCCTCAATCCTAAGAAAACAATCATGCTGTTGGGTATCATCTGTCTCAGTTGAGATCGGCGACAACGTGGCTGGGTTCAACGTGTTGCATCTCTTTATATGTACATGACTTGCTAACAAGGTCAACTCGTAACCTGACAACCGAGCACTAGTTAAATGCTGTGTCTTGGTACGGTTCAACAAGGTATCCACTGCATGTGGAACCATCACGATCGGTGTATTGTCCATCACCAAACCAGCAGACTGTCGGATTGAAACAGCCGCTGCCGCTGTAGCTCTCAAGCAACTCGGCAACGCTCTAGCTACCGGATCCAAAGTCGACGAAAAATAAGCACATGGACGTTGCTTATCGCCAAACTGTTGAGTCAAAACTGACAATGCACATCTCTCTCTCTCGTGGACATACAATGTGAAGGGTTTACTGTAATCGGGAGTACCCAACACAGGAGCTGAACACAGCGCATCACGCAATTCTGAAAAACTCTTCTGACATTCGTCAGTCCAAGTAATAGGATTCGGAGTATCCTTAACAGTAAGAGCTATCAAAGGTTTTGCAAGCAACGAAAAATTAGCAATCCACTGTCTACAGTACGATGTAATACCTAGAAATGCACGCACTTCTCTCTGTGTCGTAGGCACACTCATTTTCGCAATCGCTTGAATTCTTTCTGGGGTCAATCTTCTTCCCTCCTTCGATAAGCGGTGACCTAAGTAGGTAACTTCTTGTCGGCAATACTGCAACTTTGACAGAGAAACCTTATGATGGAAATCAGACAAGTGACGTAACAACGACAGAGTAGCCTCTCTACAAGTCTCTTCGTTGTCAGCAGCAACTAATAGATCATCAACATACTGAATAAGGGCAGCACCATCAGGTAAAACCAACAAATCAAGTTGCGTCTTCAATGCTTGACTATAGATCGAGGGACTCTCACAATAGCCTTGAGGAGCGCGTTTAAACCGGAAACTTTGGCCTCCTAAAGAGAAGCCAAAAATATCTCTACTCTCCACGGCAATTAGGATTCTGAAAAAAGCATTCTTCAAATCAATCACCGAAAACCACGTGGCTGTAGCCGGAATCAAAGTCAGTAAAGCGGTGATATTAGGCACAACAGGGAATTGTGGAACAACGATCTTATTCACCTCGCGAAGATCGATCACAAACCTATATACAGGAGGTTGTGAAGAATCGGTTCTTTTCAGAACAGGCAACACCGGACTATTGCACACATTACCTCTCGTTTCCTCGATCACACCTTTCTCAATCAGATCAGAGATGATCGCCAAGTGTGCTCTTTCACCATCACTTGAGATACGATACTGTGGAATGCGTGGCAATCTAGCATTCGCCTTCAATGTCACAACATATGGCGGAATCTCCAAAAGACCCACTTCATTAGGACCAGTAGCCCAAAGAGAATCAGGAAGAGAAGACAATTCAGCTGGAAGTTGGTCTTTAGCCAAATACATCGGAGAGATCACTCTCTTTCCCAATGTAAGCTGTACTCCTGAAGGAGAACAATAAAGCGTCGCATACAATCTCTTCAACAAGTCCAATCCCAACAAGTTCTCACCACAACCTGTCGTCAGAATGAGGGGTGCTTCGAATTCACAAGGTCTGACAGAAAGAGACAAAGGACTAGAAATCGGATTTCTAACCGGGGCGCCAGAAAAACCTACTGAAACATTCGTTGAGCCAGACAAAGGTGCGCCAGGGAGTTTAGAGTGCATGATAGAACTCTTCGCAGCACCAGTATCCAACAGAAAAGGCTCTGACACACCTGATGCAATCACTTCAACATAAGGTCCACTCTGATCTACTGGAACTGAAATGACTCCCTCTCTTTGTCTGTGGCTGTCCTAGCGATCGTTACCTTCCATATTCTCACCTTCAACGTAAACATCATCCGCATAGTACTGAGCCGTCCTACCAGACGCACCATTCTGTTGATCAAAACAATTCATCGAATTCTGCGGAGGCAAGGAACGCGCAATCTGAGACATACCACGTCCTCGACCTCGCGGAGCTTGTTGAACACCTCGACCTCTCATACCAGAAACACCATTCGTGCGCTTTAATAAAGTCGGGCAACTATTCTTGAAGTGACCCTCTTCTTTGCATTACGCACACTGATTAGTACCTACAGGAAAACGCTGTTGAGAAGACTCGAACCTTTGCGAGTTTCTCTGATATTGTTGGGGTTGCTGATAATCACGCTGGGTGTTGCGAGGCGGGTATGCTTGCTGCAAAAGAACCTTAGTCTTCAGTTCTTTCGTCTTTTTATCCGCTTTCTCTATCTCATCCATATTTCTATTCTCATAGTACCAATACCAGTAGCCAATATCTGTGCTGACGAAGAAAAAGCCCAGGCATTTTCAGAATCCTTCAACCTATTGCACAACTCGGGAAGCAAATTATGCACAAACTTGTCAACGAACAACCTTTGACCACCTTCTGTACTCATGTCTTGACCACTGTGGTCTGCAAATGTCTCTTCAAATCGAGTGAAAAAGTCGGACACAGTTTCGTCTTTCTTCTGCTTGCATGCAGACAACTTGTCCCAATTGACACGCATTGCAGGCATCAAAGTCTTCATATAATCAATAATTCTACCAGAGAGATCAGCAATCACATTCTCGGGTTTAGCACCACCTATTTGTCTTTCATCTGCAGTTCTAAGGTTATTCCATGTATCACCTAATTCCTGCGCATGATCCGTATGACGAATCTTACTCCATATAGGCTGTGGAACAACATTCCCAAATAACATATCTTTATCAGCCAAATTCATAATACATGAACCCGCAGTTTGAGATAGCTCCTTATAAAACCCCGCAGGATTTTTACTTGGATGAGGCAGAGTCTGCTTTAGAGCTAGGACTTCGGCACGCTTCCATGGAACATGTACCCAAACGCGCTGGAAATGTGCCAGAACAGGTGGATTAGCATTCGCATCACCAGGTCTCCAAACGGGAGGAACCTCACGCATCGGGTATTGACGTGACTTTCTCCTCACTGAAGAATCAGGCTCAAATAATGACCTAGGAGGAAACTCACTCCTAAACGACAACAATGTCGCGACTGCTCTTTCAACATCAAGACCCACTATAGTTCCTTTCGCAAACTCGGACCGCACACGGAACAACTCATGAGGAGTCTGCCCTACCTCGCTATCTTCCCACTGTTCAGGAAGGAAAGAACACATCACATCAAATACGTATCTTTGTTTCGGTGCTTCCCATTGATGGAAAACATCCATAACACCCTCAAGATCATAGTGCGAAGGAAAGGTAACCCATTTACGCGCCAAGTGATATAACACTGTCCGTTCATCAGGACCAGGCAATTGACTACGCAATTGCTTACGCTCTACAACAGGAGACATACCCAATGAACCCATTAGAGGAGAAAAAAGACTAGCAACCGCATCAGTCATCCTCCGTCGAGCAGAAGGAGAAGGTGACAAAAGAACAGGAGACAAAGCAGAATGAGAAGGAACCGAAGTCGGAACAGTGACAGAGGGAACAGACAACACAGGTATAGGAGGAGTAGACGAAGGAGGTAGCAAAGACGGCGGCCCTTGAGAAGGCTGCGCCGAGGCAGTAGTAGCCAGTAGAGGGAGAGCTGGCTGTTGAGGAACCACTGGAGGTAAAACAACCGGAGGTTGCGCAACTACAAGTGGCGGAGGTGAGGTAGCACTCTGAGCATAAGGGGGTGGTGAACTTAATAGATGCGACATTAAAGGATCTTTCGCAAGATCTTTCTTTTCTTCTTGCTGTTGAGGCGGCAAAACTGGATAACATTTGTCTACCGCTAATTGACGTTGCCTTAACATCTGTGCGCTTTCTTGCTCTTCCTCATTATCCTTAAACTGTATAGCAGCCTGCACCATCGACATACCTCGTGCACGCTTATTTCGTTTCGCTAACTTAATTTCCTTTTGTTTGGCTTCCTTTCGCCAAAGGCGGAAAGAGTCAAACATTGCCGGCCGGGCTTTCTTTTTGAAGAGTCTAACTTCTAAATTATCTAAAATCGGGGCCATTTTAGGACACCATCCTTCCTAGTATACTTAATCCATACGTCATTATACGTGATGGGGCCCACGCCGTGTTTTAAATGGAGCTCATAGGTCGGAGTTCCAATCGGAGGCACCGGACACGAGTCCTCCAATCGGGAATCCCTATTTCAACCATAACAAAATATCTTTTCCAAGTCTGCTAAGACCAGGCATCCTCGCTCACTAGTCTAGCTTCAAACTTCAAGGGAATATCAAACACGATAGCCTCGTGAATACACGAGTCCCTCGGCTTTGGGGCCTGCAGGTACCAAATGAAAGCGATCCCGAAGGATACCAAAACAAACTAAGGACTGGGAGACGCTCCACTCATACTTAACTGAAATATCGAGGACATCGCCAGAAGATCCGTCTATCGTCTCGCTTTACAAGTCATCAAAGGGCTCCAAGACAGGGCGACAGTCAGGGCAGCAGTCCTTCGTAGCCGTCGGAATGCGGGGAACTTCGCAGCAAAGACTTTCGGACCACAACGACATACAGGGGTCGATGAAGTGGTAGGCCTCCCTCCAGAATTTTCACACGAAGCTTCTCACGATCTGCAGGCTTGGACCGGTACCGCTGAAGTCGCCCCACGTTGGGTGCCAACTGAAGAACCGGGATTTAAACCCAGCGGCGCAGGGGACACGCCCGAAGTCTTCGGGTTCACCTGTCTTAGAGTACAGAGACACGGGATTCTTCTGCTGACATCAAAGATCAATTTTATGAGCTGCAGCCAGTAACAGAGGTCCTAGAAGTACAACACGGTGTATGTTCGCAGGAGACTGCTCAACATAATAGAGCGGAGCATCGTCTTTTATGCCAAAAACCACGTTCCTGGCTAGCATCAATTACTCACAAATCCGACCAATCAGAGGATGATATTTACCGAGGTATCACATAACGACAAACCCACTTTCAGTTATCCAACCCATCGCCAATGACAAGGCAAAAACCCAGCATTCTTGTTCGAACAGGCCGGACGGGCCCATCATAAAAGACCTCAACCCAAATCAATAATTAGGCCATAAGGCCATAAAAGGAAGGTCAGAAACAGATGAGGAGAAAGATAGAGGGGTGTGTGCGTGTGCCATAGAAACAATAATGTCCTGCTCTTTGATCTCTATCTGACCAGCTGCTTAACAAGGTACTGGCTCAACAAGTTTAGCCTCGAGCAACAGGGTCAGTTGACTCAGGTCAAACAGGAGTCAACACGAACTCAAGCTAAGATGTACGCGTCCTTAGAGGCTCGCTTGGCCACAGTCATCCTGTAGTCATTAGCCTATGTGAGGGCAACCTCAAAATGGCGGTTATGCACAAAATGAAACCCAAGGGTGCAGACTAGATCGTCAAATACGCAGTGAATCCATCGGTGTAGCATGACGAAAATGCTTACGCATACCGCACTTGTCAGTCGCGGTTCGCTGATATCAAAATCATCACGATACGACAACCTTCATTGAATGGGTTCAGAATTCACTGAACCACACGACCACTCCGCATTCCTCAGCTACCTCTCCCTCCAAAAGCCCTGCAACCCCCCCCTCCCAGAGGATCTTCCTCTGTGACCTTGGCCTCTTCCCCACTGATACAGCAGACCAGACTCGCAAGGGGAAGAGGAAATCACGACACACTGAGGAGATCCCTCACCGCACGCACACCCTCCCCTAAGAGTAGGAACTCTGAGGCCAACACCTGTACATCCCCCAGGACAAGGTAAAGCAGGACCCCACCACCATCCCACACATTTACCCCCAGAAAGCTAATCCGCCAAAGCCAAGACCACCCCTCCCAAAGTTCACACATCAAAAGCCATCCCATGTTCACCCACAAACAATTACACCATCCCCAAGATGATATGGTCCTCACCCTCTACCACAGGCACTTCCACTCCCACAACACCACACCCTCAGTCAGTTCCAGGCACTGCAGTGAAGACCCTGGCCCCCCAATCTGACCTGTCCACTGCAGTTGAGCCCCCACCCCCTCAATCTGACCTAGGCACTGCAGTGGAGCCCCCTCAGTCCAACATGTCCACTGCAATGGAGCCACAACCCCCTCAGTCCATCCTGTCCACTGCAGTGGATCCACAACCCCCTCAATCCGAATTGTCCACTGCAGTTGCTACGTACACTCCAGTAGCCCCCATCCCTCCCATTACCCATCCCGGTACACCCTGATCCTGTCCCTGCGGTGCCTGGCCTGCCACAAATGATGCCCCTCCTTGGGGAGTTGTGCCCTAGTTAGGTCAGTGCAGGCAAGCAATGGATGAAGACTAATCATGTCTACCCCCTGAAGGACTCATTGACATGGACTGGCCATTGGCCTTATTTTTCTTCAAGATTCGTGATTTCACATTTAAATTCTGAATGCAGCAATGTTTTGTTATTTTGCTGATTATCATTTTGGGTACATAATGTTGCTGATTAGTGTACTGAAATTTCTTTTGAAATATTGTTTGAGGACAAGACATGATAGAGTGATGAGATGGACTGCCTGAGGTCCATGGGATATGTGTCTTATTAAAGTATGTAGCAGAGTCGTACTTGCCTGAAATTGCTGGTTGTCAGGATCCACATTGTTTTGGACAAGGAGTGTGACATTCTTTTCACAACCTCCCATATTTGGCTTACACTTTAGCACATATGTCGGGCTGCCATTTATACTCATTTTAAATGTTTCTAATGGTACGCACCTCTCCAATGGACATTCATATTAGTGCATTGATGATGAACAAGTCATCTGTCTCATCAGTGCCACTTGGTAAACATGGATTATGACTACGTGCCGCTTACTTGGGAGACACACCTGTGCACAGGCTGATGGTACCAAAGTATTGTCTGTTGTAATAGTTTAGTCAATGTCTGAGTCTCATTCTGACATGGCAGACCTATGCCAAGACCAAGCTTGACACAGCGGACCTTCTGCAGTAGTAGAATAACCTCTAGGGAGTGTGTTAATCTTTGGCTTTTCCTGAGCCCATGGCGTGTGTTCTGTGAGCATGATTTTTATTGTTGACAGTCGTTTTTCTACCAAGACTATAGTCCCTGCAGATGTTCCTGTCTGCGAGGTTTGCCGAATTGTCCAGCGATTTGTCAAACCTATTTGACTGTGAGTGTCCGTGATGTGGGTGCATGGGACAAATAGAGTCATTACGGTGTCCACCCTGGTTAGGTTGCTATAAGTACCTGCACTGTGTGCAAACTCACATTAAACATATTTAGGATTACACAAGTCACATCTGTACTACCAACATCAGCGTGTTTTTTATCTTTCAGCTGTTTTCGGGCGTTTGGCACTTGTATGTGTGTATGACTGTTCACACTCAGCAGATTCTTTCCTTCCCTGTCACCTGATGGCAACGTGTCTTATTTGTAGGTCTCCTTGAGTGTTTCATTGTCCTGGGACAGTGGTAAATTTTCCATTTCACATTATCCACGTGTACTCTGTCCTAAGTGGAGTGACACAGATCTAACCACCACCCCTGGGATTGTCATGGGTGCATGTGCAATGTTACCAGTCAATGTAGGCTTAGCTTATGCACATTGCGTGTGATCAAGACTGGCCAAATGTGACTCGCCTCTTGGCAAGGCCCCTACCTACATTGTGGCCTTACATTACAGGCCATGCACTGTGAGTAATGTTTGGGTTTGTGTAATGGAAGTTGTTCTGGCAAGACACGTGACACAGTGCACAAGAGTGAGTGTGGTCCAAAGTATGGTCCACATCATGATTTAGCATCATAGAGGCTCATCAGACAGGGTACTGTCACCACAGTGTGGTGGCCTTGAGGGTACCAGGGATAGAGAGTCAGTCTCCTGATGTATTGTTTATTTTTCCACCAGGCTTGTTCCACAGGTGACTGTTGTGGACCTGCACATCAAACAATGCCAAATTGCCAACATTCAGTTACACAATTATGGAGATGCATCTGGATTATACTCAGAAAGCACATGTCTCAGTGGAGTTAAGACCACCATCATGTGTGTTGGGGTAGCCTAGAGACACTTAAACACACACGTGTTGTGTTTGTTCTGCAGTGTGTGGTTGGCTTGTTGTTTTAGTGCATTTTGACCCACATATTTCTACTGGCTTTGTGGGCAGTGAGTCGATGTTTGTTTTATTTTGTTTATCTACTGTCCCTGGGACTCCTACATCTTCAATCTGGCCATTCATCATGTTCATAATTTGCCATTGCTGCCACAGTGTGGAACAGGATCTTGTCTACACTGTTGTCTCTGGCGGATTTCCTTTGTATGTGTGTCTGCTTGTGAACAAATGTGTGTTTATGCATTTTGATGGTCATTTCATACATTGTCCAATTGAACATTGGTGGCAGTGTTAGCCCACAATGGCAATGCTTGTCTCCACATGGCAGGGGGATTTTTTGAAGGCATATCAATGTTTTCCTCAACAGATATGTTTTTGTTTGGATACAACCACTACTTTGTCACTACATTGCTTGTTGGTTTAGGCCTCAGAAAGTCATACATGATTGTTTGAACATGCTGGCAGTCATAACACCACACTCACCTTTTGGTCACTCCACTGATGTGGGGGTTATGACCAATGACCCCTATGTGCTTGTCAAAACTGGGGTATTGTACACCACACTCACCTTTTTGTCACTACACTGATGCGGGTGTTTCACCCCATGTCCCCTATGTGCTTGTCAACGATGGGGGATTTGAACCCTACACTCATCTTTTGGTCACCACACTGATGTGGGGGTTATACCCCATCTCCCCTATGTGCTTGACAAAGCTGGGTGTTTGATCCCCCTATCACCGTATGGTGACTACACTGATGGTGGGGATATACCCCATCTCCCCTACGTGCTTGACAAGGCTGGGGGTTTGAACCCCACAATCTGCTTTTGTTCACTACAGTGATAGATGTTACTGCATTTGTTTTCTTAATGTGTCAATAATTCTGGAGGTTTGCACACAATACACAAGCTTGGCATGGGAGTAGGGGGGAGTGTTCGACCTTCACCCCCTCTGGGGTGGACTGTACTGGGGGTGGACATGCACCCCCTCTGGGCTGGACTGTGCTGGGGGATGGACATCCACCCCCGCTGGGCTGGACTGTGCTGGGGGGATGGACATCCACCCCCTCTGAGCTGGACTGTGCTGGGGGATGGACATCCATCCCCTCTGGGATGGACTGTGCTGGGGGATGGACATCCACCCCTTCTGGGCTGGACTGTGCTGGGTGGATGGACATCCACCCCCTATGATTGCGTTGGCTTTTCGCGGGATTGTGATGTTTTTATGTGTGGAAGATGTCTGACTTACCATCTGTGATGTATACGTCAGTTCCATTTGTTGATTCGACCATAGGTGTACAGTATAGGGATGACATCGCGATCGGATACATTGCAGCTTCGTCTCGTACGCGGTGTTCATGTTGTGGCACAAAACGGACCTGAAATACAGGTCTTCCAGATGCTGTGACGTGCTGGAGGTGGCGACCAGTTCAGCGCAGCGGAAGAGCGCATCGTACTTGCCTGGCCAGAAACTGCTGTGGTAATGGTTCTGGGCGAGTCCATTCAGCATCTACGGAGCCAGCTCGTATGGGAAATGTTGCTTGATTCGGAGCGTGCTTGTCACTCGGGAAATTCACACATTCGCGCATCGTACTTCCTCGTTTGGATTAACCGGCTCTGGGAACAAGTTGGTCAGAAGGTACGGCTACAGATGGCTTTGGGAGGGCCATCCGATCGAGATCGGAATTGACCCCTAAGTAGTAAATTTACATGTGAGACAATGTTCCCATGAAAACGATAGGAAAGGTAAGTTTGTGAGTAGTACTATTGTTGCACTATTAAACATACTACTGTTTGTAATACTTTAGAAGTACTATAGTTGTACTACTAAACATATTACAAAATGAGTTTGTGAATAGGCCCTGGTGTATCTAGAGGGGAGATCTGGGTTAGGCCAAGGTGGGTGAGAATGTTGGGCCCTTTATCAGGGGATTCAATGCTCCTGAATGAGATGTGTATTCAGATCTTTGCAGAGTAGTGTGTGGCTGTTCCAGACTCTGGTGTGTAGCTCAAGAAGGCTTGCCTAATCATTTAGAATCTCTCCTAGCATATGAGTGCCTGCAATAGAAGAAGAACCTATGTAACATAACACTACATTGTAGTATGACAAGCACTGGCGGTCCCCTTTCATGATCTTCAAGTTTTGTCATTTAACATACTTTGACGTCGGTGCCCTACATGCTTTTTGTTCGATTGAAAGTCAACACCAGTTTGCAGGTGAACTGGAAGCAAAATGATTTTTGTAATATGGTAATAACCTAGTATGGGTGACTAGGCGATCGCTCGAATCAGCCCTATTTTTAGATTTGGCATTAGTCATGATATTTTGCTTTTTCAAAAATTATAGTTCCATTTTCCCCCTTCCGCCAGAAGTGCTCTTGTAGAGACTCTCTTCCCTCAGGTAATTAGGCGCTGCTGGAACTGCTAGAGAATTTACTGAGAAGTAACACCCTGCATGTGTGACATCGAATCATCCCTGGACAATGGCAAAGTGGTGAGATGCCAAGGCTTGAGGGAGAGGTGCAAGTCATCTTAATTGTCACACACAGTAACAGGAGTCATCCTGGGACCCCTCCTAGCCTTATCCACATATTGCACATCTTAAAATGAGCTATTTGCCTCCTCCACAGTCAGTTTCGAGAGTCCAGGCTGCAGCTGTTGAACCAGACTAGATTTTCTCAAAGTATGCAGAAATTCCGGCTCTGTTTATCCTACTTTGAGTTCAGGACTACAAGTAACAGAATGCGAAGAAAACCCTGGAATGGATAAGTTTCTCACACATGGAATCAGGAAGCATGAAGTGCAAATAAACATCATGCTTGAGGTAAAGCTCTAACACATACATCGAACCGTGGCAAGGGAGAAAATTGCACGGTTTGTTATTCCTACAGGTCCCTGCAGAGAACACTTCCCTATGTAGGTCTCTTCTCACTGTGACCTACAGAGCCATGTCTTTAGAAGCCTACAATGGGAAGAGGCTGGTCAGTATAGATACAGAGTTTACTTAGGGTAGAATTAAAAAGCAATTGCAAAGCTAATAGGTCTTATTTTGGACAAACTATTGGCTTTGCTAATGCTTTTTGTCTGATTGTGAGATGGTAACGGGCAGGGAACATTAGTGAGCGGGGTAAAAGTAAAATAAAGCACAGATGGAGACAGCAGTGAAATACATGCACTACAACTCATCTAATCGAACACAATGAGTGTGAAATGCTCCTAGGCGGTACAAATTTAACTATAGGAGGAAAGCCATCAAATCAAGAGGAGACACCTGAAATAGACAACATAGCCATCCAATCATGACCAAGGGGCTGACAAAAAGCCCACTCTAAATATATGTTATGTTTGGAAAGAAGATGTACTATGCTCAGCTAAAAATATTTGTAGGCAAGACTTAAAAATGATGTGATTTAAAGCATGCCGCTCATTCCTTGTGATAACATCAAAAGACATTTGACAAAACTGTTGTGTTCTGTGTTTGTGTGTATGAGGCCTCTGGTGGTCCTCATCACACTACTTACAAGTATTACGCAATCTGGAAGGTGTGGCTGGGTGTGGTTAATAAAGTTTGTGACGCAGTGCGATCAATTAACGGTTGCATGCTGAAGAATAAAGATGTGCAAGCCAGAGCTGGCGTGGTCTGTTACATGCTTCTGGGCTGTGGAGGACACTACAACTGGTGACAAAGATGGGATAGGTGTCCCCAAGGATACAAGACTGCTGTTCCTGAGAGTTTGAGTGGTCCAGTCCAGCAAATGGCTTGTGTGTGCCATGTGTGCCTCAAGAAGCAGTTTACAGTTGGTGCATGTGGAGTCAAAACGCAACTCCAGCGACTCTCGTACAAGGTGAAGGCCCTACGGAGGAGCACAGTCAGTAAGCCTACCAAAAGTCCACTAGTAAGTTCACAAGAAGAGAAACTGCACCACAGCGTAATACAGAGCCAGCACCGATACAAATCAGAAACTCTAAAGGCAGTGACAACCGGGTAGGAAGAAGTGCCAAAGGCTGCAATAGCCAGGTGCAGGAAAAGTCCTAAAGCCAAAAACGACCAGGCACAGAGAAACACTAAAGAGAGAGAGACAGCAAGGTATAATGCATAAAGTCGAGAACGGTGAAGAGCATGTGCAAGAAGCAAAACTATTACCCACCGTGAAGAAGGAAGATGGCGCCCACCGACCTCAGCTCAAGCACGGAGACCCAGTGTGCAGGCTGATGCTTGCAGAGGTGCCACCGAGTCAAGGGACACTGAAGATCAAATGCTGTTTGGACAGCATACAGTTTTGATGTCATTAGCAAACAGCACAAAATACAATGACGCTGTGTGCCTGAAATCCCCACCTCCATTCGATACCGCCAAAAGCAGAATATTGGCGCCAGATGGACTACCTGGATTGAAAAGTTTGATTACTTCATAGATGCTATAGAAGAAGCAGATGACAAAAAGATCATCAAATACTTAAAGAACCTTGCAGGTGGCGGAATAAAAGAAGTGATAAAGAAGATATCTCAAGCTGATGAAGTATCATACCATCAAATCAAGAAGACGTTGGAAGCCAGTTTCAATCCAAAGTCGAATGTTGACTATGAAAGGTACACTTTAAACCAAGCTAGACAGCAACCTGCTGAGGCGATGGATGAAGTTGTTGAGAGACTTGATATGCTTACAAAGCACTAAAATGTCAATAAAGTCAATGATGAAGAAGTCATGAGTCTTAGAGTTATCGATGGGTGCCTCTCCGAATCATACTGAAGACGCATGCTGCAAGAAATGCTCAGTTTGGAGAAAGTGCTCATGGCTGCAAGTGCAGAGGAATGTGATGATTGACAGGCTGCTGATATGGAAGCTGGAACAACCCATAATAAATCAGCATTGAGTATTAAAAGTAAGTAGAAACACAAAGCAGGGTGATGTCTCAGAAGAAAAAGAAATTGGGTTTCCGCTGTGGATTCTCCTTTCCACATGAAGGGAAATGTCCCGCCATCGGACACGCATGTTAAGGCTGCTGGAAAGTGAACCATTTTACAACGGTTTGCAAAGCGAAAGAGAAACTTAGTGTGTCATGGAGAGACGAGAAGATGGATGCCAGAAAGTTCCAGAACTCAAGCCACATCCACTAGGCCAAATGACAAGATTGACTAAAACAAGCAGAAACTAAACAATGTAGATCGTTATCAAATTCATCGTCCAAAGGTTCATTAATGTCATCATCGAGTGACAATGAGGAAGATAAAAGTGAGATGGTGATGTCAGTCACAGACCAACGTGTGCAAAGAAAAACACAAATCTAAAGAGAATTGCCAAACGAAGCAACAAAGTTAATTTCTACATTGTCCTAAAATCACGCTCAAGGTAAATGGTTACCCTAAAACCTTTATTATAGACAGTGGTGCAGCGATGAACAACATACCGGTAAAAAACGTACAAAGTTCTATCTCTGACACCACGTATCAGACCATTGAGAACAAAGGTGTACACCTAGGCAGCTTCTAGGCCCTTACACAGTAAAGCATCTCTTGTAGTGACCGTGTGGCACAAAAAAACAACAGTGCAAGCAACAATTCATGTCCTCCAGGGTACGTCATTGAGTGCATGCTTTTGAAGTTTCAATGCTGCTGCTAACATGGGACTGATCTCTATAAACGACAACGTGAATGCTCTTCTGAAATTGTGAGTCAATTCCCGACATTGTTTCATGGACTTAGAAAACTGGGACAATGATGATGCAGCTTCACAGTTATTAAGACATTCGCCCTGTTGCACAGTGACATCATTGAGTTGCATTTCACTTACAGGAAACTGTTGAGAAAGAACTAGAAGCACTGTTGAAGCATGACATCATCGAGCGCACTACTGGTCCAAGGCTGTGAGTTTCACCCATTGTGGTGGTGCCAAAAAAGGACAGTGGAGGTTCAGTGCACATTTGTGTTGATATGCAACAGCCAACAAAGCAATCGAAAGAGAAAGTCATGCAGGTCCACACATTGCAGACATGATCACGCAGCTGAATGGCGCCAAAGTTTTCTCCTGTCTTGATCTGAAAAAAGGCATTACCATCAACTTGAACTGGAAGAAAACTGTAGACACATTTCTAGTTTTCAATTCATGTTTGTTTGTTCAGATATAAAAGACTCAGTTTCGGTGTGTTGTCAACTGCAGGAATCTTTCAAGATGTAATTTGTCAAATAATTCAACCTGTCACACATGCTTTTAACTACCGTGGTGATATACTGGTGTTTGGGGCTACACAAATGGAACATTGTAAAGCACTTACACATGTATGCCTTCTGTTTGCTAATGCAGGTCTCACATTAAATGTAGAGAACTGTGAGTTTCACATAAACAGTCTTAAATTCTTGATCATATTTCCTCTGAAAAAAGAATGACTCCTGATCCCAAAAAGGTACAAGTATTGTCGTCTACTTGCCTTCCAGCAGATGTGACAATGCTGCGATCCTCCTTAAGCATAGCCAGCTACTACTCCAGGTACAATCGTGATGTTGCCACTCTGAGTGCCCCTCTAAGAGAACTCACAAAGTGAAATGTTCTGTTTGAATGGTCATCTGAATGTAACTGAAGTTTCAAGTAAATAAAACACGCATTGAAAATGCAACTGAAATAGCTTACTTTGATCTAAAATTGCATACAGAGATTATGGTAGATGCAAGCCACGTGGGGATGGGCGCAATCTTTGCTCAACACAATGGACAGCCGAATGCTCAATGACACATTGTGACCTATGCTAGCTGGAGTCTATCTCAGACCAAATGTGCTTATTCTCAACCTGAGAAAAAAACTTAGCTGTAGTATGGACATCTGAACACTTCCATTTGTTTCTCTACGGAAAGCATTTCACCCTTATCACGGAAATCTGAAAGCAAAGATGCCCCTTGCATCGAGAGATGGAGGTTGCATCTGCAGGAGTATGATTACACTATCGTGCACGAACCGGGGAAGGGTAAAAACCCTGCAGCTTTTGACGAGTGCCACTACAGCATCATAGTACAACATCCAAAGCAACTGAGGCCTACCACAATCTCATAGTAAAGTCAAGTGCGCCTGAAGCTCTTTCTATTGAACCGATTTTGACAGCTACTATTACTGACATAGACATGCGTAACCTTAAAGAAGTCATTGCAACGCAATCATGGAGCAAACATACTTGACCCCTTACAGATGATGTTGAATACCAGAAATTCAGGAATGTTCAAGACAAATGTTAAATACCAGAAATTCAAGGTTGTTCGAGAAGAACTTTCTTTTACACATAATGGTGTCATACTAAGAGAGGCAAGAATAGTTATCCCTGAAAGCATGAGGCAGCAAGTTATTGAATTGGCATAAGAAGGACATTGCAGCAGTGTCGCAACTAAAAGAGCCCTTAGAGATCGAGTGCGGTACCCGCACCTTGATGAACAAGTTGAAAAGAAGATGAAAGCTTGTCTTCTGTGCAACTGTCTGTCTCCCAAACAACTCAGAACTGGCTGAACATGTCTGATCTTCCCAAGAAAGATTGGGGGAGGATTGCAGTTGACTTCTCTGCAACCATCAAGAATGGACATCATCTCATGGTAATTGTCAATGAGTACTCATGTTTACCCCTAGTGAAAGACTTATCATCAACCAAACATGACAGAGTCATCGAGAGGCTGGATGACATTTTCACAACTAGAGGTGTTCCTTCCAGGTTCAAATCTGACAATGGTTCCCCCTTCAATAGCAGAGAGTCCAAAGACTTTCTTGACTGTTTGAACTGGAGACATCAGTTACAACGAATGCAATAGAATGCATTCCATTACAACGCGGTTGTTACAACAACCGTGTTGTTATATCGCAAATCATTACAACGCAAGTCGTTACAACGACTTGCTGCAGGGGGCAGAAGGTGTTGGATTTAAAATCCAACACCTTCCCTACTGTTGCTCAGACTGGAGTTGGAATAGTAAATGATACTATTCCAACATCCAGCGCCCCCTACAGCAAGTCGATGTAAACACGCGGTCGTTGTAACAACCGCGTTGTAATGACATGCGATGTGTCGCATACGTTTTAACATCGCCTATTCCGTTGGAACATCAAACACAAGAAAAGTATACCTCTGGCCACAGGCAAATGTTGTTGTTGAATGATTTATGAGTATTTTGAAAAGGTTGGTTCTGCATGCTGTGCTGGAAAGAATCGACCCCAAGTCAGCTTTAAGCCCAGCCCCCCTTGCCTACTGTTTAACTCCTCATTCCACAACAGGAGAAGGTCCGGCCACCTTTCTGTTAGGGAGAGCTCTTTGAACGAAGATACCACAATGGACTACCAGTCGATTAATCAATCCTGATGAGATTCTTGTCACTTACACCTCTCACAAATGCAAAATGAAGGCTTACGCTGATAAGCCCCGATGTACTTGAGACACTGCCTTCGAAAAAGGAGACCGACTTCTTGTCAAGCAAAAGCGGACATACATAATTGAAAGTCCGTTTGATGATGAACTGCTAGGAACTGTAGTGAGAACATAATGTAACTGCCCAACGACTGGGAAAATCAAGAACCAGAGACTTGTCAAACTTTAAGCATTTGCCTTGATGTGTTCATCAGCTCCAGACCTCATGCGTGAGGCAAGTCCACCTGAGAGCTCAAGTCAAGCATCCATCTCATCTCCAGGGGTGCCATATGAAGGCACCCCTACTCTATCTCTTGCAACTAGATTTGGCACATTGGTGTAAGCACCTCAATGACTCATCGAGGAGTTATAATGTGTACATATTTATATATTTGTTTGCACTTTTTATTTAACAAAGGGGAGATGTGCTCTGTGCTTGTGTGTATGAGGCCTCTAGTGGTCCTCGGCAGACTCCTTACAAGTATTATGTAATTTGGTAGGTGTGGCTAATAAAGTTTGTGACACAGTGTGTTCAGTTAACAGTTGCATGCCGAAGAATAAAGACAATCAAGACAGAGCTCCGTGTGTAGCGTGGTCTGTTGCACGCTCCCGGGCTCGGGAGACACCTCAAAAACTGCATGCTGTAAAATTAATGTACGGAAACCCAGAAGGGAATGGAGCAGGTATTAAATTTCTTCACTTAGGTGAGAAAACTTTTTGTCCCAGTGCATCTTCATCTTAAAGGCTTCCTACTCTCATGCAGCACAGATTCCAAACGGGCTGCCTTGCTGCATGAAGGAGGGGCTATTTATTTATGAGAGACATTAACTTTTCATCAAGCCAAGTTTTCCATTCAGGAACCTTGCTAATGGGCCTCTTTCAATGTGCTCCGTGCTTTCCTTTAGCATCACTAG
Organism: Triturus cristatus; assembly: GCF_964204655.1. NCBI lineage: Eukaryota > Metazoa > Chordata > Amphibia > Caudata > Salamandridae > Triturus > Triturus cristatus. The sequence continues at coordinate 377,713,127 of NC_140587.1, forward strand.
CACTTAGAAACATCCAAAACACAGCGGAAAGCTCGCCATATTTTACGGCGGAATAATGAAAGCCAAGCTAAATAAACAAAAAAATGAACATAATCTGCCTGGGGAAGATGGATTTGCAAATTAAGAGACGTCAGTTCTTGAGTGTCTGGCGATCAGTTCTGAAGCTTTGAATAAACTGAACAATTAAAAGTCAGAAAGGGCAGATAATTCCCCTCTGCAATGGTTATAATTACGATTATTACTTTCAAAGGGAACCACATGCAGCCAACGAGAAGTGGATTTAGCAAATAGCACTGAGATGCAGACATTCCGATAAGCAAACGAAAGACATCAATCATTCTCTTCGGTCCCAATGCCACAGCAGAGGAGGGTTGTGCTAACTACAGGGCCCGAAGGCAGGAATCAACAGGGCTTTGCCACCAATATACAGACGATTAAATGCCTTTCTGGGCGGGGAGTGTTTAGCTGAGAGGTCTGTTTAAATGCTCTATCAGAGGATAGCTGTCATTAGTGCAGCAGGTGCAGTGGTTCCAGGGCCAGGGATGTGTGGGGTCCACTCCTACCATCCTACAGAGCAGGGCATTTTCCGTGCACTATGGAACCTTTGTAACACCACACACAGTACCTAGTACTCCTGGGAAAGCCCTTACTGAATTGCAACCATTGTGTTTATTCACATTGATTCTAGCATCTATATATTCTTTGGAAATGACCTTTAGATGTTAAGTTCTTAAATTCCAACGGGATCAACACTTAGGTTAATAAGTGCTGCAGTTGCATTAGTGGATACCTTCAGAGCACTCAATAATCCTTTTCTGTTATATCCTTCATGAGGCAGACATAAGTCAACAAACAAACAAAGCAGGCACCGGTTCAAGGTACACTCGAAGATCGTTGTTTACAACACTGTGGAGCGGCCACTAGGAAAGTCTGTGAATGTGTTACTGAGTTAAACTCTCAGATATATATAGGGTGAAGCACTACTTAAAAAACACTGCCTAAACGTATACGTGGATGCTGCAAATGTTATGATAGGCTATGAAATTAAAATATGATCACCTAAAACGAATGGCATGCTTGGTCAGATAGTACTTGTTACCGCTGGGCAGCGAAGGCTTTATAGGTTGTAAAATATAATCCCACTCGACATGGCCTAGAAGTAAACCTAGTTGAGTGGCAGCCTGATATACCCTCTGCCATCCACCTGACTGGTGTCTGTTGAATCACTGCAGTGCAACTTGCAAGGTGGTGATTAACCACTCACTGCCACACCTGTGAGGGAGGTTCTTGACTAGAAGAGTTTGGGTCTCTAGCTTCTCTGTGACTCTTTGGGCACCTTATGAATTCCACACAAATTTAGACCATCCAATCGGTGGATAAAATGTGGGCATTATGTGACCCTGGCCCCAACATCTTCACCAGGCACTGCCCTGGAAATGCAGTCTGGCCTGTCATGGTGAGCAGAGCTGTATGCTCTGTGTAATGGGTATTTGTGACTAGGTGACAGGCTCTTAGTACTCAGTATGTAATGATGCCAGGCGGTGCCATAACTTACTCATTCTTCACCAACTCATTGGAGACAGAGGAAGGATGAAACAAGGCTTTTAAACAAACATTCTGCCATCATGGCATCCATTAAACCCCACGTGGTTCCCACATGAACGGCCCATCTGATGTGAGCAGCAAATGCCAGGCCATCTACACTCCAGGCAAAGGCGGCTGATCCAAGATCAGTGACAAAAGGATGACTGGGCAGCAGCACGAAGACAAGGAAAGCTAGCGAGAGATGGACAACCAGCAGAGGAGAACATTCCATCATGACCAACCTTTGTCATTTTGTGGCTAGAGTTCAGAGTCATCAGAAAGTCCAAATGGAGGTAGCAGCCTTGTGGAGGCCCACAAGCACCAGTAACTGGCACTGTGCAAGCAGGTCAGACTTGTGGGCACGAAAAGTCTGAAATCTGCTGCCAAATACACTACAGGCCCTTTAAGGCGTCTTTTTTTTAGCAAAACTCCGAACCCAATGAAACATATCCTGTGTGCGTGGATTCTTAAATTTACTATTGGAGGCACTAGCAACGATAAGGAAATTACTCACAGACTCATTAAGACACATGTAGAAAAAGAACACCGAGTGTCTGAATCATCCATCTGTATGAGGTCCAGAGAATGCCAAAAGGCACATGTACAGAAAACATCAGCACAAGCAATTTAGGTACAGGGTTGTAAACTCAAGCACAAGAGCATTTATTCTAAAAGAAAAGAACTTTGGCAGCAGTAGAAGCCAGCGGCCCCAAAAATGCAAGTCTGATAAATGCGAGGACACTACAGTGACACCTGTAATAAGCATATGAAGCTGCACTACAGACAACCCCCACACAACCTAAAAGGCATATGGGCACCTGTTTGAAGGCATCTTATGTGTTTCCTATGAGATAAAGGGTCCACTCCAATCTAGTGGTAACCTGTGCATCCATTGACTGGATCTCATGACTGACTCATGTTTGAGGTTGACATCTTTTAAGGTTCTAAGCATTTTATTGATGGATTCTTCATAATTAATAATATAGAAAATCATTTGAAGCACCACACAAAACAAAGGGACCATCCTTTATCAGAACCTGAGACACTGAGCTATTTCTGGAGTTTACCACGAAATGAATACTCATAGAGTGGGCTGGCTGTGTGAGGTTGGGAGATTAGGGGAAGAGAAAATAAAATATACTAACATAGTCAAAATCGCAATTCAACCATGTCAAGCTTCAACACCCTGATTTAAAATTAGGATCATGACATCACGCACAACAAAAACATTGAAAAGGCACTAAACTAGAATTCAGCCTTTATTCAGACTCAAGCAGTCCACCAGACTCCGTCTCCCTTGCTCAAGGGAATGCCGCAGCTGCCTTCACCGAAGACCTTCTGTGCAGTGCAATCTCCAAAATGGCAGGATGCCACAGCGATGCTTCCAATCCCATGTCAACAGCTCTCTTTGGTTATTGGTAACATCTGCTTTCGCCTCATGGTTCTTTCAATATAGGCCGCTAACATCAGTATTTTCCCACTGACTGCAGAGGTCACGTCTCCCTTGCCCCCCCCCCCCCCTGTCAGGATGTTTCCCAAATGACCGTACCTCTTGCCTCTGCATGCTCTTTTAGGCCTTTGTTTCCCAACCTCTGGGGAAAGGTATTTTTAAAAAAGATCTCTTTTTTTAAGATGATCTCGATTGCCTCACAAAGTGATTATTCCACCCTTAGGCTGGAGTGCGTAGCCCAGCATACATATATTGGCCTCTCATTGCGAGTACTCAAGGTAGTGCCCTTAAGACACTGTCGGATCATGGATAGCATTGCACAAGTTTTGCAGACCCAAAAGAACCTCTCTGATTCCTTGAGGTACAACATCGTCGGCGCTAGGTTTGCACCTGTGCTTTTAAACCTTTTCAGGCCCTTTTCACCTTTACAAGGCTTCGGTCTATGGTACCTATGATTACCTCAATACGAAAGACCCATATATCCAGTGGTTAATGAGGACTATTGTAAGTTGTCGAGGTAGCCAAAAGCAGGCATTTTATCTCATGATGTAGCACTTTCCTCATCCTCTTCATGGTCTCACCTGTCTGGGATGGTGGCTCAGTTGTGAAAAGTCCTTCCTGTCCTGTGTCTAACCTTTATCTTTTTAGAAGGCACCCTACTTCTAATCAGCCTCAGGGATCCATTATCAGCCCCATTCATATACAGGAGAGTTCCCCCTACAAATCCACATAGTGCCACCTCTGTAGCTTGCTTAGTGTGCAGTGTGATCTAACACTGTTGATGGAGCATGATTATTTAAGAATGATTTTGCTTGGTCAAATCCTGCTAATCATGTGAATTACTAAAACATGACTAACTTCTGTGTCTCGCTGAATACTAGGAGTTTTTGCACTGCATCGTAAAAGCATACAGAAGGGTTGCAAACTGGTGAAGCTGAAAGATTTAGCTATAAAGAGATAAAACTACTAATGTGTTATGGTAATGTGAAAATAAAATAATGCAGTGTTTAATTTCTGGTAGAATACAAACTCAAGCACAAGAGCATTTATTCTAAAAGAAAAGAACTTTGGCAGCAGTAGAAGCCAGCGGCCCCAAAAATGCAAGTCTGATAAATGCGAGGACACTACAGTGACACCTGTAATAAGCATATGAAGCTGCACTACAGACAACCCCCACACAACCTAAAAGGCATATGGGCACCTGTTTGAAGGCATCTTATGTGTTTCCTATGAGATAAAGGGTCCACTCCAATCTAGTGGTAACCTGTGCATCCATTGACTGGATCTCATGACTGACTCATGTTTGAGGTTGACATCTTTTAAGGTTCTAAGCATTTTATTGATGGATTCTTCATAATTAATAATATAGAAAATCATTTGAAGCACCACACAAAACAAAGGGACCATCCTTTATCAGAACCTGAGACACTGAGCTATTTCTGGAGTTTACCACGAAATGAATACTCACAGAGTGGGCTGGCTGTGTGAGGTTGGGAGATTAGGGGAAGAGAAAATAAAATATACTAACATAGTCAAAATCGCAATTCAACCATGTCAAGCTTCAACACCCTGATTTAAAATTAGGATCATGACATCACGCACAACAAAAACATTGAAAAGGCACTAAACTAGAATTCAGCCTTTATTCAGACTCAAGCAGTCCACCAGACGCCCTCTCCCTTGCTCAAGGGAATGCCGCAGCTGCCTTCACCGAAGACCTTCTGTGCAGTGCAATCTCCAAAATGGCAGGATGCCACAGCGATGCTTCCAATCCCATGTCAACAGCTCTCTTTGGTTATTGGTAACATCTGCTTTCGCCTCATGGTTCTTTCAATATAGGCCGCTAACATCAGTATTTTCCCACTGACTGCAGAGGTCAGGTCTCCCTTGCCCCCCACCCCCCCCCCCCTGTCAGGATGTTTCCCAAATGACCGTACCTCTTGCCTCTTCATGCTCTTTTAGGCCTTTGTTTCCCAACCTCTGGGGAAAGGTATTTTTAAAAAAGATCTCTTTTTTTAAGATGATCTCGATTGCCTCACAAAGTGATTATTCCACCCTTAGGCTGGAGTGCGAAGCCCAGCATACATATATTGGCCTCTCATTGTGAGTACTCAAGGTAGTGTCCTTAAGACACTGTCGGATCATGGATAGCATTGCACAAGTTTTGCAGACCCAAAAGAACCTCTCTGATTCCTTGAGGTACAACATCGTCGGTGCTAGGTTTGCACCTGTGCTTTTAAACCTTTTCAGGCCCTTTTCACCTTTACACGGCTTCGGTCTATGGTACCTATGATTACCTCAATACGAAAGACCCATATATCCAGTGGTTCAAGAGGACTATTGTAAGTTGTCGAGGTAGCCAAAAGCAGGCATTTTATCTCATGATGTAGCACTTTCCTCATCCTCTTCATGGTCTCACCTGTCTGGGATGGTGGCTCAGTTGTGAAAAGTCCTTCCTGTCCTGTGTCTAACCTTTATCTTTTTAGAAGGCACCCTACTTCTAATCAGCCTCAGGGATCCATTATCAGCCCCATTCATATACAGGAGAGTTCCCCCTACAAATCCACATAGTGCCACCTCTGTAGCTTGCTTAGTGTGCAGTGTGATCTAACACTGTTGATGGAGCATGATTATTTAAGAATGATTTTGCTTGGTCAAATCCTGCTCATCATGTGAATTACTAAAACATGACTAACTTCTGTGTCTCGCTGAATACTAGGAGTTTTTGCACTGCATCGTAAAAGCATACAGAAGGGTTGCAAACTGGTGAAGCTGAAAGATTTTGCTATAAAGAGATAAAACTACTAATGTGTTATGGTAATGTGAAAATAAAATAATGCAGTGTTTAATTTCTGGTAGAATATAATTTGAAAAGATTTCTCTATAGAAAATGTGTTTTGCTACATTTTTCTCAAATGTAATTCTGAAACTGCAAAGAGAAACTGTTTGTTTATTAATTAAATATGATTAGACTATGCTTATGAGAATAGTTTAATGGTAGTTATATTAGATTCTTTGTGTTTACGTTTTCTTCAAGTGTTTTAATGTTAACGCTCTTTTTATTTTCCATGTAGGCCTCTAAATGTATTATGTCTTTCCATTGCGTTTCTCTAGAAATGTATTTTGTCCTTCGTTATTTCCTTCGAAATAGAATAAAATGCTGATTTAATTTGTTTTAGTTACAAGTATAATCACTGAAGTTTCCTTCCTTACAGTCTGAATATCCTCTCTCTATGAGTAATTGTGTCAATTTTGCTGCAAGCCAACTCGGAAGCGAGAGTGTGGACATGTTGAGTTGCAAATGTATTTCCTAATTCCGAGGTGAAATTAGATATTGTACATTCTTAGAAAATGGTAGACAGAGAACAATGGTATTACGTGTAGGTTCCGGATGATTTGGGCTGAAGAATGATCATACCACGATCACACCATGGATCCCAACCAATAGAATTATGAAAACTGTGCAAGAAGCTACATTTGTGGGCTAAAGTAGTGAAAATTTTGAGGTATAGAAACTTCATGGGAAAAGTACATGTGCGGCTTTTTTTTCTTGCAATTTTTGGGTGTGACATGCTGACGGTCCAAACTCTGACTATCCTGAACTGGACTTTCCTGATTTTCCTTGCACTTCCTCGGTTGGTGAAGTTGAGCAGGCTAAACCTTTCGGCTGAAGGGTTAATTATTCAAGACTATGGCACGCTGCGCATTAGTCCATCTTGTGTCTCAGTCCTGATAATCGACATCAGAACTTTGGTTCGTATTATTCCTGAAATTGTATACCGAATTTACAATGAGCGATTATTCTTTCTCTTATTCTCTCTCCTCACATCAGTTATTTGATTTATGATGTATAATGCTTTAAACTGTGACTGTATTGTGATATACCTGTATTCTAAATGAAAACTATGAACTAAAGATTCTATTGTGTTTTTTGTGTATTGACCATTCATATTGATGATTAGATAAAAGTACCTTGATAATTATAATGAGTTTTTGATGAATATTATTGACAAGTTATGTTTATGCATTTCTTCATTACAGATCCTCATAAAGGAATGGCTTCTGTCTCTAATTATCTGAGTCCCTATTAGCTCTTACAAAGATCTATCGGAGGACCTCATAATTTGTAAGTGGTTGTAGAGTTTCTATGGGCCCAAATTCTGTGTTGTTGTGAATTATGTTACTGAGATTAGAGTTTATGGTGTGGTAGGTAACTTGTGTCTGTGCCCACAAAAATTTACAACGCTTCCGCTGGATCACTGTGAACCGCTGAGCAGCCCTGAGTTAGTTAAGCAGCACTACCCTCTCTCTTCCCTGTTCCTTCGCCAACAGGGCCAGGTGTTTCACGTCACAGGCCTGGGGAGGTGGCTGATACCATCTTGAAAAACATTGGCTTGGATAAGGGCTGTGCACTCCTTTCTGCGGCAAGTGGCAACCGCTCAGGCAATTCAATTCAATATAGGATTATTCGGTATGTACAGGCAACCATAAAAGCAGTTACAATATTGAATAATAAATAAAACAGTTATTTTTGGAGGTTTCAGCAGCAAATTGCATAAAAACAGGTCCTAATACATACTAGCTTTTAAGGAACAATACATTTCCTCACATTTATAGCTTTCAGTATAAATAAGGCGGCATTAAAACAGACCCCAGGATCATCCAGGTAAACTAGTAATTTTATTGCAACGTTGTGTGTTCTCACATTTTGCTTTTAAAATAACGGTTTTAAATAGTAACGCCTAAAATTCGAGTAAAAATCCCAAAGGGGCATAAAGTGAACTGTGCTTTGCTTGGACTACCGGCACATGGATAAGGGGTCGAATCTAAAGGACAGGATTTCATTAGAGGGAAAGTGATAAGATGGTGTACAATTCCAAGTCTAAGTCTGGTCAATGCAAATCAATGTGTTAGCTTTGTAACCTGGATTAAATACTTTTGAAAACCAATCTTAAACTTGATCAATTGATAAAATGTAAAAATCGTTTTTCCCCTATCACTCTCATACGAGATTCCTTTTTATAAATCATAAAAACATCCTTGATTAACTGTTTTGTTAGGGTAGTCACCTGTACAGCATTCAACGCGATTGAACTATAAGTATTACTGCTATATTTTAACAAGGGAATACACGTTGTTTTATCCAGAGTTACACAGTTCATAATAATTGACTTGGTGAAATTAGTCTCAACTTTAGCCCAGATGGACCTCCATAGCAGCAACAGTCGCAATGAAATCAGATCTGCTAGGTACTGTAGTCCTACTTCCCGGTGTATTGGCTCAGTGGATGCTCATGAAAGTAAACTTAAAAGACACTTTAAGAAGGAATTTTCTTCATGCTGCAATACCTGTTTACAATGGAAGCCCCACACCCCTGCACCATACATGGCGGTGGCAACAGATCTAGCCTTATAAATTGCAAGCATATCCTTGATAGAGCGGTTGTCTCATTTTGTTGCAAATTTAAAACCCCTTGTGTACTCCTATTCATCTTAGACTGTGCATTAGCTATTTCATATGACCAGTTACCAATTCCTGAAAACGTACTCCCAGGTACTAAAACATGTTGACAGTATCAATAGGGGTATTATCAATATAGAAAGTTTAGCATTTATTTAATTTAGGCCCGCATACCATAGTGAATATCTTAGTTTTGTTAACCCCTTCCATGCTCGTGTCGGCCAACGGCCATCGCGAGCACTACCTCACTCGTGCTGCGCACGTCCGTTGGCCGACGCAGCCCCGCCCACTCATAAGAACTTCTGCATTGCGGCAGAATTTGCGCAGCTGTTAAGGAGTTAATTGCAAGTCCCCAAAGCTGTTAATTTATCTCTGTAGGCCCTCCGGGGTCCTGGATAGTAATACGGCATCGTCTGCATAAAGCAGCACTGAGATAGAACTCCCAGAGATTTGTGGGGCATCAGCTTGAACTAGTTGCAAAACGTTATCTACCTCATTGATAAACAATGAGAAAAGGAGAGGGGCAAGGACACAGCTCTGACGAATGCCTTGTTTCACATCAAAGTTTGGTGTGCATTCGTCCCCTAGCACATACTGCATTTAACTCGATAGCATCTCATAGAGTCTCGCAAGAAAACATATACTTGGTTTAGGTGCACCAAAGCTAAGCGAAGTCGGCCAGAGTATTGAGTGGTCGACAAGGTCGAATGAACTGCTAAGCACAGGTACAGTTTACCTTCTTTGGCACGTGTACATTTGCCTATTAACCGGTCTAGATTTATACACTGTTCAATAGTTCCCACCCCTTTCCCAAAGCCGTATTGTGCTGGGGAAAGTATTGCCTTTTCCTTCGCCCACTTTTCTAGTCTCTTTAAAAGGACATTACGCATCCCCTTAGCTGAGGAGTCTAGGGGCGATATCGGGTTTAGGCTTTTCCATTCCCACTACAGGATCACAGATGCTTCTCGCCCATGTTGATTTTTGGATTGGGCTGTACTATCTCTTGCATTTGCCACATTAGGCCATGGAAGGTTAAGGCCACGCCAGAGCCCTGAGAGAACATGTCCTCAAGGGCACTCAGCAGCCACCTCAATCCCCCCAGCCCCAGGGAACCATTTTAGGTCTTACCAAGAACATCTGATTTTACTAAACCTATATATATGATATACTGATGCTTTCAACTATCTCTCCACATCCATTGGTCTGTAGTTGTGTCATTCACATTTTGCTTCCTTCCAGTGCAGCACACAACATGGGGCAAATGATAAGCCTACTTCAGCCATTGGCTAATTTCACTTTGAGTAAGTGTATTTTGCTCTTTCCCAAGGAGCAGATTTGCACACAAGGTAGTTCTCGTCAGTGCCAGTGTTTTATTATTGCTTTAGTGATGCCTCTGTGATAGCAGGATGCTTTCTACCAGCTCTTCGTGGCAGAGATGATTTAAGGCATGGGCAAAGTGGGCTCCGGTCCAGGGCCCCAGCTTTTTAGGAGCCCCCCCTAATAGAGGTAGCTCTGTTCTGCAGAGTCTTGTCCTAAATTGTGAGAAAGTGGCTCTGTATATACTGTTCCCAAATAGGTACAGTGTGTACAGAGTCCACAGTCCCCAGAGGTTTGGCAGAGGTTAAAGTTAGATATAACCTTACTCTCTAAAGTGGTAGCTTGGTCGAGCAGTAAGGCAGTATCAGAGGACAGTGTAAAGCATTTGTTGTACACACTCAGTCAGCAAATGGTCTCACACACTCAAGAACTGAACTCTAGGCCAAAGGTTTATATACAAAATATATGGTTGCTTTATTTTAGAACCAACAATAGGTATTAAAATATACTTTCCCAGAATGAGATGCTTTAGTTATATACTTTTGCAATATGCAATTGACTTTTGTAGGTAATAGTTACAGGCTGTTGCAATAGGCAACACAATTTCAAACACAATAGTACATTGAGCTCAATGGGAGTTTTAAGTTATTTGCAATAGATTACTTTCAGGATTACCTTTCTAACTCCAGGACTGGATCATATATTCAGTCCTGGGACAGTTCTTGGAAACAAGTGAGTAAAGTCGACTTAGTAACTGTTGTGATTTTTAGGCAATATTTTGCTATTTTAAAAGTTGACAGAAGAAATTTCATAGAAAAACAGTCAATGATTCCCTAGGGGAAAAAATTCAAGTTACAGGTATAGTATGTTCTCGTTACTTTTGTAATCCAGTACTGGGCCCCTAGGCTCAGTACTGGGACCTCTATCTAAAACAGGTAAGCAATTACGTTTTCACAGTTGGTACGATTTTTAAAGAATATTTGTAGTTTGCAAAAATCGACACTTAGAAGAAATTTCACTGAAAACAGTCAATGATGTGAGTACTTTTCAGGATCAGTGCTGGGCACCAAGATCCAGCACTGGGATCTCTCCTAATAGCAGGTGAGTATTTTCATTTTAGGTGAATATTTTAAGTTTTAGAAACTCCACACTTAGAAGAAATTTCAGAAGAAACCAGTCTATGTTACCCTATGGAGGAAAATTAGGTTATCGGCTTTTGGGTAAGTACTGGACTGGCAGAGTTAAGGTTCTGGGCACAGACTCAGGGGTCTCCCAGGGTCAGGTAAGTAAAGTTGTTACACCCTCAGCGGCACAGGGGCAGCCGGGTGCAGAGTGAGTTAGGCCCAATGTTATCCCATGGGAGGCAGGGGGTCCTTGGTTGGTGGCTGCTGACTAGCAGGCCACGCGGCTGTGGGTGCTGGGCTCCTGGTCACTTGCTCAGGGCAAATGGGGAAGTAGGTAGAAGTAGTGGTTACACTGCCAGGGCCACTCAGGCGACTGGGTGCAGGGTGCTTTTGAGCCTTCGGGCGCTCAATGGATTTCAATGGGAAAGCTCCAGGATGAACAAAGGCTGCAAGCTCGGGGACGAAGATTCTTCAGGTGCCACCACCACTTAAAGAGGTAAGTTGGGTAGTTGGAGGATAGGTAGGTACCCAGGAGTTGGGCACAGGGGGCCTCAGGGAGCCGGGTGCAGGGGTGTCTTTTGATGTCAGGAAATCTTACCCTCTGTTGATTGCGGTTGGGGGGTACCTGGTTCTGAGGCTGCAGGCATCGTCAGGAGCGTCGAGGTTAGTCCTTGATGTGTGCCATGTCGACTCTTTGTTTTGTCTTGTACCCAGACACTCAGCCTGCAAGGGCAGTGTGTTTGTGTTAGGGTACAGGGCCTTTAAGGGTGGCACAATAAGTGCTGCAGCCCATAGAGGCCTTCCCTGGTCACAAGGCCCTGGGTACCTAGGGTACCATTTACCAGGGGCTGACATGTGGCCGGGGTTTGCCAATTTGGGTTTGAGGTTTTTAGGGAAGGAACATAGGCCCTGGGCACCTGATTGGCAGGAGTTCAGGGCACACTCAGTCAAAGTACATTCAGCAATTCAGCAAAAAGTGGGGGCATACCATGCAAGAAAGATGCCATTTTCTCACATGAATGCCTTGAACAATTCTTGAGTGGATTGTTTTAAATAACGTTTTCTTTCAATTTATTTTTAATGTGGGTGATGTGTGTGTATCTATTACAGACATTTTGCAGATAAATATTGTGTTTATGTTTCATGCAACATCCATAAAAAAGTTTCTTTTAGATCAAAACAGGACCTCACATATGATAAATGGTAGGATGTCACAGAGATTATTCGTAGTAATATTAGTGAGCTGCTGATGTGTTACAATATTGAAAACACAAGTCACTGTCCCTGAATATTAGATGCAAAAACATTTGGAATTTGGCCAGAGTGCCTGTGCACTGTCAATGACCTGACCAAAGAGTAAATGAAAGGGCTGGAATTGTATCATAAATCCAAAGCTGTTCCGAACAGGGGTCCCCAAAAAACTTTGGCCCAGGGACCCCCAAATCCTTAAGCTGTCCCTGCTTCATGGGTGCACAGGACACATGCCAGTTTATTGGTTCCGGTCTCTTGGTAATACTGTTATAAATTCATTTTGGTATGACCTTTGTTTATCTGACTGCTGCTATTTCACAGCATGCCAGATTGTGTCCAATTTGCAATTGATCTTTATAAATGTATCCCCTTGGGATGGCACTCT